>NC_067203.1:4551844-5164506 GCF_026262505.1 Trichomonas vaginalis G3
AACAGTTTCCTATAACAGGAAAAGGTGTCATACAAGGAATGTCTATTCCATTGACATTAAGCACACCAATCTTATATATTGTTTCAAACTTAGGTTCAAAGTGTTATTCGAATGTCGACAGAAACTATTATGACCAAAAGATACTTATGCGTATAAACAATACTTTCTCTGCTGGTTTGCCTATTGTTCATTCGAATGCAGAATTTTCAACCTTAGTGAACTCAAACACTTTGGCAAGTATAACGTTGACATTAGTTGACGCAAACTTTGTTCCTGTAAAACTTTTATGTCCTATGTATTTGTCAATGACGGCAGAAAGTTTCGAATTGGAAGATGCAACTGGTGAAAGTATTGTATTACAAGAACAACTTCAACAACAAATAGCTCAAGAACAACAAATGCAACAAATGGAACAACAAAGTCAAGAATAAAAAAATAATATTTTTTTTATTTTTATAAAAATGTACAGAATAGATGTTTCAGATTTTTATGACTTCCAAGCATTCAGAAATATGTGTCCATTTAGAGACTATAACAAAGCAGTCGAGAATTTGAAACGTTTAGTCATTTATGTTGACTCTGCCCCAGAATGTTATGTCATGAAAGAATGGGATGTTGTCTTTAACAAACCAAGAGCAACAATAGTGTTGAACAAGAATGTAGACAGAAACTTAAGAAAATAAAAGTCGTACAAGTTGGCATGAAGATGTTAGATGCTTGGGATATCTTATTGTCAAAACTTGAAGATTTTTCAGTTCGTGGTATAAAGTTTTATACACCTTCTCCAAACTTCTATTCTATCTTCACTGGATATAAATATGAACAAGTAGAATGGAAAGAAAATATTATAGAAGCTTGGTTAGACCATGTCAAAGAAATTATATGCAATGGAAACGAAAGGTTTATGAGTATATCTTATGTTGGTTTGCAAACATCTTACAACATCCAAGTGCTAAAAATGAAACTGCTCTCATTATAATTGGAAAACAAGGAACAGGTAAGAACACATTCTTTACAGATATCTTATGCAAACTGTTAGAAGGTTATTCGAACCCTAATATGACAAACTTAGAAAACATCTGTGGCAAGTTTAACTCCTCAATAGAGAATATGAAACTTATAGTTTGCAATGAACTTCAAAGTATAGATACAACAAAAGTTTTGAACTCAGATGCTTTGAAGAGTCTTATAACAGACAAAGTTGGAGTTGTTGAAAGAAAGTATAAAGACCAAAGAGTTTGTGAAAATGTTGCAAACTTCATTATGGTTTCAAACAATGCTGTTCCGATGAAGTTAGAAAGTTCTGACAGAAGATATGTAGTTGTCAGAACGTCAGATTCTCATATGCAAGATACAGAATATTTTGACGACTTAGCAGAAACTTTGACATCTGACTTTTACAACCACTTGTTCTCATATTTCATGACATTAGATATTTCTAAGTTCAATCCAAGACAAATTCCACATACCGAAGAGAGACAAACATTGTTAGAAGCAAACAAGAGTGTATATGAACTGTTCATAGATGAAACTGACTTTGAGTGTTTAGATGAAAAGTCTTTATATGATGAATATAAACAATATTGTCAAGAATATGGTTATATGGCAGCTTCTAAACGTACATTCTTGGCAAATGTCAAAAGTCTTTTAGACGTACAGAATGGTGTATATACAAAGAAAAATTTTTTGAGTAAATTTTAAAAAAAATATTTTTTATCCGATAGAAAAGATGACGAAATATATTTCAGTAAACAAGTACATGTCAGGACTTAAAGAAGAACTAGACCCATTCACATATTTGAATGTTTACTTCTACCATTTTGAAAAGTCTTCATTCAGCAAAGTTTGGAACATCGAACCAGTTAAGTTTGCTATTGTGACTAAAAATGGTGCGAAATTTGAAGACTTAGACATAGAAGGTTTGTTAACAGTCAAAGAAAGTTTTGACAGAAGGTTCTCAAACCTTAAAGAAGGCAAAGCATACAAACTTGTTATACCTTATGAACCAAAGAAGACAGACGACTATGAATATTATGAGTCTAAAGTTGTAGAAGTTCAAGGTAAATTGGGTAAAAAGATTTTAGAGTCTAAGCCAGTGTTTACTCCTAAAGAGGAAGAGAACATTGACATTGACCCAGAAATGTTCTAAAAATAAAATTTTATTTTTACATGTCAAATTTCTTTTTCTCTGGAACTGGTTCAGGTTCTTTCTTCTCTTCTTCTTTTTTTCTTTCTTTTCTTTCTTCTTCTTTTCTGGTGGTGAGACGTCAAATTTCTCAGAACCATATTTATGTAAAAGTTCTTTGTCCTTTAATAGCTCATCTATTCTGTTTTCTATTTCATCTTCAAGAACAGCGCATGTGTCTTCTTTGCATTCTAAGAACTTTTGTTGGACTTCATCTTTCCAATCGGCGTCATCTCTGTCAACAAGTCTGTCATTGACAAATTTTAAGACTGCTCTTTGTAATGTTTTATGGTTCTTGTCATATTCCCAGAAACAGAACTTTAGAACAAATTCACCTTTCTTGTTTACACTATGTAAGATTTTATGGTCGACAGATGTTTTGCTGTCAAAAAGTTTGTCTCGAATATAGATAGCGAAATCGCTAGACATTTTCTAAAAGATAAAAATTTTAATTTTTCTAAAAATATGTTAGAAAAAAAGTTTGCTGACATTGACAAGAAATTTGAGAATGTTTTAAACAAGAACAAGAGGAAGTTAGAAAATGCTCAGATAAAGCCTATACATGACAAGTTCTTATTTGCTCAGAATGGTATAACAGGTCTAATTGCACCACCTGGGTCTGGTAAGACTTTCACTTATCTTAAAATGGCTGCACAACAACAAGAACTAGATGAGAAGAACCCATTCTATGAGTTAGTTGTTATTTGTTCGACTTCTGGTCAATTTGACCAAACCGTCAATTCGTTCAAAGATATTATAAAGAAGTCTAAGTTAGTATGTATAAAGGATACTGAGTTGTTAGATTGGATAAAGAAGTACCAAAGAAGAGTTTTGAAGTATAATGCTATAAATGAGTATATAAATTCTAAGTTTAAAGACCCAATGAGGAAATGCAGAGAATATTAGAGAAGAAACACTTCAGAAACAAACAGAAAGAGATAGAATACATTTCGAAGAAATTGCAATCTTACGATTGGAAGACTTACCCTCATAGATGTCTTCTTATCTTAGATGATTTCGCTCTCATCCTTTGTTAAAGAACAGAGAACAAGACATGTGTCGAATTCTTAAGAAGCTCAGACACTTTAACATCTCAGTTGTCATTTGTGTACAGACAGCAAAGAGTTTAAGTAAGGATGTTAAAAGAATACTTACTGACATAATACTTTTCCCCGGATTGTCCGAAGACGATTTCATGGAACTTATGAAAGAGTCCATGGCAGGTAAGTTTGACAGACATGAACTATGGGAGAAGTACAAAGTCATACAAGACCCTCATACTTCTTTCAGAATTCATATCTACGCAAACAAAGTTCAAATTGTAAAAAGTCAAGCTTGAAAAATCTAAGTGTTTAGTCTTAGTAAGATGGTAGCTTCTTAAAGCAAATACCATTGCTGAGTTTTATGTACGTGAAGAGAAGTACAATGAATTCAATTACGAGTACAATTGCAATGACAACTAAGGCAACTATTTTTGTCTTTTGCCAGCAAGGGTACTTCTTCTCTTCCAATGGTTCGGCAGAACTATACTCACTCATGAGAAATGCCAAAACGGTTTAATAGAAAAAGTGTCATTTTTTCATGTCCGAAGACTCGAAGGTGCAACACTTCCAAAATACCGACGAACTCAGAAGAGCAGCATGGCAGTATGTTCTTGACAACTTCTTTGAGTTCTCCAGGTACACCTTGGAAAATGCTGAAGAACTCCGACACAGAGAATTTGGAGAAATTGCACTCCAATACTACCTTGACAAACAAAGGGTAAATTAAGACTAAAAACTTAACGTTTAAAAAGTGACATTTTTATGAGCTCCGAGTCACCGAGAAAACTTGGTCAGATGTTAGCAGCTTACTTCCCTGAGGAGGATGGAAGCGTTACATACATCAGGTTCAAAAACAACGAACCTGGAATTGCGTACCAAATTCGCAATTACATGACCATGGAAGAGTACGAAAGGTTTCTACAAGAGAAACCAGCTCTAAACAACTCAGAAAAGAAAGAGTAAAAAGTTTAATTCGTAATTGTTTATTTTTTTACTTGTAAGGGCAAGCTGCAAGTATGAAGTCGACTATCTCCGTCTTTGTTTTGACGAGCTGGACGGCTCTTGCGAGTACGTCTGTTTTGCGGTCTCCAGCTGGTGTCTGACCTTCGTAATTGCGCATGTTCTTGAGAGCTCCAACTGTAAATGGTTGTAGGATGAAGAGTCTCTCAGA
Organism: Trichomonas vaginalis G3; assembly: GCF_026262505.1. Classification (NCBI taxonomy): domain Eukaryota; phylum Parabasalia; order Trichomonadida; family Trichomonadidae; genus Trichomonas; species Trichomonas vaginalis. The sequence continues at coordinate 4,556,244 of NC_067203.1, forward strand.
CTGCTTGAGGTAGTCTTCACGGTTACGAACCGAATCTGTGGTACGAGTCGAATCGGTCGATTTGAGGGAAGAGACTGAAAGCCTGTCGTCTTCCATTGGAGCTGTAGCATACTCTTTGCGTAAGCGGTTTAGACCTTCTTCGAAGTCTTGGTCTCTCTTCGATTGAGATTGGAATTGGAATTGCTGGGGTGGAGCTTGCTGGAACAACCAAGGGTTGGGGAAGTAAGGCATAGGCTGAGGAGGGTAGTTCGGGAAGCCTTGTGGTGGGTAGTAACCTTGAGGTGGAAATTGGTAGTAATTCGGAGGTACTTGCTGGAACTGAGGTTGCTGAGGAGACTGTTGTGGTTCTGCAGCTTTCGGTTCTTCTGGCTTTGGAAGGCATTCAGGAAGAGGAACGTCAGTCATCCGTTTGTGTCCTGTCAGAAGGAAAAATTTTTCCTGTCGGAAGGAAAAACTTTTTCTGTCGGAAGGAAAAACTTTTTCTGAAGTTCGACCAAAAAGTTCTCAATTTTCGAAAATTTGAATGGTTTACGGACGGACAACTGGAAGAGTTCTTCCTGTCGGAAGGAAAAATTTTTTCCCTTTGTCGGGAAAATATTTTCCTGTCGGATGGAAGAACTTGGAATGCAAGAAAGACTTGACGAGGTAATGAAGCCCAAGGTCAAGTTCATCACTATTTCTGGAAGGTCTACACTTCAGCTCGAGACTTCGACTGGAATTCCAATTCAAATACCAGACGGGACAGCCTACGATGGCATAAAGGACGCCAAAAGAGAAGCTCTTGTTAAGTTCCTAAACAAACGTCCTTGGATAAAAATACCAAACAAGGAGAACCCCCTACCCCATATGAAATTGGCAATTCAGTCTCTCCTTCATTTCTCTGGTCAGCCGTTCTACATAACCTGTGAAGGCGACATTCAGCCAGTTCAGTAAACATCTCATTTTAACTCACTTTTTTTATGTTTTTACTCACACTCGTACTCACCAGGTATGAGTACAACTATTTCAACTGTGAACCTTGTAGTGACCGGTCTTCCTGCAAATGCAAGTTCGGTCAATACACAGTTTATGGTGGCAAGAAAGACAGTGGGGAATGTTATTCTGACATCTGTTGTTGCGCTCGAGAGAGAATTGAAATTCCAGACCCAACTCCAACAAGAACTCTCAAGTTGCCAAAGACTCATGTGAAGAAGAAGCCTTCTGGTAAGTTTCTTATAGCCATATACATAGCACGTTTAGAGTAAAAACATTTTTTTTCATTTTTTGAATGAAGCAAGTTAAATTCGTCCCACACCAATCTCAATGGACCGATGAAGAGTTTCAAGCCATGGTTGAAGGCGTTGAGAACGACATAGACGGCGAACTTGAAGGAGCTCAAACCACAATTGCAACCAAAATTGCACAAGTCAAAGAAGAGATAGCTCCACTTAAAGCTACCAAAGCTACTCTTGACCTCATGGATACTTACCGTTTAGATGTCAAGAGAGGAATAAGACAATTAAAATTAAAACTCTTAAATTACGAAGCTATACTCCAGAAGTTAGCAGAGATGAGAAGACTTAACCAGAGCTACTTACATGTAAGGGACTTACCTTCAAGCAGTCCGACCAAAGATGAATTTTCTGACATTGTCCCAATTTTGTCCGAAAGTCAGCTCAGATGTTTTGAACTGCTCCCAACATATCCAGAATATGAAAATTTGCCTGAACTCTTTTGGTTCCTCAAAAAACGTTTTTTGGTTCTCATGTTCGAAACTTTTATCGGAAGAGACAACAAACGTTCAGAAGAAGAGCAAGATATTATTTTAAACTTGTTGTATGACTTAACTGTCATAACCAGCTTTTTGAAGTAAAACCGTCATTCTCAAACCACTTCATTTTTTCGATGTCCGAACAAGCACCGAAGCCGAACACAATGGCAGATGTCCTTTCAAGGTTGCCAGACAAGCGCCCAATTCAAATTCAAATTGCCCAATTGAAAGCTCATCTGACAAACACCATTAAGACTCTCCAAAGTAGTCTTATGACAGAGATGACCAATCTCAAAGCCGATGTCCTCATGAACCAAGCTTCCAATGAGAAAGTCCTGAACGATTTCGCGGAAACCTTGCGCAATTACGAGAGAGAGAACCGAGACCTTGCCAGACTCATCTACCGTTTCTTCGAAGAGATAGACGCCATCTGGAAGGTACTCGGAAAGGACAGAACATGCAACACCGGACTTCGTGAGTACCAAATTGAAGAAGGAATTGTCGAGGAAGAAGAGGAAGAAAAGAAACACGAAGAAGAAGAGGAAGAAGAAGAAGTTCCTGAAGCCGCTACATGGGCAACCCTTGTTGCCGATGACGGTTACGAAATTTCCCAACCCTACCCATACCAAATCCGCAACAAGGAGACAGGCAAGGTTCTTACCCCAGTCCTCAACAACTTGGGACACTTGAACCTTAACCTTCGGAATCGCGGTTCAATCTCCATGGGCAAGCTTGTCGCAATTCAATGGGTTCCAAATCCAGACAAGAAGACGAAGGTCAGACACATTGACGGTGACAAGCTCAACAACCGTAAGGAGAACCTCGAGTGGTTCTAAGAGTAAAAAAAAATATTTTAGGGGGAAACCCCAAGTAAATTTAAGTTTTTATTTTTGGTATTCGTACCAATTTGGAATGTGAAGACCACATCCCAACCTCTGTACGTGAGTCTTGGGTCCACGTCTAAGACCCTTCTGTAGCAATTCCAAGCCCGAGCAAATTCAATTGTCAACCACTCGTCTCCTCTGTAGTCTTCAATCCATTCTTTGAAGAGACGGTCGAGTTCGGGCTTGGAATATCTCTTGCCTGGGTCCGAGACCAACATTTGGTTGAACTGGACGAAGCGCTCAGGGATGTACGCCATTAAAAAAATGTCACTTTTTAAAAAATAAATTTTTTATTTCATGCAATGTTTAACTATTTCACCATCTTCTTTAACACCCCAGTACTTACGCTTGGAGAGGACATGAACTTCGGTGAAAATTTTGTCCAATTTGAATTGACCCATCTTTTCACCGACTTCCCATTTCAATGAGTTTGTTGTATCCTTCTTCGTTCGTCATGAGTGCGTCAATGTTCTCATAGTAAACCTTGACTTTGATTTGACTTCGGAGAAGAATTTGTTGTACTCGTCAAGGACTGCTTTTGCGAACTGAGGGTAAGACCAATGTTCGACAATAGGTTTTAATGTGGTTACTAAGCCACTTTGACCTTGAGTGAATTCGTACTTCAAAACAAAAGGAGAAAACCTTTCAACAAAGTTGTCGACCTTCTCATAATGTTTACTCTTCATCTCTTGAGGTTTCTTAATGGAATATCCCCATGTCGAATTCATAAGCAATTTGAGTGTCATTGCAAGTTTGGGGTTTGAAGCTTTCCTAATATCATACAGTTGTTGTATGACTTTTCCAACTGTATAGTTCCTTCCCGGGAACTCACCATCTTCGTTTGGAATTCCAGTCGGAATATATTGGACAAACCTCATGTATGCAGCGTTAAGGTCGACATAGTATATCTTTTCATCTGAGTCGAACTTGTCGCAACCAATTGGTCCAGTTTGTGGAAATTCAAGTGAGTCTCTTATCTTCTGAGAAACTTCTCCTGTTATCTCATAAACATCGTCGAAGCAACCTGTTTCATATAAAACCTTCTGACCTAACTCAGATGCTCTCCAATACAATTTGACGTCAATTGGATGTCTCAATGGAAGTTTGTTTATAGCATCTTGAAGTTCTTGCAACCTCATTGGAAGTTCTTCTGGTTCAGGTTGGTATCCGAACATACCAACCCCTTGTGGAACTGTGTACTTCTTTTGTACTAGAACTTTGTCTGGAACAACTTTTGGTCTTGCTAACAATGAAAAGTTTGTTTCGTCTTTTGGTACAAAAGTTTCTGTCAGCTTGTCATCTGGAATTGGTTCCAACAAACCTTTCTCGAAAAGAATGTTTACAGCTCTGACAATGTTGCACTTACTTTTACCAAAGAATGGGTTTGTAAGACTTTCGTTCAACATGAAGTGGTTGTGGACAATTACAATCTTCAACCATGGTAAGTCTTTGTCAACAACATAGTCGTCATGTGAAGAACCTTTAGCTGTAGGTATGTTGACTCGGATATTGACATTTGCCAACGGTGCAATTTTTGCCAATTGACCTCTGAGAATGTACCTTGTCTTCACACATGACTCAAGATACTTCATCTTCTCATCTGTAACAAGACCAGAGTTCCTGAGACATGTAAGAATACAAGGTTCATTGACAATTGTTTCAATTGAATTGTAAATTCCATACCTTGTCAAGTCAATGTCAGACTTATTTATGAACGGGAAGTATCCAGCATGTTGTCTGACTGCTTGAGGGTTAGGTTGGTACCATTCGAACTTGACACTTGCAATTCCTTCAATTGCATTCAAAATGTCTGAGTCGGAGTCAACCATTTGTTCTCTCTTTGTAGTCTTGAAAGCGTCAAGAAGTTTTGCGGCTGTTTGTTCATTGCCATGTGCATAGTAAATGTGACCATCCAAATCTGTTCTGGTCAATCTGAGATTGTGTCCTTTCTTATTTCCGTCTTGTATGGCAGCAAGTACTCCATGAAGCCTTCTTTGTTCTTTCCTTCGTCAAAGTTTACTGTAAAGGTTCGACCAGATGTAATTTGACTTCTAACTTCACGATACTTTTCATATGCATATCTTGTTCTTTCCATGGGAGCATGTGCGTCTTCACCTTTTCCTTTTTTCCTTCTCAAAGGATGCAATTGTTCGTCATGTTTCCAGTAGAATCTGGCAAAGCCGTCGTGTCCTTCAACTTGAGGTTCACTAACATCGAAAGGCATGTCCATAAGACGTTCTTCTTCTAACCTCTCTAGTCTGTTTGGATAATTTGCACGTGCTGTTTCCAAATCCATTTCGTAGCGAAGACCAGACAATTTGTCATAGACTTTTATGGGTCTTCCCTTCCTATATTTAAAATTCTTCGAAACTCTCCAACCATATCTTTGTAACTCTGCTTTTATTCTAGCAGACTTTCTATCCATTCTATATGGGGGCATTTTTATAAAAATAAAAAAATATTTTTTTCTTTACTTTACATAACCGCCTGCTGCCATAAGTCTTTGACGCCAACCCATACCAGCTAATGAAGGTTGACTTGGTTTAGTTTGGAAACTAAACTTTGGTTTTGGTTTATCTTCAGTTTTTGGTTTTTCTTCTTCTATCGGTTTTTCGTCACTTTTCGGTTCCTCTGACTTTACTTCACTTGCAGGAACAGTTGTGTCGTCAACATCTTCATAAATATCATATGCCATTTGTTTTTGTTTTCCTTTCAACTTTTTGTGTGTTGTAAAGTTTAGAATATTTCGACTCTAAGTCAATGAGATGTTCTATAATGAACTGTTGGTCAGTGAAGTAAACTTTTCCATCTGTTGTCTCGAAAGCTCCTTCAGACTTCAATATTTTATTTGTGAGAGTCTGTTTCTTTTTGAGATACTAGCCGTTCCATTTCTATGAAAAGTGACTTTATAGTTAGGGTTTGTATTTCCAGACCTGGCACTTTCTATTATTGAATTTTCTCTTCATCTGTAAGTTCTTTGACAGGTTTTGACAATGGTTCTGAACTTTTTGTTGTGGTGTCAAATCTACCGTTTCAACTTCTTCGGTCATTTCATCTCAGTAAAAAATTTTAATTTGGTTTGTTTTCAACTGGTTGTTGTGTGTGGAGGTGGGATGGTTCCTTTAATAATATCATTCAGTTTCACATGCTGAGCCTGACTATATGGTATCGGTTTAAATGCTGGAAGCCGACAAATCCATCTTGAACTCATTTGTCTCAATGCTGCATTGTTCATTTCATCTCAATAAAAAACTTTACATTCCCCACGTTTGAGGCGGTTGAGGTTGGTTATTGTTTACCCACTGTTGTGCATGGTTATATCCTCTGTTAAAGAATCTTTCACCTTGGTCCATATAGTGTCCTGCTTGGTTATAGTAGTCATTTGCTTTGTTATAATAGTTTCCTGCTTGTCTTCCTACATTGTCCATCCATCTTTGAACTTTTCCTCTTGTTTCAGGATTTGGAATAAGATTTGTTGCATCTCGTGCTACATCCCAACCTTTCTGTACAGTTTGTATAATAGGTTGTGCTTTCTCTTTCAGTATACCTAATGTACTCAAAATCTTCCTTCCAATTCCAAATGCACCTCTGGCTATTGTTCCCACTGCGGGTAAAAATCTAGATGCGACTCCTGCTAATGCGCCAAATAAACCCATTTCTTACAGGGTAAAAAATGACGAATCCAAACAAGGACCCGTATGTTTCTAAAGCGACAAAGAAAGCACTCATGATAAAAATCTTTAGTTCAACACCAAATGCTTGGTTTATGGATATCTTGGAAAACATTCCGAGAGTTAGAACAGATGGACCTCCATACTGGTTAATATTTGTTGGTCAAAACACAAGATACTGTGAAGCCATACCATTATGGTCCAAAAATATTTTAGATGTGAAAACTGCTTTGACAATATTCGTTGACAAATACCATCCAACAAAACTGACATCTGACTGTGAAAGTTCTTTCAAATCAGATGATGTAAAAAACTATCTGCGTTCAAAAAATGTAAACCAATATTTCATTGTCGACCAAAACCATTCTGCTCTTGGTGTCATTGACGGTTGTATAAAAATGTTAAGAGACTTAAACCAACCACAGGGTGGTGAAGCAAATGAAATGTCATATGACGACAAGTATAGACACTTCTCCATGGCAAAGATGAGACAAGTTTTAAATATTTACAATAACCGTAAACAAAAAGGTTTGGGAAACCACTCCCCCGAAGAAATGAAAAACAACCCTGACTTAGAGAAAGACTATATATTTAATAATTTAGTCAAAAGAGACAAACAAGAAAGAATGCCGGGCTTCAAACTTCAGAAAGGTGACAAAGTAAAAATAGAAATACCTAAACGCGACCCATATGAAAATACTATTGACTATGACAACAATGGGAACCCGACAGGTACTCACATTCGTGTTCGTAAAAATAGAAGAAAGTATACAAGAGAATATTATGAAGTTTTAGGCAAACATGGCAAAATGTACACACTGCAAGCAGAAGATAAAACTACTATTGTCAGACCTCGTTTCAAACTTGTCAAAGTTCAAGGTGGTATACTTTCAAAGACAGTTCCTAACAAATATAAGACAACTCCTGACGAATATGCTAAAGAAGTTGAAAATGACGACTAAGCAATTCTATACCATGCGTAAACTGTCATGTAAGGTGGCATGTATTCTTTACTTTGTCCCGTTGTTTGCGTATATCCTGAAACGAAATGTGTATGGTTTCCTTCTCCCTGCGTGTCATCCCAGTAACAATTTATAGCAAACTTAACGTCGTCTTTAACATCATATCCTTTACCTTTTGTCATTCCTGACCAATCCCAATATCTATGCTTATGCCAACCTGCTTGAGATGTACTTAAATCTATGTAATGACTGTGTGCAGGTAAATTTTCACCTGAAATCGTTTTACTTCCACCTGTTTCCTTTGAAGAGTTTGCACAATACAAAAACCTGTCGACTATTTGTTCCCATGCACCAACACCAAACATTATTTGAGGACCTCTTGCATCCATAGATGTATAAATAGAACCTACTGGGTTCATTAAATCAAACATATGAGATATTATAGGATTGTCTCTTTTGAACTTAAAATATAGTGCAACTATTTTAGGTTTCTTCTGGTTTGTGTCAGAATATTTTTTATAATATAATCTTATGTTTTCAGGGTAGGTACAGTCTTGACTATAATATTTATTTCTGTCATCTGTATAATAATATACTATTCTCGTTTTTTCTATTGCATTATATCTTTTATATCTATAATAATCTAAATATAATGTTAGCTTTTGTTCATCTACATGTGGTGTTCTGTCGTCATCTCCATAGTCATAATAATGTGGTGCTGGAGCTGGGTCAGGCAATGTCATATCTGCCATTTCATAAACTCTTAAATATTTCTTTTGTTCGTCTCCATATAAGTTTAAGTAGCAGTTGTTGTCTAATGGAACTTTAACTTGTGTACCATCATTCTTTTTATAGCTTACATACATTTCATTGTTATTTTTCGGAATGAGTTTATGCCGTGTACCATTTTTTTAAGGACTGTACCAACTGCCATCTAAAATATTTATTTTCTTCATTGACAGAAAAGTCACCAACAATAGTTTCAATATTTTTTGTTCCTATCAAACTTTGGTATATTTCATTGACATATGTTTTATCTGCTTTATTTTCAAGGCTAACGTTTAAGTCTGTTATTTCAGAAGATGTATGTGTATGTCCAACGTCACTTTTCCTGTTTAAGGTTTCTTGTAAGTTTGTAATATCAGATATAGAATGTGTATGAGTCTTATCTGCTTTTGTCTCTAATGTTTCCTTAAGACTTGGTATTTGGTTAATATAATGTATATGAGTCTTTTTAGAATATTCGTTTTCAGCTCTTGTCACTTCACTTGACATTTTATTGTCAACATATGTTTTGTCTGCTAGTTCAGGATGAGTATGTTCTTTTGTTGCATAAGCATTGTTAGCTCTTTCTTCTTCTTTTGCTATTGCATCGTCTACATATTCTTTGTCAGCTTTGTTGTCAACATCTGCTTTCAAAAGAAGTTCATTTATAGGTTTCTCGTTTAAAGTTCCTTTTGTTGGATTTATACAGACAGTATTGTTCTTATTGTCTTGAAATAGAAACTCATCTGTCATTGGGTTTATTGTCAGTTTTAAGTCACCCCCTTTCAATGACTCAGATATCTTAGAATAGTTTGAAAAGTTTGTTGTGTTCTTATTTAGAGCTTGCATAATGAGTTGTCGGTTGTGTTGTATTTCTCTCATAGACGCTGTTTCATTTGACATTTTTATTATAGATAAAATATGCTTCCAATAGAAAAAGAAAATTCTAGAGTTGCTACAACTAAACCATTAGATGAACTTTTTACTAATGTCGGTCAAAAGTTTGAGACAGATACTGTAAAGCATGAAGGCTATCGTTTTGACTACCCATTAAGATGGTTAAGAGACCCATCTGTCACAAAAGCTATTGGCTTTCGAAGAATAAAGTTTGTGTCTGTAGAAGATAAAAGTTTTCCATTTATTGTAAGGTTTCATATAGATTATACATCTGAAGGGCAACGAAAAATGTGGGAAGAAATTGAGCTAATACAAGTTGACCTCTCATCTTCTCTACAGGCTGCATTAAAAATATAGAAGATAAAATAAATTCATGTTATGCAAAATATGCTGATGAATATGCGAATACCGATAGCACACTTTATGTGAGAATTGTATATGACAAACAAAATTCACAAGTGTCATTTCAAATCTACGAAGACAATCCAAATAAAGACGAACAAATATATACAGAATTCATTGCAATGTCATGGTATTATTTGCAAAGAATGTTAAATCAGAAAGTTGAACCTCCTTTAGCAAATATCTACAGTCGATATGCAAGAGATGAACCATATTTATTTAAAGATGTTTTCGACCAAGATGCTGTGATAGTTCATGCTTCATTTTCTGGCGCCCAAAACTCTTTCTTATGCTTGGCAAATGACTTTTACGAAAAACCTACAAAGTTATACGAACCACCAAGTGGAAGTATTTCAGACTTTCAAGTATGGTTTACTACAGATGGAAGAAAAAGAATAATTCCATTATACCATGCGTTTTACTTAGAACTTAGTTTCATATACAACTACTATCGAACGGTAAAAATATAATTTTTTAATATACCGGTTGTGGTTGCCAACTTGACTGTGGTGCAGGTTCAGGCTGTTGTATTACAGGAGCTTGTTCTTCTGGTTCAGGGTCTTTAGGTATAATACCAACAAACTGACCTACTCTTTTACCAATATTTTTGACACTGTTCCATACTCCTCTTCCGACAGATTTTATTCCATTCCATATACCTCTTCCAACATTTCGAAAGAAGTTTCCTATCTTACTGAAGAAACCCATTTTACTATATGTAAAAATCTAATGTCCGCCTAGTCTCTTACGTTTCCTGTTGAGTTCCATAGCATTCTTTAACTGGAGCTCATACATTCTGTTTCTCCTCTGGTAGAAAACATATTCTGGGTCAACTCCTGTGTTCGCGTCATCTGCATAAAGTTGTTTATATCCCACTTCAGGGTTTGTATAAAACTCTTTCCATCTCATATTTACATACCATGGTGGCAAACCTAACGCAGCGTCATTTGACATGGCAGTTTGCATTTGTACATCTGTTGGCACTTGACCATAGTTTGCCATTGCAGTTTGTATTCTAACTTCATTTGGAATATTCTCTGGGTTTGGTTGTCCAGGTTGCTGTGCATTCGCTAAGTTATGTGCGTCCATTTAATATTAGATAAAAATATCTCTTACGAGTACATATGCTGAACATTTGCAGGCATTGGTTCATCTTCATATTCTCTGTACTTTTCTGCCACGTCAAATAAATAAATGACACAATGGAAAAAACCTAAAACAAGTAGTCCTATTTCAAACCACATTTACTTACTAATAAAATTTCTTTATTGTGACACTTTCTCCAGTTTATAGGACCTCTCTCATATTCTATCTTGTCATATATAAACTCATAGTCATGTATGTCCTCTAACCATCTCATAACGGTTTCCAAACCACTTTTATCGGATGTAAAGTAAAAGCATGGATGGTTATGTATAACGTCTAAAGTTTCTAAAGAGTCTCTCAAAGTCCAGTCTACTTGGTATTGAAAATCCCATGTGTTATAGAACGGCGGGTCCACTATAAAGAAAACATTTTCCTTGTCTTTATATTTTTCATACAACTCTGTCCAATGACATCTCACAAACTCTATACCCTCAATATATTTTTCTATGTTCTCTTTGAAAACATTTGTATAGTTAAGATATAAAACTTTTGACATAAGTGTTTCAATGTCATGAACTCTTATAGCACCACTATATAATAGTCTAGCAGATATACTATCCCAGTCTATATATTCTGCTTTTTTCAAAACCTCTCTCACAATATTTTTGTTATCTAATGGTATACGTTCCATCTTACCTATAGGTATCTTTTCTTTTAACTCTTTCAATATATTGTTTGTGTCTGGTATATGTTTGAGACGGTCCATATAGTTGTCGAAGTCATTGCATATAATCTTTGAGTCTGGGAATATTGTATGACATAAATGGGATATATAGAAACTTCCACCGAACAAATCTACAAATGTTAGACCATTCGGTAGTTTCTTAAGTTCTCTCAATATAATATCTTTACATCTACTCTTATTTCCAAAGAACGGTAACGGCGGTTTTGTAAAATTCATTTATATATAATAATAAAAATGTTTTTACCCGAAAAGTGATAGAAAAGTGACAAAACATGAAAACATATATAATTTGTGAAAAGCGACATAAAAAGTGACATTTAAAAAAGTGACACCATTAATATGATGTAAATAACAACGGTTTTGGTTTTGTCACCGGCTGGTCGGCTGGGGTTCGGTCCTCCTCTTGGGTCTTGGGCAAAATTTCTTATGGGCTAGAGGGCGCAACGCGCCTGGAAGCCCCACCTACCTGACCTACATATGTCCTATTTTTCTTCACTTATACCAATACATTATTTTTTTTCAAAATATCATAGAGAAAATTGATATTTTACAAAATAATATGAACAAGTACAGCTATAGAATAATATATTTCAATATGTTATATGATTTACACAGTTTTTTGCATGATATCTTTTGAATTATATAACAGATTAACTTATAAAACACATCTTCATCATAAAAAGCACAAAATAAAGATCGGATCTTGCTCAAACTAGATGATACCAATAATCAGATTATCGATATCATATATAACTAATAAGAGGATGCATGCACTCAATATAATAATACAGAAGCTATGCTCTGATCAGTGGTATATTCAAATCAAGAATAAAACAAGTCCTGCTTAAAATCGAAGTCTATCATCCTTTACTGACGTGGAATTGGTTTTTTTTGTACGTTATAAAAAAATTGGTATACCCCCAATATCCTGTTTGAGATTAGTGATTTTGGGAATGGTTAGCAATTGGATAGATCTGATTATGCCCTTGATCAAGAAAGACTTTGGCTGTGAACATATTGTGTGCTTGTATATATTTACAACTTGTATTACTGATTCAATATCTGATTATGCATAAATACTTAAATATTTTGCACTGTTATACATATAATTTCTATGCACATCATTAAATTAATAGTATTCAATAGAATTTGAATGAATATGAATTTAAATGAAAACAACAGATAGGTATGTGCAATAGTTAACGCCGAAAAATAAAAGAAAAGCATATGAACAGTAATATCTAATGTAATATTCTTCAATAACACCCAAATATAGACAGAATGTCTCTGATTTAAAGAATAATAAACAAAAACACATGTATTTAATGATACAAATACATTATCTTACTAATGTATTATCATGATGCAAAAAGAAAATACCCAATACTTAATTCATTTATTAGAAAAAAGGATTTTATAACCAAAAATTTCCCATCATCCTTTACTAATGTGCTTTCCGTATTTTAAGGACAATAGGGGAAAAAATCCGTAAACCCCAGATTATTTTAAAATTATCAAGACAAAATTCATGGATAATTAAACAAAACAAAATCTTTATTATTCATACAAACAAAAACATATCCGTATTTTAAACAATAGCGTTCATTGGAGATAATGCTGCTTTTTTCTTTTTCTTTAATAGTAATGGCTCTTCCTCAGGGAGATCATCGTTTCCTGTTGATATAATTGCAAGAATTCCTGTGCAAATTACAACAATTGAGAGTAAAATGAACATCATCAGTTGTTTTCTTCTTTTTTGGGATTGGATCAACAATTCATTCTTATTATGATATCCCTTTCTATATGCTGGCGTTCTTGTGGGGCGTGGTCGTAGAACAGCGTCTAAATTTCCAATGAAAAAAGTTATATTTAGCTGTGATTGAGATTGATCAGGAACAAAGTCTATTGGTACATCGGATGTGAATACATCAATAAAAGAACTTTCAATTTGCAGTTTTGCGTCTTTACATTGAAATGTATTTCCATTTTTATTTTCAGCGATATATGTATTAAAAATGTGGTAATTTCCGTTAGGCGTAAGTACTATCATACCCTTTTCGGTATTTAATTGGTAATTCTTAATGATATTTACGAATTTCATTTCGAGAAAATAACTAAATAAAAGACACGAAGCATCTGTAGCGGAATTATCAATGAAAGAACACATTGTAAGATTCGAATTTCCTAAAAATTCTGATCCTGATTTCGAAAAGCAGTCATTAATCGAAGAGTTTATGTGGCCAGCGAAATTGTGTCCTGAAAATGACACAGGAGCACTTCCTGTAGGAAAGTTCGAGTTACCACACATCGAAATCGACGAAAGATTAAAGAAGTTTTGATTTTTCCCATCTGATTTTATAAAATTGCCAAGAGTATCTTTTGCTACACATTTTAGAGCAATAGTACAACATATTTGAAAGTATCCGTCTGTAGACTTTAAACATATGGCGCCACCGTAACCGGTTGAAGAACAAGTATCAAAAACAACTCTGTCAATCACTCCATATATAGCTTTCTTATTAATAGCAATTGCTCCACCACCAGAGCGATCTGATTGCGCATTTGTTGAGCAATTGTAAAATATGGAATCCATTATTGTAAATTTATGATTTTCTACTGTAGTTTCGCGATCATGTGGCATTAGTTTGATCCCGAGAATGCCAACATATTCTGATGAAAAGAAAGTATTGGCATTATGGAGTAGAAAAAACATTATAAAAATTGAAAAATTATATATTGGAGAAAAAAGTGCCAAGAAATCAAAATTTCGAAACGAATTGGAATCATATTTTACAAATTAAATGAGTGTGCTTGTATATTTCTTTTCGAATATATGAAATTTGAATCATAAATCAAGAAATTGAATCTGAAGATTTTTGAAAATTGGCGTGGATGAGCCATTTTGATGTAATTTAGGATTAACATGAAATTTTAATATTATTTAAAGGATTTTGTTAAGATTTGATCGACCCATCTAAAAAAATTTTTGTGTTTTTACAAAAATAATGCTTACTTCGGCCTTCAAGCGTTTTGCCGGACAGGAAACAATTCTTAAGGCTCTTGCACGCACAGATGTTGACAAGTTCATCGAGGGTATCGATCGTATTGTCGTTACAGTCGGCGCAAAAGGCGGTGTTGGTAAATCTACAGTTGCTGTTAACACAGCTCTTGCTCTTGCTGATATTGATAACACAGCAGGTGTATTAGACTTAGATCTCTTCGCTCCTTCAGTTCCACAGCTCTGCAACACAGTTACAAATAATCTTCAACTTTCAAAAGAGAAAAACTTCCTTCCAATCTCAGCATACGGTATCGAAACTATCTCTGTCGGTAATGGCACAGAGAGAGATCAGGCTTTGCTCTGGAATAGCCAATTTATTCCAAAACTTGTCGAACAACTTTCAAAGAAATCAGAATGGTCGAATCTCGATTACCTCATCGTTGATGTTCCATCAGGCAGCATCGAAATTCTTTCTGCTCTCAACGACCACGTTCATATTGACGGCGCGATCGTTGTTACAGGCTGCGATCAGTTATCACAGACATCTACACTTCGTACCATTGATGCTCTTCACAAACTGAAGATCCCAGTCTCTGGTATTGTTAAGAATTTCGATAATGAGAGATGCATGCACTGCGGAACGCCAATTAAGCACAAGCAACCAGCCGATGCCATCGATGTCAGTCGCGAGACAAACGTAGACGTTCTTACTTCCATTCCAAGAGAAAATGCGATCGCAATTAGTGGCGAAAAGGGCTTCCCAGTTGTTCTTTCCGATCCAAACTCCAATGGTGCTGCAGCCTTCAGACAATTAGCCCGTAAAATCATGGCAAAGGTTCCAAAGAGAACAGAAGAGCAATTAAAGCAGATTCTTAAGGAAAGAGATGAAAAGAGGAAGCAGCAGGAAGAGCTTCTTAGAAAGATAGAGGAGGAATACAGAAAACAAATCGAAGAAGAAAAGAAGAATATGGCAAAGGCTGAAGAAAAGAAAACAGAGGAAAAGAAAGTAGAAAACAAGTAAAAATACATAATATTAACTTTATATGACAAATAAATAATTTATTCATTTAAATACATCTCTTTTTTGATGAGTACGATAAGATTTACAAATACCCTCAAAAAAAGGGGGAACTCATTTTTTAAACCAAAAAAGTGGCACCTGAGTATATTGTTTCTGTTTTATCTGATCATTGAAACGGAATTGATCCACGTGGTTAGTATGAAACAATGATATACTAGGGACTAAAGAATATTAATATTACAAAAACCCAATTATTCCATGTTCAACTCATCATATCTTGCATTAAAGTTGATACCTTTATTTTTTCGAAATATTACAGCAGTATCAACCTTACGTATTACCAATGATAGTCAAAGTACTATTTTGGCATAAAAAATTTAAAACGATATTAAAACAACAGATTGACTAGTCATTCTGGTATAGTATCATGCATACTATCAGGTGATAAAATCTCAAATATCTTAGCTTAACTCCCGTTTGATTATGAGATACAGATCTAATGTTGCTTGTTTTGTAGCCATAGTCACTAACTTATAACATTATTATGATAAGAAGACTAAATGTGCGAGTTTAATTTACATTTGATTCAGATTTATTATCGAAAAGCAAATCACAATATATATCTTGAACTCATCTGCGAATAAAATCATGATTTTATTGATTATTTTCTAGATGTTTACAATATTTTCTAAACATGTGAAGATAATCCTTAATTTGAACCAGAAATAATTTTAAATTACTAACAATGGATGGTTATCTATATATAATAATATATTATTTTTGATAGGAAACTATGACTGATCTATAATTTAGGAATATATACTTCTTTTCTATATCTTTGAAAAATAGTTATTTGATTTTGCTGTATAAGTGATATATTTTAGTAAAAATATTATATAATATCAAAAATAAAAAGGTTCTATCGATTTGTAACACAATGAATATGGTTTATTTCTCTCTAAATTATAAATTTTCAAAAAAATTAAACTCATTTTTCTAAAAAATATCGAGAATTGAAAAAAACGTTATCATTTTCTAAAAAATTGCTTAGGCTTTTTCTAAAATGGAAAAAATTTGGAGAAATTCACCAAGAAGAACTTCATTCTAGGTATCCAAAGCAATTGCTATCAGTCAAAAAAACCTCGAAAATTTTAAATATTGATATAGATTTTCATCAATCACTTAAAATCGATTGTTTGCAGTCGATATTATCACATATTATTAAATTTTAATATATTTGAACATACTACAAATTGTTTTTGAAACTTATCAACAAAATCGCGCAATTTAACAATACTCTAACTCTCATACACAGATACCATTACCACAGTCTCAATTTAAGAAGAAATGATTAATAAAATCTAAGATCTAACGATTTATTTACCCAATTCGAATAATATTTTTAATTATAAATCCTTATTTGTGCATGTTTTATATACAGATATAGAAAGAAAAACGAATAAAGTGTTACTTCAAAAAAATACCTGAAAGCACCCTAATCAATAAACAATTTACTTTTTTACCATCGAATTTTGCT
Organism: Trichomonas vaginalis G3; assembly: GCF_026262505.1. Lineage (NCBI taxonomy): Eukaryota > Parabasalia > Trichomonadida > Trichomonadidae > Trichomonas > Trichomonas vaginalis. Next base: position 4,572,965 of record NC_067203.1, read on the forward strand.
CGTCTTGAGCCATATTTTTCGTTTAATTTTCATAGTACGATAAAACATATGGGTTATAAAGTAAAGTATGAATATTTTAGAAGATCATAATATATCTCGAAATCAAACGAAAGTCATTTTATGAGTCCATACACACTATTACTATACTTCATATGTCAAGCATAATGGGAACAATTTTGGTCGATACCTTTGTTGTCGACGAAGTTCCCCCTTTTTTCCTCAAAACCCAATTTGAACACGTCAGATAATTTGAACCCTCCCAATTTGGAAACGTTATAGAGATTGAGTTAAGATATTGTGGATTACTTCATAATCTTGAAACTTTTTTCGTATATTTCGATCAAACTGATGATATTATAATATATATTCAACCATGCGAAATAATTTTGGACAAACTATGCTTCATATTGCAGAAGTTCTCATTTCGCTTGGTGAGAATAATGTTCTTTCATATATTCTATTCTTTTTCTGGTATTTTCGAGGATGAATTTTATCAGTTATAAAATATGTTTTATGCAAAGATTCCAAATTATATTTAGATTATATAGAGAATCAATCATCAGAACCTTAACTTGAGATCTATTGGATTTATGAGGTTATCTGTGAAGAAAAACAATTCAGAAAAATATTCATTAAGATCGATAAAATAAATCTGTAAAGAGTATTTAATATATCTCAATCAACAACGAGGAAATAATATAATAAAGATCAAATAGATTTGTGATTTCAATAAGTTAATTTGTATGGCAGTTGTAGAGGTGTTTTTCCATAATGATCTTTAATATTGATATCAACACCGTGGAAAATAAGAAGTTCTTTAACATCTGATCTATTTTTGATTGCAGCATAATGAAGTGGTGTTTTCCCATCATGATCTTTCGCATCTATATCAGCACCAAGTGAAATAAGAAGTTCTATTACATCTGAAAAAGTTTCGCTTACAGCATAATGCAGTGATGTTTTCCCGTTGTAATCTTCTGCATTGATATTAGCACCACGTAAAATAAGAATTTTTATTACATCTGAATTGCTGTTGACTGTAGCATAATGGAGAGGTGTTTTCCCATCATGATCTTTTGCATTTATATCAGCACCAAGTGAAATAAGAAGTTCCACTATATTTATAATATTTTCTAATATCGCATAATGAAGTGGTGTTATTCCGATACGATCTTTAATATTGATATTAGCGCCATGCGAAATAAGAAGCTGTACTTTTCCTGCATCATTTTTCTTTGCCGCATAATAGAGAGGTGTTGTCCCATCAAGATCTTGTACATTGATATCAGCTCCAAATGATAATAGAATTTTCATTTCTTCAGTAGTAGTAGATCCATTTTTAGCACTATAAAAAAGTGGTGTTTTTTGTTTATAAGATTTTGCATTGATATCAGCACCATTGGAAATAAGAGTTCTAATAATCTCTGAATTATTGGAGATTGTCGCATAATGAAGTGGTGTATTCCCATCACAATCCTTTGCATTAACATTAGCACCATGTGAAATAAGAAGTTGTACATTTTGATTTCGGTATCCAACTGCATAATGCAGTGGTGTTTTCCCTTCATCATCTTATGCATTGATATCAGCACCATTTGTAATTAGAAATTTAAATTTTTCTGGGCTTGATTCATCCATAGCTGAATAATGAAGTGATGTTTTACCACATTGGTCTTTTAAGTTGATATTAGCACCATGCATTAAAAGAAATTTTAATCGTTCTTGGCTAAATCCAACAAAAGCTATATATTGAAATGACATGTTCCCTTTATGATCTTTTGAATCGATATTAGCACCATGTGATAGAAGAAGTTCTAATTTTTCTGGATTAAATTCATTGTGAATTAAATAATTAAATGGTGTTTTCCCTTCACAATCTTCTGAATTGATATCAGCACCATGTGAAATAAGAAATTCAATAATTTCAATGAAGGTTACTTTATCAACTGAATAATGAAGTGGTGTTTTGTAATCATAATCTTTAGAATTGATATCAGCACCATGAGAAATAAGAGATTTTACTATTCTTATGTTATTTTTACCAACTGCATAATGAATTGGTGTTTTCCCATGATAATCTTTTGTATTGATATCAGCCCCATGCCAAATAAGAAATTCAACCATTCTTATTTTATCGTTGATCACAGCACAATGAAGTGGTGTTATACCATGATAATCTTTTGCATTGATATCAATACCATGAGAAATTAATAGATCAGCAATATCAAGGCAATCTTTCATTACTGCATAATGAAGATAAGTTTTTTCATCTATAGACTTTTTATTGACGTCAATACTATTGGAATCTAATAAATATCTGCAAATATCCACATTTTTAGATTTGAATGCGTAATGGAAAATATCCAATTTCCGCCAAGTAACTTTGTCCAGAGAAAGTTTTTCTTTCATTAGAAGCTCATTCGTTTGTGGAAATACAGCGCACCATGGAACAATAAAGTTTTTTTCTTTCGCGAAAAGCAGAAATACAGCCTTCAGGTTTTGATATTTGATAATATCTTCATAAATATTTGTACCAATCGAATTATTTACTGCGAAATCTTGAATTGTAAATATCTGTCTGTCTAAAACGTATGAAAGCATTTCATTATTATGACATTTTACAATATCTCTAAGACATTCGCTATCCATCGCATTGTCTTTCAAGCAATCGTTAATGATGTCTGTATTTCTTCCGATAATTGCAAGTCTAAGACATTTATTGTCTAATTTAGAATATAAATTTGAAAATAAAAATTTGAAAATATTGACGGACCCGAAATAAGCACATGCTTTAATTAATGACAAGTAAGCAAAAGATACTCTATGCTTAACAATTGATAAATTGCTAAGAGTTTTGAGATCTTCAAATTCATCGTGAATTGAATAATTTTTGATTTTCAACATTGGAATTTCAAGAATTGTGTCATTGTTATTAATATTTTTTTGAGAAATATATTCTTTAAATTTATCAATTTGATCATGCATAAGAATATATTCGATCGAACCTTCTAATGGAAAATCCAATTTACAAATGTTATTATTTTTGAAGCCGAGAAGCTCGAGAATTTTAATGTATATCTCTGTAGAAGCATAATTGTATTGAATTGCCGTAAGAATAATCTTTGAAATGCGATATCCCGAAAGTTTGTATTTAGAAATCAAGACATTTGTTATTGTATTGTACAGATCTTCAACAGATTTATCAGGTTTAATACTGAAAAGTTTTTCAAAAGCTTCTATAAAGTCAGTATATGGTTTTGAATAGTCAACGCTCATGATTTTTTTTATTGATAATATTATTAATAGTTTTCAACAATAGTACTAAAATTACGTATGAAATATTGGGGAACAATAAAATAGATACGTATTTTCTACAATACTGTTTCCAAATAGAAGATAATACTCCGAAATTTGAATCTCAGATTATACACATAATAACAAAGCATTCAATGATCTATTTTGTTCTCAATTTCCTAATATAAACAGAAATTCCCAAAATGAATAGCAGTATTTACTTATTTAAGATCTATACACATGGTTTGTAAGTACTATTAAACAAGAAACTCATAAAATTATTAAACCAAAAAGATTTTTAAACATCGAGATTTAAACATAATTTGTTTTGGCCTGATTGTCTCCCAAATGTCCTCTTTACTACACTAGATGATAAGCATTACTGTCACTTAAAATATCGCGATCAATTTTTTTCTATTGAAATCAAATCCTGATAAAAATCTTAAAACATGAGTATGATATTATATGGTGATGAATATACTGCAATTTTAAGTTGAAATATCATTGATCTGCCTATTTTGAGGCAAAGTAGTAGGATAGGAAGGGTTGTGTGACTTTTTTTGTTACATCTATATATAGACGATGCATTAAAATATATTTATTTATAAACACATTTTAAAAAATTAACATTAATTTTAAAATAATTTATTTTTTATCTTTTATAAAAGAAGCTATATATAGATGATGTCAGATATTCCGCGATTAATTAAACATTGTTTAAATCCTGAATGGGTTAAACTTCAATTTAAAAAGGAAGACTGTGAATTATTAAATGAATATGAAAGCCAAAATAAGCTAATGAGGTATAAATATAATGATAAAGAATATTTAATTTCATGGAATCAATGGAGTCATAATCAAAGACCTCATAAACGAGAAAAAGAAATTGAAACTAATGATTATTTGAATTTATGAAATCAATTATTTGATTCATTCTTTCTTCAATCTCTTCTATTCTTTTTGTTAAATCATCTATTTTCATTAATGAGGTGATTCTTGATTGAGGAATAGATTTCAAACTAACCACCCCCTTTATTTTTGAAATTTTGAATCCATCAACTTTAAACATTTTATTCAATTTACACGTTGTCAATTCTTCAAATAATTTTTTATTGTTAGCATAGTAGTCATTAAATTCTTCAACAGATGAAAAAATTTTTATTTCAGTAATTGGTTTAACAACGTTTATTTTTTGTACTAAGGCTGTATGTTGTGAAAATGGATGTTGTATGCCATTTATTTAATACAATTTAAAACTTTATTTTTTAATGAAATACCACAGAAGAGACAAAAGGAACCGTTAATGATGGTTTTGATTCTTGATCAAAGAGGTGGGCACCCTTAAACATTTATTTTATTTTTATATAAATGAATAACACAGATTTAAAAATTTTAATTGATGATTTAATATTTAATCAAAATTTTCTTAGTTATTATGATTTAAAAGCATATCTCCAAGACTATGATAACAATATAACGGGTGATGATATGGAATATTATTATTCATATTATGATAATGAATTTTTGAAATATCATGATAGAATAATTTCTAAAATTAAAGACAAAATTAAAAATAATGAATATACAAAGGGAAAAACTAAATCACAACTTAAACAATTGAAAGATTTCAAAAATAAAGTATTAACAGAAGAAGATATTGATGAATTATATAATTTATATAATCCTGAGCCGCAAAAACAAAAGGAACAAAACGCCCAGGTCCTTCAGACCATAAATGATGCACAAGCTTTAATTTATGATTCATTAGTTAAACCATATTCAGCCCGACTTTTAAATGAAGATCAACTTTTGGAATTCATCCTTCAACATAAACTCGAAGCGGGAAAGTATATCAAACCTTTATATACAGCATATTTAAAACAAATGAATAGAATACATCCAGAATTAATGAAGGGGGGAATGAATTCCAAAATCAAAGCAGATAAAATTAAACCACTTGCAACACCAAAACCTCCAACGACAGTACCTGCAACACCAAAACCTCCAACGACAGTACCTGCAACACCAAAACCTCCAACGACAGTACCTGCAATACCAAAACCACCTCCTCCTTCAGTTAATCCTTCATCATTCACTTTATTATATCCATTTCAAACATTAAAGAAGCAAAAAGATTTTAAAAAGGGTTTCAAGATATTAAATAAACCAACTGACCCGAAAATTCAACCGTTAAAGGAAAAATTTAGTCGCCCTTCATTTGCTCCATATCCATATTCATACGAAATCGATCATTTAGAATATTTAAAAGGAAACGTTACTTATTTATTTGCCATTAACATTAACACTAGATATTTATATTGCATTCCAGTGAAAGGGAAAACAGAACAGGAAACAAGAAGAGCTATTCAATACTTACTAGATCATGAAAGAGTAGATAATATCAGGGGTGATAGTGATAAAGGATTTCAGGCAACTATGATTCATTATTTCCCACAAATTAATTTTTACTTCTCATCTTCTCCATATACGTTTCATAATAAAATGGTTGATGCGGTAATGAGAACTCTTAGAGATGCGTTAGGGGTTAACGGTCGGATATACTGGGATGGAAATCATGACTCCATCATACAACAGTTAGTATATTATTACAATAATACATGGCATAGAACTATAAACATGAAACCAGTGGAAATGAAAAATGATATTTCAAAAGAATGGGAATATATTAGAAAGCAAATGGAAAGGTTGAATGATGTTAAACGTGAACAAATTAATTCGGGGCTCATGAATTTTAAACAAGGGGATAAAGTTTTGATTCATCTCGATTATGGAAAAACTAATAAATCAATGACAAAAAGAAGACGAAGATTTGACACAATAGCTGAATTTGTTAGATATATTAACGGCAATGCATTAGTTGAAGTTGACAATAAATTAATAGAAATTCCGATTTATTTTATTACTCCATTATATTTAAATAATATTTAATTTTTTTTATTTCGTAAGAAATGGGTGACAACGAAGCAGCCAAGAGTCCAGACGATGAATATAAAAAGAAATTAAACAGAATTAAATCAAAAATATGCTATTACAAAAAGAAGCCGCAATGTGGTGGGGTTGAAAACGATGAAGAGAGGAAAGAAATAATCGAAAAATTAGAAACTTATCGTTCAATCATTAAACTGAGTGAAGCAAAAATAAAAGAATTTAATAGAATAAATAAATTGATTGGAAGAGATGAATTTAATAAAGATGAATTTTTAAACTCAATCCAAATTTAATTTTTATTTTTCTTTGACAACATCTCTCTTTCCATCATTACTGCATAACCACATTTTCTCAGTTTTAGTGGTTTGTTATTTTTAGCAAGTTCTCGCATCATTTTTATCGTTTCCTCCCTTGTTATGATTCGTGGTAAATTTTGAGCTTGTGGGGTATCCATTTATATAAAAATAAAACTTTGTTATCAGTTATTTTATCGTTAATGGTTTTCAGGTTATTCAATAATTAATTCAAATCATAACACCATGTTTGTTTACCGTCTATTCTTCTCTGATGTTGACATTACTGTCATTTCATACAAAATAAAAATAATTTTAAAACTAACTTTATTTTCTGACTTTCACAAAAGACCAAAAATAAACGCTTTACATGTATTTTTCAGCAACTTCGTCAAATAATTTTATAGCTTTATCTATCTCATCTACTTCAAACGTTTCTTTACCTTTCATGGGAGCACCATACATTTTCTCAAACTTTTCAAGTAGTTCTGTTTCTGCAGCTCTCATATCATTAACGAACACAACCTTGACTCTATTGACTGTACTGTCATATCTTTGAGATATATTATATGTTCTTCCTATCTTATATCTTTTTGTATTGAAGTCCTTCGGTTTCTGAACGATGTAAAGTAAGCCTTCACTGCAACGTTCCGTATCGAATGAACCATAAGTTATGAAGTTATATCCAACAACTGGGTCTAACCATAACAAAACTATTGGTATAAGACTTTTGTCTATAAGATATGCTCTTGTTCCATGAAATGCTACTGATATCATAAGCTCAGGATTTCTTGTCAAAATTTTCTGAGTTGAAGCAATTCTAACCCAGTCCTTTGTTTTCTTTCCAGATGGTGTTATAATGTCTGACAAAGAATATTTGTTGTATTTCTTTGAGTATCTTACGTTTAAATCACCTATTCTAACCACTTTGGTGTCATTGTCAATCTTTCTAACTGTTTCAAACTCAATGTTTGTCATTACTGTCTTTACATACAAAATAAAAAATTTTCTTAGAAAAAAATTAACGTGATATACGTTATGAATTCGTGAAATTTGGTCATTTTTCAGACAAAAATAATGTTTACGTTAATGGTTTTCAGGTTATTCAATAATTAATTATTTTTGAAGAACTGAAGGTATCACCATGTCACCATGTCACCAGGTCATTTAACTTCTCTGAAAAAATGAGACAACATGACATTTTGACAACACAGGAGGATGGCAGTTATGAATTATTTTTGAAGAACTGAAGGTGTCACCATGTCACCATGTCACCAGGTCATTTAACTTCTCTGAAAAAATGAGACAACATGACATTTTGACAACACAGGAGGATGGCAGTTATGAATTATTTTTGAAGAACTGAAGGTGTCACCATGTCACCATGTCACCAGGTCATTTAACTTCTCTGAAAAAATGAGACAACATGACATTTTGACAACACAGGAGGATGGCAGTTATGAATTATTTTTGAAGAACTGAAGGTATCACCATGTCACCATGTCACCAGGTCATTTAACTTCTCTGAAAAAATGAGACAACATGACATTTTGACAACAGTCCTGGAAATAAATGTTTACGTTAATGTTTACGTTAATGTTTTCAGGTTATTCAATAATTAATTATTTTTGAAGAACTGAAGGTGTCACCATGTCACCATGTCACCAGGTCATTTAACTTCTCTGAAAAAATGAGACAACATGACATTTTGACAACAGTCCTGGAAATATGATGCAGTCCAAAAATAAAGTTAGTTTTAAAATTATTTTTATTCCTATATAAATGACGGCAACAAACAACAACAGTAACTTTATCATTTCTGATGAACAAGTTATTGATTCATTAGCTGAGGAATTAGTTGTGGCAGAAACTAAAACCCTCAACGAAAGAATTGGTGAAAACAAGATTGATTTACATAACTACCTCAAACATGATGGAGGAAGAGGAAGGAAAACTGGTACAGCTTTATTAGTAAATAAAATATCAAATTTAACGATTATAGATGTTGATATCAATAAATCGTACAATGATGAACTTAAAGAAACAGTTAGAAAAGACATTTTATCAAAACTTTCGGATAAAGATGTTATCGTTAAAACCGCTTCAGGAGGTCTTCACATTTATTGCAACACTAATTTCTTCTATGCAGTTTCGAACAGAATGATTAAATGTTATTCCTGCAATGATTATGATATTGACATAATGACTTCTATGGATGATTCAAAGCGTTCATTAGTGGTTATGGCTGATTCAAGAGTTCGCAAGAATGCAACAGAACCAATCAATAATACTCATTCATTCGTGGAAGTTATGATTCAACATTAACTAGAACAGTGAATGATATATTAAATGATTTGAATATTAAGGTAAGAGTTGAACAGAAGAACGAAGAAATAAAGACTATTATGAATGAAAACAAAGATGTAAACATTGACGATAAACTAGCTCAAAGCATAGTTGATGGCATCTGTGATTTTGAAGTACATAATGACGGTGGAAACATGAATTTAGAAAAAGAAGTTACATTATTCACACTGTTTCAAGCTATTAATTCGTTACCTAATCATTTGATTAATGAAGCATACGATAACGTTTATAACTTCTGCAGTTTAACTGAAAATGCAAAAAGTAATTTTGAAAAAGCACGTAGTAGATATGCACATTTAATGACTTCTCCATTTGTTTTGGTAAAGATTCTAAAACTATATCAAAAGGAATATTATGATGAATATGTTTTACCTTTATTACGTAAGCCAAAAATAACATTTGATATCAAACTTGATGACTCGTTTTTGATAACAGATATTAGACGTAAAGCTGAAAATCATCAGTATAAAAACAGTTCTGAAGTAATTGAGGATTTATCACGTGTAATCCGTTTTGTAGATTGTGGAAATAAATATTTCATTCAAAAAGATTACAACATACACGACAAAATGAATCAAATATCATTCGTTCTTCAGTCAAACATGAAAGAGTCACTCAAAATGATTAAATTATTTAAAGAAGAAGGTAAGACCATAACAGCATGGGATGTACTACTAAATCAATTATCCTCATTAACCGTTAAGGGTGTTTGCTTTAAATCTGATTCCCCAGATGTTTTCTCAACGTTTCAAGGTTATAAATACAACGTTCTCGAAAAGCCTGATTACTCAAAAATTGAGATGTTTATGGATTTCATTAAAGAAGCCATTTGTGATAATAACGATGAAGTGTATAAATATCTACTCAGCTGGATTGCATCAATGATTCAACATCCCGGAATCAAGAATGAAACAGCAATTATTTTGAAAGGACTTCAGGGAACAGGTAAAAACAGATTCACAGACATTATTTCTGAACTTCTCGCTGGTTATTCATGTAAAAACATTACTGAAATAGGTGAGCTAACGGGTAATTTCAATTCAGTAGTTGAGAATAAAATGTTTCTTGTACTTAATGAACTCAAGAATGTAGGTGAAGACAGACTCGCAAACTTCAACGCTTTGAAATCAATTATTACGGATAATGAGATTAGAATTAATGAAAAGAATCAACCCAGAAGAACAGCTCAGAATGTTGCCAATTTCATTTTCGTAACTAATAACGTCTACCCCGTCAAAATTGATGTTGGAGACAGAAGATACGTAGTTTTAAGAGTTAATGGTAAATTCAAGGGTCAATTTGATTACTTCAAGAATTTAATGGATTCATGCACAAAGGAATTTTATGATAACCTTTTAACATATTTTATGCAATATGACCTTTCATCATTTAATGTACGAATCATACCGATGACTGAAGCCAAACAAGATTTAATAGAATTATCAACAAATCCTTTAGATGTATGGATAAATACACATTATGATGAATTGTGTGCAGGTATGATATGTAAAAATGCTCTATTCTGCAAACCATCAGACATGAAAGACAAGAATTTCCAAATGAGCATTAAGGATAAATGTGATAGGAAACAGAGAAGAATAGACGATAAACAAACATGGTGTTATGTTTTGAAAGAAGAAATGAAAGGATTATATAAACAGGTTGAACCAAACGATAATGAGGATTCATTTACTGACGATGAAATACCTGTAAATGATGCTTTATAAAGTATGATTGGAATTTATTTTTGCATTAATCCTCCTGTGTTGTCAAAATGTCATGTTGTCTCATTTTTTCAGAGAAGTTAAATGACCTGGTGACATGGTGACATGGTGATACCTTCAGTTCTTCAAAAATAATTCATAACTGCCATCCTCCTGTGTTGTCAAAATGTCATGTTGTCTCATTTTTTCAGAGAAGTTAAATGACCTGGTGACATGGTGACATGGTGACACCTTCAGTTCTTCAAAAATAATTCATAACTGCCATCCTCCTGTGTTGTCAAAATGTCATGTTGTCTCATTTTTTCAGAGAAGTTAAATGACCTGGTGACATGGTGACACCTTCAGTTCTTCAAAAATAATTCATAACTGCCATCCTCCTGTGTTGTCAAAATGTCATGTTGTCTCATTTTTTCAGAGAAGTTAAATGACCTGGTGACATGGTGACATGGTGACACCTTCAGTTCTTCAAAAATAATTCATAACTGCCATCCTCCTGTGTTGTCAAAATGTCATGTTGTCTCATTTTTTCAGAGAAGTTAAATGACCTGGTGACATGGTGACATGGTGACACCTTCAGTTCTTCAAAAATAATTCATAACTGCCATCCTCCTGTGTTGTCAAAATGTCATGTTGTCTCATTTTTTCAGAGAAGTTAAATGACCTGGTGACATGGTGACATGGTGACACCTTCAGTTCTTCAAAAATAATTCATAACTGCCATCCTCCTGTGTTGTCAAAATGTCATGTTGTCTCATTTTTTCAGAGAAGTTAAATGACCTGGTGACATGGTGACATGGTGACACCTTCAGTTCTTCAAAAATAATTCATAACTGCCATCCTCCTGTGTTGTCAAAATGTCATGTTGTCTCATTTTTTCAGAGAAGTTAAATGACCTGGTGACATGGTGACATGGTGACACCTTCAGTTCTTCAAAAATAATTCATAACTGCCATCCTCCTGTGTTGTCAAAATGTCATGTTGTCTCATTTTTTCAGAGAAGTTAAATGACCTGGTGACATGGTGACATGGTGATACCTTCAGTTCTTCAAAAATAATTCATAACTGCCATCCTCCTGTGTTGTCAAAATGTCATGTTGTCTCATTTTTTCAGAGAAGTTAAATGACCTGGTGACATGGTGACATGGTGATACCTTCAGTTCTTCAAAAATAATTCATAACTGCCATCCTCCTGTGTTGTCAAAATGTCATGTTGTCTCATTTTTTCAGAGAAGTTAAATGACCTGGTGACATGGTGACATGGTGATACCTTCAGTTCTTCAAAAATAATTCATAACTGCCATCCTCCTGTGTTGTCAAAATGTCATGTTGTCTCATTTTTTCAGAGAAGTTAAATGACCTGGTGACATGGTGACATGGTGACACCTTCAGTTCTTCAAAAATAATTCATAACTGCCATCCTCCTGTGTTGTCAAAATGTCATGTTGTCTCATTTTTTCAGAGAAGTTAAATGACCTGGTGACATGGTGACATGGTGACACCTTCAGTTCTTCAAAAATAATTCATAACTGCCATCCTCCTGTGTTGTCAAAATGTCATGTTGTCTCATTTTTTCAGAGAAGTTAAATGACCTGGTGACATGGTGACATGGTGATACCTTCAGTTCTTCAAAAATAATTCATAACTGCCATCCTCCTGTGTTGTCAAAATGTCATGTTGTCTCATTTTTTCAGAGAAGTTAAATGACCTGGTGACATGGTGACATGGTGATACCTTCAGTTCTTCAAAAATAATTCATAACTGCCATCCTCCTGTGTTGTCAAAATGTCATGTTGTCTCATTTTTTCAGAGAAGTTAAATGACCTGGTGACATGGTGACATGGTGATACCTTCAGTTCTTCAAAAATAATTCATAACTGCCATCCTCCTGTGTTGTCAAAATGTCATGTTGTCTCATTTTTTCAGAGAAGTTAATTAACCTGGTGACATGGTGACATGGTGACACCTTCAGTTCTTCAAAAATAATTCATAACTGCCATCCTCCTGTGTTGTCAAAATGTCATGTTGTCTCATTTTTTCAGAGAAGTTAAATGACCTGGTGACATGGTGACATGGTGACACCTTCAGTTCTTCAAAAATAATTCATAACTGCCATCCTCCTGTGTTGTCAAAATGTCATGTTGTCTCATTTTTTCAGAGAAGTTAAATGACCTGGTGACATGGTGACACCTTCAGTTCTTCAAAAATAATTCATAACTGCCATCCTCCTGTGTTGTCAAAATGTCATGTTGTCTCATTTTTTCAGAGAAGTTAAATGACCTGGTGACATGGTGACATGGTGATACCTTCAGTTCTTCAAAAATAATTCATAACTGCCATCCTCCTGTGTTGTCAAAATGTCATGTTGTCTCATTTTTTCAGAGAAGTTAAATGACCTGGTGACATGGTGACATGGTGATACCTTCAGTTCTTCAAAAATAATTCATAACTGCCATCCTCCTGTGTTGTCAAAATGTCATGTTGTCTCATTTTTTCAGAGAAGTTAAATGACCTGGTGACATGGTGACATGGTGATACCTTCAGTTCTTCAAAAATAATTCATAACTGCCATCCTCCTGTGTTGTCAAAATGTCATGTTGTCTCATTTTTTCAGAGAAGTTAATTAACCTGGTGACATGGTGACATGGTGACACCTTCAGTTCTTCAAAAATAATTCATAACTGCCATCCTCCTGTGTTGTCAAAATGTCATGTTGTCTCATTTTTTCAGAGAAGTTAAATGACCTGGTGACATGGTGACATGGTGACACCTTCAGTTCTTCAAAAATAATTCATAACTGCCATCCTCCTGTGTTGTCAAAATGTCATGTTGTCTCATTTTTTCAGAGAAGTTAAATGACCTGGTGACATGGTGACATGGTGACACCTTCAGTTCTTCAAAAATAATTCATAACTGCCATCCTCCTGTGTTGTCAAAATGTCATGTTGTCTCATTTTTTCAGAGAAGTTAAATGACCTGGTGACATGGTGACATGGTGATACCTTCAGTTCTTCAAAAATAATTCATAACTGCCATCCTCCTGTGTTGTCAAAATGTCATGTTGTCTCATTTTTTCAGAGAAGTTAATTAACCTGGTGACATGGTGACATGGTGACACCTTCAGTTCTTCAAAAATAATTCATAACTGCCATCCTCCTGTGTTGTCAAAATGTCATGTTGTCTCATTTTTTCAGAGAAGTTAAATGACCTGGTGACATGGTGACATGGTGACAGTGAAATAAAATTTTGTTATCAGTTATTTTATCATCATTTTATCATCATTTTATTAAGTTCATCTTTAGTTAATAATTTGAATGGATTCACTACTGTTCCACCTTGAGTCACAACACTTGCCCCGGCTAATTGTGAAGAACCTGGGATAAGTACTCCATGAAATGATTTCATTGGTATCATTAATTTAGAAATAGTTGGCTTAATTAATTTTGTCATTTATGATAAAAATAAAAATTTAAATTATGCCGTTCACTCTTTTGGAGCTCAGGACTTTCAATCCGTTCTAAAGTTTGTTTCACAAACATTGAGCGTTCATTGAACTCTATACCATGCGTAAACTGTCATAAATGGTGGCATGTATTCTTTACTTTGTCCCGTTGTTTGTGTATATCCTGAAACGAAATGTGTATGGTTTCCTTCTCCCTGAGTGTCACTCCAGTAACAATTTATAGCAAACTTAACGTCGTCTTTAACATCATATCCTTTACCTTTTGTCATTCCTGACCAATCCCAATATCTATGCCTATGCCAACCTGCTTGAGATGTGCTTAAATCTATGTAGTGACTGTGTGCAGGTAAATTTTCACCTGAAATCGTTTTACTTCCACCTGTTTCCTTTGAAGAGTTTTGCACAATACAAAAACCTGTCAACTATTTGTTCCCATGCACCAACACCAAACATTACTTGAGGACCTCTTGCATCCATAGATGTATAAATAGAACCTACTGGGTTCATTAAATTAAACATATGAGATATTATAGGATTGTCTCTTTTGAACTTAAAATATAGTGCAACTATTTCTGGTTTCTTCTGGTTTGTGTCAGAATATTTTTTATAATATAATCTTATGTTTTCAGGGTAGGTAAAATCTTGACTATAATATTTATTTCTGTCATCTGTATAATAATATACTATTCTCGTTTTTTTCTATTGCATTATATCTTTTATATCTATAATAATCTAAATATAATGTTAGCTTTTGTTCATCTACATGTGGTGTTCTGTCGTCATCTCCATAGTCATAATAATATGGTGCTGGAGCTGGGTCAGGCAATGTCATATCTACCATTTCATAAACTCTTAAATATTTCTTTTGTTCGTCTCCATATAAGTTTAAGTAGCAGTTGTTGTCTAATGGAACTTTAACTTGTGTACCATCATTCTTTTTATAGCTTACATACATTTCATTGTTATTTTTCGGAATGAGTTTACACTGTGTACCATTTTTTAAGGAGTGTACAAACTGCCATCTAAAATATTTATTTTCTTCATTGACAGAAAAATCACCAACAATAGTTTCAATATTTTTTGTTCCTATCAAACTTTGGTATATTTCGTTAACATATGTTTTATCCGCCTTCTTCTCTAACTCATCGTTAACATATGTTTTATCCGCTTTAAGGTCTAAACATCCTGAAACCCATCCTGTATCGGCTTTAACTTTAAAAGTCTTTGATGTCCATTCATGATACCATTCAACCCTTTCTTTAATTTCATTATCTTTTTCATCAACATAAACCAAATTTGCCTTCTTCTCTAACTCATCGTTAACATATGTTTTATCCGCTTTAAGGTCTAAACATCCTGAAACCCATCCTGTATCAGCTTTAGTTTTAAAAATCTTTGATGTCCATTCATGATACCATTCAACCCTTTCTTTAATTTCATTATCTTTTTCATCCACATATTCCTTATCTACTTTCTTCTCTAACTCACTATCCACATATTCCTTATCTGCTTTCTTCATTATGTCATTTAGGAAACCCTCTATGAATTCCTCATTTAAATTAAATCTTCCAATCTTCAAAACTTTAGGAAATGCATTTAATGCGTAATATCTCTGTTCTTCTGGTGGAATTGATGTTATATCATCCGTTATTCCTTTAATTTTTGAATTCATAAATAAAATTTCTTTTATATTTGATATCACTGCACCACCTTTGCAAACGAATTCGAAATGGTCATTTTTCAATACTATCTCCAAATCTCCATATTTCAACCTTTGCGTTTGTTCTGCCGTCTTTGAATTATATGCATATATGGCATATGTAATGGTTTGAAGGACCTGGGTGCTTTGCGCCTTAAGTTGCTGTGGTTGCTGTTGTTTAATCATTTATTATGATTTAAAAATAAATATTTAATCTGTTATCTCATCAGCTATTTTTTCTATTTGAAATTGCCATAATATTTCATTCATAAATTTTAAATCACAATCAAATAGGTCAGTTATTCTAAATTTAATATTTGATAAATCTTTTGAATGAAGAATAAATGAATTCCCGGATAATTGAAACGGATATGATAAAGAAATGTGTTTAAGTTGATGGATAAAATGTTTTGTATTGATGGTAAGAGTTGGGGTCTAATGTTTGATGTGAAAATCTCATTGGGGTATTAACTTTATCACATTTTGATTAAAATGAAATTGGAACCAGTGTCAGAATACAAAACATCCCCAAATCTTTTTCAAAATTTAATATTCCCAACAATGAACGAAGATGAGGAGTACAAAATTTAATTTTCAGCGGGAATTTAATAAGGTTATTTATTTCATCAAGTTCAAAAAGTTTATCAGGTTTTGATTTAAAATTTTCTTCATACCATACGATAAATGATTCATTTAAATAACTTAAAATCATGTTAATATCCCATTTCGCTATCACATTATTTATATACATATCATACGTTTTTCATGGTCATCTTTAATAAATGATATATAATCTGAAGGGTCTAAAAAGAATGGGATTAAATTTACCACTCACAGAAACGAGAGTAACATTATAAATTCCGCTAACTGTTAAATTTAATTCACAGTTTATTATCGAAATAATATTGATAATTGACATTTTTATTACGATTAAAAATATGGTAAAGCGTTATTTTCCAGTGATAAATAAAACTAGAATAAGATTACCTCAAGAATTCATAAATTCAACGAATAAGAAATTCATTCATGTTATAAATTTTAGTGTTTTCAGAAAATATGAGTCAATGTCATATTCATCAACAGGTTATATTTCACTTCATTCAAATTTAGTTCAATCAACCCATATAATGACCATTTCATAAGATTTTCAGATGGTATTAAAATGTAATTGATAGATTAAAATATGAACAGATTGACAATATCGAATTTTTGGAATTTTGGTTTAAATATCCCGATGGAAAAAAGATTGAAGTTAAAGATAAAGCTGATACTATAACAAAAACAATTACAATGACCGATCCAGATAGTGGGGAACAAAAAGAAATAAAACAAACGATAGAAACTGGTGAAAGGTCAATTATTATCGATTATGATTCAAGGATTATTATTCAATAATGTTAATGCTTGAATATTAAATAGCCTTAACAAAGAATTTTTCAAGTGATATTTTATATTCATCAACTATTTTATTATAAATATCATTATATGTTAAATGAAGTTCAGTTGTTGTTCCGTTCTTGATATCTTAATTGTGCTAATATCCTTTATAGGATTTATTTTTGCAACTGTTCCGCAGCATGAAACCTCATCATCTATGAAAAATTGAATCTTAACGTCTGAATCTTGAACATCACAAAGAATGGCGATAATGTGAATTAATGATTCATAAGGTAAAATAATTAAACAGGATTGGTCAATTAAATTTATTATTGAATCATAATTATTAATTATTATATCACGGTAAATTTTCATTAATTCTGAATTAATGTCTATTTTATATGGGTCTCGATGTTTGATGAAAAAGGTGGGGTATGTTGGATAAGTGGGAATTCAACAGGTTTTATCGGTTCGATAAAATGATTGGGTCCCATTCTCATGGTTTTCTCATTCTCCTCATTCTTCGGTAAGTCACGAGTTAATAAATTTGGTTGAGTTGCTGACCTTGTTAATTCGGGCTAACATTAACTTTAACATTTTGAATAATTCGTGATTTATCATCATTTACGTTATAACCAACCGTAATCTCTGCTTTTGCGTTAGTGTTCTTTTGACTAGTGAAACGTCTTCTCATTTATATTCGAATAAAAAAAATATATTTAAACTTTTATTTTGCTGGAACTTTTGAATCTATTATTTCCTGTATTTGTTCATGAAGTTGATTTTTAGCATTTTCATCGAAATTAATAGACCGAATATATTCATTAATTGCATTCTTATAATCATTTAGGGTTGTTAAAAATATCAAAAATTAGCGTTTTGAAGACACCATGGTGTCTTATAATTTTCCCTTCCTTATTGGCGTGTAGAAATAAATGCGCCAATAGATTGAAGGAGAAGAATTGTTTTTCTCTTAATGAACTTTAATCCTTTTGATATAAGAATATTAAAAACATTAATATAATTTCGATTTCGGAAATTAAATTTCCAAATTTTTTGTCGATTTCGGAAATAACAGGATCCCGCATCCAACACGCAACAACAAAACACAAAACACACTTTTTGGTTCTTTCATCGTTTTAATCGTAATTTATGTAATACATGATTTGGATAAATTTTACAAAAATAGAACCTATATTATATTCTTTTCAAAGATTCTTGCAAATCATCAAAAATAATTGTATTTTAAAAAACGATCAAATTATCCTTTCATTATTTTAAACTTAAATTAGTTTTTATGATTGACTAAAGCAATCATATTTATTCATCATTAAATAAACAAAAAAATAATATTTGAGAGTTATTTCAAAAAAAACACATTGAATTTATTAATTTGTCTCAATTTCAGTATTATAAATTTTTATAATTTCAATATTTTGAAATACACTTTTTAATATTTCAATATTTATGATATTTCAATGTATTAAGTGGTCTCAAATTGAGCTTCTCAAATATAAGTTGGCCTATTCAAATAATAAAATTAAATAATATTTAAAATAATAAATAAAAGTGATTGAGGTCATAGCAAAACGGCTGTTTCAGTCATTAATTCTTAAAAATAAAAAGGGTAAAAACTAAATACAATGGGTAAAATTCAATAGTGTCTGTGCTATCGTTCAATTTGAAGGTGTCTTTTGAAACCGCAAGACACATTGAATTTTTGAATAGTGTATTATGGTTTGACAGACACCAATGAAAAAAATAAAATGATATTTATTTTAAATATATAAGATCCTTATATAAAATATAAATATTTTATCGTTTTATTTTCTTGTTTTAGAAATGTTTTTTATTGAAAAATCAATAAAACTAACTCCAAAATAAAATTTTTGATTTAAAGACACTATGATGACACCAGGCAAATCTTCCAAGACACCTATCGTCGGGAATCTAACAACCCTATAATCATTTGATTTCTCAATTTTTCTTTTATCTGATTCCTTAACTAAATCATAAGTTAAACCTCGTTGCTGATATAATGGTTTCTTAATTAAATCTTTGAATGCTTGAGATAAAGCACCTGATGCAATTCTTGCTACTATAATTGGTTGGAATTGCTGTTTAAGTTCATCTTTAACATTTGCGAAAACTGGATCGAATAAAGCAACTTTAAAGAATTTCTTAGCTGAAATTTCAGGTCTAATATTTGCATATTGACCATCAAACTGGTTAGAATATCGTGGTAATCCATCCGGTCCCTCTTCAATAGCATTTAATTCTTCATTGAAATAAGAATATGGATTATGACGGTATGAATTAATTGGACCATTTTCACCTTCTCTAATGTATTGTTTAACAGCTTTTCCATTTTCATCAAATTGCATAGGATAACGTTCATTATATACTTTACGTTTAGGATAATCAGATATAGTTAATTTATAACCATTTATGACTTTAATATTACCTTGACCATCAGTAACGAAAACTTCATTTATACCATCAGGTTTTCCATTTGGACCCGTAATGTCTGCTTCATGTGCTTCCCAATTTGGACCATGACGTTTGGCATATGCTTGAGCTTCTGGTAATGTTAAAACGTTTCTCATTTGTTTAACATCTTTTTGAAGACCAGCAACAATATGAACTAATTCTTTCATTCCATCAGGAACTTTCATAGTTCTATTATATGCACCCCTTTTGTTTGTCCCTTGTTTTAATGGAACCTGTAGAAGATTTGCTATTTCTGTCATGTTTAATTATAAATAAAAAATAAAAATTAATTATAAAAAGTTAATCAAATTTAACACTTCCTTTATTTAAATCAACTATTATTTTTCCATGTTCACCTAATTGCTGATATTGTGTGTAAAGTTCATTAATGCTCATTGGTAAATTCACTTGATAAAGCATAACGTTCAACTGTTGACGACTAAACCCACTGAAAATGAAAAGGGTTGATAGATTTGATTTAATGTTTGTGCTTAATGCTTTGAAGTATTGAACAGCCATGAAGAATGAACACTGAATGTGTCGACATTGAGTTAATAACTGATTAAAATATGATTTCTCATTTGTTATTAGTTTTGATTTCACTGCATCATCTAGAAAAATGAGTGAATGCAAAAATTCTCTATCAAAATTTGAAATAGAAAGTGTTTCAAATATTTCATCCCGTTGTTTATCAATAATTTTATCCTCTAATCCTTGCTTCTTGATTGTATTATATAATTCTTTATACATTAAAAAGTTTTTTTAAATAATCTTCTGCTTCTTCTTGTGATAAATAAATAATTGGAATTTTGATTAAATGCTTTAAAGATTCAAATGTATCATCTGAAGGTGAACCTGAACGGTTGATATAAATTAACACATGTGAATGGGGGGAAGTGTTAGCAATAATGATAATTTGTTTTAATATCGTTAATGTTTTACCTTTATTTTGTTTACCAATTGCTGCAGTGATTGAATTTAAGTAACATTCAGAATATGGAATTTTCATTAATTTTTCCTTAGATAGAGCATTTCTATTATCACTCAATGCTTCATTAATCATATCATCTACGTATGTATTATATACTCCTGCTAATTCTTCATAAGGGGTGGATGAATTTAAATCCATTTAACCAAAAATAAATTTATAATTTTAAACATTTCTATTCATCAATATTTCATCATATGAACTTCTATACTGTGGTGGTGTACCTGTTGGATGATATTTCAAACCTTCATCCGGTGTCCATGTCCAATATGTAGTCCTAGTAAACCAAACCTGAGGAGGATTTGTCACCTTTGAACAGTAAGTGTCATTATACACCCTGAATGATTGGATAAGCTTTCACTTGTATGTAACTTGTGAGTTGAAAGTTTCTAATCCATCAAAGAATATATACCCGCTCCATCACGTTGAACTGGAATAGTGCATAAGAATGAAGTTTGGTCTTTCATGTTCTAGCTAATGGCGTGCCATTAATCATCATCAGTGGTCTAGTTAATGAGTCCTCATATTCTTCCGTGCATTCATTCACCCATCTAAATCAGAAGCTTGAAGCATACGTGTAAAGAATATGTCGCCCACTGTGGTCATCGCTTGATCGGGGAAGTTTCTGGAATCTATAGTGACCTGAAGACCTTGAAGCATTGGATTTTCTAAAACTGTTCTTTGCATTGCATTCTTCGGAAATGTTAACACAACATCTGTAACATTATGAAGAGCGTATGAGAAATCTGAGCTAATACCTTCAGGAGTGATGCAACCTCCATTTAGTGAACGAACGTCAATATGTTGAGCTGGAATCATGAATGGATCTTCCTTACTGAATAAACGTGGTATTGCTTTAACTGATTCTTCAATTAAACCGTATCCTGGTGTAATGCATTTATCCTCTAAAACTTCCATCTTTGTGCATGAAATAATAACGTTATCAACTTTTGCGTCAGCAGATGTAGCGGCTAAGCTTGTAATTAATTTGGCAGGAAGTCCGATTTGTTGGAATTTGCGATCATATTTATAAACATGATTCATAATCTTTTCATAATTTTCATCAGTTATCTTTTCATAAACGTAATTTTGTAAATCAGCAACTCTTAACGGGTCAACCTGACAAAATACTAAAGTATCCCTGAAAACATAATATTTAAGAATGATTTCACCAAATGATTTAGGATAATCATCGAACGCCTGAAATGCTAACAAATCATTTACCGGAATAATCATATCAAAAGTGACATCAACTTCTTCATTTGCGTTCTTGAAAACTTCTGAAGGGTCAATATATTTACCACATACTGAGTTATCATATTTTTGAACATTATTATATAACGAATGAACAAACTTTTTAACTTTCCTTTCTGATTTTGGTTTATATGTTGCAAATGCGAAAGATTCACGGGCGCAATCCATCTGAAGATAACCGGCATCACCTCTTTCGGTTTCTACTTCTAATTGTTTAAAGCTTTGATTTGATGATTTGTAACCAACGAATAAACGCATGCATTTAAAAGCGGCATCACATGTGAAAGCTTTATTTGAAACTAGAGTTGCTTTAACTTTGCGTTTAATATATGTGTCACCTAATTGATTCACATCATGAGCTGGATTTGTAATTCTTAAATGAGTTTGTTTATCATCAAAATATGGAGCATCAGAGTCATAGCATGAACTTTCAAGTTCTCTATAATATCTTCTACCGTCATTCTTTGTGAATATTTCATTTATCTTTTCGAATGAATGAAACACATTTCCATTAATCGGTTTAGTGTTTGGCACCAAATAGTTAGTCGTCATTTATTATTAAATAAAAAATCAAAATTAAAAGATGAAAATGAATTTTTAATTTTAATGAAATAATCAACTATGGCTGCAGGATTCTTTAAAAAATTATGGGATAAAGTAAAAAGAGGAGCGCATAAAGTTTGGGAAACAATGAAGAAAGGAGCAAATTGGATATTTAAGAATAAAGAAGCAATTAGTGACGTTGCTGAATCAATAACACCAAAAGCTGCCCCAATAAGAGAAATATTAAATAAAGGAGAAAAAGTTTATCAAAGACTTCAACCGATACTAAGATAAAAATAATATTTATTTATTTTTCCACTATCTACCTCCTATTTTATTAAGTATTCCTTCAGCTATTCCACCAATTGCGTTACCTGCTTGTGCTCCCATCGCCGGATTACCTGCTTTAGTACCTAATACTCCACCTATGATAGTTCCTGCCGTTTTCGCTACTGGTGCCAAAAAGTTTGCAACGGGTTTAATAATCTTTTGATGAACCCAACCCGCAGCTTTCTTAATTCCATCCCATAATTTTTTAAAGAATCCTGCCGCCATTTCTGATTTAATATTAATTAAAAATATATTTCATCACTTATATTCTAATTTTTATTTAATGATAAATGAAACCGATTTTAAAAATAAATGAAACAGAGGAGGAAGAAATAAATGAAAGTGAAAATGTTCAACAAAAAATAAACGTTGTTAAACCAATTACTGAAATAAAAATTTTTTCATCTGTTGAAGAATTTAATGACTACTATGCTAACAATAAAAAATTATTTGAAGAATTGACAACGTGTAAATTGAATAAAATGTTTAAAGTTGATGGATTCAAAATTTCAAAAATAAAGGGGGTGGTTAGTTTGAAATCTATTCCTCAATCAAGAATCACCTCATTAATGAAAATAGATGATTTAACAAAAAGAATAGAAGAGATTGAAGAAAGAATGAATCAAATAATTGATTTCATAAATTCAAATAATCATTAGTTTCTTAAAGCTCTATGTTGATTCTGAGACATGAATTTTTAAAGTTTATTTTTTAAAAAATTTTATTTCATTATGGTAGTGAATCTTTCATTCATGAAAATAATTATTTCTAATTTCTTTTATTCTCTCGTACATACTAGATTTGAAGAATTCAGAACTTTTACCATAATCTCCTAAATGTTTTCTTATCCCTAACGTGTGCCAGTTATTATATGAAACTGAATAAACTTTATCTTTATCTTTACACCTTTCATCACTTCCAATATATTTATATCTCAGTTTTGATTTAGCATTTTCATATTCATTAACGTTTAATAATTCACAGTCTTCCTTTTTAAATATATGTTTAAGATATTCAGAATTTAATACTCTACGTTTATATGCTCCTAACTTAGTTCTAAAGGTTTTTCTACAAAATTTAGGAATTCCATCCTCTTTAATGTCATCAATGATTTCCATTTCATTAGTTTCAATTTCTTTTTCTCGTTTATGAGGTCTTTGATTATGACTCCATTGATTCCATGAAATTAAATATTCTTTATCATTATATTTATACCTCATTAGCTTATTTTGGCTTTCATATTCATTTAATAATTCACAGTCTTCCTTTTTAAATTGAAGTTTAACCCATTCAGGATTTAAACAATGTTTAATTAATCGCGGAATATCTGACATCATCTATATATAGCTTCTTTTATAAAAGATAAAAAATAAATTATTTTAAAATTAATGTTAATTTTTTAAAATGTGTTTATAAATAAATATATTTTAATGCATCGTCTATATATAGATGTAACAAAAAAAGTCACACAACCCTTCCTACTACTAGGCAATTTGATACATTTTCCATTTATTTTTAATGAGAATCTTTGAAAAATCATGCAAAGAATCCATACTGTTCTTTCGAAACAATAATATAAAGTTTGATTATTTTTATACGTTTATTTTTGATTTTTCTGAAGTGGCATGACAAAAAAAATTATCGTTAAATAATCATATAATTGTTTAATTAACAAATCTTTCTCAACATTTTCGTAAAATTTTGCGGTAGAAATTTGAGAAGAATATTATTTTGATTTTTCAGAAATGTCCTATAGAAAGGAAATTTTACATCATGAATGTTATAGTGTGCTTAATTTCTACTTTGCATAGCATATCATACATAAAAGTATCATCATACTCTCAAAAAAATTTTATTCAATCGATAGCAAATCATAATAATCATAAGGAACGCAATAATACACTAAACACATTATAATCTATTTGTTTCCCTGTTCCAAAATACAGACAATTTCCATAAAAATCATGCTTGCAATAAAGGGGTAAAATAATTACCCTGACGTTAAGCAAACTCAAATACTTCCGGAATGTCCCAGCCGAATTATGAAAATCGGCCTCCATATCGGGAAAACATGGATCCGAACGTATTTCTGAATCCTAACTTAACAGGTTTTGACTTTGCTATGAAAAATATCCCACTTATTCCATATTGCCCAGATTTACTTCAAAAAATCTCCAGAGCACGATTTGTTAATTGTGGACTCCTTAGTATACCTCCAGGACTCGAATGCTACAAGTGTATTTCAATTATCGACTTAACGGAAAATTTATTACAAGAATTAGATAAAGATTCGTTCAAACCTTTCGAAAACTTACAATCTCTCACCCTTACGGCTAACAATTTCTCTGAATTTAAGTTAAACTTACCGCCAATGTTAATTACGTTAGATTTAAGTTTTAATCCAAATCTAAACATCAACGATATCTGGGAACTCGATGTTCCGAACCTTGAAGTCATAAAACTCTCACATTGTGGCATCAAAGCCCTTCCAGAAGCGCGACCATCGTGGCTTCAAACAGTGAGAACGATTCACCTTGACGGTAACTTCCTTACAGACCTTGCTCCATATTTCGATGAGTTTGAGAACTTGACTGAGCTCTCACTTTTCGGAAATTGCATCAAAAATCTCGATACTTCGTTACTTCCTCAACAATTCAAATTGCTTAACCTTTATTTCAATTACATTGAGGATTGGGATGGCGAAGAACCTCTTAATACTGTTACGCTTAACTTAAATACGAATCCATTTAAATCTTTTCCTTTGAAGCTTCTTGAAACAGTCGGACTCCGTGCATTAACTTTGTCTCACTGCGACATTGACGGCGAACTCGATTTTGAGTTCCCAGAAGCTTTGGCAGCCTTAGATATTTCGTTTAACAATATTACATCACTTGGAGCTACATTCATATCATCCATGCACAGATTAACAGCATTGAATGCCTCCAACAACCAAATTTCGCAAATTTCAGATTCATTTCCTCAGAGACTTGCTTTATCTCGTCTTGTACTTGACCACAACCAGATATCGACGCTTCCTGAGTCATTTAAGAACCTCACAAACCTCGACCAACTCTCCATGGTCCATAATCTCCTTCACGAAATTCCTCCGATTTCATGTTCTCATTTACGCATCTTCAACGTGTCGTTTAACCAGTTGGAAGAGCTTCCAGACTGCTTCTCCAACTGGTCCTTCCTTTCCGATTTCAACGTTTCCTTCAATCGACTTTCAACTTTACCGAGATCTCTTTCCGCCTGCAGAAAAATCATCGAATTTAATATTTCTGGAAACAAGTTCAAAGTTTTCCCACGTTGCCTCTTCTCATATTCGCAATTACGAACACTTATCGCTTCCAACAACGAATTGTCGACTTTACCGCAATCGCTTGGCTCATTCTTCTTCCTTACTACATTTGATGGCTCGAACAACCATTTCTCGACCGTTCCGTCCTATTTTGGCCAATTATCTACACTTCGTATTTTATCCTTTAGCCACAACTGCATTTCATCTTTACCAGCTGATTTCCAGTTACCTCCAGTTAACGTTGTCGATTTTTCCTACAACAACATCTCTTCATTTGATTATCAGTGTCCTACAGCCCAATCTGTTAATCTTGATTGCAACAAACTTACTAATTTCAATCCAGCGAATTTCCCTGCTGTCAGATTCATTTCCATCAACAACAATCCCCTTTCTTGTACATTTCCTTCATTATTAATCCCGTTGTTCTCCATAACTACTCTTACAGCCTTCGAAATGCTCAGTAGCGCATCCCTGCCCTCCGAAATCCCTCCAGTTCGCTTCCACCTCGTTACAGATCACCACATCTCAAATTCCCAGCGATTCGGAATCGGCTACAGTGCAACAATGGGCGTAAGACCGAACATGGAAGACGTGATCACCTTCCAAACTTATCCAAACGATCAGCATTTGTTTGGATTATTTGATGGCCACCAAGGAAACGTTGCTGCAGCCACTTCCGCTATCTGTCTCCACAACGAACTTCTCCAGAATGCAGTAAACGCTCCAGATGACCAACTCCCCGCTGCAATCACCAATTGTTACACAGCAGTCAACCAGAAACTGAAAATGATTGGAACAAGAGATGGTTGCACAGCCATATCCGCATTCATCAGGAAGAACAAGTGCTACACAGTCGGTATCGGTGACTCTCGAATTGTTTTGGTCAAGAAAAACAGTTCGAAACGGTTAACTGTTGATTACAAACCGACTATGCGTTCTGAATACGAAAGATTGCGTAAATGCGGTCTTACAGTCAATTCCGAAGGCAGGATTGGCCGTAAACTTGCTGTAGCACGCACATTAGGCGATTTCTGGTGTGAAGGACCAGGACTTTATGTTCCTCCCGATGTTTCATCGTTTGAAATCAACGAAGAAGAAGATTTAGCGTTGATTATTGCATGTGATGGTGTTTGGGATGTGATACAAGATGACGATGCTGCTGAGATTGTCAGGAACTCAGAGAACGCGCAAGATGCAGCAACGACATTGAGAAATGTCGCATTTGCTTTGGGTTCGAAAGATAATATCTCAGCAATGATTGTTTTCTTTGATTCGAAAGAAAAAGGTCTTCAATACACAAACAATGTCAAAGAATTGCCTCCTGTGAAAGAAGAAATAGATAATGATGATACATTAGATATTGGTGCTCCTGTTGCTCAACTTCCTCAAAGAAGAAGAAGACGCTAATTTTTATTTTAATTTATTTTGTAATTTTTTTTTATTATTGTTATTGTTATTTTTTTAATTGTGTTTTATTCTATTTGTTTTAGATTTGTTTATTTTTTATCATTATTCCTTTTTCACCAAAGTTTTATTTTTTTAAAAAACGAAGTTATAATAAATTAAATATATTTATATATTTTCATTTATTTATTGTTTGAGGATTTTGCATCATGCGAAAGAAGATCAATGATTTTTTGATAATTTTTTTGTTCTGCATAATGAAGAGCTGTAAATCCATTTTCATCTTGTTCATTAATATTTACACCATGTGAAATTAATACTTCAATGATTTCTTTACAATTATTCTGTGCTGCATAATGAAGGGCAGTTAATCCATCTTTTGTTTTTGCATTAATATTTGCACCTTTTGAAAGTAGAAATTCAACGTTTTGATGAAGATTTATTTTTGCTGCGTAATGAAGAGCAGTCAATCCATTTTCATCCTCTTCATTAATATTTGCACCATGCGAAAGAAGAAGTTCGATCATTTCTATACTGGTATTCTGAACAGCAAAATGAAGAGCCGTTGTTCCATCTTTTGCTTTTTCATTTACATTTGCGCCGTGCGAAACAAGAGTTTCAATTGTTTTTTCATTGCATTTAGCTGCTGCATAATGAAGAGCGGTTTGTCCATTATTATCTTTCTCATTAATATTTGCACCATGAGAAATACAAAGTTCAATTTCATCGAAATAATTAGATATTGCGGCAATATGAAGAACTGTTCTTCCTTCATCATATTTTCCATTGACATCTGCACCATGCGAAATAAGAAATTCGAGTACTTTATATATTCCATTATCAGTTGCATGATAAAGCAATCTTGGCATGTATTCATTGATATTTGGACAATGTGGAAGAAGAAGTTCGAAGATTTGATTTCCATTATAGCATATTGCAAGATTGAGCAAGTTTCCCATATCTTCATTTATAATTGGATCATGTGAAAGTAGAATTTCAACTATATCTATACAATTCCTTCTAATTGCAAGTTGAAGT
Source organism: Trichomonas vaginalis G3 (assembly GCF_026262505.1). Lineage (NCBI taxonomy): Eukaryota > Parabasalia > Trichomonadida > Trichomonadidae > Trichomonas > Trichomonas vaginalis. The sequence continues at coordinate 4,601,476 of NC_067203.1, forward strand.
GTGGTTTCTTTATTTTTATCTTTTTCATAAATGTTTGCACCATGCGAAAGAAGAAGTTCAATAGTTTTTTTATTCAATTTATTTACTGCTAAATTAAGAGCAGTTCTTTCATCTATATCCTTCTCATCGATATTTGCACCATGTGAAATAAGAAGTTCAGCTGTCTCAATACTATTATTTTCTGCTGCATAATGGAGAGCAGTTCTTCTTGATTTATCCTTTTCATCGATATTTGCACCATGTGAAATCAGAAGTTCGGCTATTGCTTTACTATTATTTTTTACTGCACAATGAAGAGCAGTTTGTTCAAATTCATCTTTATAATTGAGATCTGCACCATGTGAAATAAGAAGTTCGGCTATTTCTTTATTGCTATTTTCTGCTGCATAATGAAGAGCAATTCTTCTTAATGTATCCTTTTCATCGATATTTGCACCATGTGAAATCAGAAGTTCGGCTATTGCTTTACTATTATTTTTTACTGCACAATGAAGAGCAGTTCTTCTTGATTTATCCTTTTCATTGATGTCTGCATTATATGATATCAGAAGTTCGGCTATTGCTTTACTATTATTTTCTGCTGCATGTATCAGAGCTGTTTTTCCAAATACATCTTTTGTGTGGGTTTTTGCACCTTGTAAAAGTAAATATTCACAAAGGGATGGTATTTCAAACATGGTTGAATAAACTAAACATTTGTTAATATTATTGGTATGATCGAGATAAACTAAAAACACCTCAAGATTATTATAAATTGGGTATTGCATTAGATTGATCTCTATATCATATTCATTCATCAAGAATGTAACAAAATCAATGTTGTGTGAAATAATTGCATATTCCATGCATTTTTCATCTGGTTCTTGTATTTTCAAACATTCACTCATGATCTCTGGATTTCCTCCTAAAAATGAAAATTCAAGACATTTTTGAGTTATTTCTGAGTTAAATTTCGTTCTTAAAAACTTGAAACAATCAACTGCCCCATAATAACAACATAAATCAAGTAATGAATACGATTTTTCATCAGGTGGCAATAAACTACTTCTGTGCGTTTGATCTTCATTAAATTCATCTCTTTCAGTGAATGCGATGAATTTTTCTTTGTCGTTATTCATTATTGCTCTGAAAATTGTATCTTCTGTGTGAATTGCATTTTCCATCATTTCTCTGTAAATTGGGTTTCTAGGATCATCAATCCCTTTGGAACCATTAGACATGTATATTTTAATTCCATATTCTTTATAAAACAGATAGTTAATAAATCCATTAGCTTTTTTAACTTCTGTTAAAGGATATTCATCATATATGAGTTTGGCAAGCTTCAAATATGACTTTGTATAACGATTATTAAATGGAATGATATTTAAAATGTCTTTTATAATCTTGTCAGGGAGAAACTTATTTGAATCAATCAAATTTGTTTTGATCATATTGTAAATCGATATTAATTCTTCTTCGTTTGTCACCTTTAACTTATATAGTGCATTATATGAATCAATATAGTATTCATAGGTACTTCTCAATTCACCGTATTTATCTGAGTTGATGTCTTGAGCAGACATAAAAAATTTTGAAAAATTCCAATTAAAATTTTTAAAAAATTCCATTAAAAAATTTTCAATTTCAATTATAAAGAAAGTTACAGCATAATCTCAAAAGTCCCTATATTATGGAATTTCTGTTGTTTTGAATGAATCACAAAATTGAATCAAACCGATTTAATTCAAACTGGAATCGAGTAGTTATAGTTCTCCGTTTTGTAACTATGATTCAATTCAACCTCCTGTAAAGGAAAAAAATCACATTCATACAATTTTTTTCCAAAAGTATTCTTTCATTTTTTTTTGACCCCTATTCTTTATATCCTAATTTTCTATAATTAAAAGTTAATATTTTTGATCGGGAAAAAGTTATTATAATTCAGTACCTTGTACCTCATTTGGCTGTTGTATTTTTTTGTTAATAAAATAAAGATATAACAGAAAGTGATACACTTAAAGATTAATGAAGTTTCATTTATAACATGTTATAATTTAAAAAGAAAAAAAGTGATTTATTTTTATTGAACGAGAATTACATTAGCAGTTGGGATGTAAACCTGAGCCTGCTCAACAATTGTCTTATCCCAAAGATCTCCTTCTGGAACAGAATCGTAGAACTCGATGTTTGTAATTCCCTGAGCTGACAACTGTTTTGTGAACCAAGACTTGTTGTTGTTGCACAACTCTAATTGGTTAATTTCTGGTTTGTCAGCGAGTAAGAATGGGCCGAACTCCGGAACAGCTTCCTTGTAGAAGTTGAGGAAAGCCATGTACTCCTTCTTGTTTGCCTTAGATAGAACTTCATCAGCTTGGATTTCCTTCATAACTGTCTGGTCATCGAACTGGTTGTTCTTCTGATCCCAGTGCTTTCTCAAGATTGCGAGAACGTGTAATTGAACTTCTGTGAAATCGTTCTTGATGAAGACAGCAGCAGTGTTCAACTGCTTTCCTTTCTTGATTCTGAAACCGATTGTCTTGTATGTCTTCTGCAAGAATCTTTCCTCGAAGAACAATCTTCCATCGTATGACCATGATGATGGGAATGGCTCCAAAACAATTGACTTCTCATGGCCCAACAACTTTGTCCAGCAGTAGTCAGTGAACTGTGGAGCGATTGGTGTCAACAACAACAATGAATAGTTGATGTACTTCTCTCTAAGAATTGAAGAGATCGGGACACCTTCCAATGATGAGTTGTAGTCGGACCAAGCGTTCTGGAGATCGAAGAAACAAGCCTTGAGAGCATCCTTGTAAGCCATCTTTGCGTAAGCGTTGTCTGTGTCTGTGATGATCTTTGCAAGCTTAGCGTCGAAGAGCTTATCGAAGAAGTTCTCGATTTCATTTCTTGATTCTTGTGGTGGGAACTTGATGACGTTGATCAAGTTGAATAATCTTGCCATTGCTCCTTTAGCAGTGATATCTGTGAAGTTTGCATCAGCAGAGCCATCACCAGCATCAGCCAAAGCGATTCTTGTTGCTGAGACAGAGTATTTCTCGATAGACTCAACAACAGTTAAGAAGTTGCCTTCGGACTTTGACATCTTCTTGTTGTTCAAGTTCAAGAAACCATTAGCTCTGACAGCGAGTGGATAATACTTTGGATCGAAGACAGCTGCGTGGTTGTAGAGCCACATTGTGAGGTGGTTTGTGACTAAGTCCTTTCCGGAAACTCTGCATGAGCATGGGTAGAAGAACTCGAACTCGCGCTTGCACTTCTTGAGTAAGTCTTCTGGAATTGTTGTTGGCATTGGTCCATCTCTGAAGACATAGTTGAAGAAGTCGTCGTTGACTAATTCTGGTTTAATGCCGCAGATGCCTGGTTTGGAGCCTTCTAAGTCACCTTGCAACAAGTGTGAAATTGTGTAGAAAGCAGTGTAGATTGTTGAGTCAGAAAGAGAGTCAATGAGATACTGCTCATCGAATGGGAGACGTGTGCCAAGACCGTATTGACGAGAGCATGCCCAGGCGGAGAGCCAGTCGAAGCAGGCTTTGAATTTCTCGCGGATTTCTGGATGGTAGCACTCCATTGTTGCGAAATGGTCGACAACTTGCTGCTTCCACTCTGGTGTGCCGTAGAGAAGGTACCACTGGTCCATCAAACAGACAACACACTCAGCGCCGGTTCTGGCAATGACTGTTGTGTCTGGTTCGTAGTAGTCGATGGCTGATCCTTCGGCAATCATCTGCTTCTTGGCAAGTTCCTTGGCCTCTTTGACTGGCTTGCCTTCGAATGGGCCGTAGATCATTGTACCATTGTTGAATCCATCCATGTAAGCGCGATGCTTGGCTTCTTCGAGCTTTTCTGCCTTTGTAGCCTTCTTGAATGCTGGATCTGCATCGACTTCCTTGATTGTGGCTTCAGCTGCGAAGTCGCCGTATTTAGGAGAGTTGATGATCTTGACAATTTCGAAATTGAACCAATCTAAGTTGATTCCGTACTTTTCGCGCATTGGTTTGTTCTTCTTGAGATCAAGAATGCCTTGAAGATCTGCTGGAGCATCAGATGCAACGCATGTAACAATTCCTGTGCCCTTTGTCATCAAAATTCCTTCTAATGGGAAACCGCGGATTGCGCCCTTGATGGATGGTGTTGTGCATTCGGCACCTAAGAGCTTGTTGGACTCGAGTTCGAAGATTGGGTCTGCTTTCTCGACATATTCCTGGGCAATGAGATTCTGGACGCAGCGAGTGCCAGCAACGTAGTATTCGTTAAGGTTCTTGGCCTTGACGACGTCGTATGTCTCTCCTGGCTTAACCCAGTAGTTTGTCTGTCCGATCATTGTTTCTGGACGTAATGTAGCGGCAAGAAGGAAGACTTTAGCATCGCCGCATTGTGAGAAGCGCTCATCGACCTTGACTGGGTCAACAAGCTGCATCTTGATGAGTGTATAGTTTGTTGGTTGGACACCTTCGCCAGATGAGCGATCGTGGTCCATGCATGGCTGATCGTTGGATGGATCACAGATTGTTGGTCTCTTATCTTTGACTACGTAGCCTTTCTCCTTGAGAATTCTGAATTGCCACTTGACGAAAGCGTCGAAGTAAGGATTGACGTCTGTTGTAATGAAGGAACGGCGCCAGTCAACAGCAGCACCGAACTGCTTCATATCCTTAACACCATATGGTGGGAAGTAGTGGAGCCATTTGAGTGGATCGACAAACTCTGGGATTTCGTTCTCTGGAACACCGATGTGCTTCATGATTTCGACTTGTGAGGCGTTCTTCTCTGTCTTTGATGCCATCTTGGACTTGAGAACCTTTGATGAATCTGCTGCCTTGATTGCGTGGCCTGTTTCGAGTTCGCGCTTGAGCTTATCAGCAGAAGCCTTGATTGGCATACCTGTGCAGTGGAAGGCAAATGGGAAGAGAGCCTTCTTTCCCTTCATTCTCTGATAGCGAACAGCGAATTCAGCCTTGGAGATTGTGAAAAGGTGTCCAAGGTGAAGACGACCGTTCATGTATGGGAATGGGAATGTAATCATGTAATGATCTTCGTTTCTGCCTGTTTCTGGAGCATCGACTTCGTAGATCTTCTGGTCTTCCCATGTCTTGTTAATCTCCTGCTCGTAGCCCTTGAGCTCGTCAACACGAGATTGCCAAAGCTGATTTTCATCATTCGATTTATCACGTTTGTTCGACATGATTTTAAAATATTGTTAGCCGTACAAAAAAGTGCCAAGAAATTTTGTAAAAAAACTAATTCTGCCGATACAAATTTTATGATAAAAAATTGTGGAAATACAAGATTTCTAACTATTGAGAGTTTGATCATTTTCCTCAGATAAATTGAATAGATTCACAATTTTGAAAAGTTGGGAACCAGTCTTTTCAAAGCAACTTATCTGAGGATAAATATCTGATATAGCAAACTTGGTTCTTATCAAATTAAAGTTTATTCAACCTTCTGATCTGCTTTTCAGTATGTTTTTTGCATGATCAATTAATAATAAAATTAAAACAATAATAGTTCATGGTGATGAACATACTTATACTAATTAATGGGGCTACAAGTGCTCATTCCTTCAATATTTTGGAAATCAATAGTATGAGTATCGCATCGCCTATAAAGTCTCTAAAAATAAGCAAAAAAAGCATAAGTATTTGTAAAGATAATACACAGAAAAATCCCAAACTAATTAGAAAAAAAATCTAAATGCTTGACGAACTGCACGATAAAAACGTTGTCGCCGAATAGGATAAGAACAATATTCCATATGATATTCTGATTGACGTTTATAAACATAACAACAATATGTCGATCGTCTTGAGAAGCAATATGGTGAGTAGTTTTATTTCATGTTATAAGAAGTTATAAAAGTCATTAATATTTGCTCCATGCAAAATAAGAAGTTCTGTACATTCTTTATTATTTCTTTCTACTGAATAATGCAGTGGTGTTTTTCTATTATTGTCCTTAATATTAGGATCTGCTCCGTTATATATAAGAAGTTTTGCAATTTCATTGCAACGATGTTGGATCGCTATATGAAGTGGTGTTCTACCATTAATATCTTTCGAATTGATATCAGATCCATTAGAAACAAGAAGCCGAGATAAATTATACCGATTTGCTTTTTCACATGAAATATGAAGAGGTATATTATATTCGGAATCCTTGGCATTTACATCTGCATCATTTGAGATCAGGAATTTTGCAATATCTTCGTATTTCTTTTCTACATTATAATGAAGAGCTGTTTTCCCGTGATTATCTTTAATATCAACATCTGCACCATTGGCAACAAGAGTTTCGAGTAGTTTTCTTTTATGCATTATTGCTGCAATATGGAGAGGAGTTTGCTCGTTAGCATCTTTAATATTGATATCAGCGCCATTTTTAATAAGAATTTTAATTGTTTTATCTCCTTCGTTGTTTTCAACTGCATAATGAAGTGGTGACTTTCCATATTTATCTTTGAAATTAACATCTAATCCGTGTGAAATTAAAAGTTCTGTCAATTCATTGCATTGTTCATGCATTGATGAGAAATGCAGAGCAGTTTTATTATCAAAATTTTTGGCATTAATATCTATTCCATGCGAAATAAGGAGTTCGGAATTTTTAATAAATGACATATTGTCAGCTGCAATATGGAGAGCACTGTTTCCGTATTTATCTTTCAAATTAACATCAGCTCCATGAGATAATAGAATTTCTACTATTTCTGAGGATTTTTTACTCTGAACCGCAATATGGAGGGCCCTTACACTTTTAGGTTGAAAATTGAGATGCTTATCGGGATCTTTTATTAGTAAACTATCATAAAAATTTGAGATAAAAATTGAATGTCATTCAATTTTTTTTATTTTGATATAATGTTTTTCTTTCTAAGTTCTCTTATCAGAGCAAAGCAAATTGGTTTATCGTTAGGGGATAGCTATGTTGCTCTCTCACGCGATGAGTATACTACAATTTCTGTTCCACAACCTCAAAATTCAGAGATTCAATACGATGTTTACTTAGTTTTACATAATCCAGAGAATTTTGAGATCAAATCTGATAAACATCCTGCACAAATATACAAAAATGTTCAATCTCTTGATATCAAAGCTGATTACCACGCCTATCCAGATCTTTATTATACAGTTTTCTATGTTATCAAGGATTACTGCAAATCCGTCGATGTAGCATTGAATGTTAAAGATCAAATCGTTATTGGCTCTGACGGAAACGTTCCAATTAAAGCAGGAGAAACAAGATGTCTTCTTTCGGCAACAGCTGTTCAAGTTACTTACACATTCATGTCTTCCAATCTCAATGATGATAGTGTTTTTTCTGTTTCTACTCCAGAAATGACAATAAATTCAAATAATACGGTTGATCCTTCCTTTGTTGGAGGAAGTATGATCTTATCTCTTAAATTAGGCGAAAATTCTACAAATGGCAAAGCTGGCATCACTAAAGTCGTTGATAATAAAAAGTATCCTTCAGATTACAAATTCTCCAAGGGATTTTATCATCATTCTTCAGATGTTTCGGCGATATCCGAAAGTAAAGTAGCAGTTGAGATCGATGATGATACAGATGACGACGATGACTCACCTTCTCCAGAAGATGAATATGATTACCACGAAACATCAGATGATGAGTACGATGATGATGAATGGGAAACAGAAAGTTGCTCTTCAACCTCTTATAATGATGATTCCCTTTCAATTGCAAAGAAACCAAATTGTTATGCTTTTGCAAAGAATACAATGGTTTTGTTGCATCCAAAGATGGAAGATATATCATCTATTAAAGCTGTTACTGATATGGGTCAGAAATCTCATCATTCCGTTCTTGGAAAATCTCATAAATTTGCCATCAACTTTGATAAAGAAGGAAAACTCAAACTAAAATCACCAAATGTTTCCTCAATAAAGATGACGGCGTTTAATTATGGAAATCTTGCTGATAAATGCAAACAATTTTATTATCAATCAGGACCAAACGTTTACTACGCTTCAACAGCAGAAGCTAAGACAAACAACTTAACTATCACTTCTAATATGCAGTCCTGCATCTTCTTTTCAATAGTTAATGAATATCAAGTCAAATCTTCTGTTGAATCTAAAGGAGACATAACAACACATATCTACAATACTGCAGGAGAAGAAATATCTGTAGCAAATGTTTCCCATCTGAATTCATTTGTTGTTTCATTTGAAACAAAGGAACCAAAAGAAGCATCATTACTAGTTAAAATGGAACTTCCTCTTGGCGAGAAATATAAATATTTCCAATCTAGTTCTAAACATTACGACATCACAGATTCATCAGACTCTGCAAATGGAAAGAAGAGGAATTGGAATCTACTTATGATTCTTTGCATAGTTTTTGCTTGCCTTATTGTTATTGGAGGAATTGCTATTGCTTTCCTCATCTACAGGCGAAAGAAAGGATCTTCAAAAGATGCATACTTCGCTGTTGATGTCAAAGATGATGATGAAGTTAATATTTAAATTGGTTAGTTAATAAAAAATTTTTTTTTATTTTTCCTATATATGTTTTTATTTCTTAAACCAACAATTATTGTTACAGAAAGATCTTGGAAATTGAAGAACCATCACAGCTTTTTGTACGAAATTGGTTGACATGAACGCGAGGTAATAAAATGACAAAGAAATATTTAAAGAGAACATGCCACAAATGATACCAGAAATTTGTCCAAAACTTCGAATATTCCGTTGAATCACTAACTGGAACCCTTCCAAATTCAGACCCTTTGAAGCCGAAGAGGATTGGATTAACAGCTCCTGAATGCAAACGGATCTCCAAATTGTTCCTCCAGAGATATATGGACCAACAATACATTTCGAGATTGTATCAGCATATTTCTACAGTAGATTCAATATCGGTCATTACGAATCACAAAAGCGAATTCTTAATTTGCATGGCGATGACAAAACTTCGTTAATGATGCTATTGAACACTTACAGAGTCTGTGCATCGATAAGAGATTCACTGAGAACCAAGCTTTAGCTGATAAATATTATTCATCAATTTTCAAAGCATTTGGAAATAAAGCTGATTGGCTGATGAATTCTCATGAAGAAATCAGAGAAATTGATGATTACAAACAATATGTAACTATTTACGAAGCGAATGATACATGGAAAGATTTACTTTCTCATGCTATTACTTCTAAAATCATTCGCTTGGATGACATCATGAAAATCATTCATGAAAAGATGGAGATAACTTTCTTAAGAGGCTTCCAAGAGTTTAAGCAAACAGAAGACAAAATCGAAAACCTCAAAGAAAGAAGTCATCAACAATTCCGGTGATTCTTTTTATTTAGGATGGTTACGGTAAGCTTATCCTAAGAGAATAAAATAATTTTTATAAAATTCACTAAAACCCTTTTTGAACTAAAATAATAGTAGCATTTTAGTATGTACTAAAAATATTAGAAAAAAAGGAAAGCTATTGAATAAAAAAAAGAGATAATTTTATTTTGTATTAGCTTTTCTAGCACGGTTAAAGTATTTATGCCTTTCCTTCTTTGACATTTTATTCCAGGTGCCAAGAGTGCATCTATATTCATCATTAGCAGTAACACCTGGATATTCACGAATAAGTTTTTTATGAAAATCTTTGCAAAACTCTATGAAAGGTGTTGATCTGAGACCTTTTGGACACGTGAAATACTTGTCATATGGTATTTCATATTCATCGCTATCCCATTCTGATGGTTCTTTATCTTCGTCAAATAAATCTGCAAATTTTGGATCTATACCTTCCAACTGAGATTTCTTGTTTTGGGCTTCTTTGTTTGCTTTAGCCTTATCTTTATATTTTTATTTATCTTCTTTTGATAACTTTTTCCATCTCTTTTCTATTTCTTTAGCCATCTCCATAAGGTCTATATCGGGCTTTTCAGCTCTAATTACTGGCTTATTTTCTTCCATAAATACCAATTTAGGCTTAACAGGAAGCATTTGTAGAAATGAAAAAAAGTTTATTATAGTTAAAATGTGATCTATTATATATTTTCTAATATGCTTATTTAACAATTAGTAAAAGTATAATTTTTTGTTGCATTTGAGGGGATAAAACAGAAATTCTAGGAGGCAGATTTTTTTATAGGAAAAAAACGATCGACTTTATTTTCGTTTCAGGCTATCTACCCGCAAACCAATATCACAGACTCATTCAGCTACACTAATTGACTTTAGTAATCATGATAACATATCCTTTTGCAAAGATTTCTCCATTGAATAAAGAAAAAATTAGCATTAACGTAGTAAAACTACCACGGACAACTGCTTTTGTGCACGAGCTTTCACAGAAGGATAAAAACTCTGAAGAAATTTCCGATTGGAAATAACAAAAAGGTCTAATTGGTTCTTAGCACAGATGCTCCTAGTCAATTCTTTTTACCCAGATTTGCTTTACTTTTACCACTCCCCATGTAATTTCTGGGGAAAACGATAATTCATTTTTTTTATGGATGAATAGATCGTTTTCCTAGAAAGGACCTCATATCTCTGGCTAAAAAGAGTGTCAGATCCTAAATAGATTATTGATCTAGTGTACAAATCCAATAAAAAGCCTATTTTTTTGGCTTTTTTGGTGCTCATTTTTTCGAAGATCTACATGAATATGGGGAAACCATCGGATTTTTTTGGTTAACCCACATCTTCATGTAGTCTGGACTATCTTTCCTCGAAGGACCTCTTTACGGGTGTAAAAACTCATAAAGTTCTCAAAAGATTCATTCTCGATCTCCATGCTGAAAGAATTTACAATAAAAAAGAGATCTACGCATCAAACTACAGCCATAAATGAACTGAACCCCTAAAGCTCAGCTCTTAGTTTATCAAAAACGTCGAAATCCTTCTCATTGCAATCAAATTTTCTCAATAACTCATAAGAAAAATCGAATTTTGATTAAGCCGATGTTATAGGTATCACAAATACTACAAACTTGAGCAATATCGAAATTGCCAGCAAAAGTTTGAAATTGCATTGCTCATATTTGTTTTGTAAACTAAAAATCTGCTTATATTATTCATTAATTTTTTATATATTATTCATATACTTTAATAAAAACAATACTATTTCACCTTAAAAATGAATTTCATAAGTCAATATTATTTTTTTGAAAATGTATCAATTTTCGATTAAAACAACATGAGAATAAAATTTACGCAAAATTATTTTAAAAAATGGTTTTAAAAATTTACAATTGATGAAGAATAAGATTGCAAGAAGTTTTGAAGTTTAATTTTAAGAAAAAAAATTCGGATATTATTCATGGATCTAAGTAATCTGATATTTGAGTATCGGCACTATGCATAAAACATATATTTATAGTTTTGTTGGATTTTTATGATTTTAAATATATTCAAATTTGGCAATCCAATAGATTTTTAAAAAATAGGTAAATAAAAATAGATTACATATGCAGCAGATTTAGAACATGAAACAAATCTTATAGTGACCCAAAAAAAAATTCATGATCCAAAAAAGAAAAAAATTGGGTAAATGGGAATCAAACCTTAGCATAACGAATCATTATGTCAGATGTTTCCACTACACTACACCAGCAGTTCGAAAAATACCCTTGGTGGTTCTATTTAATAGCTACTCCCAACGATAGGCGGTGTCCCCAGCTTTCGAGAGGTGGTAAAAGTAAAGCAAATCTGGGTAGTACATTATGTCCAGATAATTTTGAAGCAAGAAGAAAATTATCCAAATATCCACACAAGCTTCTCCCTTAGATACTTTCCTCTTAAACACTAAGTAATTAACAGTAAAAATATTGTTTAAAATTATTTTTATTAGTTTTTGATGTTTTTTCAACAATATCAGTATTAAATTTAAATCAAATATTATCTCTTGATTGTCTACATACATATGTAAAGAGACGATACTGGATAATTCGTTCTTCACTGCAATGAAAAAGAAATAACAACTCTAACAACACTATCCTCTTTCTGGTTGACTAAAAATATCAAAGAAGCAGCTCTTACTGCTCGAACTTCTTTAATCATTTCAACAGATTTAGGCAGTAAATATGATCAGCATGAAAAGAAGTTTGTTGCGATAGTAACGTTCTTTGAGTTTTTCGTAACAACTTTCATAATTATGTCGATGATGTTTGGAATGTCTTCATCAAATTTTTCCGCATTTAATGTAGAAATATTTGATTCAATACCAGAGAGAATAATATTTGATAAATTAGATAAAGATGAATACATTTTATTTAATCTGTATGTGAAAAAAGATCTTGTAATTATCTTAATGATGTCTCATGTCCTTTGAAATAATTGAATTAAACCATAAATTTTTAACAAATTTATATATTTTGCTATTATTCATATGATTTTAACAATACTATCAGAAAAATTATTAAACTGTAACAATTTCTTATAGGTTCTTCTTGTCCTAGAGATTAATTTTAACATGTCTTGTATGTTTTCAAAGAAATAAGGGAAAATTTTAAAAATTTTATATCGGATCCGCTTGCTCTCTGAGTCATTTTTTCAAATGCTATTATCATTAATTGTATTGTCTCAAGAGTATAGATACAAGGTGATGTGATTTTTGCATCCCTGGGATGGACGATACACCCAAAATGTCACCTTTTTGGGATAACAAAATTTTATGTGTTATTAGAGTTCTGCAAACCATATGCACAATATCTATTCAGCCTGACTTCTTGTATATAGGAGTCTGGCTGAATAGATATTGTGCATGTGGCAATATAAGTAATTCCGAGATTACCATCGTGAGCTATAGTACACTACTTCTCCTTGGTCCTAGCTCAGTTCCAAGGATATCAGTGTTCAAGGATTTGGCAAGGTCCTTCTGAAGTCTCTCATTCGATGAGAGATTTCGGAAGAACCTTGCCTTAAAGTATTCCAACTCTTGTTCTCTTGTTCCTGAATAGTCAGAAAAGTTATTTGACTACTTAAGGCAGAGATTATCCGAGGTCCCTCATTTGATGAGAGGCCTCGGATAATCTCTGCCTTAAAGTTGTACACTTGTAGTCAATTAGAATGTAAGTATACACGGATAAGACAGCTTTCTTCTGAAGTCTTAGATTTGATGAGAAGCCTCAGAAGAAAACTGTCCTATCTGATAATAAAAGGAGTTTCAGAAGCTCCAGAGCTCCCTTTCGTAAGGAATGGGAGCTTTGAAGCTCCTGGTTCGAAGATGTGCTTCGCATCTTTCATCAGCATAGGACATTTACCATCTGGGACTCTGTTGATGAAGACTCAGGAGCTCCAAAGCTCCCTTTCGTAAGGATTAGGAGCTTTGGAGCTCCTGGTTCGTAGAAGAGCTTCGCATCTTTCATCAGAAGAGGCCCAAATGGTAAATAGCCTCTGCTGATGAGCTTCAGGAGCTCCAAGGCTCCCTCTCGTAACGATTAGGAGCTTTGTAGCTCCTGAAGGTAAGGTAGGATTGCTCTGATCTCTAATCAGTAGATGCCATGCCTCATTATGGACTCTACTGACAAGAGATCAAGAGCTCCAAGGACTCCCTTTTTATCTAGTGGCATTCTCACCATTTAGTAGGATCGCTGATCCTACTAATGAAGTGATCACTTAATGTACGTTTTGAATAAATTGAATTTTTTTTACAAAAATTTAGTATTTTTTATAAACATCACATATATATTATAAATACGTAAATATATTCTTTAATTCAAAAAATTCAATTCGGTTTCGGGCTGGGTATCCCAGCCCCAAGTATTCAATTTTATTCAATTTTTTAAGAATTTTTGGTTGGGATGCCCAGACCAAAACAAACTTTATATTTTGATGTGTAGATACGTATGTGTACATCATTATTGCGTTATATATTATGTTTTTAATGAAAAAAAAATCTGATTCAAAAAAAATTATCACTAATTAGTTGATAACATAAAGAAAAAATATATAAATTGTATGTTCTGAGAGTATTTATCCACATTCACTCATATGAATTTCATTAAATAGTGTCTTTTTACTCCCAAATTTATTTTGTATTATTGAAATCAAAGAAAAAAAAACTTAAAAAATTTCTCGAAATTTTTATTTTTTTAAAAATTTTGGATTTTATATTAAAAACTGACACTAGGAGGACGATAGGGCTGGGATTAGAGATACCCCGCTCACTTGGGAAAAATACGGATCTATACTCAAGAGAATCAAACAATGGATTATTATAGTCAGCTTGATGCTATTCTTTCAAGTGAACCAGTAACTATTACGAACTTGAGAAATAATACGGATTTGAAAATCAAGTGTAATTCATCACAATATTATAAATTAGATGCATCTACAGTTAAAGATGTGTATATAAATACTGATTGCTTTTGCGTTGTCAATATAACTGCCAAAAATAAGAAAATTGAAGTTGATGGACCCGCTCAAGTTTACATAACTGGAGACAACAATACGATTTATAATGATTTCAACATAGGCGAGCCTTTTTCGCACCATCTTATTATCATTAATGGCCGTAAAAATGAATTGAAGGTTAATTTGAAAGGAACTTCTTCTGCTCCGTATAATGTTGCTACTGCCATTGTTAATGATCCTGAATTCATAACATTAAATCAAAGCGTTACCAATTTCAGTTTCTTAACAACATATAATTCAAGTTTTATTTGCAATATTGGCCCATTTAATCAAGTCAATATTAGTAAATTGTACTCATCATATGGATTTTATGAACCAATAATTTATTACTACCCAGATATTTCTGTTGGATATGGAGCTCCACTAGACAAAGAAGGCAAAATAATCTTAGGTGTAGTTATTGGTGGCCCATTTTTAATTGCTATAATTTCAGGTTTTATCTTATGTTGCTGTGAATGCTGTAAAGGTTGCTCTTGTTCATATTGTAACAAGAAAGATAATGTCGAAAGGGATTTACCAGATCTTTAATTTAATGTAAATCTTTTATTGTTATAAATTTTTATACCCTGAGATATTCAAATGTGTCTAATTAATATGTTATACGTGTGTGACAAGACAAATGTTCACGTCTTGTATTTGTTTCATCAGATGAAAGATGGTACGGCGTTGAAAGTCTTGATTTATCAGTTGAATACCCTCTCAAGAAGACATATTGCGTCAACTGCTGTGTTTGTGGAAGCGATTTGAACAAATCAATCGACACTTGTGATAAATGTGGTCGATTCCTTTGTTCTAAATGCAAACTATTGTGCAAACACTAATTTAATTTTTATTTGTTAGTAAAATCATTTAATTATTATTTCGCCCTACTAAGACATTAAGTTTAATCTGCCATATTATTCCAATTATAAATATTTACGTGTATCATTCGAAATTATTCATTAGGTTTGCATTAATAGATTCAATAACTATATGAGAAGTATTTTATCTTTGCCTGATGCTAAATAAAATTCTAAAATAACTTGATGAATCATCATTATATGTTAGAACATTTATTTGCACCATGTAAAATAAGAAGTTCGGCTATTTCTTTATTATTATTACATTTTGCATAATGAAGAGCAGTTTTTCCATCTTTATCTTTTGTTTTGATATTTGCACCATATGAAATAAGAAGTTCGGCAGTTTCTTTACTATTATTACTTGCTGCTATATGAAGAGCGGTTTTTCTGTCTTTATCTCTTTCATTGATATTTGCACCATGTGAAATAAGAAGTTCGACTATTTCTTTCCTATTAAATTGTGCTGCTTTATGAAGAGCGGTTTTTCCATCATAATCTTTTTCATTGATATTTGCACCATGTAAAATAAAACTTTCGGCTATTTCCTTATTATTATAATGTGTTGCATAATGAAGAGCGGTTTTTTCATCTTTATCTTTTGTATTGATATTTGCATCATGCGAAAAAAGAAGTTCGGCTATTTCTTTCCTATTATAATGTGCTGCAATATGAAGAGCTGTATTTCCGGAATTATCTCTTTCATTGATATTTGCACCATGTTAAATAATATTTTCAGCTATTTCCTTATTATTATTCGATGTTGCATAATGAAGAGCGGTTTTTCCATCTTTGTCTTTTGTATTGATATATGCACCATGCGAAAGAAGAAGTTCGGCTATTTCTTCCCTATTATATTTCACTGCAAAATGAAGAGCGGTCTCTTCATCGTTATCTTTTTCATCGATTTTTGCACCATGTGTAATAAGAAGTTCGGCTGTTTCTTTGCTATTATAATGTGCCGCATAATGAAGAGCAGTTTCTTTTCTATAATTTTTTTCAATGATATTTATGCCATGTGAAATAAGAAGTTCAGCTGTTTCTTTACTATTATTAATTGCTGCTTTATGAAGAGCGGTTTCTCTGTCTTCATCTTTTTCATTGATATTTATACCGTGTGAAATAAGAAGTTCAGCAGTTTCTTTATTATTATAAAGTGCTGCAATATGAAGAGCAGTTTTTCCGTCTAAAAGTTTTTTATTGATATCTACACCTAATGAAAGGAAATATTCGTCAAGGGATGTAATATTAAACATCGGAGAATAAACCAAGCAGCTGATTAAAATATTCGATTGATCGAAAAAACTAAAAATGAATCAAGATTATTATAATTTCCGCAAGCAAATAAGTCGATACTTAAACCATACTCATTCACTAAGAATGTTATAAAATCAATGTTATGTGAAATAATTGCATATTCCATGCATTCTTTATCTGGTTCTTGATGTTTCAAACATTCACTCATTATATCTGGCTTTCTTCCCAAAAATGAAAATCTGAGACATTTTTTTATTATTTTTGAGTTAAATTTAGTTCTTAAGAACTTGAAACAATCAACTGCTCCATAGTAACAGCATAATTCAAGTAATGAAAATGTATTTTCACCAGTGTTTTCTATAAGTCTATTAAAATCTCTAAATAAGCTGCTTTTAAGTTGTTGATTTTCATTAAATCCTGTTCTTTCAGTCAATGGAATAAATACTTTTAGGTCATTATTCATAATTGCTATGTAAATTATATTTTCTTTAAGAATGTCGAGATTTTCTGAATTAATTTTTTCGAAATCAGCAGACTTGTCTAATTTAATGCCATACTCTTTGTAAAACATAAAGTTTGAAACGAGATTAACATTGTGGATCTCTTTGATTTGATAATCATCTGATATTAGTTTGGCAAGATATAAATATGACTTTGTATAGCGATTATTATACGGAATGATATCCAAAATATCTTTTATTAAAATTTGTGGAAGACGTTTCTTTGAATCAATCAAATTTGTTTTGATCATTTTGTAAATCGAATTTAATTCTTCTTCTTTTTCCGTTTGCAGCTGATACAACGCATCGTATGAATCAATGTAGTATTTATAGATACTTCGCAGTTTACTGTATTTGTTAGAATTACTGTCTGAATCCGACATTAAAAAATTAAAAAGTAAGATATCATGAACGAGATTGATTTCATTATTCAGGAAGCAATGTAATCATTAATATTTATCGTTTGATCATATATCAACAATGAAAAAAATTGCCAATTCTAATATGCTCAATTCTATGATTCATTTCATTATTTAGGAAGCAACTGAGTCAGTAAGATTTAATATTAGTATTATTTGTTCATATATCAACAATGAAACAAATCTGTTATGATTAAGTTGAAATTTGTGATTCTATTAAAATGGTTTAAATTCATGAAATAAGAGATTACAAATGAGAAGTGTAGTTCAAAAAAATAAAGATATTTTGTAATAAACAGAAATTCATCAAAAGTGACAGCTCTCAATTTTTTGACATTTGTAAATTCTAAATTGAATGAGAAAAATGAAATAATACTAAGCATAATACAATATTCTAGATTTAATTATAATTAGGAAAAAGTTAGTTTTGAGAGTACTTTTCATAGGCATATAGAATGAAATCTTCTGAAAAATAATATCACATAAACTCATATTATTTTCTAATATATAACTATTTTATATAAAAATCAAATTCAATGATCTTAAAAGCGAAGGATAAACCTCAAAATTTACGAATATAATGAGTGGGAATATAATGCTTATCTATCATAAAACCATATGAAATATCAATTTTTGCTTTACGCCTAATTTTTGACGACAATTAGCAAAAAATGTTAAATGTTAACACTCAGTCCATTTGAATATGAAAAATAAAATTGACTTTGATTAAATGTTTTTATTTATCATGCAATTCTTCTTGCGACCAAAGATTTGAATAAAATTTCAAAAAATAAGATAGCTTAAAAAATAATATACGGTAGTGTTTACTAATAGATGAATAGTATATAAATTCTATTAAAATGGATTTGATCCAAAAAAATATATAAAATTTGATCATAAATAAAATTGTTTAGTAGTCATTTAAAATGATGTAATTATTCAAATTTTGCTAAGACCCATTCGTCTTTGATATATAACTCCCATTTTTGCATTTCTGGCTCGTACCAAAATTTTGAAACTTCGAATAATTCGTTAGGAGTGTAATTACTATTCGTTTTTGGATTAATATTGAGAGATAAATGTGGTGTATTGTTGTATTTTGCAATGAACTGCTGAACTGAGTCCTTGATTTGTTGAATATCATCCAACTCGTCTGGCAAAAGTTAGTATACCTATCTTGGTTATGGTGGCACTGCGTTCCACCTTACCCAAAATAACGGTTTGACACTTTACAAAACCGTTAACGTATATTTTACAACACAAACGATAACACTAATTTAACCTTAAATATTTACAAAGCCGCCAACCTCTTCACCTCACTAATGTAAAAAATAAACGTTCTCACTAACGTTCCCATTAATGTTCTCACTTACAAAAGTATTGCAACTCCTCCCATTGCTGTGCTTCACATAACAGCTCATAATCTTCTGACTCACTTTCTTCTTCATATAGGTCAAAGTCACTGTCATAATTAATGTTTATAAGTTTTGACAAAGCTAATGAAACACACTTACCGTTTGTATCTATTGCTTGTATATATCTTCCATAATGCTCTTTGTCATAAACGCTCAAACTAACTTTACCCTTTCTCCCTCGTATCTGATAGAATGTATTTTCACGAGGAACGAAGAACAAGTTCTTGAACTCATGACCGTTGTAGTTTGTTATCTCAATAGTTTTCGTCATTTATATAAAAATAAAATAAAAAATAAACTTAAAAATTAATTATATCACCACCCTCACGCGTATGAAAACATAGCACAAAAATAAATTTAGGTGAAGTGGTGAGATCTCACCTCTTTTTTCACCTGTTTTTTCACCCTGTTGAATTCATTGCTTTATAACTCTCTTCCTTTCTCCAACTCTTCTAACTTCTTCTTAAGTTCAGCAATGTTGTCCTCATGAAGTTTAATCTTCCTTAATATACCTTCTCTATCTAATGGTTGCTTTATCTTTCTAAACTGAACTCTACCATCCTTCATAGTATGAATGTAAAAACCTTCTGGAATAGTTCCTGATTTAATGTATTCTACCATAAACTTTTGTTTCATTGCTTCAGTGACTTTAGTCGTCATTTTACTCTAAATAAAATGTTCAAATAAAATAAAAATAACGTTATTTTTTCAGTAAGGAAACGCAGGAGTTTTACGATTTATTTGAGGAGTAGGTTCTGGTTTAAATGTTGGAGTCGGTTTAGGAGTTGACTTTTGAACAGGAGTTTGTACTTCCATAGGTTCAGGAGTCATTGAAGGTTTTGCTTGTGAAGGCGTTGGTTTTGACGTTGGTTTTGGCGAAGGTGTTGGAGTTTGTTTAACTTCAGCTACTTCAGTATTATTTACAACATTTGCTTTATTTCTTTTCAACATCATAACTGCTCCTGCTGTAGCTAGCAAACCTAGTGGGAGACCATATCTTATATAAGGACTTGACCAAATGCTATTTTTTGACAGGAGCTGGTGGAACACCTAACCTTGGTGAGACTGCTCTTTGCCATTGTGCAGCTCGTAAGAAATATTCAATAGGTGCTCCATAATCGTTTGGTAAAGTTTGTTTCATAGATGGTGAAGGTTCACGAGAGCTTGATGAAGAACTCATTTATAAGCTTTAAAAATAAACGTTCATCCTTTATTCCTCACTGTCGTCCGTAGCTAAGTTATAGTCATCTAATCTTATTATGGGGATGCCATTAGCACGCACCTGAATGGCAAAGCAACAATCACTCATAAATCCAATAAGTGGCTTTGGTACGTTTTCAGTTGCTAGTTCAATAGGTCCTTTAACAGACAATTTGTATGTTATTGGAGCAGTAGATGTTTGACCTTGCTGGAAGCAAAAGTCCACTTCTGTTGGAAAACCACATAAGAAATGTGTGTTGTCATAGCTATCCCATTTATGTTCCACACTACCATCATCCATCAATGACCTCATAACATCTTCATTAAATCCTATCATATCATTGTTTGTATTGCAAGCGTTCGCAACCATTTCATAAAATACAGGTCCATATGATTTTTCAGGTTCTGCAGGCATATTTCCATAAGCTCCCATGGAAAGCTGAAGATATTTAAACTTAGGGTTCTCAAAATTAACATAATAGTTGTCTTTCTTTCTAAATAGTGCCCAAATACTTTTAACATTAATAGGCGTATAAGCTGCTGTAAATGTTGCACTTGAACTATCTGTATTCTTTGAGAATGAACCGTCCATAGGAATCCAATCCATAACTTTAACAGGAAAACATAAAGCCTCGTTTGTATAATGTTCTACAAGTTCTGTATAAATGTTAGGGTCTAAAGAGAATGACTTTGGATGAATGAAACATTCATTAAAATCCATCTTTGTTCGAAATAGTTGCTGGGTTACAGTTGTAATAGTAACTGTTCCACTAGCTTCTACTGCCTTCGTTATCATAGTGAATGGTTCATTCCATGGAACAAATTTATTTGTCGGTGGATTTGAATCTGAAGCAAATGCAACTTTAAGAGTTGGATTGAAAGCAATGATATCATTTACAGATATAGATGTGCATTGTAAGGCGTCGCTACTGAACTTTACTTTAAGCTGAATGTTTCCTGCAAAAGCTGGAATAAATCGAATAGCTTCTAATGGAAGGAATCTTCTAACAGGAATTCTTAAACGAAGCTTAAAATCAAATGATTTTCCTGCTGTAATTGGACCACTAACAATTTGTCCTGTTCTGCATGTTCCCGAATGACTCCATACATCTTCATGTCGAGTCTTTGAGAAAACATCTACTTTCTTTATTTGTTCGGTAGTTTGTGAGTTTGAAGTTATATATGCTTCTTCTCTTGCGTTGTCTTGAGAATATACGATACGACCATTTGCAAGGATTTGATATCCAGCAACTGCATAGAAAGCGTCATCGAAACCAATCCAAAATCCTGGTGGGTTTGTTTTATTGGAACCTGAACCAATTTCTTTATCTACAATAAATTGACCTTCCATTTTATACGTAATGAATGTATTGTAAAGGTCCAACATATTTTCACCAGGAGGTGAGAGATTGAATGTTACCCATGTGTTATCTTTAGCAGTTCCAGGTTGTGATGGAATCTTTGCGTCAGAATATTTTCTATTAGTGTCACCAATTTGAACTGCATTGTCTATGATATCGAAATATGAGCGAATCTGATGAATATGCTCTGCTGGAGTAAATTCGTTTAGCTGTTCGTTCTGCATGTATTTACTTCAGATAAAAATATCTATTTACTTCATTATTCTCACTCTTCTTCTGGGCATTCGTGGTGGAAGTTGTTTCTTGACATTTTCAATGAACTGTACATTCTCTTTTGTCTCAACTTCTTTCACTGGCGGGTCAGGATTCTTTGACTCGGTTTGTTTTTCAATGAAATTCACGAACTTTGCAATAAGCTCTTGGTTCGTTATTGAAAGTACATCTGGCTTCTTTTCTTCTTGTTCTTTTGGTGGCTCAGTTTGAACAGAATGTTTTATATGGGCTTCACCCTTGCCATACACCTTAATGCTGTCGCTTTCTGCATTCGCTAATGGAACCTTTCTTTTTCTTACGTATATTTTACCATCTTTACTCTGACTTACGTAATAGAAAGGATGTTGTATTCCTCTTGCGTCATTTAATATAATAGACTCTCGCTCTGATTTTGACAAGCTCATTTTACATTGGTTAAAGTTTTAAGTTAGATTTTTATCCGCAGTCAAATGACTCAGACAAGCCCTACGGACAAGACCCAAGGGGTCATAGATGTTGAAGCATTGAAGAAAGAAATTCGTGAGCAAATTTTATCCGAACTGAAGGAACAAAAACAAGAACAAAAGCCAGAGAGACCAAAGAGAAAACTTAGTGAAAAACAACTTGCTGCATTAGCTGCTGGAAGACAAAAGAACCCACGTTTGCTGGCGAAAAAAGCTAGAGAAGAAGCTGAAGCAAAAGCTAAAGAAGCTGAAGCAAAGAAAGAGTAAATGGTTTATTTTTATCCGAATTAAATGTATAGACAAATACCTTTATCTGTTGCGTTCAGTAGTGAAAACCCTGACGTCAAAATAAAGGGGAACAGAGTAACGTTTAAGTTTCCAACAGACTGGATTGTGAACATAAATGAAGAGAAGTACATTGGCATAACAAATATGTATATAACACGTGCTTTCAGAAAGGTTGACTTTATACTTCAAGTCGAGATAGAAAATGACGAACAGTCTTTAAGCGCCCAAAACATTCACATATACAAATACTTTAAAGACGATACAACATTGCAACAATGTATGACTTCATTTAATGAGATGTTCGAGAAAAAGTTTAACATTGAAGTACAAACTTTACAGCCTTTACGTGAGTTTCTTGCACAACTGAAAGAAGAAGGTAGTCAGCCACAACTTATAGACTTTCATTATGAATTTAATGAAAATGAAGATGGAACACATGACTGTCAGTTTGTTGTATTCTCACCATTCAATGAAGTCGCTAAAGAGAAAGAAAATCCATTACGTATAAGATTTCAAATCTCTGAACCAAGTGATGATTTCAAAAATGTTTTCAATTATGATGCAATGCTTCCGAGGAAAAATGAATTTTCAAAGATTGTAACACCTGGCATTTGGGATAGAAAGCAAGCTATTCTTTTCTCTAATATAGCCAAAGGCGTTGAAAATGAGTTCATTGGTCATACAAGAACTTCACCACTTCCTAACCCTAAATACTATAAATTAACTGGCTTCAATCGTGAGTTTTGGATAGACATGTTCTCCACTCATGACCATAACTGCCCAGTGTTCTTGCCTCCAGATGGGAAGGACTGTCTCTACATTGAAGCACAACTCTTAAACTCTACCATCGCAGTATTGTAAAATCTACGCTAGCTTTATTTTTATCACGAATGACCTCATTGCTGACAAAAATAAATGACCTCATTCATGACCTCATTGCTGACCTCATTCATGACCTCATTGCTGACAAAAATAAATGACCTCAGAACTTCAACTTACGAATAAAGCTTGTTTTAGTCGTTATTGAGAAGTTAAACTTCTCTTCAAAGCAAGGTTGACATGACTTACATAAGTCAAATCCAATCTCTTGACCATCATAAAGTGCTTTGTAAAGTTTCATTAAACTGAACTCAGAGTCTTTGTCATATGTTCCAACAGGTATGTGAATGTTCTTATCTTCATTGTAATAGCATTGTATAGCTTCAGGAAACATTTCATTTGCTGTTAAAGCAAGGACGTCTTGTTTGACACCTTTGCAACGTGCATGGAATGCAACTTCATTTAAATCGTTAGTGAGTAAGTCTATGTAGGTCTTCTTTCCACAAAATATTGACTTGTATGCTAAACTTTGTTTTCCAGGTGTTATTTCTGCGAAGTCAGAATGGAACTGACCTAATGTTTTACCAATAAGTTCTCTACCGTATCTCTTCTTAAACTCTGCTGCAAGCTTTGGTATGTCTTCATTGAAAATATGCATGCTATCACAGTCCTGGTAAAATATTTGAAGTCCCATATCTTCTGCAGTACAGAATACTTCATTCATAATACGTTTCGACATAGACAGAATATTAACACCAAGTGGACAGAAGTTAAAGTGTCTGCAAATGCTTTTCGTTAGCTTGAAAATAGTTTTATCTGAACCATCCAAACCTTCGAACTTCACTATATGGTTGTAGTTTCTGATGGCATATCTTATAGCATCTTTGTCATCTACTATGGTTATTTTTGACTCAATAGGAGATAGAATAGTTTTGCCATAAATACTGTTCAGAATGAGCTTTATATTTTCTTGCAAAGGATTTCCTTCTTTCTTATACTTTAACCTTAACTCAAACAACTTCTTTACTTCATCTCTTATTCTAATATCTCTGTTTCCATTGTAATAGTATCCTTGCAACACTTCACATTTGACACCTTGATATTTTATGAGGTCTTGTAATGTTATATGGTCAACATACATTAACAGCAAGTGTTTGAACTTCTGGGAACGTTAAGTTCTGGATTTAGTTCAGGGTCACAAACTATTAAAGGAAAGTGTCTATGTATGCTAATCTCTTTTATCTTAATGAGAACAAAGAAGCCAGACATAAACTTTTCACCAATGGGTTCCTTTTGGTCGTCATCGAATAAATGCTTTAACAAATATTCAGAACTTAACATCTCATCCTTCAATACTTTTGGAATTCCTTCTAAAGTATAAAGTCTTGCTATAGCGGATGGATATAATGAAACAGCGTCGAAGTCAGCAATGAGTTTCTTTTCGCTCTTTTGTTTCATGTTATCTGACAACATACATCTTCCACCTTGAATGCATCTCGAAATAAATTCTCTTGGTTTATTTGAGAGGTCATAAAGATTTCCATTCGGGAAGTATACTCTGTTCTCAAACAATTTGTTAGCAATTGAACAAATACTAACGTAGTCATAAACGTTTAAATCAAATTCTTTTAATATGTCATTGCGGAACTTTACAAAACCTTCTCTTAAAATTCTTACATCTTGTTTGCAATAAAATGAGCTATATTTTTCTAAATCGAAGTAGTTTTCATCTATTCTGCAACCTTTGATGGAATCTATGTTTTTCATAAATGTATCTGCATCCTGGATAAACTTACATGCTTCAGAAATGACACCAGTTCTGTTGTCATTTGCTAACAAAGTACTGCTGTAGTAGTTATATGGAAATACTTCTTTCGGTCCTGTTTGTAAATTAAACATAGCAGGAAATAGTTTAAGCTTCTTATTTATAACACTGTAAGAGTCTTTTATAATAATTGCCCGTCCTTTATATAAACCAGTTATTTGCATTGTTCGTGAACCTTTAATGATGGGAGTTCCTTTCACTTCTGTCATGTGTCTTAAGATGAAGTTTATATCATAGCTGAGGTTATGGAAATATATTAAACTCTTGTCAGGAAGTCGTTCCAAAAATTCTGTTGCACAGTTTTGACCCCATATGCTTTCACTCACTGAACCATCTTCACTGTCGTAACAGATGTTAAAAGCTTTATGAAAGCCGTCTGTGCTACACTCAAAGTCAGCAAAGAAAACATGCTCAGGAATGAACTTACATTTAGCTTTATTTACTTCTTTTGACTCTGCTTTCTTCTTCAGTTGTACACAATACTTTGGAGCATATGTCAAATCTTTAAATGGTGCAAGGTTCTGTTTATATAAGTCAGTCGTATATGTGAAAAGTTCTCCATAAGAAATAGGTTCGAAATATTTGCACTCCCACAATGTTTTCATAACATCCCATAGCGGTGTAGTTCTATCCATGCGAACTACATATTTATCTTCTCTCTTTGTATAAATCTTCATCTGTTTCTCAATGTTCATTCCACCACACTCCTTCAAGATTTCTATATAGTTGCGAATGAAATATGTTGTCATTGGAAGTCTTTCATTTAGCATGTAGTGGTCTTCAACAAGAAGTAAGTCAATAGTTCGAACAGTTTCACATTCTTTTGGTATATATCTCTTTATTTTTCATTATGTCTTGAGTCATTGAAATAACCAATGGTAACATTAAATGCTATACCTGTTGCATCAGAAATTTCTTGTACTTTACTTTGAGGAAAGTCTCTAACACGAAATGACTTCTCTCATGTGGTCAATAGTTTCTTCATTTACTCCAGCCTGAATGCAAGCATAAACGAAACAATTGTCTTCTGTCATAAGTGTTGCAGTTCTTTTGTTAAGTTCATTGAAGATTTGGTAGCGTTCAAGATTTATAGGTAATGTGCAAAGATACTTCCAGAACTGACCGCTTCTCTTCTTATAAAACTTCTTTTCACCATTATCTTTCCAAAAGCTTTCTATAAGTGCTGGGTTTCCTGTTTGCTTAAGAGCTTCCAAAATGGCTTTCTGGTCATTTGTCAGTGTGCTTTCATCTCTATATGGTCTCTTTTTTTGGTTGCCTTTCTTTACATCTGACATCGTTAAGCCTTCATATTCTGTTAAATCATACATCTTTATTTCAGTAAGATTCTTTATGTTTGTCAAGAAGAAGTCATAGTGCATTTCAACAATACCTGCAGCATTTGCTTCTATCTCTGATATAAAGTTCTCCTTCAAGAGCTGATGTAGTAATGTTCCAATATTATTGAGGTTTAACGTAGAACATTCATACTTTCCACCAAGTTTATAACATACCATCCATCTTTGTTGGGAGTTTATTTTAATCTTCTCTAAGAGTCTCATGAAAACCTTACCGAAATGTTTGTGTAAGTAGTCTCTGTTTGGTTCATCTAAAGCTTCGATGTTAAAGTCAATGAGTCTATTGCCTGTCTTAACATTCCTCTTCCTATTCTCTTCATCTTTCTTTAACCATCTCTCACCTTCTTTTGGTTTGTCGTCAATGGAACGAATGACATCGTTAGCTTTGCGAACTTGTTCTATAGCGCTCTTAAACATCTCTCTTCTCTGTTGTTTCAGTGTGTCGTCTCTTCTTCTTGTTTCACCAACGTTTGCATTTGTTATGTCAAACATTTCTCTTCTTACTTCATGAGGTACTGAACGTCTATGATATAAGTCAATAGCAACGTCATTTAAAGGAAAAGTTCTTGCATGGACTTCGTCCTCGCCGCGTTGCGGCTTTATGAACTCATGAATTCTATCATAAGTTATTTCACCATTGTAGTCATTGAGGATGTCAGCGAGTGCTTTTTTGTTTGTCGCGTAATGTTTTGCAACATCTATGTTAGCTTCTGTAAGAAGTTGTTTTATTTCCGAGTGTTCTAACTTAGACAACTTCCTATACATCTTTAGTAGGAAATAAAAAATATTTTTTTTTAAAAAATTAGATTACATTTTTTAAGTTATTTTTCAAAATAATTTAATATTTTTATTTTAATGAAACACATGCAAGATTGCAAGTTCTTTTCATACAATGCTCTCGCTAATGCCATCAAGAATGAGTTCAATAATGCTTCAAATGTTAATGTTATCTTTAACAAGAAGTTTGTGAAAGAATCTAAGTTTGGTCAGTATGTCAGACCATTAGCTATTGTCATTGACCGCAAACGTTATACTTCACAAGAGTTAGCAGTAGTTTTGAAACAAAAGGGTTTCTTCGTGAATGTCAAAGATACTCATTATACTGTTATAAAGAACTCTAATATTGACTTCTTCAGTATTGCTTTAAATCTTTCCGAACAGAAAGAATATAAGAAGGGTGAAACAAATGTGAAATATTATCCTTCATCTCTGAAGACAATAACGAACAAAGATGTTATACAGAAATTCTTACCAAAGGTTGAAGAAGCTTCTATTGACATTGACGAAGGAAGTGAAATGGTTGAAGAAATTGACCCTGACGTCATTTAAGCAAAAATATATTTTTGGTTAGTCTTCATATCGATATTTTACAACAATTAAATGGTAAAAACAAAATAAACTTGACGAAGTGAAGATTTGCACTTCGTCGATTATGATCGACATGGAGCGTTTTGTTTTTATCATGGTTTTCTCCACTATGGTTCTAACGTGGCACCCGACGAGATTTTTTTTCATTCTTCCTCTTTGAAGTTATCGAAATATTCTGTTATTTTTTTCCTTCAGTAATGTTAAGTCTTCTTTGAATGTAAGTATTGTGCAACCTTTGATGTCATAGTGTGTTTGAGGTAACGTATCTTGAACTATCTGTTTAACATCTTCATTCGGTGTCATTGAAATCGGTAAGTTTTCACGATAGAACCAGTTTCTGTCAGATTTATATATTTTAGCAAGGTCGTAAAAGCTTTTGTTGTTTCTTCTGACTAAATGCAACATAACCATGTCACTGTCTTCTTCTTTCTCCAACTCTTCAGTATATATCATATACTTATAACTCTTTTCCTTTCCTTTTGGTACTGAACGTGGTATTCTTTTCTGTATGCTTTTGTCTTTGGATTCAATGACTTCATCTTTTGCATGAAGTTTCTTTTCCATATCTTCACGTTCTGCTTTATATAGTTCATCTAACATCATGAAAATATAACAAGCATAACGAGGTGAAGCCCACATTGCTACAGCATTTACTAAAAGTCTATGAACATAATAACCTTTCAAACCAGGAGCCAAATTCTTGCGATTTTCGTACGGAATCTCTTCTCTCGGTTTTCCGAGGGAAGCAATCATATGAGGAAATTCTTCTAAAAGTTCTTTTGTCTGTTGGTTTTCAAACCAATGATATGCTTGCTTTGTAGAACGAAGAGCGTTCATTATACTCTGCATTTGGTACATGTCATCTTTGACTGAACGAATGAGTCTCAATTGTTTGTTATACTGTATGTATTCATATTCTTCATTAATGGCTTCATGAACGATAGCAGTTGTTGTGTTCTCTGTTGTTGACATATCTGTCTTTATATTCCGGATAAAAAATATTTTATAAAAAACTAACTTTATTTTCTGACTTTCACAAAAGACCAAAAATAAACGCTTTACATGTATTTTTCAGCAACTTCGTCAAATAATTTTATAGCTTTATCTATCTCATCTACTTCAAACGTTTCTTTACCTTTCATGGGAGCACCATACCTTTTCTCAAACTTTTCAAGTAGTTCTGTTTCTGCAGCTCTCATATCATTAACGAACACAACCTTGACTCTATTGACTGTACTGTCATATCTTTGAGTTATATTATATGTTCTTCCTATCTTATATCTCTTTGTATTGAAGTCCTTCGGTTTCTGAACGATGTAAAGTAAGCCTTCACTGCAACGTTCCGTATCGAATGAACCATAAGTTATGAAGTTATATCCAACAACTGGGTCAATCCATAACAAAACTATTGGTATAAGACTTTTGTCAATGAGATATGCTGTAGTTCCATAGAATCTTACCGATATCATAAGCTCAGGATTTCTTGTCAAAATTTTCTGAGTTGAAGCATTTCTAACCCAGTCGTTTGTTTTCTTTCCAGATGGAGATATAATGTCTGACAAAGAATATTTGTTGTATTTCTTTGAGTATCTTACGTTTAAATCACCTATTCTAACCACTTTGGTGTCATTGTCTATCTTTCTAACTGTTTCAAACTCAATGTTTGACATTACTGTCTTTACATACAAGATAAAAATTTTTCTTAGAAAATAAAATTAGCGTTATTTTTCTAACTAATGAAATTCATTATTTTTGTTGCTGAATTCAATAAAAAGATATTTTAGGTGAAGAGGTGAGATTTCACCAGTTTTCTCACCTAATTTTTCACCCCAGTTATTTTATAAGCGTTTTACATGAATTGTACGATGTATATTTGAAATTCTAAACAATTTCGTAGCTTCTATTTCTTCTGTCAGTATGTCAAAAGTTTTAACAATGCCGAAAGTTTCTTTATACTTCTTCTTGACATCAGATAATAGGAAATCGTCAGCTGTTGGATAGTTTTTGTTCAGAAATGCTAACATGTCCATTTTATCTTCTGCTGGTTTCTCTACTTCTTTCTTTAAGTCAGCATAGTCGTTTCTCATACGTTCTATCTCTTTGACGGAGTAGTTATATTTCCTCATTGCTGCTTTACATTTTGAACATTGCGGATTCATTTTTGCGTTATACATTGAAATTTGACCTGCTAGAACAACTAAGGCGTCAATGGTTTTCTTTAACTCAAAAGTTGTTGGTTTTATTTGTCCATTCCATATTTTACATCTTTTATCTTTATCTCTTATCTGCCATACACATTCAGCAACTAATGAAACAAAGTTGTCGTATGTCTTAAACTCCCCAGATTTATATATGTCAGAGATGTTCTTATATACCATGTCGCAATCTTTGTCCATAACTTTATGGTTGCAATGATATCCTAGAAACTCATAGTTTACTTTACGTATGAACTTCTTTATTTCTACTGAGTCAGTTGGTTTCACTTCTATTTCATCGAATTCATGAATAGTGAGCTTTTGTTGTTGGATTTCAGGTAATTTGGGTAAATGGTCAATAATGTCCTGCATGTCATAAAGATACTGTTCATTTGTTTCATCTTTCGCACTACAGTCTAAATTACTTGTTAAAAGTTCTTGCTTAATTCTTTGTATTTCTGTCTCAAAAGTATATGAAGAAGGAATGAAGCTTTTCATCTCTACTAACATAGATGTAGGATTCATGACTAAAGAGTTTGGTGCTGTAGTTGTTTGAATTGTTGTAGAACCTATTGTTGAAATCATATCTTTACATACAAGATAAAAAAATAAATAAAAATAAAACTAACTTTATTTTTTCTATCTTAAGGAAATTCATGAAAATTCACGAGACCCAAAGGGTCTGAGCCGCTAAGCGGTGAGGGTGAGAAAACAGGTGAAAAAACAGGTGAGAAAACATGTGAAAAAACAGGTGAGAAAACAGGTGAAATCTCACCTCTTCACCTAAAATATATTTTTGTCTGATTTACATCCAACGAAAAAGTTTAGAAGAATTTTCTTATTCTTTCTGGCATATTTTTGTCTTTCCAGTACTCCCGCTCTAATGGTCCCAGATGTGTTGGCTTCGACTCTCTCAAGTTCTTAGATGGTATAACATCTTCAACGCCTCCTTCATATCTTACTTTATAAGTGTCATCGTTTGTGTTATAGCCAAGTATTTCAATAACCACTCCTCGCTTTGCTTCGTCAATGGTTTCAGCAAGTTTGCCATTACTACTTTCGACTAATTTATGACGAGGGTAAAACGCTATGGAGTCGTCAGCAGCTTTTATAAGATATCCATTACCTTGCGTAGAGTCTATGATATAATAATTTCGACTTAACCTTAAACGTTTCTTTGTCAATGGTTTGTCGTCAAGAACTACACGAACTTTTGTACCAGGAATGAGGGTAAATTGTGTTGAATTTCTGATATTTTGTGTTTGGCTTCGTTTCTTTTGTATATACTTTTCTTCTTGTTGTTGTGTCATTGAATTTGGTGTATGTCCTGTTGTAGAATGTGTTGAGGAATTATATACTTCGAGAAAATGTTTCATTGTTTCTTCGGTAAAGTCTCGCTCTTGATTTAAATCTCTGAGCGTCCTTATGAAGCGGTTTATGATGCCGAGTATGTTATGGTTATGGTCTTCAGTAGTGTAGTGAGTTATGTTATGCTTAATGAGAAAATCTGTGATTTCATTGCTGAGGTATGCTGAATCCTGGTCTGATGTTAAAGTACTTGGGCTATGTTCTGCTACAAACTTTTGTAAAACTCTTAACACTTCACGAGTTCCTTTATTCCTCATTGGATATGCATATGCTTTACGAGTGTTAACATTAATGAAGATGAGGAATGGTTTATGTCCTCCTTTTCTGCTTTGAATGAGAGTGTCAAATTGGTATGCGTCAGGAGTGTTGGAGTAAATTGGTAAAAAGTAGTCGTAAGGGTTTATTTTTGTTTGATGTACAACATTTTTGTCAAAGAACTTTTTCACTTCAGCTCTGTTAGTAAATCCCCAACTTTTTGCTGCTTCATTGAACTTCTTAAATGACCTCCATGGATGTTGTTCGAATACTTCTTTCAAGCTCATTTATGTAAAGTTAAAGATTTTATTCTAGGCTCAAGTATGTTTATTGAACGCGGTACCATGCAAATACAGTCACAAATGGTGGCATATAATCTGCACCCGAGCCTGTTGGATTTGTTGTGAAAGTGTGTGAATGATTTCCTGTGGTTCCACAGAAAATACCTGTGCTTGAATCTACTGGTCACTTGAAATATCATATCTATTCATTCCCTGTCTATCCGAACCTGCTGCAAGATTTGTATAACCTCTTTTTGTTATTGAATGTGAATGATTACCTGTTGTGTTTGTAGTTCCTGTATGAGTGTGCGGTGGAAGGTTTGCTTCTTTAATTTTCTTCGAACCTCCTGTTTGCTTTGAATATCTAGCACAGTATAAGAATTTATCTACAATCTGCTTCCACGTACCAAAACCCAGAACTGTTTCTGGATTTGTTGAGTTCATTGACGTATAAATAGAACCAACAGGATATAATGTTTGAAGTATTTCTGTCTTTAATGTTTGAAGCTCTGTTTTGTCTGCTTTCTTATCTAACATTGTTGGTAGTTCATATGCTTCAAAGTTTCTGGCATGATCTTCGATATTCCTGCAACTGTTATCTAAACTGTTAAGCGTGTCTTTTACACTAGTGCTTGGATTCTCTAAAGGTGCACTTGAACCAAGGTCAAAGTTCAATATTATGTCGTCTGCTCTAACAGTAGTGAAGGATTTATGTGTATGGTTCTTGTCGGCTTTATTATCATATAAATCTTGAGCAGTGAATTTAACATTATTTTCATCGTCCATGACATAAACATTTTTACAGCTAATTTCTTTCTTCGTTGTTATGTTTTCATTCGATGTTAAACCTTGTGAAAAGTTAGGAGGTTTATAATATAATGCATCCCCACCAGTTCCGCCAACCGTTCCTTCAATACTTTCTATAGCAACAGTTGAGAAGGAGTTATGTGTATGATTTTTGTCTGCTTTCTTATCTAACATTGCTGGTAGTTCATGTGTTTCAAAGTTTCTGACATGACCTTCAATGTTCATACATTTGTTATTTAAGGAGTTTAGTGTATCTTTTACGCTTGTACTTGGATTCTCTAAAGGTGCACTTGAACCAAGGGTATAGTTCAATATTATGTCGTCTGCTCTAACAATAGTGAAGGATTCATGTGTATGGTTCTTGTCAGCTTTACTATTTAATGTAGCTTGAAGTTCATTTATATCGGAGATATTGTGTTTATGAGATTTCAAAACTTTGTTCGTTGCGTCAAGTTCATCTTTGTCAGCTTTACTTTTAATAGCATCTTCAACGGTTATTTTTGTCTTAACTCTCAATGTAAATCTTGGTTCAACTAATACACCGTTAACAGAGAAAGTAGAGGCATAAATTTCATCGTTATAACCAAATGCTTCTGGTGCTTTACCTGTGTCATACTGTACAGTACAGCGTATATCATAACCTTTAGCACGAATGAATTTATATCTTCTTTCATTAACATCTTCTGTCTTCACTTTTTCATCCTGTGTTAAATATCCATGGTAGTCCGTTATAATCTGTTCGTCTGAACTTATATAATGAACATGGTTTTTATCTGCTTTTTCGGCTAATTTCTCTTCTATCTCATGTGCTCTTCTTGCTTCATTTGTTTCATACGCATATGCAGCAATAGTCATATTTTAATGAGAATAAAATGTTGTTCTATTTGCAAAGTACAGACCCAAACGAATACGGGACAGTAAAGCTACAAACAAACTTAGGTCTTCAGAATGAAGCGCTTGCTTTCAGAGTTGTTGACTTCAATACTATCGCAACTTTTGTCATAACAGATGAAACAGATTTCATAGAGATTGAAATAGATGACAAAAGAAGTGTTATAACATTTCCTAATAGAGCTGGGTATAGAATAGATAAAATTGCTGGAGCCATAGATACTCTCATAAATAAAGAAACTATTGACAACATAGATGTCGAACTCTCTTCTGAGGGAACATTGAAGTTCAGCAGCGAGAAAGAGTTTAAGATACCAGAATGAGTCATAGAGTACAACTTCTTTTGGGTGCATACCATATGACATTTCCTTTGAAAAGTGTTGACAAACGATTGAGATGAAATCTGTTCCATACGTATGTTATGGTAATTGTTTGTATATTGAGTCAAAAATAGCTAATGTCACAGGTATTTCAGGAGTTAATAGTAAAGGTTCAGTAGAATATAAGTCTTTCTGTTATGCAGTCAATTCAATGTTCATTCCAAACGTTCCTGTCATAGCAACTCATTTAGGTAAATGGGTTCACATTAGTCCTCATAATTTGAAAGACATGCAATTCAGACTTGTTGACTTTCAAGGAGAGCCTGTAGAACTGAAGGCACCAGTGCGAATGACTGTTGAAGTTGACTTTTTAGAGAATATTAAATGCAACAGCTTACAAGAGAACTCAGAGCTAAAAATATAAAGTATGAATGTTATGTATTAGGTCATGAACTTTGGTTGTTGCTGTTTGATGAAACAAATGAGTTAGTTATGTCAGTCAAGAGAACAGAAAAATATTGTGTTAGTGAAAACTGCACCAAGTCAATAAGATTAGGTTTGCATTATGAAGATGAGTTCGATACTGTTGAAGAAGTTTTGGATAGATATTACAAATTGCTAACTTGAAATTTTTTGACTGACGGCGCAAAGCGCCAAGATGGGCTCAAAGAGCCCTCCTGACTGCTTTAATTTACTAAAACATATTTCAAACAAAGCTTATAGTCAGTAGATAGTTTTGTATACTCGTTCGAATATTTATACTTAAACTCAACTCCTGTAGTTCCTGGTGTTTCAATGATGCGGATGTTACCTATTTTCATGAATAGTGGAGTTTGACCACAGCATTCGATTTCAGGGTCGAGATAGTCAATGACACATTGTTTCCCTGTTATTCGTGATATAACATTTTCAAGGTCCTCCTTTGTTAGAATTATTTGGTTCTTACTTATAAGATTTGTCAAAAGCTTCTTATCGTCTTTGAGTAAAATTGTTTGGTATAACTGAAGAAGGTAATGGTCTACGTTATCTGAAGGATTTGTTTGAACATTTGTGTAAGGGTTGTCGTTGGCTTCTCTTGAAAGAACTTGGTCCAGTGGTGGATACTCTAACTTAACATCTGATGTAGTGTTAGCGTTTGAAGCTGTGTTTAAATTCACCGACTTAAGATCTGGTTCTTTTTCTTTCAAACACTCCGAACTATAGTTCTTTATGACAATATTGTTTGTCGTTCGTGAGTCAACATTTGATGTTGGTTCAATTGGAACATTAACGGCACCAGCTAAGATGGATTTGCTTCTCATTTCATATAGAATAAAAACCTTTTATATGTATGAAATGAACAATATACTCGACAAGGGTTTGAATGTAAAGCTAACGAATGAAAATATTGTTGAATTCACTGAGACAGGAGCTGTGTATAAAGATGTAGAACTACTGAACAAAAGAGCAAAGGGAAGAAGCAGGAATATGAACAAAGGGTGGAAGCCTATAAAAATTTATGTCAATGATGGCTCAGGAGGTTCAAACATAAAGTATGCAGAAAGTTATAGAGTTTATGCCCTCAAAGGTGAAAAGCCTTCATTTAAGAACAGCTATTCTAACGCATATCCTCAAAAGCTAACGGATGGGGAAGTGGATGATATGAATGACAGCAAAAATATTAACAGAAATGGCGACAGAGATGCATGGAATTTGTTTACCATCAGTCAATTGAAGGTTAAACTTTAAAACAATGTTGGTCGTTCCCATGGAATATTTTTGACTTTAATGGTATTAGTCATGATATGAATCTCAAGGTATGAACGAGGAGAGATGAGAGACTTATATGCTTCCCAAATTTCTTCAAAAGGTAATGTTATACCTGACTGTTTCCAAATGAGTTCAATATCATAACGTGAGAAACCTTGAAAGATAACGAAGTCAGTTATGAGACGTTTTATGTTTAAAGCAAGAAAACGCCATGTTTGCATAAGTATTGCTACAGTTAAGTGGTAATGTCTGACTTTAGTTATGATGTTAGCTAATGGTGAGTCTGGTTTTGACACTAAACCTTTTCCGGCGAAGTCGTCACAAACGAGCAGAGTGTTTGAAGGATACTTTTTGAAGGGGTATTTTGAAAGTTTTGACAGAATGTAGTTTGTAAGTCGTTTCATATCGTAAACTCCTGAGTATTGACGTAAGTGGTGTTTGTCAATAATTCTTTCCATCTCCTCAGAAGTCTTTTGCATTCCTGACTGTATGAACTCTACGATGGCATAATATTTTCTCTTACGTTGAATGTAACGTTGAAGAAATTCAATGAGTTCGCTATCTGGAACTTTAACGACAGATGCTTGAACTTTACTCATGAATGTTTTCGCTGTTGAGTCCATAGAGTCTGAAGTTGCTGATATAATGATTTGGTCATAGTAAGAGTC
Organism: Trichomonas vaginalis G3; assembly: GCF_026262505.1. Lineage (NCBI taxonomy): Eukaryota > Parabasalia > Trichomonadida > Trichomonadidae > Trichomonas > Trichomonas vaginalis. The sequence continues at coordinate 4,637,753 of NC_067203.1, forward strand.
GTTTCCTAAACGCTCTGTTATGAGTATATGACGAATGAGGTTAAATGTCTTTCCTGAACCCATCTTTCCACAATAGAAATACACGCCATTTGAACAGAATTCATAATCTTTGCTGAAAGGAAGAATAAGAGAAGAGTTAAGTTTGTCTGTAGTTTCATTCATGTCTTCATCTACGTCATGTATTAAATGCTTCATTTTATCTCCATTAAAAATGCAAGTCAGAAATATTCAGAACATAGCACCGAGTCTAACTGACAAGAGTATAAAGATATACTATGAACACGTTATGATGAAACCAACCAAAATTCAAGAAAGTCAGTATACTTATGAATATCCAAGACACTGGGTAGAGTATGTAGGAGGTGAGAAAGCTATTGAAATCAGACAGGTTCGAAGTATTCCAGCAGGAAGAACAATATTATTGAAGAACTTTAATGTTTTGAGATATAATGATGAAACAAAGAAGCAAGATAGTTTTCCTGTTGCTGTGTATGTGAACCTAGACACAGGAGATGACATGAAAGTTTTTAACACAAAACTTCAAACAGTAGTGAGAGAACAACTGACTGCGGAAGGACATCCATTACCATCAGAAGTAAGTATATCATATAATTTTGAAACAAATGCAATAGATTTTAAAGTCGTCTCTGCAAAGAAGTCAGGATTTACATTTAATGAAGCAGATGTCTATTCGAATGAAAACTTCAAAGCTATTGCATGGTTAGATAATGACGATTGCTTTAAGAAAATATTTAAATTCAGTGACTCAAAGATGTCAATAGATGACCTTCGTGGAATGTTACCATCGACGTTTACAGTAGAAGGTTCAGCAGGATTGCTTACAAGATTGTCAATTGGTGGTATTTGGTCTCGTGAGAACATTGTTATAAAATCCAGTATAAGTGAATTTGCTGAAGAATCTATATTATGTCTTTCAAACTATATGTATTCGCCACCGAAGCATTATAGTATAACAAACTTTGTCAGTAAGTTTAACATAAGACTTGTCGAACCTTCTTCAATGAAAGATGTTGTGCTACCTAAAGATGGAAAGGATGGACTCATTATTGAGATGATTTTAATTGCATATTAAATGAGCTTGTTCTTGAAAGTCATTCATGATGAAATAACTGTTGTAGAAGATGTTAGCAATTGTTCAGACATTTTGAAGCGAATAGATGAGATAAGAAAGAAGTTAGATAGACTGCAAAGCGGTGAGGGTGAAGCCCGTGAGAATGTTTATGTTTCATTGACTTTCTCCAGTAACGAGAACTTTTATGAGATAATATTGAAGAGAGATGATTTTAATATGGTGTAAATGGTAGCTTGGGCAGCTTTAGGCGCAATGGGAACAAAAGCATTAGCATTTGGAGCAAAAGCACTTGGAGCTTATGACGCAGTAAATAAAATGAGTGGAGGAAGAGTTTCGAAGACATTAGACGCAAATAAAGGAAAGATTGGAGGCTGGGTTGCAAAGAAGTTAAGATTAAATAAAATAGGGCTCATAAATAAAGCATCCAATTTGGTTGCGACTGAGTCAGAAAATGCTTTAGGAAAGGACGATGAGTTTGCAAAACACGCAAAAGACTTTAATGACCAGATGAAAGGTGAAACAATGCATTTAAATAGAGTCGATGGAACTAAAGAAAATGTTTCTTCTCCACCAGCGGTTTATCCATACGGACCTTATGGAATGTATGGAAACCCTTACGAAAGACCATTTGACCCATTGACTGGTGGAAGTAACTGGTATCATTATGGACGAAGAAGAAAGACAGTCAAGTTGGAGACGGACGTAAAGAAAGCAACTAAAAAGAAACCAAGGAAGAGAGTTATAAAGCAATGAATTCAAGTGGGTGAAAAACCGGGTGAAAAAAGAGGTGAGATCTCACCACTTCACCTAAATTTATTTTTGTGCTATGTTTTCATACGCGTGAGGGTGGTGATATAATTAATTTTTAAGTTTATTTTTTATTTTATTTTTATATAAATGACGAAAACTATTGAGATAACAAACTACAACGGTCATGAGTTCAAGAACTTGTTCTTCGTTCCTCGTGAAAATACATTCTATCAGATACGAGGGAGAAAGGGTAAAGTTAGTTTGAGCGTTTATGACAAAGAGCATTATGGAAGATATATACAAGCAATAGATACAAACGGTAAGTGTGTTTCATTAGCTTTGTCAAAACTTATAAACATTAATTATGACAGTGACTTTGACCTATATGAAGAAGAAAGTGAGTCAGAAGATTATGAGCTGTTATGTGAAGCACAGCAATGGGAGGAGTTGCAATACTTTTGTAAGTGAGAACATTAATGGGAACGTTAGTGAGAACGTTTATTTTTTACATTAGTGAGGTGAAGAGGTTGGCGGCTTTGTAAATATTTAAGGTTAAATTAGTGTTATCGTTTGTGTTGTAAAATATACGTTAACGGTTTTGTAAAGTGTCAAACCGTTATTTTGGGTAAGGTGGAACGCAGTGCCACCATAACCAAGATAGGTATACTAACTGGCAAAAACTTTTCTAAGCTTGGCCACAGGCGCTCCACCTTGCCGTTCTGTCTTGGCATATACGGCAAGGTGTGCTTCCAAACTATTCCGTTTTCCTGCATAACCTGGCCGAATTCACCGCGGTTTTCACCGCCGTTATCGGTCCAGATGCAGTAAGGAATAAACTCCTCTAAAAGTTTTCTTAAAACCTTCGCTGTTGAGTTGGAAGACTTGTTTTTCAATAATTTAGTTTTGAGAACTTTACGTGTCATATCATCCAATATGGCAAAAAATGGAAAAGAAACATTACCGTGAAGGTAATGAATATCGCAGTGCCATATCAAATTCTTTGATATGGCACGATATTTGGTAGGTGGATCTGCTGGTTTGTAATCTCTTTTTGAAGATAAACCTGATTCCATCATAAATTTCCCCACTTGATGATGCTTTATTTTTTGTAAATTGTCAAAAATTTGATCTTTTGTCAAATCTTCTATATTTTCAAATTCTTTTGCAATTTCTTCTTTTTCTTTCTCACAATCGGGATTTTGAGCAATATTTTGAAACCTTTTAATCAATAAATAAGTTTTTGAAATTCCTCCTTTATATTGTGAAACACAAGAATTAATTAATTGTTTTTGCTCAAATGTTGGTGGATTTGGTTTTCTGCCGCGACTAACTTTTGGTAATTCGATTTCTTGAAGTTGAAATGCTCTTCTTATTGTATTTTCGGCAACATTCAATTTAATTTTACCATTTTCCAATTCAACTTCCTTTCCCACACTTTTGTAAGATTCACCTTCTTCTATTCTTCTTTTAGCTTCAAATAGCCATTCTCTGCTTATAGATTTGGCAGTAGTCATAAAAGTGGTCCTTCTTTTGTGATAAGATTCAAATTTGAATGTGGATGATAAATAAAAATCAAAAATAATTGTTATAATTTAAATGAAGAAGTAATTTAAAACGATTTTATTTATGATCAAATTTTATATATTTTTTTGGATCAAATCCATTTTAATAGAATTTATATACTATTCATCTATTAGTAAACACTACCGTATATTATTTTTAAGCTATCTTATTTTTTGAACTTTTATTCAAATCTTTGGTCGCAAGAAGAATTGCATGATAAATAAAAACATTTAATCAAAGTCAATTTTATTTTTCATATTCAAATGGACTGAGTGTTAACATTTAACATTTTTTGCTAATTGTCGTCAAAAATTAGGCGTAAAGCAAAAATTGATATTTCATATGGTTTTATGATAGATAAGCATTATATTCCCACTCATTATATTCGTAAATTTTGAGGTTTATCCTTCGCTTTTAAGATCATTGAATTTGATTTTTATATAAAATAGTTATATATTAGAAAATAATATGAGTTTATGTGATATTATTTTTCAGAAGATTTTGTGTTCTTCTTCAAAATTTTATTTTTTATTAAAAAGAATCTTTACAAAATATACATTTACTTTAATTAATATTTAAAAACGTGCTCTATCAAAAGTTCCAAAAATTCAATATTTTAGCTTTTCTGAGGTGTCACTTTTGATGAATTTCTGTTTACAACAATTTTAAAATTTTAATAAAAAGAATCAAAGCCTAAAAAACGTTCATGTAATGCGTCAATAATCAAAAAGGTAAACAAATAGAATTTTCAATATTAATCTGTAACAAAATGGTCAAATTGTGAATCATTTAAGGTATGATGGAACACCAATGAGTCATTAGATCAATGTGATACATTAGAAGTTTGTGCGGAAAGTCTGGTTAAGAAAAGATGAAAATATGAAATGATAATGAAATATTTCTCTCAATTTTTCATACACCTTTTGTCTATCGTTTGCGACATGGTGCTTCACGCCGCTAATTATATTTTGAGATCAACTTTGGTTGTTTGTTCGTCAAAGTTATTTCAACAAATTTCGATTTGCAATCATATATAACGTAATATTCTTCTACATAAAAGATCGAGCGCGCCGATAGATGAATGAAAAAAGATCTTGTAATTATCTTAATGATGTCTCATGTCCCTTGAAATAATAGAATTATATATTTTGCTATTATTCATATGATTTTAACAATACTATCAGAAAAATTATTAAAGTGTAACAATTTCTTATAGGTTCTTCTTGTCCTAGAGATTAATTTTAACATGTCTTGTATGTTTTCAAAGAAATAAGGGAAAATTTTAAAAATTTTATATCGGATCCGCTTGCTCTCTGAGTCATTTTTTCAAATGTTATTATCATTAATTGTATTGTCTCAAGAGAATCAAACAATGGATTATTATAGTCAGCTTGATGCTATTCTTTCAAGTGAACCAGTAACTATTACGAACTTGAGAAATAATACGGATTTGAAAATCAAGTGTAATTCATCACAATATTATAAATTAGATGCATCTACAGTTAAAGATGCGTATATAAATACTGATTGCTTTTGCGTTGTCAATATAACTGCCAAAAATAAGAAAATTGAAGTTGATGGACCCGCTCAAGTTTACATAACTGGAGACAACAATACAATTTATAATGATTTCAACATTAAAAAGCATCTTTCGCACCCTCTTATTATCATTATTGGTCTTAAAAATGAATTGAAGGTTAATTTGGAAGGAATTTCCTCTGTACCATATAAAGTTGTTACAGCACTTGTGAAAGATCCTGAATTCATAACATCAATTCAAAGTATTACCAATTTCATTTTCATAACAACATATAATTCAAATTATATAGGGTGTCCAAAGGTGCGTTTAGCACAGCGCTCTATATGAGACTATTAAAGGAGATATATGCTGATTATAAATATATAATAAAAAATATGAATATATGTATATGATGAGTATGTTGTATTTTGGCGCCATGCCGGGATATAAAATGAATTTTGAGACAAGAGGCGGTTTCGTGGGAAATTTTGGCGGGATTTTTTCATTTTTTTAATGAATCATAAAGAAAACATCCTCGCTCTTGCAAAAAAATGCAAAGGCTGTAAAAAAATCTACGAGACATTGGTAAAATGCTTCGGTATGGATGCTCCTAGCTATTCCACTGTAACGTATCATGTTAGGATGTATCACTTCATGAACAAAAAGGCGCCCATCATAAAAATTGACAAAAAATCGCCGGATCAAAGAAAAATCAAAGCAATTCTTCAAGCGCTAGATGAAGACCCAAGAGCATCACTCAGAAGGATAGAGGAGATGACAAAGATACCACGTACAACAGTCAGTTATTATCTGCACAATTATTTGAACTACAAACTAGCGTATACACGTTGGGTTCCGCACAACCTTAATTCAGTTCAAAAAAAATCTAGAGTCCAATCTTCGAAAGAGCTCCTCTCTATATTGGGTGCGTATCAATCCAAGAAGTTTCGCTTTTTAGTAACAGGGGACGAGTCTTGGTTTCAATATGCAACAGAAGCCAAAATCATGTGGATCCCGAAGGATGAAAATCCGCAAACATTCCCGAAGAAAAAAATTGACACACCAATGATGATGTTGTCGGTTTTTTGGGGCGTGAATGGCATCATCGCAATTGATATTCTTCAAAAACCTAATACGATGAATGCTCAGTATCTAATTGACAATGTTCTTACTCAAATTATCAATTCTGATGAGTTTGAGAAATCCAAACAACAAAAACAAAAGTTTGCAATTCATTTTGATAATTCAAGAGTTCACAAAAGTCATAAGGTAATGAATTACTTGGTGGAAAACAATGTCAAAGTTGTTCCAAACCCAATTTATTCACCTGATATTGCACCCTCTGACTTTTATTTATTCGGCACGCTAAAAAAGAGAGCTGAAGGACGCGAATTCGCGAGTCCAGATGATCTTGAAAATTTTGTAAGAGAGCAATTTGAGCAATTTTCTCATGATGATTTAAAGCGTGTCTTTCAAGCCTGGATCGATCGCTGCGAACGCGTGATTGAATCCAATGGTGATTATATTTAAATAAACTTTATATATATGTAACTTGTTTATTTCTATTCGCAGTATTCAGGTTTGTGCTAAACACACCTTTGGACACCCTATATTTGCAATATTGGTCCATTTAATCAAGTCAATATTAGTAAATTGTATTCATCATATGGATTTAGTAATCCACCATACTATACCTATTACTATGATGTTCCAATAGAAGATGTTACACTACCCATTGAAATGAAAATATTCTTGGGTGTAATTTATGGTGGCCCATTTTTAATTGCTACAATTTCATGTTTTATCATCTGTTGCTGTGAATGCTGTAAAGGTTGCTCTTGTTCATATTGTAACAAGAAAGATAATGCCGAAAGGGATTTACCAGATCTTTAATTTAATGTAAATCTTTTATTGTTATAAATTTTTATACCCTGAGATATTCAAATGTGTCTAATTAATATGTTATACGTGTGTGACAAGACAAATGTTCACGTCTTGTATTTGTTTCATCAGATGTGTATAATTAATATTTTATATGTAAATAAATCTATGAAGAGAAAGAATATTAAATTTTGAATTCATTTTCAACATTAAGCATGGTATTAGTATCAAATAATAACAACTAGGAAATAAAAACAGTTTATTAACATAATAATGATAATTATTAAGAATAATTTGCATTAATGTAAAATTAACGCAAAATTAATGAGATTTCTTAGATTAACAAACTCAAATAAGTTTGTATTCGTACATATAAGAAATTAAGAGCGCAAATCATCAAATGGATTCTTAATTGCCTGGAAAATTGAATTTGAATTTGAAGATGAGGTAGAATTTTGTTCTGGCATGTTAACTATATTACTTTGCGAAAGCACTTCTATTTGGTTTCTGATTTGCGAAAAACTAGTCGTCATTTGAGAATATAATTCTGATATTTGTTGAGATGTTTGATTTATTGTATTTCCATATTGTGTAAATCCATGTGATATTCTGTTTAACATGAATTTTGAAAATTTCTGCTTTTCTACAAGTAATTTTTGAGTTGAAGCTCTTAACTTTTCTAAAGCATCAATCCGAGCAGTCTTTGCTTGCTTATATTTATATTCGGCATATTCTAACTGCTTTCCTGTTGATTTTTTATTGTATTCCATTTGCAAAAGATGTTTTGCATTTTCAAAATCAAGTTTGGATTGTTTATATGCATCAGCTGCTGATTTCTGCTCTTGTTCTAATCTAGTTATTACTCTTTTCCTGATAATTATATCATTTAAATCTTCTGCAAGTCGAATTTCTGAAGTTAGTTCTGATTCTTCTAATTTAACAACTTTCTGGAGTGGATCTATTGCAAATGAAATATCTTTTTCGAAGGTTGGTGCTTCTTTTCGAACAAATTTTATTATATTAATAGACATTGATAATTCTGCGTCCATTAACGACTTCCTTGCTGCAGTAGATTGATCCAATCCATCTACTACTTTATCTAGATTATTCAGTTTCGTTTTATCATCTTGCATCGAATTTTTGAAAAAAAAATTCTCCGAATTCAATTTGTTGTAAATCTCAATTTCTGTCGATTCGATTTCAATTTAATTTAAATTGGTCGTGTTAATTCTTATGTAGATATGAAATATCAAGTTTCAAATTTCAAAATTTCTAAAAAAAATTGTGATATTTACATTTGTAAAATGTCAATAAATTTTGTAAAGTTCAAATGCTAACAGAAATTGATAGAAATATGACGTTTACAAATGTCGAATTTTCACTCAACTTATCAAATTTATTCGTATGATGCATGTTTATTAATTCTATTGTTAATTATACGTTAAACTCAAATAATTAAAATATATTATTAAATTTATTCAATGAAATAAACGAATTTTTTAAATTTATTAAAAATCAAGGGAATTCAACTTCAATATTTATATATTATACTTTTTAATTGATTTTATACGAACAGTTTCAACCATTTCCTTCAAATACTCTCAGATCGGTCTGTAACGCAAAAATTCATTTAGCAAATTTTTTGATCTAATTGTCACTTTTCCGGCAAGAAAAATGAGTTCCCCACCGAAAAGTCCTTTCACGCTTATGATTGAACGTGCCACTCGTCGTTTAGAGATGTTCTTCAGGCGTAGTGAGGAACGTGATGCTGCATTATTTGTAGATCCAGGTTTAGATGAAGTTATTGTCAGAATTGTCAAACCTTGGACAATTCATAAGTGTTTTAAAAAGATTTTCACATACAATACAAACAAAACCAAGTTTGACTATGAAATAATCACTATTTTTACAACAGGAGAATCACATCATTTAAAAGAATATATTGACTCTTTAACAAACACTACAGCACCACCAAAAGAGATCATGATCATCTTCACTAACAGATTTACATACGTGGCTCGCCAATTTCTTGAGCAGCATGGCTTTCTACACAGATTTACTTATGAAGAGCTTCGTCTTCCGCTTTGGATCCTTGATCCCGATCTCGGAACAATTGAAATGAAGAATTCATTCCTAAATGTTGTTTCAGATGGAGGAAGACTTGCTGTAGAAGCCGCAACTGATGCAATGAAATCTATTCCAGTTTACGAGCACTTTTCTAACATCTTTTGCATTGGCAAAAATGCTATTGATGTGGGAAATAACTTGCCGCAGAACTTCCAGTCAGGCTGGTCTCATATTTTAATTTTTGATCGAAATGTCGATTTACTTTCCATATTTTTGTCAACATTTACATACGAAGCCATTGTTGCCGAGCAGGTGGGAATAGTTTACGGTATTGTCAGGCTTCAAAATGACGATACAGTTCTATTTTCATCAGATGACTCAATTTCATCGACAACAAGACTACTTACGATGCCGGAAGCTACGAGCCAGATCAAAGACCTATCAACTACTATCAAAGAAGAGTTCGAAAGCTTCAAAAAGTCAGAAGCAGATATTCATGGAAAATCTGCAATGATAAAAGAGCTTGCGAACAGAGTTGTCCTCGATAACAAGTCCATATCATTACATCTAGACCTTCTAGAAGCTTGTACGAACAAAGCTTTCGGAGAACCAGCATTTCATACCGTATTAAACACAGAACTCGATTTCTTACTTAACAAAGAAGCCAACCTTGATGCAGTTAATGAATGCATCGCTCTGGCCAATGATTGGAGGCTTCCTGTAAGACTTCTTGCGACATATTGCTTGACAACAAAAATTGTTCCGAAAATTGACGAAATCAGGCAGAATATTATAGACAAATTTGGTGTCGAAGCACTGGCGGCTCTGTGGACTCTGGAAGAAGCCGGAATCATCAAGGAAGGAAGGAAAAATAAATGGCCGCATACAAGGGACAAATTCAAGTTGTACGTTGAAGATGTTGAGACTGGACCGGGAATTGTATATTCCGGGTACTCCCCGCTCTTCCTGAGAATTTTGGAAAAAATTATGAAAAAGCAGTGGAGTGACGTCGACGTTACACTTGATGAGCTTGGAATTCCACACCAGGTGATGGGAAACAGGCAGCCAAACATCAAAAGAGCTCTCGTAGTCTTCGTTGGAGGCTCAATGTACGGTGAAATCGCAGCTCTTAGAAAGAATACTTCTCTTGGTGCAGCAATTGACATCATTACAACAGATTTGTTATCTGTTAACAAGATCCTTTCACAATTTGGAGGATCTGCTTAATATTATTTCAATTTTTTTTTATTTTGGCATTTTTTTGAGAAATGTCTCTCATATCGTTGTAAAAATTCTGTTTCTGTTTTGATTGTTTCTTCAATATGCTTTTTTTATTCAAAAAAATATATTGATTCAATATCAGACTCAAGAAGTTCATATGTTACTCAATTCATGTTTTTTCAATGATGTTAAATACGGTATTCGATATTAAGGAATATATATTTTTACAGTATTTTAGATTTTTTTTTTTTTTTGCAATTGACATAGCCAAATTCCATAGAAAGGCAACACAAGAATGACAACTACAGAAAGATTGTCATTCTTCTATCGATAAGAACATATTGAATTTGAAGAATGAGTAATTGCCAATTATAAATATAGTCAGAAGATTTATAAATGAAAAAAAAGCTTCTTATGTAGGAACATTATATTTTTGCATCATGTGAAAGAAGAATTTCAGCTGTTTCTTTGCTATTAAATGCTGATGCAATATGAAGAGCTGTTTTTCCATTTTTATCTTTTTCATTGACATTTATACCATGTGAAAGAAGAATTTCAGCTGTTTCTTTGCTATTAAATGCTGATGCAATATGAAGAGCTGTTTTTCCATTTTTATCTTTTTCATTGATATTTATACCATGTGAAAGAAGTAGTTCGGCTGTTTCTTTACTATTATTTTGTGCTGCATAATGAAGAGCGGTTTTTCCAAATCTATCTTTTTTATTGATATTTATACCATAAGAAAGAAGAAGCTCAGCTACCTCTTTATAATTACGCATTGCTGCACTATGCAGAGTGGTTTTTCCATCATAATCATGATCATTGATATCTCCGCCAATTGATAGGAAATATTCGCAAAGGGAAGGTACATAAAGCATTGCAGCATAGTAAAAACAATTGTTAAAATCATTAGTTTAATCAAAATAAACTAAAAGGGAATCAAGGTTATTGTAAATTCTACAATAATAAAAATCGATCTTTATATTGTACTCATTCATTAAGAACGTAACAAAATCAATGTTGTGTGAAATAATTGCATATTTCATGCAGTCATTATTTGGTGTTTGATATTTCAAGCATTCACTCATGATTTCGGGATTTCCTCCTAAAAATGAAAAATTTAAATATATTTCAGTTATTTCTGAGCCGAATTTCGTTCTTAATAACTTGAAACAATCAACTGCTCCATAATAACAACATAATTCAAGTAATGAATATTTGTGGGTAACACACGGATACAAAACGCTATAGAGCATTTGATTCTTATCAAATCCATCTCTTTCAGTGAATGAGATGAATCTTTCTTTGTCATTATACATAATTGCTCTGTAAATTGTATTTTCTGAAAGAGGATCTAGATAATCTGAATTCATCATTCCGGAAATATCTTTGTATTTGTCTAATTTAATTCCATATTCTTTATAAAACAGAAAGTTTGGAATAACCTCAACATTGTTGACATCTTCCACATGATATTCATCAAAAATGAGTTTGGCAAGAGATAAATATGACTTTGTATAGCGATTATTACATGGAATTATATTTAAAATGTCTCGTATAATTATTTGAGGATGAGATTTCTTTGAATCAATCAATTCTGTTTTGATCATTTTGTAAATCGAGTTTATATCTTTTTCATTTTCCGTTTTTAACTGATATAGCGCATTATATGAATCGATGTAGTATTTACAGATGCTTCGCAAATTGCTGTATTTATTATGGTGAGTGTCTTGATCAGTCATTAATAAAATTTATAAGTCAGAATTTTGAATATGTTCCTCCAAAGTTCTTTCCAATACATTGATAGGGAGGAAAACTGAGAAAGAAAAACAAGCATGTCATGAAGCTTTTTGTCAGAATGAAATAAATAAAGTTTAAAGATGTGTAGCGTGGATGTATATACTTGCAACAATTCTTTAGGTAAAAAAATCAAATTTGATATAATATAATTTCGGGCTTCAGTTGGCTAGGCTTGCGAAGGGCAAGCCCAGCCAACTTCAGCAAAATAAATATATTATGATTATAGGAAATGAGTTTATACAATTAAATTTGAATTTGTGCGATTAATATTATATTTCAAAGATTATTATGTAAAACATATGAGAGATTTTTATATCCATCGAAGTGGTTAAGAGAATACTTTGAGATTTTAGAGATTTTTCGAAAGAAATATTGAAAGCAAAGCATTTATTAAGAATTTGTTGTGAAATGAATACACTTCGATAAGATATTAGATCAGTTTGTTACTTGGCAAAATTAGAGCTGAAGTCATGTTCATAAATGAAGAAAATGTCTTAGCTATAGCAAACGGTTGTAATGTATTTGAAATATTAATAGTCTTATTGTAATCTGATATCAATGCGATCATAGATATTTTTTGTGAAAGTATTTCGGAAATTATGTAATTTGTAAGGATATTGAGGAGCTCTAAAGTAAAAGATTAATTAGGCATGTGATAACAAAGAACTTGTTATAGAGGAAAATCTAGAATTTTAGAATTTACAAAATTCATCTGTAACCAAATGGGCATATTGTGAGTCATTTAAGGTATGATGGAACACCAATGAGGCATTAGATCAATGTGATACATTAGAAGTTTGTGCGGAAAGTCTGGTTAAGAAAAGATGAAAATGTGAAATGATAATACAATATTTCTCTCAATTTTTCAAAAACTATTTGCATATTGTTTGGGAAGCGGCGCTTCACGCCGCTAATTATATTTTGAGATCAACTTTGGTTGTTTGTTCGGCAAACTTATTTCAACGAATTACGATTTGCAATCAGATGTAACGTAATGATATCAGATTGATTTTGACTTTTGATAATAAAAAATTATTAGATAATTTGAAAAGTTATTTTCTTCGCTATTTGATTGGCGCAAAGCGCCAATCAAATAGCTCAGATTAATAATATGATATTATTTTAAATATGATGAAAATTTTTGAGTGAAAACTATCAAAACTAAGTCTTAAAAAATAGATATTTAAAAATGGTTTTTGATTGTTACACTACTTGTGAAAAAATGTCGATTAATCTTCTATATATATATATCATCTATCGGCGCGCTCCGCGCGCCGATAGATGAATGACAAGGCTGTCATGCACCAGTGTGTTATAACAGATCGATTTTATTTGAAATTTCATAAATTAATAATTATAATAAATTTGATATTCAGAGACGGCGCTACGCGCCTTTTAGCATTCTGGGCACTTACGTGCTCAGAATGCAAGATTGAGAAATTTGAAACTTCGTTTCAAATTTCTGCCATGCTGTTATGGAAAAAGAAAGTCAGTACAAAGAAAATTTTTGAAATTGAGAATAAAAATAATATCGTGATTTTTTGTGATATATGGATTTTTTAGAAGATTTTAGAGATTGAAGTCTCAATTTATAAAAATTTTTTAAATTGAGAGGAATTTTAATGATATGATTTTATTTGATATTTGGATTTTTCAGAAGATTTTAGAGATGTCAGTCTCAATTTAAAAAAATTTACAAAAAATGATCGTAAAATAATCGTTTTTGTTCAAATCCTTTTCATTTCGGGAAATTGAAGTTAAATATCAAAGAGATGGTCTATGCTTATGTTAAATCAAATCATTAAAAAGTGTTTTGATGACTTTTTCTAACCGCAAATTGTCACTTTTTGATGTTTTAAAATTATTATATATCCTATATGCATATAAGATGCAAATTAATATTAAAACTCCAAAATCGATTTTTGAGAGAATCAAATTTATCACATCTCATCGTTGTTCCGAATTAATATTTTATTTGTAATGTACATATTATCACAATTATATTTATCATATTAAAATTCAAAAATAATTTTTGAGTTTCAGATCTCCCTAATTTCCTATATAAATATATGTTTATTTTTTAAAAAATAGAATGTCCAATTATTGATAAAAATCGATCCGCATTTCATGCTTTTAATTCTATATATATAACCCATCTATGTAAACCTCGATGTCACTTTTGCTAAAAAATAAGTTCGTTTTTTTGTCAAGTAACTTGATCATGAACAATTCCGGTGATAATGCTCAAAACCGGTCGGAACTTGATCAGTACTTAGATGAAGCAGAAGATGTTCATGGCGGCACTTCATTAATGGTGCAATCATTACTTGATGAAAACGCTTCATCAGATAAATATTCAAGGTTACAGTACCAATTAGCAAATAAAGGTGTTGAAGCATTACAAAATGCTGCTGCAACTAAGATCCAAAAGACTTTTCGTATGTATGTAATACATAAAAAGTATCGAAACATTTATGAATCATTAATAAAGGCTAAACGAAATCTAACACGAGCATATTTCAACGTTTTATACTTAAATACGAACATGGGTTCCCAACAACGTCGTTCAGGTGCTTATAAACAGCTTGTACAAGAATTTAATTCGAGAAATAGCTTCCCTCGTAATTATAAATCAGTATCTGAGTTAACATTTCGTATTACAGGGCAAACATACATTCCTCGTGAGATTAATGAACAAAATTTAGTTTCATTTGTCAAATTTTTTTACGCAAAATTAATGAGAGATGTATTAATGGAGTGGAGGATTGCTCTTTCAAAGGAAAAATCTCGAAAAGAGCTATTAAATCCATTTGATTTCCAAAGATACAGAAGATTCCATTCAAATGTCCAATTTATAGCGTTCGGATTATGGCGTGGATGGGCACAAAACAGAGCTCATGGTAAAATTAAAGTTAAATATGTATTCCCGGAATGGAATAATTACATGAAACACAGAGAAGCAAAATTTGGAAAGATTCAAAAGGCAGATCAGAAGCGAAAAGACTTTATTGGACGTAATGCATTACAAGCATTATCAACACATATGCGTGAAAAGCACCAATTACAGCAAGATTTGATTGCATCAGATAATTTCCGTCTAAAACAGATAATGCGATTAACTTACCAAGCATGGGCACGCACAATCCTTCAACATACACAGAGATTGATTTTAGAGCACAATATTATTCAAAGATGGCGAACTTTGGCTGCGACAAATTCAAATCTCAGAAAATTACTCAAAATCATGCAGGCCAGGCACGAACTATACCTCAAACGCCGTACAATAGCCATGTTCCTCGCTAATATCAGGGCTTGCGGCATTACAAGAGCTTACATTTACTGCAAATTACAAGCAAAACCGAGTTTAGGCCTTTCTTTCGTTTTCAACCTTATGAAGAATGATTACGAAGCAGCCCTAAGCAGTGCATTTGCAGGATGGAGCGCTTACGTCCGCCGTCGTCGAAATTGGCACAGATTTCTCTTCCAAAACATCAAAACAACCGAATACGATGTTACAAAGAAGAAAGCACTTGCCGCATTTCGTAAGAAAGGACCTCCTTACTTAACACCACAGAATTTCACCGCTGATGTCTTCAAGCAAGAGAGTTTGTTGCTTTACGAACGTGTTATGAAATCAAATGGCACGGAAAGGAACATTTTCTTGTTGTTGAACGACAAAAAAGCGAATGCCGCACAAAGAAACATTTCCACAGCGAAGAACAGAGTTGATTCTCGTGAATTCTTCTTCAAAGCATGGTTGCAGACGAAATACAATCCAAGTTTATTCATAAGAGTCGCAATCATCAACCACATGAAGCGGAAAAGTGAATTTTGTCCTCAAACAGAAGCGGAAAGGTTCAAAAACTCTTTCCACAGGGCTTTCTATTTCTTACAACAATGCAATTTCGCATCTGCTGCAGGAATGGTTGCTTTGAAAAAAGCGATTCAAGAAAACTCCAAAAACGCATTTAATAATAGAAGATGCGTTTTAGCCAGAGATAACTTGATCATCAAAGCACATGCAGCACACGAATCCGCTGAGTTGTACTCGAAAGAAAACCCGAATTTCAAGGCTTCATCGAATCTTTGTCAATTCGACCAAATTAAAAAATTGACAAATGATTTGACAGCGAACATGAAGCCATTGATCCAATTGACAGCCATTTCTCAAAGGGAAGGACTTGCAAATGATCCAAACTTCTCTTTGATCAAAGGTTGCCATTCGAGAATACAATCTTTGAAGCCAACAATTGTGAATTCGAGAACTGAATATCATCAGAAGCTGAAAAGATTGGAATTCCAACCGATTATCCCTCAGTTTAACAACTTCAAGGGAAAGACTAATACTGACAATGTCGGTATTGGCGCCAAGACACAAGTCACGGTCGATTCTTTCACAGCGAACAAAGTTGAAAATGTTTCCATGAAAACATACAACAAAAAACTTTTTTCTGCTGTTCCGAGAGTCGGAAGAAGAGCGAGGGTTATCAATCACGCCATCAAGAACAAGTTCAATGTTAACATGAACTACGAAGAAGACGAAGAAGAGGACTTACTGCCAATGATTAATGTCCAATCCGTTGTCGGATTGAAAGAAAATCTTGGAGTGTCAAATTTGGATTTTACAAGACAATTGTTAGTTTTTTCAAGTCGTCTTAGTTTGTCAAGTAGTTCATTTAACAGCCAGCTGAGTGTTACAAGCGGAGAGACAGACATCATTGAAGAGAATGATGAAGAAGGAGAAACAAATCCATTCAAGAAGAAACACATTTTGAACTTGGACGGTTTTGGCGAAATTGTTGAAGAAAACGAAACTGAAGAAGAAGATTATTACGAAGAAGAAAGCAAAGTAGATGCAATTGAGAAACTTAATTTGGATGATGAAGAAAAGAAAACTGTTCATCAAAGCTTGGACCATATTTTCTCTTCTTCAATCACGAGAAATCAGAGTTTTGAAGAGCTAAACATTGATCCTGACATGTCCACGAAATACAAACAATTTGTTGACATCTTGTTTTCTGATCCAATAGCACTTCAAGACGCAAATCTCGACAACGTCAGAAGGATATTGATTGAAAAGGCGGAATACAACGCTCCTATCATGAAAGCTGCTGTTGACACAAACAAATACAAGATGCCAATCTCTAATCTAACAAATGCTTATCGTAAAGAACATTTTCTTTCTGGATCTGATGATGAAAAAGAAGAGGAAGAAGAAGTAAACGATAAGAAAAGTGTCGCTTCAAAGAAAGGCTTGATTGCACGTCAACAAAGCAAATTCAAGTCGACTGATTCAATTGATGCTGGACAGACATCAATATCATACACATCCAAGAAATACAAGAGTCCTCCACCAAAGAAATCAGTCACAAGAATGACAATTGGAAGTCGTGGTTCAATGACAAAAAGTGTCAAATCTGCCGAACCCGATTCAAGCGATGATGATGACGAAAGATTATTCAGAGAGCACCAACACGTCATACAACTTGAATCAGACAATAAAACAGCGAAAGTTGAAGAGGAAGAAGATCAAAAAGAATCAGATTCAGAGTCACAAAAAGAAGAAGAGAAAGCAAAGGAAGAAGAAGAGAAGAAAGAGGAAGAAAAGAAGGAAGAAAGCGAATACTCATATTCTTATTACGAAGAAGAATCAAATGTTGAAGAAGAAGAACTTGAAAGTGATTATTCTTACGAATACTACTACGAAGATGAAACAGAAAGTGTCAATAAATCTGAAGTTTTGTCAACAATTGAATCATCTCATACAGGAGAAAGCGAACCAATCAATGAACCAAAACCAGAACAACAAGAAGCACCTGCTTCTACTGATAATGAAACGAAATCAACAGTTTCTACTGCAACAACTCCTTCTCATCACATCAAAAAAAAGAGAAGAAAAGAGAAAAGTGTCAAAGATGACAGATCATCAACGCATTCACGTGTTTCTACACATCATTCTCGTGCATCTAGTTCTAAACTTAGTACTAAATCCAGTGAGAAAGATACACCTGCAACGCATCGCAGCAGAAGATCAAGAAGAAGACATAAAAGAAAAGAAGAAACTCCTCCAGAACCAAAGAAATCAATGGACTTCGACAAACTCAACAAAGTCGTGTTCCAATTCGTTGAGAAGTCTGTGAAACACATTGATCTCGAGAACCTCGTCGAAATTGATCCTGATGCAACAGATGAAGACATGAAGCCAACGAAGATGACAATTTCTAAACCGAAACAAGAGAAACAAAGAAAGAAATTGTACGAACCACCTGAAGCACCTGCAGGATATCAACCAAAGGTGTTTGCAAAGAGAATGCCGAAACCAAAGAAAGAGAAGAAGATCATTGTTGACCAGAAACAAGATAACATGACGAATTCTATGGAGAAAATCATCCACGAAGGAAACATGTTGAACAAAGTCATTTACAACCAAGGACAAACACAAATTGTACCAAAGATTGCAACGAAAAAGCCTCTACCTCCTTTCCCTCCTGAAAAGAACAACGTTGAATACATAAACAATGTTGAAAAGCCTGTCCAACCCGAAAAAACTGAGCCGAGAAAGAGAAAACCAATGATACAAAACAACAATCAAAAAGAACCAATCGAAGAATTCCCTGATTTCAGTGGTTTCGTCAGAATTGATGATCCTAATGAATCAAAGCCAAAGAAACAAGGTCCAAAGATACAACATGGTTTAGGATATAAATCTTATCCTAAGAAACCACCTCTTGAACATTCAGATTTGATGTCTTCAATTGAACAAAAATCAATTGCTCCTCAACAAAAAGTGACACAAAAATTGTTGACAACTGTTCCAATCAAGAAACCAATTGTCATCAAGAGCGATGCATTGTCATTGCACAGTTATAGCAAATCCAGTGCTACGGGCTCTTCGATAACAACTTCTTCTTTGTTGAGTAAGAGTTCATCTCTTAAAAGTGACTTTAATTCGAAAGCTCTTCGAAGAATTGTCAGACAAATTGTCGATGTCATTGCTACATCTCCTGAAGGAACAACAGAGCTCAAGAGGTTGTACAGGAGATCTGCAATGATGAGAAGAAAACCAGCTTTCGTTGGTTTGAAAGCTCCAGAATATTCCGTCAACAACCAGTTTTATGATAAAACTCAGTCAGTTTTAATCAGATACACGACGAGCCAGAATGTCCACAACGCTGCGGAAGAAGTGTTCGAGATCTTCTCCGAGAACACTGAGAACGCACACATCTTGATTGAAGAAGTAGAAAGAGCTCTTGCTGATATCAAAGAAAGTGAAAAAAGCGTTTTATCGCATCAACCAACGGAAAAGATCGATCCAAGTACACTTCCTCCAAGCATTGCTGTTCAATTGGTTGATTTGGATTGGATGGGAACACTTGGTTTGTCTTCTACAGGTGTTGAAATCATGTATAAAGATAACGGAAGAGGTCAATGGAGTGCTGTTTTGGCTCCAAATAAAAAGAACAATGAAAGAAATGAAAGAAGAGGAAAAGGAAGAAGAAGGAAGAAAGAGTTCTTCTTACAAGGAAGAAGAGAACCAAATGAATTACCTCTCGATGAGTTAATGTTAGTTTCACAATACGTTCCGCAAGAAATGGTCAACCAAGTTTTGTCAAAATACGGAAATTTCCATGATAATGAATAATAATAAAAATTTTTTGTTTGTTATGTTTATGAAATTAAGTATACGCTGTTTTTTATTTGACAAATCAAGAAAATCACAAAAATAATTTATGAAAACTCATAGATCAGCTAATAATTAAATCAATTTGCGTTTTGAATGATTCCTACTTTAATGCTTTATTTAAATAGACTTAAACTAGAGGCTTTTACCGGGTCGGCAAAGATGTCAGAATTTACAAAAAGTTCCAAAAACGGAAATAATAATTTAAAATTACAGGTTCAGATGTTTTTGGCTTCCTATTTTGAAATGTAAACTTGTCAAATCTTGTTGATCTGTTTTCTGAGCAAAAATTGAAAAAGAACATGAAAACAACAATTACATCAGATCTTGGGCCATCAAAAGCTACAATACAAGCCGAAAAGATGCTTGAACAAGTTGAAAACTTTGTTGCTGCAATCAGTAAGCTCCAACAAGAAGTAGAAAGATTACAGGGTATGAAAGATTTAGCCCAAATTCATTTGAATCAGTATAAGAAAGATTATGAACTTCTCCACAATGCATATAAGAACGCAAATACATTTGTTAACCAAATTGATAACAGCTCACCTAACTTTTCGTTAATCAACCCTAAAAAGCCGGATAGTGATAAAGCTGATTCAACTAAAAATGGTGGAAGCCCAGCTGAACCCACAATTTTAACCCCTTATCCTCAATATCAAAATTGCATTACATTAGATTTTAATTATCAACACGATTCAAAAATTACATGCCTAGCCATTAGTAATTCTGGAGAATTCTTGGCTTTTATTGCATCAGAAAACGTACTTTTAATTGATATTCCGGAAAAAGTCGTTGTTAAAACATTTCCTTTACCTCAAGATGAGCCTATTAGAGGTGATTCTCGCTGTATTGCATTTTCAAGAGATGATCAGATGATTGCAGTTAGTTATAACGATAATTACATCGCAATCTTTGATGCCAATACAGGAGATGTTAAAAAGAAACTCCGTATGCATACAAAAGACGTTTCATCATTATTATTTACTAGAGATGGCAAGTATATGATCAGTTCTGGCCAAGATGGATATATTTACAGCTACAGCTATCCGAACTTCGAAGTAATATCATCCCTATCGAATCAAATTGACTCTAAGAAGCCTCATCCCATTACAGGTGTTTGCGAAGACAACGATGGAAAAACCTTGTACATTTCATATGTAATTGGGGCCATTTCAATAGTAGAATATCCAAGCTTAGTATCTAAAATGATTTTCCAGACTCACAGTGATAAATTGATGGGAATTTATTTGGATAAAAATGAAGGATTAATTGCGACACTTATGAACACAGCAATTAAGATTATCAGGATCACAGATAATATTGATCCTATGAACAGCCTCCAAGGCCATCAAAAAGTTATCATTTCGGGTACATTTGCTCCAAATGACCCTATATTTATTTCGGGATCAAAGGATGAGAGCATTATAATGTGGGATTACAAGAACAAGCAGAATCCGAAGATTGCTGAAATTAAATATCACCAAAATACAGTTTTTGCTGTTGCCCACTCGCCATCTGCACATGAATTCGCTACATGTGATGCAAATGGCCTTGTTTGTTATTGGAAATATGATTTTCCTGGAAATCAAGTTCCTATGATTTAAATATTTTTTTGTTCTAAAGATTAAAATAATATTATAATATTTGACGATGTTTTATATCAAAATACATTACTATTATATATCTTTGTTTGAATTATAAAAAATATATGAAAAATAAAATCATTTGGAGGTATGTAAGTATAACAAAACAAGTTTATTTTGCTTTGGTAGTTGCGTTTGAGTCTAAAAATGAATGAAACAAGAAAATATATTTTGAAATTAAAAATAAGTAATTTCAAAGACCAAAAATATTACTATCTATGTATAATTGATGTATTCATAAAGAATACTTCTCGACTGGTCACTTTCCTTGGAAAAATAATGAAAAATTATAAGAAAAGCATTGGCCATCTATAATTATCGATCATATAGTAGCACTTATATGCAATACGTAAAGTCCAAGTACCGGCATTGATTGTAAGAAAAGATATGATAAATAAGACAATTCTATTTGAGCTAAATTGTGCATAAAATGGGCCAAATGAAAGTAAGAACATTGTAGCGCAAGAAATACCGATAAGAATTAAAATGATTGCTACGACAATTGACTTTATTGCAGGCCAGGGAATTTTCGGACGCTGAACCTGCGATTTTGGAATATCGCCGGTTCTGATATCAGGTCTTAATGGTCTTGGACCAAGAAGACTCTCTTCATCATCAAGTTTTCTTCTATGAAACATTTTTAAATAAATTAAAAAGGGGGGAATACCAAGAAAAAAAATTTGTCAATTAAAATTTTGGAAATGTCTCAAGATGTTATCGACCTTACGGCCGATGACTCTTCAGATGGTGAACCAAATATGAGGCCTAGGAAATTACATCCTATAAAGCTACCGCCTTTGCCTCAAACTGAAGATTTTGGTGATTTAACGTGTAAAGTTTGCCTGACCAACAAGATAAATCTAATCACTTATCCTTGTTCGCATGCATGCATGTGCTATGAATGTTTTAAGGCATTACCGATTCCAAAACAATGCCCAGTTTGTAGAAAATACATTACAAGATGCGTTTTTGTGATTTTCCCGAACTAACCTACATTATTTTGTTTGTAAATTGATATATTACTTTGGATACTTTCTATTTCCTTTAGCTTTTTTTTACATCCAAAATGTTCCGATTAACCTCAATCATCGCATGTATGATTAGGGTTATTATGGTTATTGGAAGATTTTTCTTGCAATAGTTTTGTAAATTATAAAAAAACGAACTTGATATAAATTGTAATTATGATAAATGATCAAATCCCATGCATACTTAGAAAGTACATATCCTAAGTTCTTAGTTTCTCGCTATTAAAAGGAATGTTATGGATAATTTTAAAAATTTTCAAAAAAAAATCTTAGTTGTTATCAACGATTTAAGAAAAATCAATAATGAGTAAAGTATTCTATAATAAGATAACATATTTATTCCTCTATTTCAAATAAACATTTAAATAATTTTATTATTTACACGTCTCCAGGTGCTTCCATCAACAGTATTCCAAACTTCTGAAGAGTTCTTGCCGTAAACAGCTAACTGATTTGTCATTGGAGTCCATTTAAGACGTGTTGGCTTTTCATTCAGAGTTATTGGGATATTTTGAACGACACTATCAGCAACAACCTTAACAGTTGAATCATCGCAAATTGCAGCGAGGCTACTATCTCCAAAAGCAATGAAATTAATTTTTGCTGTAGAAATCTGAGTTGTAGAGTTTTTATCGAGATCAATTATCTTGCCATCCTTTGTGGAACAAATTAAATTGCATTCCATTGGATGGTATGTAACAGCTGTTGCGTTAGAAATGTTATATGTTTGTTTGAAAGCGATTGATGTATCAGTAAATGTATATGTCGATATAGTTCCATCTTTGAATACTAATGCAAGCTCTTTTCTATGACTTGTTGCCATATTAATAATAGGTTTTTCAGTTTGAAGAGTAAAGACACATTTCCAGCCTGATTTACCGAATTTCCAGATGCACACCAATTTGTCATATCCTGCAGAGAAAATAACTGGATATATATCATACATTGTGATTGATAACGCGTAAACTGATTCTGTGTGCTTATATAAGCTATATTTCTGATCTGTTTCGTTATCTTTTACTACAATTTTGCCATCAATGTATCCATCAGCTTCTAATCTAACAAAAAAGTCCTCTGCATGGCTGAGTACAAAATTCATTTTTAGGAAAAGTGACAAAATCCATAATTATAAAAGTGACGAATTCTAAAATAAAAGTGACAATATTGGAAAGTGACAAAAAATAATTTTTCTATCGTCCCAGCTAAATTTCGATGTTTTTCACTTTATTTTCATTATCAATTCAATCACGTGTTATAGGTATTGATTTAGGAACAACGTTTTCTGTTGTCGGCATCTATAAAAACGGTGAAGTTGAAATCATTCCAAATGAAATTAATAAAAAGATCACTCCTTCTGTAGTTTCTTATTACAATGGAAGTCGTGTCGTTGGTGATTCTGCGGTACGTCTTGGAACTATCAGTCCTGAAACAACAGTTTTCGCTGTTAAGCGTCTAATTGGAAGGAAATTCTCTGATCCTATTGTTCAACAAGAGATGCACAGAGTTCCATTCACAATAGTTGAGCGTGATGAAAGACCATATATCAAGATATCAACAGAAGAAGAAGATACCCTCATTTCACCTGAAGAAATCTCAGCCCTTGTCCTCAAGAAACTCAAGCAACAAGCAGAACTCTATCTCAATGAAACAATTCATGAAGCTGTTATTACTGTTCCCGCTTACTTTAATGAAGATCAACGTAAAGCAACAATAACAGCTGGTCAAATCGCAGGTTTAAAGGTCGATCGTATTATCTCAGAGCCAACAGCAGCAGCTCTTGCATACGGTCTTAACAAAGAAGATGAAAAATACGTAATTGTTTACGATCTTGGTGGTGGAACATTCGATGTTTCATTACTAACACTCGATAAAGACTACTTCCAAGTCGTTGCTACAGGTGGCGACACTCATCTTGGCGGAGAAGACTTTGATGAGATGTGTGTCCAACAAATGATCACTAGATTCATGAATGCTACTGGATCTGATTGTTCAAGAGATCCTATTGCCCTTGCAAGGCTAAAAAAGAGCTGTGAAGCCGCGAAAATCAGACTTTCGGACGAATTAGAAACCGAAATTGAAATTCCGAACTTTTTCGAAGGCCAAGACCTCAAAGAAACATATACTCGCAAGCAATTCAACGACAACATCGAAGAACTACTCCAAAAGACCCTCAGAACTATCCAAGGAGTCATAGACGATGCAAATCTTACAAAAGAAGACATTTCCGATGTTGTCATGATTGGCGGATCAACACGAAGTCCGAGAGTGAGAGAAATAGTTTCTGAGTATTTCGGAGGCAAGAAACTCTGCACTGAAATCAATCCTGATGAAGCAGTTGCTTATGGAGCAGCAATTCAAGGCGAAATCATTTCTTCAGAGAATTTCGATGTCGTTGTTGTAGATGTTTATCCATTGACTCTTGGTGTTGAAACAAGAGGTGGATTGATGTCTCCTATCATCAAAAGGAACACAAGGATTCC
This sequence comes from Trichomonas vaginalis G3, assembly GCF_026262505.1. Taxonomy (NCBI): domain Eukaryota; phylum Parabasalia; order Trichomonadida; family Trichomonadidae; genus Trichomonas; species Trichomonas vaginalis. The sequence continues at coordinate 4,662,479 of NC_067203.1, forward strand.
TTGCAGAAGGACAAAAACATATACAACACCTTACGATGACGCAGCAGGAGCAAGAATCGAAATTTTCGAAGGAGAAAGACCTTTGACAAGAGATAACAGACCTTTGGGAATTTTCGAATTGCACAATCTCCCGAGAGCTGCAAGAGGACAACTACAAATAGACGTGACATTTGAAATCGATGCAAACGCGATTTTAACTGTAACAGCTCAAGAAATGTCTACGAAATCGATGGATCAAATTCAAATTGATACATTGGACATGGTTCTTCCACAAGAAGAAATTGACGACGCAATAGAAAAGGCAAAGATCTTCTCTGAAGAAGATGCTGCTGATAGAGCAAGAGTTGTTGCAAGAGTTGAGTTTGAACACTCTATTGATGACGTGTCGAATCAATTGGAAAGTGAAAAAGACAATCCAATGCTTGGAAAAACTATTTACAATGAATACAAAGATAAAATTAAGGCTCTCAGAAAGTGGATTGACGAACATCCAATGGAAGAACCTCACGTATACGAAGAGAAGGGTGAAAACCTTCGTGTAGAATTCGCTTTCTTATTCCACCGCGGACAACTCGCTGATTTATAAAAATAATATGTTTTGTGAATAAAATTTATAAATTTTTTTATTAAATTTCACAAGTTTAGCTGAACAGAATTTATGGATCTTATATCCACATATCATGTCAAATTGTAAGCTTGGAAAGTGTGTGAGCGTGCATTATTACAGATATTTATAACATATTTAGGGGAAAAATTGAAGTATATTCGGAAGATCACACTCTTCAAATTGTTTTGGGATGATTTTATTGAAAAAAAAAGCAACTAATGGATCTTATAAAGTTACATTCTTATAAAATCCGTTGAGAGTTATACGAGGTTCGACGAAATATTGGCATACAATGTCATTTTCTTTGCTTGCATCAGTAAATGCATGATTTATTTTGTGATTATATACAGCGAATGAATATGATGAGAATTCAGCATCATCAAGTATTTGTTTAATAATGTTAGAGGATAAATTTTGAGGAATAAAGTTAAAATTCTCTTTTTTGCGCTTGATGATCTGAAACACTGTATGCAATCATAAGACCATCTTCTTACTTTTTAGATTCTAAGGATACAACATCATATATTTCGGCTTCTCCATTGATTTGATCAATATCTGCAGCTTGGCAACGACTTCACATGCTTTAATACCTAGTAAATGAGCGCATTCATTGTCTCTTCCTGAAAATTAGTCAACGTTATCAATGCTTCATTGCTTTTCTTCTTCATTACTATAATATATTTCATCATGATCTTGGAAATTTTCGTTTTTGCGTTCTGTTACATCTGTATCTGGTATATTATCCTTTGTAATTAAAGAATGATTGTATTTTAGTTTGTTTCTACTTCGTTTTCTTCTGTTTCAGAAAATTCATTTCAACTTTGATATTCTTCTCTTGCTTGACATAGAGAATAGCCGTGTATATCAAATTTCCTTTTAAAAAATGTGTGCGGTTATCTGTTCTCTGCTCTGGATGCCAATCAAATGAATTGAATTAAGACCAATTACTCGCCTTTGTATGATATCGTTCGAAATAAATACTCTGCACATTCAATATCAGGGATGAAGCGGATTCGTTAATCATCTACGCCCATCGTATTTTTTCTTAAAATAAATAAAAAATCAATATGGATGTTTTGTTGGAAATTTATTCATATGCAATATTTGGGGGATAATTTTTTATTTTAAGTTGAGAGGAAATTATTTTTTGAATTGAAATAACCGTCGATCAGTGTAACAAAATTTGAGATAACAAAATAAAGTGTGTTCACCTCATTTAAAAAAATGTTCTCTATGGAGCATCCCGCCTACCTCAAGAAGGGCCTTCCAGGCTTCTTGACACCACATGCTGTTGAAATCCACGTCACAAAGCACCATCAGGCATACATTGACACCGCAAATAAGCTCATTGTCGGTTCCGGCCTCGAGGGCAAGCCAATTGAGGAAGTTATCCAGAAGGCTCAGGGCCCACTCTTCAACAACGTTGCCCAGCACTTCAACCACTCCTTCTTCTGGAGGTGCCTTCAGCCAGAAACAATCCCGGTTACACCAAAGGTTGCTGATGTCCTTGCTGCTAACTTCGAGTCTGTCGAGAAGTTCAAGGAGACATTCACAGCTAAGGCTTCTACAGTCTTCGGCTCCGGCTGGTGCTATCTTTACAAGAGCAAGGATGGCAAGTGCGAGATCGGCCAGTACTCCAACGCCCTCAACCCAGTCAAGGATGGCCATAAGCCACTCCTCACAGTCGACACTTGGGAGCATGCCTGGTACATCGACTACGAGAACAGAAAGGCTGAGTACTTCAAGAACTTCTGGAACCATGTTAACTGGAACTTTGTTGAGCAGAACATGTTAAATGCCGGTCTTTAAGTAAAAAATTAATATTGTGTTCAAAAATACTTTGAACTGATCAAAATCAATAATGTTTTTCCTCAAGAAAACTCAATTATAATACTCTTCATTCTAGATATTTGAAAATTGTAATCCAAATTAAATTTGAACTTTCATTGAGCTTTTTTAACTTTTAAATATAAATGCACACTATATGAGCTTTTATTTGGAAAGGAAATTTTAGTTGCAGATATTTCAGACCCTAAAATTTTGTATAATACCCCCTAAATTCTCCGGTATGCATTCAAAATTTTGTTTCTTCTCTTTTTCGTATCTGGAGCCGGCTACACTCCTCCACCTCCTACTTTCATTCCCGACTTATATGAAAATGATTTTGATGAAAGATTAGAGGTAGATTCCAGAAAAAATCTTGAAATTGAAGTTTCATTTTCCAATTTAGGTATCATTTCAGGAAACAGAACACGAAGAGCATATTTCAGATCATCTTTAATTGTTGATAATACTCAATTCAATGATTGCTATGCTTTTGGTCAAGGATATACTTTCGGATCTGGAGGAGGAATATACATCTCATCCAGTAACATATACTCAAGCAAATCTACTTGGATATCTAACATTGACAACATAGGTGGAGCATTGTCAGGTATCGGTAGCAATATTAACATTTCAGAAAACAATTTCGAACAGAATCATGCAATATATTCTGCTGGTGCGCTATCATCATGCTATAACAGTCAAGGGTATCTTACAGAATTAGATGAACTCTCTAATTCTGAATCAAAATTTGATAATGAACCAAATTTACAGATTTCGAATACAGTATTCAAAGAAAATATATGTGATGAATACGCAGGAGCTACACATATCGTCAGAAATAAAATTGCTGATATAATCGACTCAAAGTTCCTTGGAAACAGTGCTTGCATCTCAGGAGGTGCTATTATAGTCGATTCAACTACAATCTCATTCGCGAGATGTGATTTCTTACATAATTTTATAAATTCAGAAAAAAGAGAAATTCTTCATAAAAATACGATATTAAAGGGTTCATTAGTAGGTGGAGGAGCAATATCACTCAATTCACAGCATGCTAATCTAGGAAATTCCGATCAGAAGTTCCAATTAACTACAATTTCATGTAATTTCGGAAATAACTCAGCAAGTATTCTTTCTATTCATCCGCTTGGTGGAGACATACTTTTTACAGGTAATGCATCGCTCTGGAGATCAACTGATGATTGTTTTTTGGAAAAATACGATATTGCCGGTGAAGTTTTGATTTTTATGACTTGTGATAGAGAATGTCCGAAATTACCAATATCCCATGCAGATGATCCAACAAATATTTCATTTCCAAGTCAAATAAGTATTTCTTATGAGTCTATGTCTCCTTATGAAGAACCACCACCTTATACTCCACCTCCAACTGACTCTTATTCTCCTCTTCCAACTCCGAAGTCAGTTCCTTCGTTAAATACCAAACTTCCAGATATTACAAATATTCCTATCGTATCTGTCACTTTTTACACTCCTTTTCCAACAAAATCTGCTTCCCCAATTCCTACAGATTTTCCAACGACAACATCATCATCCGAGCCAACAACAGATCATAGCAAGCCGCCAACTAAGTCTTCCATTACTCCAAAACCTTCAGAAGTTCCAAGTTCTCTGACTATTACGATTATTCCGACTGAAACAGATACGCAAGTAATTACTCACACTATGATAATTACTGATACCTTTGTACAGTCAGGAACTACGTTTACAACAACAAAAACAGAGAAATTTACTGATAATTTCATTTCAACAAAAATTGAAACGAATGTGACCACTTACACGCACGCATCTGATGATCGCAAACCTTCCAATTCTGTGGCAATAGCTGCAAGAGTAATTATTACTGTTCTTTCCTTAATTTTAATAATTATTATTGCAGGTTACATTTATAGGAGGTACAAGCGTAAAACAGACTATGATACGTTCTCTACTGACCTCGGAGATAACGCGAAGACTTCATATTTAACTAAAAATATCAAAGATTTATCATCTTACACAAATGATAATTCGATGGTATCCACAGAATCATTGTTGCTCAGTGATGATACTTTTGATCCAGATTTTTCGGAATCTTCTATGTCAAAAGATGTAGAATTGCAAATATAAACTGTTTTTATATTTCTATCATTAAATATCCACAATTCTTTTTTGTAACTCTGATATCATAATAGATATAAGATATTTTGAGCTTTTAAATGAGAAATATCAGAAAATTAATCTTAACATGATATAGAATACCTTGAGCACATAATTAGATAGGAATTGGATGGCTTTTTATGAAGTGCAATGATTAATTCTAGAAAAAATAATATGAAATTGAACAAAAACATATGATTTCTCATTTAATCCATGTAATAATATATCTTTATGTATAGTTGATGCATTTGTCCGTTCTCGAATATCTTAAATCCCTGGTTTCTAATTCCAAATTTATTTTGAAAATAAAAAAATGAAGAAAAATTCTACAGAACTAAAATAAAATTTTTCTAATAGCAAAAATCCATTAAGAAATGTTAAAGCGGGAAGAACCACCTGAAAGGATATACTCGTATCCGAACATAAAATGAAATCATTTTTGGATATTTTACAATTTAAGTTTCCAAACCGTAAATTTTACAGAAATTTTAAAAGAAATTCTTTCAAATTTTGAAAGCAAGACCTTGATTACGAAATGTAAAAATGGCAAAAAATTCCAGTCAGTCTAATTTCACTCTACAGAACCCTTTTCTTATCAGTTCCTCCCAAACTAATTCGATAATTTCTTAACCAAAACTTCATCAATTTAAATTCAATATATTTATTTTGTAATGTCTAAGTTAGACTATAATATGTTGTTTTACATTACAGATCTTTTCGGAATACCTCAATTGCGTTTGTCATTATTGCTACAAATTTGTTCTAAGACTCTATCAGCAAAGGGTAAACAGTCAGTCGGTAAATTGCCGGGGGTTACACTTTAAATTCTGACTCGTGAAACCTTTAATCATTAATTATTATAACTTGATATACCTAATAAAATTAATGGAATATGATTTATTAAAAGTGACACATCGAAATCAAAAATGCACCAAATCTTCACAAAGACCCATCCATTATATCTTATTATAATGATGAGTGCCTTAACAGGATTACTTTTACTGATCTGCATTGCTATGCCAAACTTTTCTACGACAACCACAAACAGTATTCCAATTACTCACATCGACAACTTCTCAAATACATACTCATTTTATATTCCACGTGGCTATATGCCAGCCGTTGCTGTCGAGGAATCTCTTGTTGTCCAGTACTCGTCTATTGATGATGTTGATACGTGGCCATTTTGGATCAGAAATAACATGAGATCCGAAGGTGAGCACGCAACAGAAAAATATGTTCCACCAAAGTTCAAAATTACAAACAAACTCTCTGAACCAATCTATTTCAACAGAGCAGAATATTATAACGTTACAAATGTAACAATTGACCACATTGTCATTACTCGTAATCCGAATATTGTCAAGCTTATTTTCACATTCACATATAGCTTGCCAATTAGCATTCCACAAGCCATCCTTGCTTATGCATCTCTTCCTTTCCTTGCTTTCTGCATTAAGTCACCGCTTTTGATCCCGTTGGTTCTTTTATATTTCGCTTCTTTCTCAAGCTTCACAACAAATCAGTCCGCTCTTTTCTACAGACTTTATTCGGCATATTTAATTTTCATTACCTTCCGCCATACATCCAAGCACTCTACAATTGCAAACGCCTTATGCGATGTCCTTCGGCCAGCAGGCATCTGCATTTGCGCCTTGTATTCAATTGTTTCAATCCTCAAACTCGGATTCCAATGCCCATTCGCTATTTCAACCTCTCCAGTTGATATATTATGCGGTCTTTCAATTGTACAGATCATTGGCCTCGTTGCTGCTAACCAGAGCAACTTACCAATCTTTTTGGATTTCATTGGAGCAATTTCCACAATGATTCCTTACGTTCTTCAGCTCCTACTTCCAGTATATATTTCTGGCATCAGAGCTTGCGCTGCTTCCTACCTTTCCGCTTCAATTCTTTCTCTTAACGGTTTAATGGCAATTATCATGTCAGAAACCCTTATTGAACGTGATGATACAGTCTCAGAAAACGTCATTGGTGTCATTACAAGAGAAACATCTTCATCATCCGGCGATTTAGTTGCAATTGAAAGAGATGACGGTTTAAAGATCATGAAGATCAGAGGTTTCAACGCTTTGACACTTATTGTTGCATTAGCACCAACAGCTGTTTCTATTCTCCTCCTCTTCTTCGCTCAATTCGGTGGATTCCCTCCAGCAGAGTTCCTTGTTTCCCCACCATAAGCTCCATCGTAATCATTTATCATTTATATATAAATTTATTGAAATAATTATGTATTAATTGCTTATTTTTCTAATCTTATATTCTTTTAGAGTATTGAAAGCTGCGCATTTGTGGAAAAGAGCGTTCTTGGGCCGAAATTTGTTTTATCGAAAAGTTAAAAAATCAAAGTTTCGTATAATTATTTGTTGAAAACAAAAAGGTAAGATTCCGCTGACCAATTCTCGCAAATCTTAGTTGTCAAAAGTCTAAAAATTTTTTTGAACTGTTTAGTCAATTTCAGCTCAAAATTTTTGATATAAATATTTGCATCACAAGACGAATATACTAATTTATGATTAATAAGGTTGGGATGATGTAAGTGAAATTTCAATGTTCGCTATCGTCTCTCAGAAAGAGATTATTACAAATAAGAAATGTAAGGACGATAGAATAAAAAGTGATATTGTTTGTTAGTTTATGAAAAAATTAAAGTCTGTTATGTACTTAGATTAGAAATAAATCAAATCGATGAAATTTTAAAAAATTCGAAATTTGCTCGAGTCCTAGAACGCAATTAGTTTGCAAATATATATTGTATAGACAAAAGGTGTACAGAGGGACTAATTAATAAGCCGCACTTCAGTTCCTAACGTTTTGTAAGTAAAAAAAAATTTTTGAATGGAGCAAAGCGACGAGGTTGCTACTCCAAAATTTTTTGATATGCTTTCTGATGATGATAAAACCCTCTATCAAAACCTGCGTTCAAGCCTTAGTTCACACGCGTGCAGAAATCGTCGAGGAAAAAGATTAGAAAATTTTTCAGAAATGCTCAGCACTATTAAAACATTCTGTTTGAGGCACAATGAAGATGATTGGAAGAGGTGTCTCGTTTGTGGTGTTTGCTGGCTACCCAATGGAATTGCAATTAATACTCGCCATCTTTCACTTTTAATTGACAAATGCAAGTCATCTATTAATGGCTCACTCCAGAAAATGGGATACAGTACATTGCAGAGCCGTAGCGAATCATCTGGAGCCTTATCTGATACAATTCCCCTTATAAAGAATAACTTCAATGAACTTCGCGAGTGGACCATCAGACAATTTATTGCCAATACGCCGGCCCCTCAAATGCCGGCTGGACTATTTATGGGATTTTCACCTACACCTACCTTATCTCAGCAGATGATTCCAGCTTTGACAGGTGGGTTAACATATCAGGCCATGACACCTATCCCTCAGCTTCCAATTAATACCATGTCGTTCATGATGGCGGCCATTCCACAACAAATTCCTCAGATGACTAAAATGAATTACCATATGCCAATGGCACAACAGATGACGCAGTTACCAAGGTCGCAGTCACATCCAATTCAACAGATGCAGCAACAACTTATCCCGCCAAATATGCAGACAGGCATGATGAACCCGCAGATGACATCAATGATGAATCAACAACAACCACAGCCTATTATGCCTCAACAACCGATGCAGCAACAACAACCAATGCAAAATGTACCACAAATGCAGCAACAGCAACAGCCTACGCAGCCTGAGGAGAATGCTGGGCCAACAATATTCGAAGAAGATAACGATCCACTCGCTCTTACACCTTACTTCTTCTTTGATGATGAAGATCTACCGGCTGATGATCACTGATTGTAGTTATTGTGATTTGTTTTTGTTCAAGGAAATATTATTTATTTTCCCATGTTTATTATTTAGATTTTTATAAAAATAAAATTGCAAAATTTATCCTTTTTCTTTGGTTCCGAGAATCTTGCTATTGATGCTGAAGATCTTATTGTCATCGATAGGTTTCGGATTTTGATTTTTGCTTTCAGAAAATATGATCTCTCAAAATGTTGGTATCTAGCAATTTGAGATATCCTTGAACATCTATGTGATTTTGCGAATATGTACGATATGTTTTCAATTTAGGATTCACTCAAACAATTCAGATTATTTCAATATTACTATTTCACTGCAATTTTTCAGACCAGAATATTATAAACTAGTAACATTGTGCTTATGCATTGTTGGAGCGAACCCATAATGAGCTAAAAGTAGGTTCTGTCACTTTTTAAAATTCTTTGCCATAATGAGCTTTTCATATAATGAACTGTTTGAGAAGCACAAAGATTATATAGACACTTATAATGTTGTAAACAGAAATTCATCAAAAGTGACACCTCAGAAAAGCTAAAATATTGAATTTTTGGAACTTTTGATAGAGCACGTTTTTAAATATTAATTAAAGTAAATGTGTATTTTGTAAAGATTCTTTTTAATAAAAAAAATAAAATTTTGAAGAAGAACACAAAATCTTCTGAAAAATAATATCACATAAACTCATATTATTTTCTAATATATAACTATTTTATATAAAAATCAAATTCAATGATCTTAAAAGCGAAGGATAAACCTCAAAATTTACGAATATAATGAGTGGGAATATAATGCTTATCTATCATAAAACCATATGAAATATCAATTTTTGCTTTACGCCTAATTTTTGACGACAATTAGCAAAAAATGTTAAATGTTAACACTCAGTCCATTTGAATATGAAAAATAAAATTGACTTTGATTAAATGTTTTTATTTAAAAAAAAAAAAAAAAAAAAAAAAAGGTAGTGGGGCTTCCAGGCACTTCGTGCCCTCTAGCCCCGAAGATGTTTTGTCAAGACTTCTTCATCGTAAATGTTTTGTCAAGACTTCTTCGTAAAGACTTTGTCAAGACTTCTTCATCGTAAATGTTTTGTCAAGACTTCTTCGTAAAATCAGACAAAAATATATTTTATGTTAGAATGTTAGATCTAACCTCTTTTCTAACATGTTTTCTAACATCGTAGAAAACTCATGATTTCATCGTAAATGTTTTGTCAAGACTTCTTCATCGTAAATGTTTTGTCAAGACTTCTTCGTAAAATCAGACAAAAATATATTTTATGTTAGAATGTTAGATCTAACCTCTTTTCTAACCTCTTTTCTAACCTCATGAATTTTCATGAACTTTCTTTACAAAGTCTTTACGATGAAGAACTTTACAAAGTCTCAACAAAACATTGACAAGAAAGTTCATGAGAAAGACTTTACAAAGTCTTTACGATGAAGAACTTTACGAAGAAATCTCAACAAAGTCTTTACGAAGAAGTCTTGACAAAACATTTACGATGAAATCATGAAAATTCAAGAGGGTAGAAAACATGTTAGAAAAGAGGTTAGATCTAACATTCTAACATAAAATATATTTTTATTGAATTCCGTATGAAATTTCATGAGTTTTGTATGTTTTAGACCATGTTAGAAAACATGTTAGAAAAGAGGTTAGATCTAACATTCTAACATAAAATATATTTTTGTCTGATTTACACTCATTTACGAAGAAGTCTTAACAAAGTCTTTACGAAGAAATCTCAACAAAACATAGACAAGAAAGTTCATGAGAAATTAGATGAAGAAGTCTTAACAAAGTCTTTACGAAGAAATCTCAACAAAACATAGACAAGAAAGTTCATGAGAAATTAGATGAAGAAGTCTTGACAAAACATTTACGAAGAAATTCATGAAAATTCAAGAGGGTAGAAAAGAGGTTAGAAAAGAGGTTAGATATACCCTTCTACCCTAAAATATATTTTTGGGTCATTTACACTCATTTACGAAGAAATCTCAACAAAGTCTTTACGAAGAAGTCTTTACAAAACATCTGTCAAAAGCCGCTTTTTAACTTCACTTAAAATGCCACGTAAGCTACGTAAGAATATACGTAAGAGGAAGAGAGCATTGAAACATCCAATAGTAAGACTGACACCACAACAACAGTTGCAACAACAAATGCTGAATGACCCCACTATGTTGCAACAAATGTCAAGCAATCCTATGCTTTTAAACCGAGTTGTTGGTGCACAGAGTGGAGGTTTAAGAGCGGCACTTTTAGCGAAAATGGCAGGCTATGGTGGAGCTGCAGACGGAACAGCCTATAACCCTCAAAGTCAAATGAATTTGAGTTCACTCAAAAATCAAATAACAGATGTCAAAAAGTCAAACATAGACATACAGAAGCAAATAAGTGAAAACGAAAAGAAACTAGAATATGACAGACACACAAAGAAACTCAATGAGTTAAACGTAGAGAAAAAGAAGAAAGAAGAACAACTGAAAGAACTAAGTACAGAGGAATATGCGAAAAAAGTGTCAGAAAAAGCAGCAGAAGTAGCAAAAATGGAACAAGATGTCATAAATTTGAAAAACCATACTACTCAATATAAAATACTGAAAGATGAAGAGATAAAACAAAAAGCCCTGAAGACATATATGGATAGCGATGAGTATAAAAAAGAAGTTGAAGCAAATGTAAAGGCAGAAAAACTTTTACAGTTGCAAAACCAAACCGTACAGTATGAAAACTTAGCACAAGAAAGTAAAAATAACGACGCGGCTATGCAAAAGGCAATGAAAAGCGCAGAATATATAAAAGCTAACAATGACTGGTTAGATGCCCAAGCCAACGCTAAAGCAGCCCAACTCATAGGGTCAATAAGGACAAAAATACAAGCGGATGAAGACAGTTCAAATGAAGCTTTAATGAATGCTGACTTTAAGAACGCCTTCGAAGCTCTTCATAGTAAGGTGAAACAAGTGAACGACTTCTCATCTGGAAAGAAACTGAAGTCTGAAGGTTTCGACAAAGAGTTAAAAGAAGTAGCACAAAATATGACGAAAATAACAGATGCAGCAACGAGACAGGCAGTTCAAAGTGCCTATGACGCCGTTAGAGCAACTGTTGTGGAAAGTCAAGAAAAAGAGTTACAACAGACCAAAACAGACCTAGTAAATGCTTTCTTAAGAACGAAAAGTCAGGTAGGACATTATGCTGCAGATGGAACATATGTGCCAGCTGGTGGAACTTATATACCAGCTGGTGGAACTTATATACTAGCTAGTGGAACTTATATACCACCAAACCCTCCAAGAGAAGCACCTGCACCAGGACTACCTAAAACATTTACATCGTCACATGGACACAGACACAGGCATGCACCAAAACCAACACAACAACCAACAGTTCAAAATCCAGCACAGCAACCAACAGTTCAAAATCCAGCACAACAACAACAACCAGCACAACAACAACAACCAGCACAACAACCACCTCCACAACCAGCACAGCAACCACCTCCACAACCAGCACAGCAACCAACAGTTCAAAACCCTGCACAACAACAACCACAAACAGAGCAAGGACATAAAAGAAGTAGAGAACAAGGAAACCAAGAATTCTTAAAAATGCTTAAAGAAGAGTGTGGTTTCCCAGATAGTATTGACTTTAGTGACAGATATAAAGAAGCTATTGGAAAGTTCAAGGATGGAAATACTGACCCGAACCTATTTAGCTTTATGCTCAGCACCAAAACGGATATAATCTCAAACCTGGAAAATACAAGCTCGCTAAGGGATATGATTTAATAGCATATCATCCAAATGACATGGATGAATTTACTCCGAGATATTTGATGTCAGAGCTAAATGACAATTCAACTTTCGTCATGAAACGCGTAAAAAATAGAGACGGAACGAAAGAACAAAAGCTTATGAATGCGGATGACGTAGATAGGGAACTTTTTAAAAACGGTCTCGGAATATATGAAATGCCAGCAGATGAGGTACAAGAAACTCCACAGGAAGAAGTTCAGATACAACCAGACATGGAAGAAATAGTTCAGCAACAACAGCTAGAAGAGCCTGAAGGAAACGAACAAGTCACTCCTTTGGAAACTAACTTCACAGAACTAGATGAAGATTTGGAACAGCCGAAAATCTTGACCCTCAACAAGAGTATGAGGTGAATATGGAATCTTTCCAAGAGTCTAAAAAATTCGGCTGACATAGTAGAAGAATATCGAAAAATGTTTGCCGACATACAAAAGACTCCAACATCAGATGAAAATATCCAGCATAGAATGAAGAACTGAAAAAAATGTACACAAATACAACAACCCTTTTTACTTACGAGCATTTAACGTTCAATCTTCGGATGAACTCGGTGAAGATAAAAGGTTAAATTTCAAGAAAACATATAGAAATGAAACATTGTTTAAAGTTCATTCAGAACCTAACCAAGATGGAAACAAACCTACTTTTGTTTCTGCAGACGATGGAACTACAATGAGATGGGGTCATAAAGCTAATCCAGATAGGTGGTTCATAAACTTACAACCACAATTCCAAGAAGTTGTAGACGCAATGGAAGTCAATGGTGAACCAGATATAGCTGGTATTTTAAGCGCGGCTTTAATGCCATTGAAAAGATATGAAAGATGCAGATATTTTGGACCAGTATGAAATGAACATGGCTGATGGAAATATAACACCTGACGTTCTAGAACATTTATCTCAAAGAACTACACAGAACCATAGAGATGGTATATTTGGTGAAGAGTTTAGAAAGAAAGTTAGGGAGAGAGAAGGAAGAGAACCTATTGTACATGACCTTGCAAACGAAAGTTTACAAAATGTCATAAAACTTACTTTGCAGACATGAACCGAGAAGGGATGAATATTTAAGAAAACTCAAATGGACAGTACCAAATGAAATGTTAGTATTGAAAAACATGTTCCTTGACAAAATAAAACCAACTACAGAAATAAACGACGCAAGACTGAAAGATTGGGTAAAAGCTTTCCCATTCACAAAAGATATAGTTGGTAACATGGAAAGAAAACCAGAATGGCTACAAAAACATATATTTGGAAACGAGCTTATTCCATATGGACAGCACTGTTTGAAGAGCTTGAACCAGAAACTCAGGAAAGAGTCATGCAAACAATACGCGAAGACTCAAATACAGACTATGACAAACTCTTTCTAGGATATAGGTTACCTGAGATGGGCGACCAGAGCCAAAAGGCAAAAAGGACATGGGAAATTTGCAACATACTAGATGAACATAATGCAAAGATGCAACAACTTCAAGCAGAGGGCAATGAAGGAAAAAGAAGAGTTAAAAACTCAGTCAGGAAGAAAGTAAAGCTTGGTCCAGTGGGTTCTATTATGACATATAAATCCAACTATTCTATATTTTTACTCATATGAAATGTACGCCGCTCAGAATATAACGCCAACAGTTTTGGATGCATGAATGGAAATGTTTCCGAATGGTATAACGAATGCGACAATGCCATTAGAAGGTCAGAAATAGTTCCTGGAACTTACGAATATACAACTGCTGTTTCTTATGGAAACGTAGGTGAGTTTGGAGAAGGTTCTTCAACAACAGTAGATATTGCTTGCGACAGGTTTCATATAATTTCTATTGACAACTCTTTCTTATACGTGGAACAAGACATTGAAATAAAACCTTCTGCCAAGTTGTCTGACAAGAAAGGTTGCAATGGAATTTTCTATGTCGGATACCAATATGCTCCAGAAGTTTTCATGGGATATAAGATATATTCTAACTCTGACTTAGTTCAAACAGTAACATGGGCAAACTATGAATGGTTCGCTTTGAGAAACTCAGTACAACCACAAGCTAGAGAACAAACAGACCAGTATGCAACTATTGAGAAAATAAGAAGACTTGACCCTAACGTTCCAGGAGTTTATGTTGACCTTTCTGGACAAATGAAATGCAGTCACAAAGTAAAATTGAAACTTAGAGTTCCTTTGTCATCTTTCCTCATCTTCAGGTTTTTAAGATACTTGCCAAACTGGGCAGGAAAAATTTCTATCGAACTTACTCCAAGCAAAAATAACTTAGTCATTGCACCAACACAAGACCCATTCACTCTTACAGACGTAAAGGAGCAAATCAAACGTCATTCGCCGATTTTGCAAAGACAAAGTTGACTTAGACTTTGGTTTCTCAAACCTCAACACTGAAGTAAACTACTACTTCAATGCTGCTGGAACTGCTTGGGACCCAGTTAAGTTCACATGCGAAAAGTTTGAATGCAAGAGAATAGAAAGCAGACTTGCAGTCTATATGTTGGACCCAGATATTTCAAATGCTTTAGCTGCCAAATATATTGCAGTTCCACTTATGTTCCCTATACACCAAATATCTGTCAAAGACTTTGCAGGTGAAGTTGGAAACCAAAGTGCTGACCCAGGTGCAAGAACAGATATTGCTTTAACAACTGCAATGAAACATGCAGATACTATGTTTGTACTGTTCAGACGAACTATAAATGACTATTCTTGCTTCTACAACCCTGGTATTAAATATCATATAAACATAGATGGCAAATACTATCCAAGAGAAGAATATTCTACAGTTGAGGATATGAGGTCATACAACTTGACATTAGATGCTATGAACTTTAACAACAACTTCACAACAACCATTAACCCTGAAATGCAAAGTTCTATTATGCCATATGTGAAAGTATGGACTCATACAGGAGTCAAAAACTCAATATACAAATGGAGACCGTTCAAACTTTTGGCTTGGCATTCCATTTGCTGACTCAGAAGACTTTATGGGTGGTATTTCAACTGTTGGTACAGTTCAAATACAATATACTGGTGACAGAGACGGTCCAATGAATTGAAAGCAAAGAAGTTTACAAAACCAATAGCACTTTTCACGGAAGATGCTCTTTTGAAAATTCGTTCGATGAAACCTGCTGGGGCTCCTCAGATTGGTATAACGACAGCTTCCATCGAGCAGATTTTGGCAGCAGGTCAGTAAGTTGTTCTTGAACTGACTTCTCTCCGTCAAATATTGACAGTACGCCAGTTTTGATATAATATTGTATTATAAACTTACCTTTAGAAATATCGGTCAGTTTTGTTGTTATATTTTTGTCTGCTTCAAGAACTTTCACCATTTCAGTTATACCAACTTTCTTTGCTTTATGAAAATATTTTGGTTCAGCAAAGACTGCTATTCTATAACATTTTCCATTGTTTGTGTAAAGAACTATTCTGTCAATGTATTTGTATTGTTTGTGTGTGTAAACTTTGTTTGCTTCAATTCGAAGAGATACTCAAATACGTCCATCTTTTTATTCTAAGTAAAATGTCATTTCCGAAAAATAGAAGCGTAAGTGTTTCAAAAGGTTTAATGGCGGTGGCAGATGTGAAGTTAAATTCACCAACTCAAACAAACAGTCAAAGTGTTGTTGTCAATGTCAAAGAAAGAGATGTTGAAGTGGGGAAACCATACGAAGACGAAGATGGTATAACAATAGTTCCTGTAAAAGAACAACCAACATATCCTGAAGTTAGCAGAGACTTAAGTTCTGTTGCAGATATTCGAAACGACTACCACAACTAAAGACAAACTTAAAACTCAGGAGAAGATTTGTCAGGCTTTGGGTATAATGTTAAACTTGGTCGAACACAACCCTGTAAAAGTGAACTCATATGTCATTGCACCTCATGAATTTTGAAAGAACTATTGAAACTTTTGACAGAGGCAGACGATATAAACATCAAAGAAATAGAACCCGACATTGCTTGCTGTGGTGTTTCATATAATGTCATTGACAAGATATACGTTATGAAAGGAGGTGAAACGTTGAACTTAAAATATAGTTTCCCAGACGTCATAAAAATATTTGACGACCACAACATTTCATTAAAATTTACTTGCTAAGTAAATGGCAGAAGACATAGTGGTTTATACTATTACGACTAAAAACCCTGAGTCATATAATTCTATAACAACAAACTTACAAAGTCCTCAAGGACGATATTGTAAACTAACCTTAAACACAATGACGACTAAAGCCTGTTTTGCTCTTTTGACACCAGAAGATTTTATTGTTGTGAATGGTAAAAAATACTCCTTTGAAGATACTTACTCAGATATACCACCAACAGGTTTTGTTGACTTATTTAATACTTTAAGGACGGATGTAACATGTGCTGCAACTAGAGCAGGTTTCATTATGTTTGGATGTCCGACTGAGTTTACTATAAACGATATGAGCTATAATACAAAACTTATATCTGGTTTTTACTACCAACAATTTCCTATAACAGGAAAAGGTGTCATACAAGGTCTATCCGTTCCATTGACTTTAAGTACACCTATTTTATATATTGTTTCAAACTTAGGTTCAAAGTGCTATTCGAATGTCGACAGAAACTACTATGACCAAAAGATACTCATGCGTATAAACAACACTTTCTCTGCTGGTTTGCCTATTGTTCATTCGAATGCAGAGTTTTCAGCTTTAGTAAACTCAAACACTTTAGCAAACATAAACTTAACCTTAGTTGACGCAAACTTTGTTCCTGTAAAACTTTTATGTCCTATGTATTTGTCAATGACGGCAGAAAGTTTCGAATTGGAAGATGCAACTGGTGAAAGTATTGTATTACAAGAACAACTTCAACAACAAATAGCTCAAGAACAACTTCAACAACAAATAGCTCAAGAACAACAAATGCAACAAATAGCTCAAGAATAAAAAAAATATTTTTTTTTATTTGAAATGTACGCTGAGTTTTGTTGGAGAAGACCGTCAGACAACATGTTTGTTAGATGAGAAGTAAAACATTGCATGAAATAAAACATTTTTTCAAAAAAAATATTTTTTTATTTTATTTGAAATGTACGCTGAGTCTGTCGGAAAAGACTGTTGGAAAACTTGTTTGTTAGATGAGAAATATGAAATTCACTGTTGTGAGTCATTTGAAGTCAGAAACAAAAAGACAAAAAGAGTTTTAAGCGAATGGGAGCAAAATAACGGATATGCTAGGATGAGGATTGGTGGAAAACACTATTTTAAACATGTTGTCATTGCAACTCATTTTATACCGAACCCTAACAATCTACCTTTTGTAGACCATATAAACCATATAAGAAACGACAATAGACTTGAAAATTTACGCTGGGTCACTTGTTCTGAAAACAGTAAGAACAGAGGCAAAATTAGAGATATTGTATTCGAATTTGTCGACGAACTAGAAGATGAAACAATTGAAATTACAGACTATGGCAAGCATGCGTTTGAGTTTTACTACTATAGCGAAGAACAAGACTCTTTCTACTTTTATACCGGCGTAAACTATAGAAAATTACAAGTATGTTTTACTAATGGCTATGCTTATGTAAACGCTAGAGATACAGATGGAAAAAACGTTAAAATACTTCTTAACAAATTCAAGAAGCTATATGGCATACCATTTTAAAACGTTTTTAAAAAAAAATATTTTTTTATCCGATAGAAAAGATGACGAAATATATTTCAGTCAACAAATATATGTCAGGACTTAAAGAAGAACTAGACCCATTCATATATTTGAATGTTTACTTCTACCATTTTGAAAAGTCTACATTTGACAAAGTTTGGAACATCGAACCAGTTAAGTTTGCTATTGTGACTAAAAATGGTGCGAAATTTGAAGACTTAGACATAGAAGGTTTGTTAGCAGTCAAAGAAAATTTTGACAGAAGGTTCTCAAACCTTAAAGAAGGCAAAGCATACAAACTTGTTATACCTTATGAACCAAAGAAAGCAGACGACTATGAATATTATGAGTCTAAGATAGTTGAAGTTCAAGGTAAATTGGGTAAAAAGATTTTAGAGTCTAAGCCAGTGTTTGCTCCTAAAGAGGAAGAGAACATTGACATTGACCCAGAAATGTTCTAAAAATAAAATTTTATTTTTACATGTCATATCTCACCTTCTCTGGAACTGGTTCAGGTTCTTTCTTCTCTTCTTCTACTTTCTTTTCTTTCTTTTCTCTCTTCTTCTTCTTTTCTGGTGGAGTTATGTCAAATTTCTCAGAACCATATTTATGTAAAAGTTCTTTGTCCTTTAATAGCTCTTCTATTCTGTTTCCTATTTCATCTTCAAGAACAGCGCATGTGTCTTCTTTGCATTCTAAGAACTTTTGTTGGACTTCATCTCTCCAAGAGGCGTCATCTCTGTCAACAAGTCTGTCATTGACAAACTTAAAGACTTCTCTGCCTAATGTTTTATGGTTCTTGTCATATTCCCAGAAACAGAACTTTAGAACAAATTCACCTTTCTTGTTTACACTATGTAAGATTTTATGGTCGACAGATGTTTTGCTGTCAAAAAGTTTGTCTCGAATATAGATAGCGAAATCGCTAGACATTTTCAAAAAGATAAAAATTTTAATTTTTCTAAAAATATGTTAGAAAAAAAGTTTGCTGACATTGACAAAAAATTTGAGAATGTTTTAAACAAGAACAAGAGGAAGTTAGAAAATGCTCAGATAAAGCCTATACATGACAAGTTCTTATTTGCTCAGAATGGTATAACAGGTCTAATCGCACCACCTGGGTCGGGTAAGACTTTCACTTATCTTAAAATGGCTGCACAACAACAAGAACTAGATGAGAAGAACCCATTCTATGAGTTAGTAGTCATTTGTAGTACTTCTGGTCAATTTGACCAAACCGTAAATTCGTTCAAAGATATTATAAAGAAGTCTAAGTTAGTATGTATAAAAGACTCTGAGTTGTTAGATTGGATAAAGAAGTACCAAAGAAGAGTTTTGAAGTACAATGCTATAAATGAGTATATAAATTCGAAGTTTAAAGACCCAAATGAGGAAATGCAGAGAATATTAGAGAAGAAACACTTCAGAAACAAACAGAAAGAGATAGAATACATTTCGAAGAAATTGCAATCTTACGATTGGAAGACTTACCCTCATAGATGTCTTCTTATCTTAGATGACTTTGCTTCTCATCCTTTGTTAAAGAACAGAGAACAAGACATGTGTCGAATTCTTAAGAAGCTCAGACACTTTAACATCTCAGTTGTCATTTGTGTACAGACAGCCAAGAGTTTAAGTAAGGATGTAAAGAGAATACTTACTGATATCATACTTTTCCCTGGATTGTCCGAAGACGATTTCATGGAACTTATGAAAGAGTCCATGGCAGGTAAGTTTGACAGACATGAACTATGGGAGAAGTACAAAGTCATACAAGACCCTCATACTTCTTTCAGAATTCATATCTACGCAAACAAAGTTCAAATTGTAAAAAGTCAAGCTTGAAAAATGTAAGTGTTTGAGTCTTAGTCTGTTGTGGTGCTGGGGCTGTCGGTTCTTCTGGCTTTGGAATGGACTCGGTTGGTGGTACGTCGGACATTCGTTTGTGTCTTAACCGTCTTTGTTCTGAAACAATATAATATTGTACTGAATTTATACAACATTGTCTTGAAAAAGTACAATATTGTACTGAATTTATACAACATTGTCTTGAAAAAGTACAATATTGTCTTGAAAAAGTACAACATTGTTCTGAAAAAGTACAACATTGTTCTGAAAAAGTTCAAGACTTGTTCTGAAAAAGTACAGCTGTACTCAAATTTGAGAGACATTGTACTGAATTTATACAACATTGTTCTGAAAAAGTACAATATTGTACTGAATTTATACAACATTGTCTTGAAAAAGTACAATATTGTACTGAATTTATACAATATTGTCTTGAAAAAGTACAATATTGTCTTGAAAAAGTACAATATTGTCTTGAAAAAGTACAACATTGTCTTGAAAAAGTACAACATTGTACTGAATTTATACAACATTGTCTTGAAAAAGTACAACATTGTTCTGAAAAAGTACAACATTGTCTTGAAAAAGTACAATATTGTCTTGAAAAAGTACAACATTGTTCTGAAAAAGTACAACATTGTTCTGAAAAAGTACAACATTGTTCTGAAAAAGTACAATATTGTCTTGAAAAAGTACAACATTGTTCTGAAAAAGTACAACATTGTTCTGAAAAAGTACAACATTGTTCTGAAAAAGTTCAAGACTTGTTCTGAAAAAGTACAGCTGTACTCAAATTTGAGAGACATTGTACTGAATTTATACAACATTGTTCTGAAAAAGTACAATATTGTACTGAATTTATACAACATTGTCTTGAAAAAGTACAATATTGTACTGAATTTATACAACATTGTCTTGAAAAAGTACAATATTGTACTGACTCAGTATGGAGCTTGACCCCTTAGACGAAGCAATTTATCTAATTGAAATTAACGAGCTTGTTAAAGACTTCCTCAGGCAGAATGTAAAAGGCAAGCTTGAAAAATAAATGGTTCATCTACTCTACTTGTTTGAAGTTGTCAAAATACTCTGTTATTTTTTCCTTTAACAATGGTAAATCTTCTTTGAATGTAAGTATTGTACAACCTTTCATATCATAGTGTGTTTGAGGTAACGTATCTTGAACTATTTGTTTCACATCTTCATTCGGAGTCATTGAAATCGGTAAGTTTTCGCGATAGAACCAATTTCTGTCAGATTTGTAAATCTTAGCAAGGTCGTAAAAGCTTGTTGTGTTTCTTCTGACTAAATGCAACATAACCATATCTCTGTCTTCTTCATTTTCCATCTCTTCAGTGTAAATCATATACTTATAGTTCTTTTCCTTTCCTTTTGGTACCGAACGTGGTATTCTTTTCTGTATGTTTTTGTCTTTTGCTTCAAGCTTGTTTTCCATCTCTTCACGTTCTTGTCTATGAATTTCGTCAAGAAGTTTACAAACATACCATGAATAGCGAGCTGAACCCATTGTGCCACATTATTTACAAGAAGTCTATGTACATAATATCCTCTCAAACCGTTTGGCAATTTTTCACGATTTTCATAGAGTTTTGGCGACTGGGGTTTTTCTCCCACTCGCTGTTCTTCACGATTTTCAGAAAAAAGTATGTCTCGCTGTGCTTCATTTAATAGTTCAATAGTGCTTTGGTTCCTAAACCAGTCTTTAGGAAGCTTAGTATCTGGAGCAAAACATGCTGTCAAAATACTTTGCATTTGGTACATGTCATCTTTGACCGAACGAATGAGACGTAACTGTTTGTTATACTGTATGTACTCATATTCTTCATTTATAGCTTCATGGACTATAACTGTTGTTGTGTTCTCTGTTGTTGACATATCTGTCTTTACATACAAAATAAAAAAATAAAAAAAAATAAAATTAGCGTTATTTTTTCTGTCTTAAGGAAATTCACGATTTCATCGTATATGTTTTGTCAAGACTTCTTCTTCGTAAATGTTTTGTCACCTCTTGAATTTTCATGATTTCATCGTATATGTTTTGTCAAGACTTCTTCGTAAATGTTTTGTCAAGACTTCTTCTTCGTAATGAGCGTAAATCAGACAAAAATATATTTTATGTTAGAATGTTAGATCTAACATGTTTTCTAACACGTTTTCTAACATGGTCTAAAACACACAAAACTCATGAAATTTCAAGACTTCTTCGTAAATGTTTTGTCAAGACTTCTTCGTAATGAGCGTAAATCAGACAAAAATATATTTTATGTTAGAATGTTAGATCTAACATGTTTTCTAACACGTTTTCTAACATGGTCTAAAACACACAAAACTCATGAAATTTCATACGGAATTCAATAAAAATAATGTTTATGTTAGAATGTTAGATCTAACATGTTTTCTAACATGTTTTCTAACATAACTATTTACAAGCGTTTTACATGGTATATGTTGCGATGGTTCATGACTCTAAACAATTTCGTAGCTTCTATTTCTTCTTTTAGTACATCGAATGTTTTAACGATACCGAAAGTTTCTTTATACTTCTTCTTGACGTCAGATAGAAGGAAATCGTCAGCTGTTGGATAGTTTTTGTTCAGAAATGCTAACATGTTCATTTTATCTTCTGCTGGCTTTTCTGCTTCTTTCTTTAAGTCTGCATAGTCGTTTCGCATACGTTCTATCTCTTTGACGGAGTAGTTATATTTCCTCATTGCTGCTTTACATTTTGAACATTGCGGGTTCATTTTAGCGTTATATTCTGAAACCTTACCTGCTAAAACAACTAAGGCGTCAATGGTTTTCTTCATCTCGAACATAGCGGGTCTTATTTGTTCGTTCCATACCTTACCCCTACTATCTTTATCTCTTATTTCCCAAACACATTTTGCAACTAACGAAACAAAGTTGTCGTAGGTCTTAAATTCTTCGGATTTGTAAAGGTCAGAGATGTTCTTATATACCATGTCGCAATCTTTGTCCATGACTTTGTGGTTGCAATGAAATCCAAGAAACTCATAATTTACCTTTCGTATGAACTTCTTTATTTCTACTGAGTCAGTTGCTTTGACTTCTATTTCGTCAAATTCGGGAATAGTGAGCTTTTGTTGCTGTATTTCAGGAAGTTTAGGTAGATGGTCAATAATATCCTGCATTTCATAAAGATATTCTTCATTTGTTTCATCTTTTGCACTACAGTCTAAATCTCCTTGGAGAAGTTCTTGCTTTATCTTCTGGATTTCTGTCTCAAAAGTATATGAAGAAGGAATGAAGCTTTTCATCTCTACTAACATTGAAGTTGGGTTCATGACTAACGAGTTTGGTGCTGTTGTTGCTAACATGTTCTTACAATAAAAATAAAAAATATTTTTTTAAAAAAACCAACTTTATTTTTTATTTCGGGAAAACTCATGACAAATTCAAGAGGGTAGAAAAGAGGTTAGAAAACAGGTGAAATCTCACCTCTTCACCTAAAATATATTTTTGGTGTAAATTTCATGAAAATTCAAGAGTTTTAGACCATGTTAGAAAACGTGTTAGAAAACATGTTAGATCTAACATTCTAACATAAACATTCTCGTCAAATACAAAAAAATACAAAAAAATGACACTAACTTTATTTTCTGACTTTCACAAAAGACCAAAAATATACGCTTTACATGTATTTTCAGCAACTTCGTCAAATAATTTTATAGCACTATCTATCTCATCTACTTCAAACGTTTCTTTACCTTTCGTGGGAGCACCATACATCTTCTCAAACTTTCAAGTAGTTCTGTTTCAGCAGCTCTCATATCGTTAACAAACACAACCTTAACTCTATTGACTGTACTGTCATATCTTTGAGTTATATTATATGTTCTTCCTATCTTATATCTCTTTGTATTGAAGTCCTTCGGTTTCTGAACGATGTAAAGTAAGCCCTCACTGCAACGTTCCGTATCGAATGAACCATATTATGAAATTATATCCAACAACTGGGTCAATCCATAACAAAAACTATCGGTATAAGACTTTTGTCAATGAGATATGCTGTAGTTCCATAGAATCTTACCGATATCATAAGCTCAGGATTTCTTGTCAAAATTTTCTGAGTTGAAGCAATTCCAACCAATGCCATGTTTTCTTTCCAGATGGAGATATAATGTCTGACAAAGAATATTTGTTGTATTTCTTTGAGTATCTTACGTTTAAATCACCTATTCTAACCACTTTGGTGTCATTGTCTATCTTTTAACTGTTTCAAACTCAGTGTAACATATCTGTTCTTACATACAAAATAAAAAAATATTTTTTTAAAAAAACTAACTTTATTTTTTCTATCTTAAGGAATTTCATGAAAATTCACCTGTTGAATTTTGTATAAAAAGCAACCCGCTGTTTTCCGACGGTTGCTATATTCTTCACAAAATGCTTGTTTTGAGGTCGAGCCACTTTTGGCTTCCACCTCTTTTTTCAACCAAAAACTCATTTTTGTCGAATTCAGCACAAAATTCATGAAAATTCAAGAGTTTTAGACCATGTTAGAAAACGTGTTAGAAAACGTGTTAGATCTAACATGCTAACATAAACATTATTTTTCAATACTTTTTCAGCACTTCTCCGTAGTTGTATATGAAAGACAATTCGAGATAAAAGTCGTAGTACAATGGAACAATATGTTGCACACCATTTGTTGTGAACCAAACTTGAAAGTCAGAGAAACTGTTACTCGGTGGTTCATAGAATTTAGAAGCAAAGTCATAAAAGTCCTTACCAATACAAAGAAAACTATTGTTGCTTGAACTGAAGCTTGCATGACACATGACATTTTGAGGGTCAAACACGTTTCTATAAACTGTCAAATCTGTTGGTGGGCGTATAAACCAGAACGGACCGTCAGGTGGTAATGGTTCGTTCTGGTTTAGTAACCGAAGAAATTGTGCCCAAGAACGTTTGTCTACTTGCCAAAATAAAACTGTGTATCTCTTGGAGGGTTATTTTCAATCCTTTGAAATGAAACTGTGGAGTTCATCTTGTCATATTCTAGTTTCAGATAGTATGTTCCATTTAGTAAAGAATCGTATTTTTCTTGAAATTCCCAGTAGTATTTGTTTATTTGAGTTTGAAAGTCATTTAGAGTCTTCTCAAGACTTTCGTCTGAACGAACCGTAAAGATTCTCATTTCGTCAAATTTGTCTAGTAGACCGTCATGACCTCTATACCGCCCATGAAAATATACCGCAAACATAAACGCGTTCGTTCTTTTTGAAAACAAAACTCTTCTAAATCCTATTGCCTTTGCATCTGAAGGACTTTGAAGCCAACGAATTGGAAAGTCAACAAACTAAGCACCGGATGAAATTTCTTCATCTGATATAGTCCTACCAGCGTTTGTAAAGATATAGTCTAACGGTTTTGTATCTGCTACTTTTGTTCTTTGTTTTTCAACCTGAAACATTTAATATATGTAAAAATATACTGTTTTAAAATAAATGTTTTAAAATGGTATGCCATTTCATATTTCTCATCTAACAAACAAGTTGTCTGACTGCTCGAGGGTTAGGTTGGTATCGTTCGAACTTCACGCTTACAATTCCTTCAATTGCATTCAAAATGTCTGAGTCGGAGTCAACCATTTGTTCTCTCTTTGTAGTCTTGAAAGCGTCAAGAAGTTTTGCAGCTGTTGTGACATTGCCATTTGCATAGTATATATGACCGTCCAAATCTGTTATAGTCAATCTGAGATTGTATCCTTTCTTATTTCCGTCTTGTATGGCAGCAAGTACTCCCATGAAGCCTTCTTTGTTCTTTCCTTCGTCAAAGTTTACTGTAAAGGTTCGACCAGATGTAATTTGACTTCTAACTTCACGATACTTTTCATATGCATATCTTGTTCTTTCCATGGGAGCATGTGCGTCTTCACCTTTTCCTTTTTTCCTTCTCAAAGGATGCAACTGTTCGTTATGTTTCCAGTAGAACCTGGCAAAGCCGTCTTGTCCTTCAACCTGAGGCTCACTAACATCGAAAGGCAAGTTCATAAGACGTTCTTCTTCTAACCTCTCTAGTCTGTTTGGATAATTTGCGCGTGCTGTTTCCAAGTCCATCTCGTAGCGAAGACCAGACAATTTGTCATAGACTTTTATTGGCTTTCCCTTCCTATATTTAAACTTCTTCGAAACTTTCCAACCATATCTTTGTAACTCTGCTTTTATTCTAGCAGACCTTCTATCCATTCTATGCGAGGGCATTTTTATAAAAATAAAAAAATGTTTTTTTTAAAATGGTATGCCATATAGCTTCTTGAATTTGTTAAGATATAGTCTAACGTATTTTCCATCTGCATCTCTAGCGTTTACATAAGCATAGCCTTCCTTAGTAAAACATACTTGTAATTTCCTATAGTTTACGCCGGTATAAAAAGTAGAAAGAGTCTTGTTCTTCGCTATAGTAGTAAAACTCAGCGTATGCTTGCCATAGTCTGTAATTTCAATTGTTTCATCTTCTAGTTCATCGACAAATTCGAATACAATATCTCGAAATTTGCTTTTGTTCTTATTGTTTTCAGAACGAGTGACCCAACGCAAGTTCTCAAGTCTATTGTCGTTTCTTATACGGTTTATATGGTCTACAAAAGGTAAATTGTTAGGATTCGGTATAAAATGAGTTGCAATGACAACATGTTTAAAATAGTGTTTTCCACCCATCTTCATAGTAGTAATATCCGTTATTTCGCTCCCATTCGCTTAAAACTCTTTTTGTCTCTTTGTTTCTGACTTCAAATGACTCACAACAGTGAATTTCATATTTCTCATCTAACAAACAAGTTTCCCAACGGTCTTCTCCAACAAACTCAGCGTACATTTCAAATAAAATAAAAAAATATTTTTTTTTGAAAAAATGTTTTATTTTAAATGGTATGCCATTTCATATTTCTCATCTAACAAACAAGTTTCCCAACGGTCTTCTCCAACAAACTCAGCGTACATTTCAAATAAAAATAAAAAAATGTTTTTCCTTTACTTTACATAACCACCGGCTACCAAAAGCCTTTGACGCCAACCCATACCAGCTAATGAAGGTTGACTTTTAGTATTGAAACTAAACTTTGGTTTTGGTTTATCTTCTTCTATTGGCTTCCCTTCTTCTATTGGTTTTTCGTCACTTTTCGGTTCACCTGACTTTACTTCACTTGCAGGTATGGTTGTGTCGTCAACATCTTCATAAATATCATATGCCATTTGTTTTTGTTTTCCTTTCAACTTTTTGTGTTTGTTGTAAAGTTTAGAATATTTTGACTCTAAGTCAATGAGATGTTCTATAATGAACTGTTGGTCAGTGAAGTAAACTTTTCCATCTGTTGTCTCATAAACTCCTTCAGACTTCAATATTTTATTTGTGAGAGTCTGTTTCTTTTTTGAGATACTAGCCGTTCCATTTCTATGAAAAGTGACTTTATAGTTAGGGTTTGTATTTCCAGACCTGGCACTTTCTATTATTGAATTTTTCTCTTCATCTGTAAGTTCTTTGACAGGTTTTGACAATGGTTCTGAACTTTTTGTTTGTGGTGTCAAATCTACCGTTTCAACTTCTTCGGTCATTTCATCTCAGTAAAAAATTTTAGTTTGGTTTGTTTTCAACTGGTTGTTGTTGTTTTTTAAGTCGGTCTAAAACTTCCTGAGGTATAGGGAGGACTTGACAAACACGTGGTTGTGTAACTGCTGGAAGTCGACAAATCCATCTTGAGCCCATTTGTCTCAAAGCTATATTGTTCATTTCATCTCAGTAAAAAAATTTACATTCCCCACGTTTGAGGTGGTTGCGGTTGGTTGTTGTTTACCCATTGTTGTGCATGGTTATATCCTCTGTTAAAGAATCTTTCACCTTGGTCCATATAGTGCCCTGCTTGGTTATAGTAGTCATTTGCTTTGTTATAGTAGTTTCCTGCTTGTCTTCCTACATTGTCCATCCATCCTTGAACTTTTCCTCTTGTTTCAGGATTTGGAATAAGATTTGCTGCGTCACGTGCTACCTCCCAACCTTTCTGTACAGTTTGTATAATAGGTTGTGCTTTCTCTTTCAGTATACCTAATGTACTCAAAATCTTCCTTCCAATTCCAAATGCACCTCTGGCTATTGTTCCCACTGCGGGCAAAAATCTGGATGCAACTCCTGCTAATGCGCCAAATAAACCCATTTCTTATAGGGTAAAAAATGACGAATCCAAACAAGGACCCCTATGTTTCTAAAGCGACAAAGAAAGCACTCATGGTAAAAATCTTTAGTTCAACACCAAATGCTTGGTTTATGGATATCTTGGAAAACATTCCGAGAGTTAGAACAGATGGACCACCATACTGGCTAATATTTGTCGGTCAAAACACAAGATACTGTGAAGCCATACCATTACAGTCCAAAAATATTTTAGATGTGAAAACTGCTTTGACAATATTCGTTGACAAATACCATCCAACAAAACTGACATCTGACTGTGAAAGTTCTTTCAAATCAGATGATGTAAAAAACTATCTGCGTTCAAAAAATGTAAACCAATATTTCATTGTCGACCAAAACCATTCTGCTCTTGGTGTCATTGACAGTTGTATAAAAATCTTAAGAGACTTAAACCAACCACAAGGTGGTGAAGCAAATGAAATGTCATATGACGACAAATATAGACACTTCTCCATGGCAAAGATGAGACAAGTTTTAAATATTTACAATAACCGTAAACAAAAAGGTTTGGGAAACCACTCCCCCGAAGAAATGAAAAACAACCCTGACTTAGAGAAAGACTATATATTTAATAGTTTAGTCAAAAGAGACAAACAAGAAAGAATGCCAGGCTTCAAACTTAAGAAAGGCGACAAAGTAAAAATAGAAATACCTAAACGCGACCCATATGAAAATACTATTGACTATGACAACAACAAGTACCCGACAGGTACTCACCTTCGTGTTCGTAAAAATAGAAGAAAGTATACAAGAGAATATTATGAAGTTTTAGGCAAACATGGCAAAATGTACAGACTGCAAGCAGAAGATAAAACTACTATTGTCAGACCTCGTTTCAAACTTGTTAAGGTTCAAGGTGGTATACTTTCAAAGACAGTTCCAAACAAATATAAGACAACTCCTGACGAATATGCTAAAGAAGTGGAACATGACGACTAAGCAATTCTATACCATGCACAAACTGTCATGTAAGGTGGCATGTATTTTTTACCTAGTCCTGTAGATGTTGTTGTAAAAGTATGTTGGTGGTTTCCTCCTGGTTCAGTTTGTCGAAAAGTCTTTTTTGCTGAATGGTTATAATCTGGAGATAAAACGTCATAGCCAGCTTCATATTCTGAGTTGTATAATGGATGGTCTCGTAATGAGTGGCTATGGTCGCCAGAAAAGTTTGTTGTACCAGAATGACTATGTGGTGGCAAGTTGTCGACAGATATCGTTTTACTTCCACCTGTTTTCTTTGGAGTGTGTGCACAATACAAAAAACTTTCGAATATTTGAGTCCAAGTTCCAAAACCAAGTACTACTTCTGGTCTGGTAGAGTTCATTGACGTGTAAATAGAACCAACTGGGTAAATGGTTTGAAGTATTTCTGTCTTTAATGTTTGAAGCTCTGTTTTGTCTGCTTTCTTGTCATATAAATCTTGAGCAGTGAATTTAATATTATGTTCATCCTCCATGACATAAACATCTCTACATCTAATGTTTCTCATCGTTGTTATGTCGTCATCCGATGTTAAACCTTGTGGAAAGTTAGGAGGTTTACAATATATTGCATCCCCACCAGTTTCTTCAACCGTTCCTTCAATATTTTCTATACCAACAGTTGCGAAGAAGCTATGTGTATGAGTCTTATCTGCTTTCTTCTCTAACTTTTCTTGTAAGTTTGCAATATTTGCAATGGTATGTGTATGAGTCTTTTTAGAATATTCTTTGTCAGCTCTTGTCACTTCACTTGACATTTTATTGTCAACATATGTTTTATCCGCTTTGTCATCTAACATTGCTGGTAGTTCATCTACGTCATAGATGTTATGTGTATGGTGTTTTTGTGGGTATGTTCTATCTGTCCATGCGAGAATATAGTCTCTTGTTGCATCTACATACTCTTTGTCAGCTTTGTTGTCAATATCTGCTTTCAAAAGAAGTTCATCTATAGGTTTCTCGTTTAAAGTTCTTTTTGTTGGATTTATACAAACAGTATGGTTCTTACTGTCTTGAAACAGAAACTCGTCTGTCATTGGGTTTATCGTCAGTTTTAAGTTTCCTTCTTTCAATGACTCAGATATCTTAGAATAGTTTGAAAAGTTTGTTGTGTTCTTATTTAGAGCTTGCAAAATGAGTTGTCGGTTGTGTTGTATTTCTCTCATAGACGCTGTTTCTTTCGACATTTTTATTCTAGATAAAATATGCTTTCAATAGAAAAAGAAAATTCAAGAGTTGCTACAACTAAACCATTAGATGAACTTTTTACGAATGTCGGTCAAAAGTTTGAGACAGAGACCGTAAAGCATGAAGGCTATCGTTTTGACTACCCACTAAGATGGTTAAGAGACCCATCCGTCACAAAAGCTGTTGGCTTTCGTAGAATGAAGTTCATTTCAGAAGCCATACATGGTTTCCCATTTACGGTCGCTTTTGAAGTTCGATACTATAACAAAGAAAAACGTACGTATGAGAAATTTGAACAGGGAAAACTTTTACAAGTGAATTTGCTTGTAAACTTAGAAACAACTCTTCAAGCTTTTCAAGAAAAAATAAACGATATCTATCTCGAATATGCAAAACAGTACAACATTGACGAAGGAGAGTACCATCTCGATATTATATATGACAGGAAAAATGCAACTGTTAAAATCAATAGAATAGAAGACCTTGGAGAAGACGTTTATATTTCTACAAAATATAACAACTTGGCATGGTATAGATTTTTGAGGATGTTAAATCAGCCTGCAGAATATCCAGTACACCCGAACTTTTATGAAGTCGAAAACCCTAATGGAACATATGAAAATGTTTTCGACTCAGATGCTATTATAGTTCATGCTTCATTTTCTGGCGCACAAAACTCTTTTTTATGCCTGGCAAATGACTTTTACGAAAAACCTACAAAGCTATACGAACCACCAAGTGGAAGTATTTCAGACTTTCAAGTATGGTTTACTACAGATGGAAGAAAGAGAATAATTCCATTATACCACGCGTTTTACTTAGAACTTAGTTTCATATACAACTACTATCGAACGGTAAAAATATGATTTTTTAATACGGTTGAGGTGTTGGATTTGGTTGCCAACTAGACTGTGGTGCAGGTTCAGGCTGTTGTATAACAGGAGCTTGCTCTTCTGGTTCAGGGTCTTTAGGTATAATACCAACGAACTGACCTACTCTTTTGCCAATATTTTTGACTCCGTTCCAAATTCCTCTTCCGACGGTTTTTATTCCATTCCATATACCTCTTCCAACATTTCGAAAGAAGTTTCCTATCTTACTGAAGAAACCCATTTTACTATATGTAAAAATCTAATGTCCACCTAGTCTCTTACGTTTCCTTCTGAGTTCCATAGCATTCTTTAACTGGAGCTCATACATTCTATTTCTCCTCTGGTAGAAAACATACTCTGGGTCAACTCCTGTGTTCGCGTCATCTGCATAGAGTTGTTTATATCCCACTTCGGGGTTTGTATAAAACTCTTTCCATCTCATATTTGCATACCATGGTGGTAAGCCTAACGCAGCGTCATTTGACATGGCAGTTTGCATTTGTACATCTGTTGGCACTTGACCATAGTTTGCCATTGCAGTTTGTATTCTAACTTCATTTGGAATATTCTCTGGGTTTGGTTGTCCAGGTTGCTGTGCATTCGCTAAGTTCTGTGCGTCCATTTAATATTAGATAAAAATATCTCTTACGAGTACATATACTGAACATTTGCAGGCATTGGTTCATCTTCATATTCTCTGTACTTCTCTGCCACGTCAAATAAGTAAATGACACAATGGAAAAAACCTAAAACAAGTAGTCCAATTTCAAACCACATTTACTTACTAGTAAAATTTCTTTGTTATGACACTTTCTCCAGTTTATAGGACCTCTCTCATATTCTATCTTGTCATATCTAAACTCATAGTCATGTATGTCCTCTAACCATCTCATGACACTTTCCAAACCACTTTTATCGGATGTAAAGTAAAAGCATGGATGGTTATGTAAAACGTCTAAAGTTTCTAAAGAGTCTCTCAAAGTCCAGTCTACTTGGTATTGAAAATCCCATGTGTTATAGAACGGCGGGTCCACTATAAAGAAAACATTTTCCTTGTCTTTATATTTTTCATACAACTCTGTCCAATGACATCTCACAAACTCTATACCCTCAATATATTTTTCTATGTTCTCTTTGAAAACATTTGTATAGTTAAGATATAAAACTTTTGACATAAGTGTTTCAATGTCATGAACTCTTATAGCACCACTATATAATAGTCTAGCAGATATACTATCCCAGTCAATATACTCTGCCTTTTTCAAAACCTCTCTGACAGTATTTTTCTTATCTAATGGTATACGTTCCATCTTACCTATAGGTATCTTTTCTTTTAACTCTTTCAATATTTTGTTTGTGTCTGGTATATGTTTGAGACGGTCCATATAGTTGTCGAAGTCATTGCATATAATCTTTGAGTCAGGAAATACAGTATGGCACAAATGGGATATATAGAAACTTCCACCGAACAAGTCTACAAATGTTAGACCATTCGGTAGTTTCTTAAGTTCTCTCAATAGAATATCTTTACATCTACTCTTATTTCCAAAGAAGGGTAACGGTGGTTTTGTAAAATTCATTTTATATATATAATAAAAATGTTTTTTCCCTGAAAAGTGACAGAAAAGTGACAAAACATTTACGAAGAAGTCTTGACAAAACATTTACGATGAAATTCATGAAATTTCATGAAATTTACACCAAAAATATATTTTATGTTAGAATGTTAGATCTAACATGTTTTCTAACATGTTTTCTAACATCGTAGAAAACTCTTGAAATTTGGTCATTTACGCTCATTACGAAGAAGTTTCGACAAAACATTTACGAAGAAGTCTTGACAAAACATTTACGATGAAATCATGAGTTTTCTACGATGTTAGAAAACGTGTTAGAAAACATGTTAGATCTAACATTCTAACATAAAATATATTTTTGGGTCATTTACGCTCATTACGAAGAAATCATGACAAAACATTTACGAAGAAGTCTTGACAAAACATATACGATGAAGAAGTTTCGACAAAACATTTACGAAGAAATCATGAGTTTTCTACGATGTTAGAAAAGAGGTTAGAAAACATGTTAGATCTAACATTCTAACATAAAATATATTTTTGGGTCATTTACGCTCATTACGAAGAAGTTTCGACAAAACATTTACGAAGAAGTCTTGACAAAACATTTACGAAGAAGTCTTGACAAAACATTTACGAAGAAGTCTTGACAAAACATATACGATGAAATCATGACAAAAAAGTCAACGGCTGGTCGGCTGGGGTTCGGTCCTCCTCTTGGGTCTTGGGAAAAATTTCTTATGGGCTGGAAGCCCTCCGAATAAAAACTTCATTTATACTAAACATCTTCGGGGCTAGAGGGCACGAAGTGCCTGGAAGCCCCACTACCTTTTTTTTTTTTTTTTTTTTTTTTTTTTTTTTTTATTTATCATGCAATTCTTCTTGCGACCAAAGATTTGAATAAAATTTCAAAAAATAAGATAGCTTAAAAATAATATACGGTAGTGTTTACTAATAGATGAATAGTATATAAATTCTATTAAAATGGATTTGATCCAAAAAAATATATAAAATTTGATCATAAATAAAATTGTTTAGTAGTCATTTAAAATGATGTAATTATTCAAATTTTGTTAAGACCCATTTGTCTTTGATATATAACTCCCATTTTTGCATTTCTGGCTCGTACCAAAATTTTGAAACTTCGAATAATTCGTTAGGAGTGTAATTACTATTCGTTTTTGGATTAATATCGAGAGATAAATGTGGTGTATTGTTGTATTTTTCAATGAACTGCTGAACTGAGTCCTTGATTTGTTGAATATCATCCAACTCGTCTGGCAAAAACTTTTCTAAGCTTGGCCACAGGCGCTCCACCTTGCCGTTCTGTCTTGGCATATACGGCAAGGTGTGCTTCCAAACTATTCCGTTTTCCTGCATAACCTGGCCGAATTCACCGCGGTTTTCACCGCCGTTATCGGTCCAGATGCAGTAAGGAATAAACTCCTCTAAAAGTTTTCTTAAAACCTTCGCTGTTGAGTTGGAAGACTTGTTTTTCAATAATTTAGTTTTGAGAACTTTACGTGTCATATCATCCAATATGGCAAAAAATGGAAAAGAAACATTACCGTGAAGGTAATGAATATCGCAGTGCCATATCAAATTCTTTGATATGGCACGATATTTGGTAGGTGGATCTGCTGGTTTGTAATCTCTTTTTGAAGATAAACCTGATTCCATCATAAATTTTTCCACTTGATGATGCTTTATTTTTTGTAAATTGTCAAAAATTTGATCTTTTGTCAAATCTTCTATATTTTCAAATTCTTTTGCAATTTCTTCTTTTTCTTTCTCACAATCGGGATTTTGAGCAATATTTTGAAACCTTTTAATCAATAAATAAGTTTTTGAAATTCCTCCTTTATATTGTGAAACACAAGAATTAATTAATTGTTTTTGCTCAAATGTTGGTGGATTTGGTTTTCTGCCGCGACTAACTTTTGGTAATTCGATTTCTTGAAGTTGAAATGCTCTTCTTATTGTATTTTCGGCAACATTCAATTTAATTTTACCATTTTCCAATTCAACTTCCTTTCCCACACTTTTGTAAGATTCACCTTCTTCTATTCTTCTTTTAGCTTCAAATAGCCATTCTCTGCTTATAGATTTGGCAGTAGTCATAAAAGTGGTCCTTCTTTTGTGATAAGATTCAAATTTGAATGTGGATGATAAATAAAAATCAAAAATAATTGTTATAATTTAAATGAAGAAGTAATTTAAAACGATTTTATTTATGATCAAATTTTATATATTTTTTTGGATCAAATCCATTTTAATAGAATTTATATACTATTCATCTATTAGTAAACACTACCGTATATTATTTTTTAAGCTATCTTATTTTTTGAACTTTTATTCAAATCTTTGGTCGCAAGAAGAATTGCATGATAAATAAAAACATTTAATCAAAGTCAATTTTATTTTTCATATTCAAATGGACTGAGTGTTAACATTTAACATTTTTTGCTAATTGTCGTCAAAAATTAGGCGTAAAGCAAAAATTGATATTTCATATGGTTTTATGATAGATAAGCATTATATTCCCACTCATTATATTCGTAAATTTTGAGGTTTATCCTTCGCTTTTAAGATCATTGAATTTGATTTTTATATAAAATAGTTATATATTAGAAAATAATATGAGTTTATGTGATATTATTAGGTCAGGTAGGTGGGGCTTCCAGGCGCGTTGCGCCCTCTAGCCCATAAGAAATTTTTGTTTAGATTAAAATTAAAATTTTTATTCTGAAATGTTTGCTTTAATGTTTTTTACGGATGGAAATGAACTGGATATCGTCTGAGTCTTCGCTTGTTTCCTCCTCCTCTTCTTCTTCGTCCGAATTGTCTTCATCTTCACAATAACCAGATAAGAAGATGGTTATTGTGGTTTGTTCTGGTTTTTTGAGAAGCATTTTGGCTGTGCCAGTAAAAACGAACTCAAGATTTTGATAGAATTGTCTGCTTGAGTGAGTGAATTTGCATACTGTAAGTGGCATTGCAACTCGGTTTGCTTGAACAGATATTATTGAAACTTCTTCTCCATCTGGTATCCGTTCAGGAATCTCTAAAGCGGCTGTTGTTATAATATGCATATTGTTTTCGTAATGCAATTTTGGATATATTTCGAATGGATGTGCAGCTACACCAGCTGGAGCAACAATGGAAAGATTCCAGGAGAAAGAACCGCGTTTGTTTTCATCTTCTTTCCAATTGTAAGTTAAAGGATAGGGACGAAAGTCGTTGAGTGTTTCATATAGCTGTTCTCTTAAGTTTGGTTCACAGCAAATAATGAACTCGTCAATTGCTTGAAGAGATATCATAGTTGAAACATAAGGCAAATTCGACAAGAAAAAGTCAACCATTACTGTCGGGTTTTGAACTTTGTTTTCTAATGTTTCGACTGGTTTTATTATACTTTTGAAATATCTATCATAGTCATTGTTGTCTGTTAAGGACAAATTGTTTGGATAAGCTGCAATGAGTCTTCTATATCTTGCTTCTGTTGTTGAGAATGAGAAGACACCTTCTGGTTCTGTAGGAGTGTAAGTTTTTAGTTGAACTTTG
This sequence comes from Trichomonas vaginalis G3, assembly GCF_026262505.1. Lineage (NCBI taxonomy): Eukaryota > Parabasalia > Trichomonadida > Trichomonadidae > Trichomonas > Trichomonas vaginalis. Next base: position 4,698,661 of record NC_067203.1, read on the forward strand.
CGTATGTTTGGTGTCTGATTGGAGTCTGATTGGACTGAAACAACTTGAGCTTCTGTAGTTTGTTGTGTTATTGTTTGTTCTGAAGGTTGCTCTGATGTTTGTTCGACTTCTGCAGTTTCTTTTGGTTGAATTTGAGCTTCAATTTGTGTCTGATTGGAGTCTGATTGGACTGAAACACCTTGAGCTTCTGTAGTTTGTTGTGTTATTGTTTGTTCTGAAGGTTGCTCTGATGTTTGTTCGACTTCTGCAGTTTCTTTTGGTTGAATTTGAGCTTCAATTTGTGTCTGATTGGAGTCTGATTGGACTGAAACCTGTGTAACCTCTTTGGACATACTAGTAAAGTATGAGGATATAAGTGTTTGACCTTTAAAGAGCTTTTGTAAAGAATTGTCAGTCATGCTACTACTGTGGTCTTGCATTAGACAAAAATGAACTGACCAGAAGTTTGTGGAAAATGAATATTGAATAAAAACGGTTTTCGTCAACGGTAACCCCCTCTATTTTTTTATTTTATTTAATAGTTACCGTTGGAAAAACGGTTTATCTCAAATATTGAATGAACTATAAACGTTTTTTGTTTTCTATATATACTTTTTTGTCCAACGGTAAAACTTTTTACACAACGGTTTTTGAGAGTCGTCGCCGTTGACTTTTTTGTAGAGCACTCAAAATAGTATAACTTTGTCCGGACAAGTAAGGGTCTATCGTCGCTACAGGAAAAGTTACAGGCGTTCCAAGGAAGTATACTTTGAGAAGCCTTTTCCCCTTATAGAATGAGATAGGACGGTTATTTTACAAAACTGACAACACTTTGACCGAGTAGTTTTTTGTGCTGAACAAAAAGTGTCATATAAACATCTGTCAAAAACCGCTTTTTAACTTCACTTAAAATGCCACGTAAGCTACGTAAGAATATACGTAAGAGGAAGGGAGCATTGAAACATCCAATAGTAAAACTGACACCACAACAACAGTTGCAACAACAAATGATGAATGACCCCACTATGTTGCAACAAATGTCAAGCAACCCTATGCTTTTAAACCGAGTTATTGGTGCACAGAGTGGAGGTTTAAGAGCGGCACTTTTAGCGAAAATGGCAGGCTATGGTGGAGCTGCAGACGGAACAGCTTATAACCCTCAAAGTCAAATGAATTTGAGTTCACTCAAAAATCAAATAACAGATGTCAAAAAGTCAAACATAGACATACAGAAACAAATAAGTGAAAACGAAAAGAAACTAGAATATGACAGACACACAAAGAAACTCAATGAGTTAAACGTAGAGAAAAAGAAGAAAGAAGAACAACTGAAAGAACTAAGTACAGAGGAATATGCGAAAAAAGTGTCAGAAAAAGCAGCAGAAGTAGCAAAAATGGAACAAGATGTTATAAATTTGAAAAACCATACTACTCAATATAAAGTACTGAAAGATGAAGAGATAAAACAAAAAGCCCTGAAGACATATATGGATAGCGATGAGTATAAAAAAGAAGTTGAAGCAAATGTAAAGGCAGAAAAACTTTTACAGTTGCAAAACCAAACCGTACAGTATGAAAACTTAGCACAAGAAAGTAAAAATAACGACGCAGCCATGCAAAAGGCAATGAAAAGCGCAGAATATATAAAAGCTAATAATGACTGGTTAGATGCCCAAGCCAACGCTAAAGCAGCCCAACTTATAGGGTCAATAAGGACAAAAATACAAGCGGATGAAGACAGTTCAAATGAAGCTTTAATGAATGCTGACTTTAAGAATGCCTTCGAAGCTCTTCATAGTAAGGTGAAACTAGTGAACGACTTCTCATCTGGAAAGAAACTGAAGTCTGAAGGTTTCGACAAAGAGTTAAGAGAAGTAGCACAAAATATGACGAAAATAACAGATGCAGCAACGAGACAGGCAGTTCAAAGTGCCTATGACGCCGTTAGAGCAACTGTTGTGGAAAGTCAAGAAAAAGAGTTACAACAGACCAAAACAGACCTAGTAAATGCTTTCTTAAGAACGAAAAGTCAGGTAGGACATTATGCTGCAGATGGAACATATGTGCCAGCTGGTGGAACTTATATACCACCAAACCCTCCAAGAGAAGCACCTGCACCAGGACTACCTAAAACATTTACATCGTCACATGGACACAGACACAGGCATGCACCAAAACCAACACAACAACCAACAGTTCAAAATCCAGCACCACAACAACAACCAAAACCAACAGTTCAAAATCCAGCACAGCAACCAACAGTTCAAAACCCTGCACAGCAACCAACAGTTCAAAATCCAGCACCACAACCAAAACCAGCACAACAACCACCTCCACAACCAGCACAGCAACCAACAGTTCAAAACCCTGCACAACAACAACCACAAACAGAGCAAGGACATAAAAGAAGTAGAGAAAAAGGAAACCAAGAATTCTTAAAAATGCTTAAGGAAGATTATGGTTACCCAGATACTCTTGACTTTAGTGACAGATATAAAGAAGCTATTAGAAAGTTCAAGGAAGGAAATACTGACCCGAACCTATTTAGCTTTATGGTTCAGCATCAAATCGGATATAATCTCAAACCTGGAAAATACAAGCTCGCTAAGGGATATGATTTAATAGCATATCATCCAAATGACATGGATGAATTTACTCCGAGATATTTGATGTCAGAGCTAAATGATAATTCAACTCTCTTCATGAAACGCGTAAAAAATAGAGACGGAACGAAAGAAGAAAGGTTTATGAGTCCGGATGACTTAGATAGGGAACTTGTTAAAAACGGTCTCGGAATATATGAAATGCCAGCAGATGAGGTACAAGAAACTCAACAGGAAGAAGTTCAGATACAACCAGACATGGAAGAAATAGTTCAGCAACAACAGCTAGAAGAGCCTGAAGGAAACGAACAAGTCCCTCCTTTGGAAACTAACTTCACAGAACTAGATGAAGATTTGGAACAGCCGAAAAATCTTGACCCTCAACAAGAGTATGAGGTGAATATGGAATCTTTCCAAGAGTCTAAGAAAAATTCGGCTGACATAGTAGAAGAATATCGAAAAATGTTCACCGACATACAAAAGACTCCAACATCAGATGAAAATATTCAGCATAGAATGGAAGTACTGAAAGAAAATGTACGCAAATACAATAATCCTTTTTACTTACGACCATATAACGTTCAATCTTTGGCTGAACTCGGTGAAAATAAAAGGTTAAATTTCAACAAAACATATAGAAATGAAACATTGTTTAAAGTTCATTCAGAACCTAACCAATATGGAAACAAACCTACTTTTGTTTCTGCAGACTATGGAACTACAATGAGATGGGGTCATAAAGCTAATCCGGATAGGTGGTTCATAAACTTACAACCTCAATTCCAAGAAGTTGTAGACGCAATGGAAGTGAATGGTGAACCAGATATAACGGGTATTTTCAGCGCGGCTTTAATGCCATTGAAAGATATGAAAGATGCAGATATTTTGGACCAGTATGAAATGAACATGGCTGAGGAAATATAACACCTGACGTTCTAGAACATTTATCTCAAAGAACTACACAGAACCATAGAGATGGTATATTTGGTGAAGAGTTTAGAAAGAAAGTTAGGGAGAGAGAAGGAAGAGAACCTATTGTACATGACCTTGCAAACGAAAGTTTGCAAAATGTCATAAAAACTTACTTTGCAGACAATGAACTGAGAAGGGATGAATATTTAAGAAAACTCAAATGGACAGTACCAAATGAAATGTTAGTATTGAAAAACATGTTCCTTGACAAAATAAAACCAACTACAGAAATAAATGACGCAAGACTGAAACGTTGGGTAAAAGCTTTCCCATTCACAAAAGATATTATTGGTTACATGGAAAGAAAACCAGAATGGCTACAAAAACATATATTTGGAAACGAGCTTATTCCATATGGACAAGCTCTGTTTGAAGAGCTTGAACCGGAAACTCAGGAAAGAGTCATGCAAACAATAAGCGAAGACTCAAATACAAACTATGACAAAATCTTTCTAGGATATAGGTTACCTGAGATGGGCGACCAGAGCCCAAAGGCAAAAAGGACATGGGAAATTTACAACATACTAGGTGAACATGAGGCAAAGATGCAACAACTTGAAGCAGAGGGCAAGTTACAAAAGCGACACCAAAGAAGAAGAGAAGAGTAGAACAAAGTGAAAGTAGTGAAGAAGTAACTTCATCTAGTGAAAGTAGTGGCAATGAAGGAAAAAGAAGAGTTAAAAACTCAGTCAGGAAGAAAGTAAAGTTGGTACGAGTGGGTTCTATTATGACACATAAATCCAACTATTCTATATTTTACCCATATGAAATGTACGCCGCTCAGAATATAACGCCAACAGTTTTGGATGCCATGAACGGAAATGTTTCCGAATGGTATAACGAATGCGACAATGCCATTAGAAGGTCAGAAATAGTTCCTGGAACTTACGAATATACAACTGCTGTTTCTTATGGAAACGTAGGTGAGTTTGGAGAAGGTTCTTCAACAACAGTAGATATTGCTTGCGACAGGTTTCATATTATTTCTATTGACAACTCATTCTTATACTGGAACAAGACATTGAAATAAAACTTCTGCCAAGTTGTCTGACAAGAAAGGTTGCAATGGAATTTTCTATGTCGGATACCAATATGCTCCAGAAGTTTTCATGGGATATAGATATATTCTAACTCTGACTTAGTTCAAACAGTAAACATGAGCAAACTATGAATGGTTCGCTTTGAGAAACTCAGTACAACCACAAGCTAGAGAACAAACAGACCAGTATGCAACTATTGAGAAAATAAGAAGACTTGACCCTAACGTTCCAGGAGTTTATGTTAACCTTTCTGGACAAACTGCAGCAGCAGTAACCAAAGTAAAACTGAAACTTAGAGTTCCTTTGTCATCTTTCCTCATCTTCAGGTTTTTAAGATACTTGCCAAACTGGGCAGGAAAAATTTCTATCGAACTTACTCCAAGCAAAAATAACTTAGTCATTGCACCAACACAAGACCCATTCACTCTTACAGACGTAAAGGGAACAAATCAAACGTCATTCGCCGAATTTTGCAAAGACAAAGTTGACTTAGACTTTGGTTTCTCAAACTTCAACAATGAAGTAAACTATTATTTCAATGCTGCTGGAACTGCTTGGGACCCAGTTAAGTTCACATGCGAACAGTTTGAATGCAAGAGAATAGAAAGCAGACTTGCCGTTTATATGTTGGACCCAGATATTTCAAATGCTTTAGCTGCCAAATATATTGCAGTTTCACTTATGTTCCCTATACACCAAATATCTGTCAAAGACTTTGCAGGTGAAGTTGGAAACCAAAATCCAGGAGCCGCAGGTGCAAGAACAGATATTGCTTTAACAACTGCAATGAAACATGCAGATACATGTTTGTAACTGTCAGACGAACTATAAATGACTATTCTTGTTTCTACAACCTCTGGTATTAAATATCATATAAACATAGATGGCAAATATTATCCAAGAGAGAGAATATTTACAGTTGAGGATATGAGGTCATACAACTTGACATTAGATGCTATGAACTTTAACAACAACTTCACAACAACCATTAACACCTGAAATGCAAAGTTCTATTATGCCATATGTGAAAGTATGGACTCATACAGGAGGTCAAAAAACTCAATATACAAATGGAGACCGTTCAAACTTTTGCTTGGCATTCCATTTGCTGACTCAGAAGACTTTATGGGTGGTATTTCAACTGTTGGTACTGTACAAATACAATATACTGGTGACAGAGACGGTCCAGATGAATTGAGAGCAAAGAAGTTTACAAAACAATAGCACTTTTCACGGAAGATGCTCTTTTGAAGATTCGTTCGATGAAACCTGCTGGGCTCCTCAGATTGGCATAACGACAGCTTCCATCGAGCAGATTTTGGCAGCAGGTCAGTAAGTTGTTCTTGAACTGACTTCTCTCCGTCAAATATTGACAGTACGCCAGTTTTGACATAATATTGTAAGATAAACTTACCTTTAGAAATATCTGTAAGTTTTGAAGTTATATTTTTGTCTGCTTCAAGAACTTTCACCATTTCAGTTATACCAACTTTCTTTGCTTTATGAAAATATTTAGGTTCAGTAAAGACTGCTATTCTATAACATTTTCCATTGTTTGTGTAAAGAACTATTCTGTCAATGTATTTGTATTGTTTGTGAGTATAAACTTTGTTCTGCTTCAATTCAATAAGATATCCGAATACGTCCATCTTTTTATTCTAAGTAAAATGTCATTTCCGAAAAATAGAAGCGTAAGTGTTTCAAAAGGTTTAATGGCGGTGGCAGATGTGAAGTTAAATTCACCAACTCAAACAAACAGTCAAAGTGTTGTTGTCAATGTCAAAGACAGAGATGTTGAAGTGGGGAAACCATACGAAGACGAAGATGGTATAACAATTGTTCCTGTAAAAGAACCAACATATCCTGAAGTTAACAGAGACTTAAGTTCTGTTGCAGATATTCGAAACGACTACCAACAACTGAAAGACAAACTTCAAACTCAGGAGAAGATTTGTCAAGCTTTAAGTATAATGTTAAACTTGGTCGAACACAACCCTGTAAAAATGAACTCATATGTCATTGCACCTCATGAAGTTTTGAAAGAACTATTGAAACTTTTGACAGAGGCAGACGATATAAACATCAAAGAAATAGAACCCGACATTAGTTGCTGTGGTGTTTCATATAATGTCATTGACAAGATATACGTTATGAAAGGAGGTGAACGTTGAACTTAAAATATAGTTTCCCAGACGTTTATAAAAATATTTGACGACCACAACATTTCATTAAAATTTATTTGCTAAGTAAATGGCAGAAGACATAATGGTTTATACTATTACGACTAAAAACCCTGAGTCATATAATTCTATAACAACAAACTTACAAAGTCCTCAAGGACGATATTGTAAACTAACCTTAAACACAATGACGACTAAAGCCTGTTTTGCTCTTTTGACACCAGAAGACTTTATTGTTGTGAATGGTAAAAAAACTCCTTTGAAGATACTTACTCAGATATACCACCAACAGGTTTTGTTGACTTATTTAATACTTTAAGTACGGGTGTAACATGTGCTGCAACTAGAGCAGGTTTCATTATGTTTGGATGTCCGACTGAGTTTACTATTAATGATATGAGCTATAATACAAAACTTATATCTGGTTTTTACTACAACAGTTTCCTATAAACAGGAAAAGGTGTCATACAAGGAATGTCTATTCCATTGACATTAAGCACACCAATCTTATATATTGTTTCAAACTTAGGTTCAAAGTGTTATTCGAATGTCGACAGAAACTATTATGACCAAAAGATACTTATGCGTATAAACAATACTTTCTCTGCTGGTTTGCCTATTGTTCATTCGAATGCAGAATTTTCAACCTTAGTGAACTCAAACACTTTGGCAAGTATAACGTTGACATTAGTTGACGCAAACTTTGTTCCTGTAAAACTTTTATGTCCTATGTATTTCAATGACAGCAGAAAGTTTCGAATTGGAAGATGCAACTGGTGAAAGTATTGTATTACAAGAACAACTTCAACAACAAATAGCTCAAGAACAACAAATGCAACAAATGGAACAACAAAGTCAAGAATAAAAAAATAATATTTTTTTATTTTTATAAAAATGTACAGAATAGATGTTTCAGATTTTTATGACTTCCAAGCATTCAGAAATATGTGTCCATTTAGAGACTATAACAAAGCAGTCGAGAATTTGAAACGTTTAGTCATTTATGTTGACTCTGCCCCAGAATGTTATGTCATGAAAGAATGGGATGTTGTCTTTAACAAACCAAGAGCAACAATAGTGTCTGAACAAGAATGTAGACAGAAACTTAAGAAAATAAAAGTTGTACAAGTTGGAATGAAGATGTTAGATGCTTGGGATATCTTATTGTCAAAGTTAGAAGATTTTTCAGTTCGAGGTATAAAGTTTTATACACCTTCTCCAAACTTCTATTCTATCTTCACTGGATATAAGTTAGTATACAAGTCAAGGGTACGAAGGCACTGCGCGCCTCCTTACCCAATACTTGTGAATTTGACACTTTACAAAACCGTTAACGTATATTTTACAACACAAACGACAACACTAACTTAACCTTAAATATTTACAAAGCCGCCAACCACTTCACCTCACTAATGTAAAAAATAAACGTTCTCACTTACAAAAGTATTGCAACTCCTCCCATTGCTGTGCTTCACACAACAGTTCATATTCTTCTGACTCACTTTCTTCTTCATATAGGTCAAAATCACTGTCAAAATGAATGTTAGTAAGTTTTGACAAAGCTAATGAAACACGTTTACCGTTTGTATCGTATGCTTGTATAAACTTTCCATTATGCTTGTAGTCATAAACGCTCAAACTAACTTTACCCTTTCTCCCTCGTATCTGATAGAATGTATTTTCACGAGGAACGAAGAACAAATTCTTGAACTCATGACCGTTGTAGTTTGTTATCTCAATAGTTTTCGTCATTTATATAAAAATAAATAAAAAATAAAATAAAAAAATAAACTTAAAAATTAATGATATCACCACCCTCACACGTATGAAAACATAGCACAAAAATAAATTTAGGTGAAGTGGTGAGATCTCACCTGTTTTTTCACCTCTTTTTTCACCCTGTTGAATTCATTGCTTTATAACTCTCTTCCTTTATCCAACTCTTCTAACTTCTTCTTAAGTTCAGCAATGTTGTCCTCATGAAGTTTAATCTTCCTTAATATACCTTCTCTATCTAATGGTTGCTTTATCTTTCTAAACTGAACTCTACCATCTTTCATAGTATAATGTAAAAACCTTCTGGAATAGTTCCTGATTTAATGTATTCTACCAAAAACTTTTGTTTCATTGCTTCAGTGACTTTATTTGTCATTTCAATCAAATAAAAATTTTAATATTAAATAAAAATAACGTTATTTTTTCAGTAAGGAAACGCAGGAGTTTTACGATTTATTTTGAGGAGTAGGTTCTGGTTTAAATGTTGGAGTCGGTTTAGGAGTTGACTTTTGAACAGGAGTTTGTACTTCCATAGGTTCAGGAGTCATTGAAGGTTTTGCTTGTGAAGGCGTTGGTTTGGCGAAGGTGTTGGAGTTTGTTTAACTTCAGCTACTTCAGTATTATTTACAACATTTGCTTTATTTCTTTTCAAACATCATAACTGCTCCTGCTGTAGCTAGCAAACCTAGTGGGAGACCATATTTTTATATAAGGACTTGACCAAATGCTATTTTTGACAGGAGCTGGTGGAACACCTAACCTTGGTGAGACTGCTCTTTGCCATTGTGCAGCTCGTAAGAAATATTCAATAGTGCTCCATAATCGTTTGGTAAAGTTTGTTTCATAGATGGTGAAGGTTCACGAGAGCTTGATGAAGAACTCATTTATAAGCTTTAAAAATAAACGTTCATCCTTTATTCCTCACTGTCGTCCGTAGCTAAGTTATAGTCATCTAATCTTATTATTGGGATTCCATTAGCACGCACCTGAATGGCAAAGCAACAATCCCTCATAAATCCAATAAGTGGCTTTGGTACATTTTCAGTTGCTAGTTCAATAGGTCTTTAACAGACAATTTGTATGTTATTGGAGCAGTAGATGTTTGACCTTGCTGGAAGCAAAAGTCCACTTCTGTTGGAAAACCACATAAGAAATGTGTGTTGTCATAGCTATCCCATTTATGTTCCACACTACCATCATCCACCAATGACCTCATAACATCTTCATTAAATCCTATCATTCATTTTTGTATTGCAAGCGTTCGCAACCATTTCATAAAATACAGGTCCATATGATTTTTCAGGTTCTGCAGGCATATTTCCATAAGCTCCCATGGAAAGCTGAAGATATTGAAACTTAGGGTTCTCAAAATTAACATAATAGTTGTCTTTCTTTCTAAATAGTGCCCAAATACTTTTTAACATTAATAGGCGTATAAGCTGCTGTAAATGTTTGCACTTGAACTATCTGTATTCTTTGAGAATGAACCGTCCATAGGAATCCAATCCATAACTTTAACAGGAAAACATAAAGCCTCGTTTGTATAATGTTCTACAAGTTCTGTATAAATGTTAGGGTCTAAGAGAATGATTTTGGATGAATGAAACATTCATTAAAATCCATCTTTATTCGAAATAGTTGCTGGGTTACAGTTGTAATAGTAACTGTTCCACTAGCTTCTACTGCCTTCGTTATCATAGTGAATGGTTTCATTCCATGGAACAAATTTATTTGTCGGTGATTTGAATCTGAAGCAAATGCAACTTTAAGAGTTGGATTGAAAGCAATGATATCATTTACAGATATAGATGTGCATTGTAAGGCGTCGCTACTGAACTTTACTTTAAGCTGAATGTTTCCTGCAAAAGCTGGAATAAATCGAATAGCTTCTAATGGAAGGAATCTTCTAACAGGAATTCTTAAACGAAGCTTAAAATCAAATGATTTTCCTGCTGTAATTGTACCACTAACAATATTGTCCTGTTCTGCATGTTCCCGAATGACTCCATACATCTTTCATGTCGAGTCTTTGAGAAAACATCTACTTTCTTTATTTGTTCGGTAGTTTTGTGAGTTTGAAGTTATATATGCTTCTTCTCTTGCGTTGTCTTGAGAATATACGATACGACCATTTGCAAGGATTTGATATCCAGCAACTGCATAGAAAGCGTCATCGAAACCAATCCAAAATCCTGGTGGGTTTGTTTTATTGGAACCCTGAACCAATTTCTTTATCTACAATAAATTGACCTTCCATTTTATACGTAATGAATGTATTGTAAAGGTCCAACATATTTTCACCAGGAGGTGAGAGATTGAATGTTACCCATGTGTATCTTTAGCAGTTCCAGGTTGTGATGGAATCTTTGCGTCAGAATATTTTCTATTAGTGTCACCAATTTGAACTGCATTGTCTATGATATCGAAATATGAGCGAATCTGATGAATATGCTCTGCTGGAGTAAATTCGTTTAACTGTTCGTTCTGCATGTATTTACTTCAGATAAAAATATCTATTTACTTCATTATTCTCACTCTTCTTCTTGGCATTCGTGGTGGAAGTTGTTCTTGACATTTTCAATGAACTGTACATTCTCTTTTGTCTCAACTTCTTCACTGGTGGGTCAGGTTCTTTGACTCGGTTTGCTTTTCAATGAAATTCACGAACTTTGCAATAAGCTCTTGGTTCGTTATTGAAAGTACATCTGGCTTCTTTTCTTCTGGTTCTATTGACTTTTCAGTTTGAATAGAAGGCTTAACATGGGCTTCGTGGGCTTCACCCTTGCCATACACCTTAATGTTGTCGCTTTCTGCATTCGCTAATGGAACCTTTCTTTTTCTTACGTATATTTTACCATCTTTACTCTGACTTACGTAATAGAAAGGATGTTGTATTCCTCTTGCGTCATTTAATATAATAGACTCTCGCTCTGATTTTGACAAGCTCATTTTACATCGGTTAAAGTTTTAATTTTGTTTTTTATCTGCAGTCAAATGACTCAGACAACCCTACGGACAAGACCCAAGGGGTCATAGATTTGAAGCATTGAAGAAAGAAATTCGTGAGCAAATTTTATCCGAACTGAAGGAACAAAAACAAGAACAAAAGCCAGAGAGACCAAAGAGAAAACTTAGTGAAAAACAACTTGCTGCATTAGCTGCTGGAAGACAAAAGAACCCACGTTTGCTGGCGAAGAAAGCTAGAGAAGAAGCTGAAGCAAAAGCTAAAGTGTTGCATGCTAAGTTCGGTCAACGATAGAAATTGAGTGGAAATTAATCGTCGAGGAGGTACGATTATGTAAAGTAAAAAAATGTTGTGGGATTTTTAATATTATATATTATTTTATAATAAAATTTTTTTGAGTCATTTTAAGAAGCACATATAATTTTTTGAATTTTAAAATTAAAGTAGTGTCAAACGAATTTATCACTTAATTTAATACTCAGATTTCTTAAAATTAATGAAAAAAAGGTTTTCTGAGAACTTTTGAGAATGGTTTTCAAATTCCATTATTGAAAATATATAGGTATTGTATGAAATTCAAGCTCTATATATTAAAATTCTAAATTTTTTTAAAAATTACTTTTCAGAGGAATATGATTTTGAATGGTTGATTAATAAGTATAAAAATGTCTACGATTTTAAGGAGGAATTGTTCCTTATGAGGTATACATCATAACTATATTACCTCATAAGGAACAATTCCCTCTTGATAGCTGGGAAACTTTCTCTGAATAACTTATCATTTGGAGAAAGTTTCCCAGCTATCTATTAGAAACTAAAAGGCTGTGAGGCACTAATATATAATCAATGCCTCATAGCCTTTAGTTTCTTATTAAAAACGAGAAAACTTGTTCGAAATGATAAACAATTTCGAACAAGTTTTCTCGTTTTAAGGAGGAATTGTTCCTTATGAGGTATACATCATAACTATATACCTCATAAGGAACAATTCCCTCTTGATATCCTGGATATTTTTGAATATATTTTTTGAATTAAAGTTCTCAAAAGTATTATCAAAAGTGATTTTTTAAAAATATCTCCAATTAATTAACTAATTAAAAGTATTATATTTTTAAAATTAAATAGTTTTTCAATTTTTTTGAAGGAATTGAGATACTTCCCACGACAATAAAATTGAGAGGTTTACATTATGACTGATCTTAGCATGCAACAAAAGAAGCTGAAGCAAAGAAAGAGTAAATGGTTTATTTTTATCCGAATTAAATGTATAGACAAATACCTTTATCTGTTGCGTTCAGTAGTGAAACCCTGACGTCAAAATAAAGGGGAACAGAGTAACGTTTAAGTTTCCAACAGACTGGATTGTGAACATAAATGAAGAGAAGTACATTGGCATAACATCTATGTATATAACACGTGCATTTAGGAAAGTTGACTTTATACTTCAAGTCGAGATAGAAAATGACGAACAGTCTTTAAGTGCCCAAAACATTCACATATACAAATACTTTAAAGACGATACAACTTTACAAGAATGTATGATTTCCTTCAATGAAATGTTCGAGAAAAAGTTCAACATTGAAGTACAAACTTTACAGCCTTTACGTGAGTTTTTTGCACAACTGAAAGAAGAAGGTAGTCAGCCACAACTTATAGACTTTCATTATGAATTTAATGAAAATGAAGATGGAACACATGACTGTCAATTCATTGTATTCTCACCATTCAATGAAGTAGCTAAAAAGAAAAAAAATCCATTACGTATAAGATTTCAAATCTCTGAACCAAGTGATGATTTCAAGAATGTTTTCAATTATGATGCAATGCTTCCGAGGAAAAATGAATTTTCCGAAATTAGATTTCCAGGTATTTGGGATAGAAAGCAAGCTATATTATATTCAAACTTAAGTAAGGGAGTTGAAAATGAGTTCATTGGTCATACAAGAACTTCACCACTTCCTAACCCTAAATACTATAAATTAACTGGCTTCAATCGTGAGTTTTGGATAGACATGTTCTCCACTCATGACCATAAAGCAGTTTCTTACCTCCAGACCATAAGGACTGTCTCTACATTGAAGCACAACTCTTAAACTCTACCATCGCAGTATTGTAAATGACCACATGAGCTTATTTTTATCACGAATGACCTCATTGCTGACAAAAATAAATGACCTCAGAACTTCAACTTACGAATAAAGCTTGTTTTAGTCGTTATTGAGAAGTTAAACTTCTCTTCAAAGCAAGGTTGACATGACTTACATAAGTCAAATCCAATCTCTTGACCGTCATAAAGTGCTTTATATAAGTTTCATTAAACTGAACTCAGAGTCTTTGTCATATGTTCCTTGCGGAACCATTAAACCTTTATCTTCATCATAGAAACACTGAACAGAGTCAGGAAACATTTCATTAGCGGTTAAAGCAATAACATCTTGCTTCACGCCTTTCATTCTGCAGTGAAATGCAACTTCATTTAAATCATTCGTGAGTAAGTCTATGTAAGTCTTCTTTCCACAAAATATTGACTTGTATGCTAAACTTTGTTTTCCAGGTGTGATTTCTGCAAAGTCGCTATGAAATTGACCAAGGTTTTTACCAATGAGAACTCTTCCATAACGTTTCTCAAACTCTTCAGCTAAACGAGGGATATCTTCATTGTAGAGATGCATACTGTCCGTATCGCTATAAAAGATGTCCATTCCTAAGTCCTCAGCAGTACAGAATACTTCACACATTATTCTCTTCGACATAGACAGAATGTTAACACCAAGTGGACAGAAGTTAAAGTGTCTGCAAATGCTTTTCGTTAGCTTGAAAATAGTTTTATCTGAACCATCCAAACCTTCGAACTTCACTATATGGTTGTAGTTTCTGATGGCATATCTTATAGCATCTTTGTCATTTACTATGGTTATTTTTGACTCAATAGGAGATAGAATAGTTTTGCCATAAATACTGTTCAGAATGAGCTTTATATTTTCTTGCAAAGGATTTCCTTCTTTCTTATACTTTAACCTTAACTCAAACAACTTCTTTACTTCATCTCTTATTCTAATATCTCTGTTTCCATCGTAATAGTATCCTTGCAACACTTCACATTTGACACCTTGATATTTTATGAGGTCTTGTAATGTTATATGGTCAACATACATTAAACAGCAAGTGTTTGAACTTCTGGGAACGTTAAGTTCTGGATTTAGTTCAGGGTCACAAACTATTAAAGGAAAGTGTCTATGTATTCCAATCTCTGTTATCTTAATGAGAACAAAGAAGCCAGACATAAACTTTTCACCAATGGGTTCCTTTTGGTCGTCATCGAATAAATGTCTCATGAGATACTCTGTGCTTAACATTTCTTTCTTCATAACCTTTGGAATACCTTCTAAAGTATAAAGTCTTGCTATAGCTGATGGATATAATGAAACAGCGTCGAAATCAGCAATGAGTTTCTTTTCGCTCTTTTGTTTAATGTTATCTGACACATACATCTTCCACCTTGAATACAGCGTGAAATAAATTCTCTTGGTTTATTTGAGAGGTCATATAAATTTCCATTCGGGAAGTACACTCTGTTCTCAAATAATTTGTTAGCAATTGAACAAATACTAACGTAGTCATAAACGTTTAAATCAAATTCTTTCAATATGTCATTGCGGAACTTAACAAAACCTTCTCTTAAAATTCTTACATCTTGTTTGCAATAAAATGTGCTATACTTTTCTAAGTCGAAGTGGTTCTCATCTATTCTGCAACCTTTGATGGAATCTATGTTTTTCATGAATGTATCTGCATCCCGGATAAACTTACATGCTTCAGAAATGACACCAGTTCTGTTGTCATTTGCTAACAAAACACTGCTGTAGTAGTTGTATGGAAATACTTCTTTCGGTCCTGTTTGTAAGTTAAACATAGCAGGAAATAGTTTAAGCTTCTTATTTATAACACTGTAAGAGTCTTTTATAATAATTGCCCTTCCTTTATATAAGCCAGTTATTTGCATTGTTCGTGAACCTTTAATGATGGGAGTTCCTTTCACTTCTGTCATGTGTCTTAAGATGAAGTTTATATCATAACTGAGGTTATGGAAATATATTAAACTCTTGTCAGGAAGTCGTTCCAAAAATTCTGTTGCACAGTTCTGACCCCAAATGCTTTCACTCACTGAACCATCTTCACTGTCGTAACAGATGTTAAAAGCTTTATGAAAGCCATCGGTACTGCACTCAAAGTCAGCAAAGAAAACGTGCTCAGGAATGAACTTGCACTTATTTTTATTTACTTCTTTTGACTCGGCTTTCTTCTTCAGTTGTACACAATACTTTGGAGCATATGTCAAATCTTTAAAT
Source organism: Trichomonas vaginalis G3 (assembly GCF_026262505.1). Classification (NCBI taxonomy): domain Eukaryota; phylum Parabasalia; order Trichomonadida; family Trichomonadidae; genus Trichomonas; species Trichomonas vaginalis. The sequence goes on from NC_067203.1 coordinate 4,714,525, forward strand.
GGTGCAAGGTTCTGTTTATATAAGTCAGTCGTATATGTGAAAAGTTCTCCATAAGAAATAGGTTCGAAATATTTGCACTCCCACAATGTTTTCATAACATCCCATAACGGTGTTGTTCTATCATAACGAACTAATATATTTTTCTCTCTCTTTGTATAAATCTTCATCTGTTTCTCAATGTTCATTCCACCACACTCCTTCAAGATTTCTATATAGTTGCGAATGAAATATGTTGTCATTGGTAATCTTTCATTTAGCATGTAGTGGTCTTCAACAAGAAGTAAGTCAATAGTTCGAACAGTTTCACATTCTTTTGGTATGTATCTCTTTATTTCATTATGTCTTGAGTCATTGAATAACCAATGGTAACATTAAATGCTATACCTGTTGCGTCAGAAATTTCTTGTACTTTACTTTGAGGAAAGTCTCTAACACGAATGACTTCTCTCATGTGGTCAATAGTTTCTTCATTTACTCCAGCCTGAATGCAAGCATAAACGAAACAATTGTCTTCTGTCATAAGTGTTGCAGTTCTTTTGTTCATTCATTGAAGATTTGGTAGCGTTCAAGATTTATAGGTAATGTGCAAAGATACTTCCAGAACTGACCGCTTCTCTTCTTATAAAACTTCTTTTCACCATTATCTTTCCAAAAGCTTTCTATAAGTGCTGGGTTTCCTGTTTGCTTAAGAGCTTCCAAAATGGCTTTCTGGTCATTTGTCAGTGTGCTTTCATCTCTATATGGTCTCTTTTTTGGTTTGCCTTTCTTTACATCTGACATCGTTAAGCCTTCATATTCTGTTAAATCATACATCTTTATTTCAGTAAGATTCTTTATGTTTGTCAAGAAGAAGTCATAGTGCATTTCAACAATACCTGCAGCATTTGCTTCTATCTCTGATATAAAGTTCTCCTTCAAGAGCTGATGTAGTAATGTTCCAATATTATTGAGGTTTAACGTAGAACATTCATACTTTCCACCAAGTTTATAACATACCATCCATCTTTGTTGTGAGTTTATTTTAATCTTCTCTAAGAGTCTCATGAAAACCTTACCGAAATGTTTGTGTAAGTAGTCTCTGTTTGGTTCATCTAAAGCTTCGATGTTAAAGTCAATGAGTCTATTGCCTGACTTCACATTTCTCTTCCTATTCTCTTCATCTTTCTTTAACCATCTCTCACCTTCTTTTGGTTTGTCGTCAATGGAACGAATGACATCGTTAGCTTTGCGAACTTGTTCTATAGCACTTTTAAACATCTCTCTTCTCTGTTGTTTCAGTGTGTCGTCTCTTCTTCTTGTTTCACCAACGTTTGCATTTGTTATGTCAAACATTTCTCTTCTTACTTCATGAGGTACTGAACGTCTATGATATAAGTCAATAGCAACGTCATTTAAAGGAAATGCTCTTGCATGGACTTCGTCCTCGCCGCGTTGCGGCTTTATGAACTCAATTGAAATTCTAATCATAAACTATATTGCACCATTATATTCATTAACATGAAGTCAGCGAGATGCTTTAGTTGTTGTTCGTATGTTTTGGCTACTTCTATGTTAGCTTCTTAAAAGTTGTTTTTATTTCCGAGTTTCTAACTTAGACCAACTTCGATTACCAATTCTTTAGTTAGGAACATAAAAAAATATTTTAAAAAATTAGATTAATTTTTTTTAAAGTTATTTTTCTTAATAATTAATTTTTAAATATTTTATTATTTTTATTATGATGGAACATTATCTATAGTTGCATTTAGGTTTCTTCTTTTCATATTCTATATGCTCTTCTCTACTTGCCAATCATAGTATATGCAGTTCTTTAAATAAATCGCTTCATACTTGTATTCATATGTTTTGTATCTTTATAGACAAGAAGGTCTGATTGTGTATAAAGAGAATCAAGTGTTGTCAGTATGTCAGATACCTCGATGTATCTATCGTTCAGTGTAGATTCGCAAGCATAAACGTTTTGGATTAATATAATATACTTCACAATCTTTAGCAGTCTTGTTTTATAATTGATTATACCTTTAAATATGAAGATGTAATTGCTGTTTGGATTAAGTTGAAATGTCAAAAGAGTATAACTCATGTATTACTTCTATGAAAATGAACTAACGTGGATCTCTAGTCTTATAGCTTATGTATCTGCAGTAACCAGAAAGTAATATTAAATTGATAAGTATGTGAAGACAAATGTTGCATCATATTAGTATTTATAATTTCATTTTTTACATCTTCAAGTGTATAGATAAACGACTTACTTAACCGAACATGAAAGATAGTTTATAAACAGAAAAATTTCTTGAGCCAAAATGGTATAGATATAATGCATATATTGACTATGTGTTTAAGTTTATCTAGTTGTACGATGAGTTTTAAAGTTTAAAATGTATTGAAGAATAGACTCCATTGGATGTCATTTATACGTTAATTCTAAAATATAACATATAATTATATTGTTATTGAGAAATCTGAAGGTGTCTTTTCACTTCAATCACTATCTGGAATTACTAATTATCGAGAACATTCAAAGGTTCACTTTGCACGAGTTAGATATTTAAAAACTTCTCTCTTATACAAACAATGGTAGAGCATATCCTTATAACACTTACTTAGACAACAAAACAAGCCGAAAAGAATGTTTACAGCTCTGACAATGTTGCACTTACTTTTACCAAAGAATGGGTTTGTAAGACTTTCGTTCAACATGAAGTGGTTGTGGACAATTACAATCTTCAACCATGGTAAGTCTTTGTCAACAACATAGTCGTCATGTGAAGAACCTTTAGCTGTAGGTATGTTGACTCGGATATTGACATTTGCCAACGGTGCAATTTTTGCCAATTGACCTCTGAGAATGTACCTTGTCTTCACACATGACTCAAGATACTTCATCTTCTCATCTGTAACAAGACCAGAGTTCCTGAGACATGTAAGAATACAAGGTTCATTGACAATTGTTTCAATTGAATTGTAAATTCCATACCTTGTCAAGTCAATGTCAGACTTATTTATGAACGGGAAGTATCCAGCATGTTGTCTGACTGCTTGAGGGTTAGGTTGGTACCATTCGAACTTGACACTTGCAATTCCTTCAATTGCATTCAAAATGTCTGAGTCGGAGTCAACCATTTGTTCTCTCTTTGTAGTCTTGAATGCGTCAAGAAGTTTTGCGGCTGTTTGTTCATTGCCATGTGCATAGTAAATGTGACCATCCAAATCTGTTATGGTCAATCTGAGATTGTGTCCTTTCTTATTTCCGTCTTGAATTGCAGCAAGTACTCCCATGAAGCCTTCTTTGTTCTTTCCTTCGTCAAAGTTTACTGTAAAGGTTCGACCAGATGTAATTTGACTTCTAACTTCACGATACTTTTCATATGCATATCTTGTTCTTTCCATGGGAGCATGTGCGTCTTCACCTTTTCCTTTTTTCCTTCTCAAAGGATGCAATTGTTCGTCATGTTTCCAGTAGAATCTGGCAAAGCCGTCGTGCCCTTCAACTTGAGGTTCACTAACATCGAAAGGCATGTCCATAAGACGTTCTTCTTCTAACCTCTCTAGTCTGTTTGGATAATTGGCACGTGCTGTTTCCAAATCCATTTTGTAGCGAAGACCAGACAATTTGTCATAGACTTTTATGGGTCTTCCCTTCCCATATTTAAAATTCTTCGAAACTCTCCACCCATATCTTTGTAACTCTGCTTTTATTCTAGCAGACTTTCTATCCATTCTATATGGGGGCATTTTTATAAAAATAAAAAAATATTTTTCTTTACTTTACATAACCGCCTGCTGCCATAAGTCTTTGACGCCAACCCATACCAGCTAATGAAGGTTGACTTGGTTTAGTTTGGAAACTAAACTTTGGTTTTGGTTTATCTTCAGTTTTTGGTTTTTCTTCTTCTATCGGTTTTTCGTCACTTTTCGGTTCCTCTGACTTTACTTCACTTGCAGGAACAGTTGTGTCGTCAACATCTTCATAAATATCATATGCCATTTGTTTTTGTTTTCCTTTCAACTTTTTGTGTTTGTTGTAAAGTTTAGAATATTTCGACTCTAAGTCAATGAGATGTTCTATAATGAACTGTTGGTCAGTGAAGTAAACTTTTCCATCTGTTGTCTCGAAAGCTCCTTCAGACTTCAATATTTTATTTGTGAGAGTCTGTTTCTTTTTTGAGATACTAGCCGTTCCATTTCTGTGAAAAGTGACTTTATAGTTAGGGTTTGTATTTCCAGACCTGGCACTTTCTATTATTGAATTTTTCTCTTCATCTGTAAGTTCTTTGACAGGTTTTGACAATGGTTCTGAACTTTTTGTTTGTGGTGTCAAATCTACCGTTTCAACTTCTTCGGTCATTTCATCTCAGTAAAAATTTTTAGATTGGTTTGTTTTCTTAGCAGCTTTGACAATATTCGTTGACAAATACCATCCAACAAAACTGACATCTGACTGTGAAAGTTCTTTCAAATCAGATGATATTAAAAACTATCTGCGTTCAAAAAATGTAAACCAATATTTCATTGTCGATCAAAACCATTCTGCTCTTGGTGTCATTGACGGTTGTATAAAAATGTTAAGAGACTTAAACCAACCACATGGTGGTGAAGCAAATGAAATGTCATATGACGACAAATATAGACACTTCTCCATGGCAAAGATGAGACAAGTTTTAAATATTTACAATAACCGTAAACAAAAAGGTTTGGGAAACCACTCCCCCGAAGAAATGAAAAACAACCCTGACTTAGAGAAAGACTATATATTTAATAATTTAGTCAAAAGAGACAAACAAGAAAGAATGCCGGGCTTCAAACTTCAGAAAGGTGACAAAGTAAAAATAGAAATACCTAAACGCGACCCATATGAAAATACTATTGACTATGACAACAATGGGAACCCGACAGGTACTCACATTCGTGTTCGTAAAAATAGAAGAAAGTATACAAGAGAATATTATGAAGTTTTAGGCAAACATGGCAAAATGTACAGACTGCAAGCAGAAGATAAAACTACTATTGTCAGACCTCGTTTCAAACTTGTCAAAGTTCAAGGTGGTATACTTTCAAAGACAGTTTCTAACAAATATAAGACAACTCCTGACGAATATGCTAAAGAAGTTGAAAATGACGACTAAGCAATTCTATACCATGCGTAAACTGTCATGTAAGGTGGCATGTATTCTTTACTTTGTCCCGTTGTTTGCGTATATCCTGAAACGAAATGTGTATGGTTTCCTTCTCCCTGAGTGTCACTCCAGTAACAATTTATAGCAAACTTAACGTCGTCTTTAACATCATATCCTTTACCTTTTGTCATTCCTGACCAATCCCAATATCTATGACTATGCCAACCTGCTTGAGATGTACTTAAATCTATGTAATGACTGTGTGCAGGTAAATTTTCACCTGAAATCGTTTTACTTCCACCTGTTTCCTTTGAAGAGTTTGCACAATACAAAAACCTGTCGACTATTTGTTCCCATGCACCAACACCAAACATTACTTGAGGACCTCTTGCATCCATAGATGTATAAATAGAACCTACTGGGTTCATTAAATCAAACATATGAGATATTATAGGATTGTCTCTTTTGAACTTAAAATATAGTGCAACTATTTCAGGTTTCTTCTGGTTTGTGTCAGAATATTTTTATAATATAATCTTATGTTTTCAGGGTAGGTAAAATCTTGACTATAATATTTTTTCTGTCATCTGTATAATAATATACTATTCTCGTTTTTTCTATTGCATTATATCTTTTATATCTATAATAATCTAAATATAATGTTAGCTTTTGTTCATCTACATGTGGTGTTCTGTCGTCATCTCCATAGTCATAATAATGTGGTGCTGGAGCTGGGTCAGGCAATGTCATATCTGCCATTTCATAAACTCTTAAATATTTCTTTTGTTCGTCTCCATATAAGTTTAAGTAGCAGTTGTTGTCTAATGGAACTTTAACTTGTGTACCATCATTCTTTTTATAGCTTACATACATTTCATTGTTATTTTTCGGAATGAGTTTATGCCGTGTACCATTTTTTAAGGACTGTACCAACTGCCATCTAAAATATTTATTTTCTTCATTGACAGAAAAGTCACCAACAATAGTTTCAATATTTTTTGTTCCTATCAAACTTTGGTATATTTCATTGACATATGTTTTATCTGCTTTATTTTCAAGGCTAACGTTTAAGTCTGTTATTTCAGAAGGTGTATGTGTATGTCCAACGTCACTTTTCCTGTTTAAGGTTTCTTGTAAGTTTGTAATATTTGCAATGGTATGTGTATGTCCAACGTCACTTTTCCTGTTTAAGGTTTCTTGTAAATTTGTAATATCAGATATAGAATGTGTATGTCCAACGGCACTTTTCCTGTTTAAGGTTTCTTGTAAATTTGTAATATCAGATATAGAATGTGTAAGAGTCTTATCTGCTTTTGTCTCTAATGTTTCCTTAAGACTTGGTATTTGGTTAATATAATGTATATGAGTCTTTTTAGAATATTCGTTTTCAGCTCTTGTCACTTCACTTGACATTTTATTGTCAACATATGTTTTGTCTGCTAGTTCAGGATGAGTATGTTCTTTTGTTGCATAAGCATTGTTAGCTCTTTCTTCTTCTTTTGCTATTGCATCGTCTACATATTCTTTGTCAGCTTTGTTGTCAACATCTGCCTTCAAAAGAAGTTCATTTATAGGTTTCTCGTTTAAAGTTCCTTTTGTTGGATTTATACAGACAGTATTGTTCTTATTGTCTTGAAATAGAAACTCATCTGTCATTGGGTTTATTGTCAGTTTTAAGTCACCCCCTTTCAATGACTCAGATATCTTAGAATAGTTTGAAAAGTTTGTTGTGTTCTTATTTAGAGCTTGCATAATGAGTTGTCGGTTGTGTTGTATTTCTCTCATAGACGCTGTTTCATTTGACATTTTTATTATAGATAAAATATGCTTCCAATAGAAAAAGAAAATTCTAGAGTTGCTACAACTAAACCATTAGATGAACTTTTTACTAATGTCGGTCAAAAGTTTGAGACAGATACCGTAAAGCATGAAGGCTATCGTTTTGACTACCCATTAAGATGGTTAAGAGACCCATCCGCCACAAAGCTATTGGCTTTCGTAGAATGAAGTTCATTTCAGAAGTCATACATGGTTTCCCATTTACGGTCGGTTTTGAAGTTCGATACTATAACAAAGAAAAACGTATGTATGAGAAATTTGAACAAGGAAAACTTTTACAAGTTAACTTGCTTATAAACTTAGAAACAACTCTTCAAGCTTTTCAAGAAAAAATAAACGATATCTATATTGAATATGCAAACCAGTTTAACATTGACGAAGGAGAATACCATCTCGATATTATTTATGACAGGAAAAATGCAACTGTTAAAATCAATAAAATAGAAGACCTTGGAGAAAACGTTTATATTTCTACAAAATATAACAACTTGGCATGGTATAGATTTATGAGGATGTTAAATCAGCCTGCAGCATATCCAGTACACCCGGACTATTATGAAGTCGAAAACCCTAATGGAACATATGAAAATATTTTCGACCCAGATGCTATTATTGTTCATGCTTCATTTTCTGGTGCGCAAAACTCTTTCTTATGTCTGATGAATGACTTTTACGAAAAACCTACAAAGTTATATGAACCGCCGAGTGGAAGTATTTCAGACTTTCAAGTATGGTTTACTACAGATGGAAGAAAAAGAATAATTCCATTATACCATGCGTTTTACTTAGAACTTAGTTTCATATACAACTACTATCGAACGATAAAAATATAATTTTTTAATATACCGGTTGTGGTTGCCAACTTGACCGTGGTGCAGGTTCAGGCTGTTGTATTACAGGAGCTTGTTCTTCTGGTTCAGGGTCTTTAGGTATAATACCAACAAACTGACCTACTCTTTTACCAATATTTTTGACACCGTTCCATACTCCTCTTCCGACAGATTTTATTCCATTCCATATACCTCTTCCAACATTTCGAAAGAAGTTTCCTATCTTACTGAAGAAACCCATTTTACTATATGTAAAAATCTAATGTCCGCCTAGTCTCTTACGTTTCCTGTTGAGTTCCATAGCATTCTTTAACTGGAGCTCATACATTCTGTTTCTCCTCTGGTAGAAAACATATTCTGGGTCAACTCCTGTGTTCGCGTCATCTGCATAAAGTTGTTTATATCCCACTTCAGGGTTTGTATAAAACTCTTTCCATCTCATATTTGCATACCATGGTGGCAAACCTAACGCAGCGTCATTTGACATGGCAGTTTGCATTTGTACATCTGTTGGCACTTGACCATAGTTTGCCATTGCAGTTTGTATTCTAACTTCATTTGGAATATTCTCTGGGTTTGGTTGTCCATGTTGCTGTGCATTCGCTAAGTTCTGTGCGTCCATTTAATATTAGATAAAAATATCTCTTACGAGTACATATGCTGAACATTTGCAGGCATTGGTTCATCTTCATATTCTCTGTACTTTTCTGCCACGTCAAATAAATAAATGACACAATGGAAAAAACCTAAAACAAGTAGTCCTATTTCAAACCACATTTACTTACTAATAAAATTTCTTTATTGCGATACTTTCTCCAGTTTATAGGACCTCTCTCATATTCTATCTTGTCATATAAGTTAGTATACAAGTCATGGGTACGGCGGCACTGCGTTCCGCCTTACCCAATACTTGTGAATTTGACACTTTACAAAACCACTAACCACTTCACTAACGAACTCACTAATGTAAAAAATAAACGTTCTCACTATCGTTCTCACTAACGACTTCACTAATGTTCTCATAAATTTTCCTCAATATCTTCATCATCAGTGTTAACCCTATTGTAGTCATACTTGAAGCCATAAACTTTCTCTAACTTCTTAACGTACAATTTACATAACTTACCTTCGTCATCGTATGGTTTAATGATATAACTATTTCTATCTTTATACACAGTCAATGAAAAGTCAACTGGTCTCGGATGTATTTGAAAGAACATGTTATGCTCAGGAAGGAAGAATAAATGTTTAAATGTATGTTTGTTATACTGTGGAATTCGAATGAGTTGCTTTTGTTCTGTCATTTACATCCAAATAAAAATTTTCAGTAAAATAAAAAATAAACTTAAAAATTAATGATATCACCACCCTCACACGTATGAAAACATAGCCCAAAAATAAATTTAGGGTAGATGGTTAGATCTAACCTCTTTTTTCACCTGTTTTTTCACCCTGTTGAATTCATTGCTTTATAACTTTCTTCCTTGGTTTCTTTTTAGTTGCTTTCTTCACGTCTGTCTCCAACTTGACTGTCTTTCTTCTTCGTCCGTAATGATACCAATTACTTCCACCAGTCAATGGGTCAAATGGTCTTTCGTAAGGGTTTCCATACATTCCATAGGGACCATACGGAAGAACTACTGGTGGAGAAGAAACATTTTCTTTAGTTCCATCGAATCTATTTAAATGCATTGTTTCACCTTTCATCTGGTCATTAAAGTCTTTTGCGTGTTTTGCAAACTCATCGTCCTTTCCTAAAGCATTTTCTGACTCAGTCGCAACCAAATTGGATGCTTTATTTATGAGCCCTATTTTATTTAATCTTAACTTCTTTGCAACCCAGCCTCCAATCTTCCCTTTATTTGCATCTAATGTCTTCGAAACCCTTCCTCCACTCATTTTATTTACTGCGTCATAAGCTCCAAGTGCTTTTGCTCCAAATGCTAATGCTTTTGTTCCCATTGCGCCTAAAGCTGCCCAAGCTACCATTTACACCATATTAAAATCATCTCTCTTCAATATTATCTCATAAAAGTTCTCGTTACTGGAGAAAGTCAATGAAACATAAGCGTTCTCACGGGCTTCGCCCTCACCGCTTTGCGGTCTATCTAACTTCTTTCTTATCTCATCTATACGCTTCAAAATGTCTGAACAATTGCTAACATCTTCTACAACAGTTATTTCATCATGAATGACCTTCAAGAACAAGCTCATTTAATATGCTATTAAAATCATCTCAATAATGAGTCCATCCTTTCCATCTTTAGGTAGCACAACATCTTTCATTGAAGAAGGTTCGACAAGTCTTATGTTAAACTTACTGACAAAGTTTGTTATACTATAATGCTTCGGCGGCGAATACATGTAGTTTGAAAGACATAATATAGATTCTTCAGCAAATTCACTTATACTGGATTTTATAACAATGTTCTCACGAGACCAAATGCCACCAATTGACAATCTTGTAAGCAATCCTGCTGAACCTTCTACTGTAAACGTCGATGGTAACATTCCACGAAGGTCATTTATTGACATCGTTGAGTCACTGTATTTAAAGATTTTCTTAAAGCAATCGTCATTATCTAACCATGCAATAGCTTTGAAGTTTTCATTCGAATATACATCTGCTTCATTAAATGTAAATCCTGACTTCTTTGCAGAGATGACTTTAAAATCTATTGAGTTTGTTTCAAAATTATATGCTATGGTAACTTCTGAAGGTAATGGATGCCCTTCCGCAGTCAGTTGTTCTCTCACTACCGTTTGAAGCTTTGTGTTAAAAACTTTCATGTCATCTCCTGTGTCTAGGTTCACATACACAGCAACAGGAAAACTATCTTGCTTCTTTGTTTCATCATTATACCTCAAAACATTAAAGTTCTTCAATAATATTGTTCTTCCTGCTGGAATACTTCGAACCTGTCTGATTTCAATAGCTTTCTCACCTCCTACATACTCTACCCAGTGTCTTGGATATTCATAAGTATACTGACTTTCTTGAATTTTGGTAGGTTTCATCATAACGTGTTCATAGTATATCTTTATACTCTTGTCAGTTAGACTCGGTGCTATGTTCTGAATATTTCTGACTTGCATTTTTAATGGAGATAAAATGAAGCATTTAATACATGACGTAGATGAAGACATGAATGAAACTACAGACAAACTTAACTCTTCTCTTATTCTTCCTTTCAGCAAAGATTATGAGTTCTGTTCAAATGGTGTGTATTTCTATTGTGGAAAGATGGGTTCAGGTAAGACATTTAACCTCATTCGTCATATACTCATAACAGAGCGTTTAGGAAACGACTCTTACTATGACCAAATCATTATATCAGCAACTTCAGATTCTATGGACTCAACAGCGAAAACATTTATGTCAAAAGTTCAAGCCTCTGTCGTTAAAGTTCCAGACAGTGAACTCATTGAATTTCTTCAACGTTACATTCGACGTAAGAGGAAATATTATGCCATCGTTGAATTTATACAGTCAGGAATGCAAAAGACTTCTGAGGAGATGGAAAGAATTATTGACAAACACCACTTACGTCAATACTCAGGAGTTTACGATATGAAACGACTTACAAACTACATTCTGTCAAAACTTTCAAAATACCCCTTCAAAAAATATCCATCAAACACTTTATTAGTTTGTGACGACTTCGCCGGTAAAGGTTTAGTTCAAAGCCTGACTCACCATTAGCTAACATCATTACTAAAGTCAGACATTACCATTTAACTGTAGCAATACTTATGCAAACATGGAGGTTTTTAGCTTTAAACATAAAACGTCTCATAACTGACTTCGTTATCTTTCAAGGTTTCTCACGTTATGATATTGAACTCATTTGGAAACAGTCAGGTATAACATTACCTTTTGAAGAAATTTGGGAAGCATATAAGTCTCTCATCTCTCCTCGTTCATACCTTGAGATTCATATCATGACTAATACCATTAAAGTCAAAAATATTCCATGGGAACGACCAACATTGTTTTAAAGTTTAACCTTCAATTGACTGATGGTAAACAAATTCCATGCATCTCTGTCGCCATTTCTGTTAATATTTTTGCTGTCATGCATATCATCCACTTCCCCATCCGTTAGCTTTTGAGGATATGCGTTAGAATAGCTGTTCTTAAATGAAGGCTTTTTCACCTTTGAGAGCATAAACTCTATAACTTTCTGCATACTTTATGTTTGAACCTCCTGACCATCATTGACATAAATTTTTATAGGCTTCCACCCTTTGTTCATGTTCCTGCTTCTTCCCTTAGCTCTTTTGTTCAGTAGTTCTACATCTTTATACACAGCACCTGTCTCAGTGAATTCAACAATATTTTCATTCGTTAGCTTTACATTCAAACCCTTGTCGAGTATATTGTTCATTTCATACATATAAAAGGTTTTTATTCTATATGAAATGAGAAGCAAATCCATCTTAGCTGGTGCCGTTAATGTTCCAATTGAACCAACATCAAATGTTGACTCACGAACGACAAACAATATTGTCATAAAGAACTATAGTTCAGAGTGTTTGAAAGAAAAAGAACCAGAACTTAAGTCGGTGAATTTAAACTCAGCTTCAAACGCTAACGCTACATCAGATGTTAAGTTAGAGTATCCACCACTGGACCAAATTCTTTCAAGAGAAGCCAACGACAATCCTTACACAAATGTTCAAACAAATCCTTCAGATAACGTAGACCATTACCTTCTTCAGTTATACCAAACTATTTTACTCAAAGACGATAAGAAGCTTTTTGAAATCTTATAAGTAAGAACCAAATAATTCTAACAAAGGAGGACCTTGAAAATGTTATCTCACGAATAACAGGGAAACAATGTGTCATTGACTATCTCGACCCTGAAATCGAATGCTGTGGTCAAACTCCACTATTCATGAAAATAGGTAACATCCGCATCATTGAAACACCAGGAACTACAGGAGTTGAGTTTAAGTATAAATATTCGAATGAATATACAAAACTTTCAACAGAATATAAGCTTTGTTTGAAATATGTTTTAGTAAATTAAAGCAGTCAGGACCTTCGGTCTTGGCGCTTTGCGCCGTCAGTCAAAAAAATTTCAAGTTAGCAATTTGTAATATCTATCCAAAACTTCTTCAACAGTATCGAACTCATCTTCATAATGCAAACCTAATCTTATTGACTTGGTGCAGTTTTCACTAACACAATATTTTTCTGTTCTCTTGACTGACATAACTAACTCATTTGTTTCATCAAACAGCAACAACCAAAGTTCATGACCTAATACATAACATTCATACTTTATATTTTTAGCTCTGAGTTCTCTTGTAAGCTGTTGCATTTAATATTATCTAAAAAGTCTACTTCAACAGTCATTCGCACTGGTGCCTTCAGTTCTACAGGCTCTCCTTGAAAGTCAACAAGTCTGAATTGCATGTCTTTCAAATTATGAGGACTAATGCGAACCCATTTACCTAAATGAGTTGCTATGACAGGAACGTTTGGAATGAACATTGAATTGACTGCATAACAGAAGGATTTATATTCTACTGAACCTTTACTATTAACTCCTGAAATACCTGTGACATTAGCTATTTTAGACTCAATGTATAAACAATTACCATAACATACGTATGGAACAGATTTCATCTCAATCGTTTTGTCAACACTTTTCAAAGGAAATGTCATATGGTATGCACCCAAAAGAAGTTGTACTCTATGACTCATTCGTGTTATCTTAAACTCCTTCGCATAACTGAACTTCAAAACTCCTGCAATAAGTTTAACATTCATTAAGTTTTCTTCGTTATCCTTGTTTGTTGTAGTATTTATGAGAGCATTTAACACTCCAGCTAATGTTTCCATCTTATATTCTACATTATTGTGAAATCTTATTTCGTGCTTCTTTCCATCTATTTCAATCTCCATGAAATCTGTTTCATCTGTTATGACAAAAGTTGCGATAGTATTGAAGTCAACAACTCTGAAAGCAAGCGCTTCATTCTGAAGACCTAAGTTTGTTTGTAGCTTTACTGTCCCGTATTCGTTTGGGTCTGTACTTTGCAAATAGAACAACATTTTATTCTCATTAAAATATGACTATTGCTGCATATGCGTATGAAACAAATGAAGCAAGAAGAGCACATGAACTAGTAAACGAAAACTCAACTTTAACCATTGAAGGCAATGATTTAGTCATTGACGATGGAAAAACTAAAAAAGTCATTGATTTCGATACTTTTAACACGTATGACACATTCATTACAATAAGTAAAGTTCCCATCATAAATGATGGAACGGTGCAATATATAAATTCTACAGTAGATGCCTCATTAGTGAAAGTATTAAATGTTCTCATTGAATTGTTAAAGAGCTTTCGATTTGACGACAACATTAAATGCCTAAAGAATTTAGTCATGAATGAGAAACAAATTCTCGGCGTTGCTGGTAGCAGTAATGATGTACACCTTATGACATTAGAATATTATAACGAACATAAAGATGAACTGAAAGGAGAGAAGGGTGACACCGGACCTCAAGGACCACAAGGAATACAAGGAATACAAGGACCTCAAGGCGAAAACGGTTTGGATGGTGAAGATGGAAAGGATGGAAAAACTGCTAAATCATGGATATGGAACCTTATAAATACTGGTTTAACAGCTGCTTCATATGGAGTTCTTCAATACCAAATCGGAAAGATATGGCAGTACTTGGTGAAGAAGTTTTAGATGACGTTAAAAATGCTTTGAACTTCATTTCAAATGGTTCTGATACTATTAAAACTTTATCTGGTTGGATGCAAGAAACAAGGAGTCAAATAGATACTGTAAGACGTATAGCAAACAATGCACGTACGGGATTGGATACTTTACGAGAAGCACAAAATACACTAAAGGAAGCAAATGATATTCTTGGCTCAGTATCAGACATGCATGAAGATTGGCTTAAAGGTATTGACAAATCTTTAAAAAATCACAGTCAGTCTATTGCTGACTACAAGAAAAGTATAGATTTTTTACATAGTGCTATGGACGTACATGATGGAAGCATAAGGAACTTACTTAATGCTAACAATAACTTACCAGGAACTATTAAAGCATTTATAAAGTCCTTTGTAAAACCTGGTGCTCTAACATTTAGGTCTTTGAGAGCAAGAGCATTGAAGTCAAGAGATGCAGAAACTCCAACAGAACCTAAAGAAGGAACTGAAACAACAGAAACTCCAGAAGAACCACCAAAACCAACAGCTAATGAAATATTGTTCGAATATTTTCCAAGGTACTCTGTTCTCATTGCATACATTCAAGAAATACTTAAGAAAGCAGACTTGACTTTAGGAGATGATGAAAGTTCTGTATATCTTTCGTTCCAGTTTCAAATAGCAGAACTTTTGAGACAGATATGCTTAATGTATGACAACATCTCTGATTTCACAAGATATGATGACGACCATGACCCCGAACACGGTGAAGAAGAAGTTTTACAAACATCCATTAAGACAGGAAAGGTTTTAACTCAAAGTCTCATTATTGACACCAAAGATGGCGAAGTGGACGTTCTTCAAGAGCTGAAGAAAAATACTTCTTCGGGAGGTGGTGGTAGGCATGAACTTGAAATAAATGAGATAGAAGAGAAATTAGCCGAAAAAGCAGATAAAAACCATGTTCATTATATAAGTTCAGACGAACAGATTATAACGGACTACCATGGATATTTAACACAGGATGAACAAATAAGCACTGAAGATGTTAATGAAAGAAGATATAAATTCATTCGTGCTAAAGGTTATGACATATACTGTACTGTACAGTATGACACAGGTAAAGCACCAGAAGCATTTGGTTATAACAATGAAATTTATGCTTCATACTTCTTTGTTAACGGTGTATTAGTTGAACCAAGATTTACTTTGAGAGTTAAGACAAAAATAACTTTTGAAGATGCTATTAAAAGTAAAGCCAGCAAAGATGAACTTAAAGCAATGAACAAAGTTTTGAAATCTCATAAACACAATATCTCCGATATAAATGAACTTCAAGCTACATTAAATAGTAAAGCTGACAAGAACCATACACATGAATCCTTCACTACTGTTAGAGCAGACGACATAATATTGAACTATACCCTTGGTTCAAGTGCACCTTTAGAGAATCCAAGTACAAGCGTAAAAGATACACTAAACTCCTTAAATAGTAAATGTATGAACATTGAAGGTCATGTCAGAAACTTTGAAACATATAAACTACCAGCAATGTTAGATAAAAAAGCAGATAAAGAACATACACATAAATCCTTCTCAACTGTTGCTATAGAAAGTATTGATGGCAAACTTGCTGAAACCATTGACGAAGCAAAGCGAGGAGTGGTTATTGAAATACTTGGCTACAACATAAACGATGACACTTATAAAGTAAGATATGAAGGAGGCGTTGAAGATGTTATACCATCTAAGAACTTGAGAGAGTCAAAGTCAACACATCTGGGACCATTAGAGCGGGAGTACTGGAAAGACAAAAATAAACCAGAAAGAATAAGAAAATTCTTCTAAACTTTTTCATTAGATGTAAATCAGACATGAATGAGAACAGTCATGATATCATTAATGGTACCATTTATTTTAACATAAAGACGCAAAGCGGCGGGGCATAGCCCATGAACAAAAATAATTTTTAGGGTAGATGGGTATATCTAACCTCATTTCTACCCTCATTTCTACCCTCATTTCTACCCTCATGAATTTTCATGAATTTCCTTAAGATAGAAAAAATAAAGTTAGTTTTATTTTTATTTATTTTTTTATTTTGTATGTAAGAACAGAAATGTCAGTCGAAGCACAGACGTTCACGAACAAATCTAATGGCGAAACATTCACAAAAGGCACTTATAATGGTATTGAAGTCTTACGTAGAGACAAGGATAGTTACATTAATGCAACAAAGATGGCAAGAGAAGCGGGAAGGTTAAACCATTTAAACAGATTTCTCAATAGTGCTAAAATGCAGGAAATTCTTGAGTTTTGGTTGAAAGAATACGGTCGAGCCAAAAGTGGCTCAACCTCAAAACAAGCATTTTATGAGCTTACTAAGGGTGTTATAAATGAATTCAAAGGTATTTACATACATCCTGACCTCGTT
This sequence comes from Trichomonas vaginalis G3, assembly GCF_026262505.1. Lineage (NCBI taxonomy): Eukaryota > Parabasalia > Trichomonadida > Trichomonadidae > Trichomonas > Trichomonas vaginalis. The sequence continues at coordinate 4,731,440 of NC_067203.1, forward strand.
CATTTTGTTGCTGAATGGTGCTCTGTAAAGTATGCATTTTATGTCAAAGATATTATGGACTCCATAGACAAGAAAGTTCATGAGAAGTTAGATGAAGAAGAACTCGAAGATACAGTAGAGAATGCAAAACCTTTGTTTGAAGAAGAAGTTAGAAAAATGCGCGAAAAACAATTAGAACATGAACGTGAGATATGTTATGGTTATAGAGATTCTCCATACGAACTAGACCAATGGGAACAAGAAGATTTAAAGAGAGAATTTAGAGAATATGAACTCGCTAAGATAGCATTAGAAACTGCAGAAAAGAAGTTAAAAGTTTGGGGTCGTTTTGTACAAAAATATTGTGAGTAAATGAACCATTTATTTTTATTGAATTCACCAAAAATAATGTTTATGGTAGATGGTTAGATCTAACTTCATTTCTACCCTCATTTCTACCCTCTTGAATTTTCATGAATTTTCACGAATTTTCATGAATTTCCTTAAGACAGAAAAAATAAAGTTAGTTTTATTTTTATTTATTTTTTTATTTTGTATAAAAGATATGATTTCAACAATCGGCACAACAACAATTCAAGCCACGAACGGCGGGACTCTGTCCACAACAACTTCACCAAATTCATTAGTCATGAATCCTACGTCAATGTTGGTAGAGATGAAAAGCTTTATTCCTTCTTCATATACTTTCGAAACAGAAATACAAAGAATAAAGCAGGAACTTTTAACAAGTAATTTAGACTGTAGTGCGAAAGATGAAACAAATGAACAGTATCTTTATGAAATGGAGGACCTCATCGACCATTTGCCTAAACTACCTGAAATTCAGCAGCAAAAACTAACTATTCCTGAATTCGACGAAATTGAAGTCAAAGCAACTGACTCAGTAGAAATTAAGAAATTCATACGTAAAGTAAATTATGAATTCCTTGGTTTTCATTGCAACCATAAAGTTATGGACAAAGATTGCGACATGGTTTATAAAAATATTTCTGACCTTTACAAATCCGAAGAATTTAAGACATACGATAACTTTGTTTCATTAGTTGCAAAATGTGTATGGCAGATAAGAGATAAAGATAGAAGAGGTAAAGTATGGAATGAACAAATAAGACCCGCTATGTTTGAGATGAAGAGAGCAATTGACGCTTTAGTTATTTTAGCTGGTAATGTTTCAATGTATAACGCAAAAACGATGCCGCAATGTTCAAAATGTAAAGCAGCAATAAGAAAATATAACTACTCAGTCAAAGAGATAGAAAGAATGCGAAACGACTATGCAGACTTAAAGAAAGAAGCAGAAAAGCCAGCAGAAGATAAAATGGATATGTTGACATTTCTTAATAAAAACTATCCAACAGCAGAAGATTTCCTTCTGTCTGACGTCAAGAAGAAGTATAAAGAAACCTTCGGCATTGTTAAAACATTCGATGTACTAAAAGAAGAAATAGAAGCTACGAAATTGTTTAGAATCTCACGAATTCATAACGTTTACCATGTAAAACGGTTATAAAATAACTGGGGTAGGAAAGAGGGTAGTTATCGGGTTAGATCTACCCTTCTACCCTAAACATTATTTTTTGTCTGAAAAATGACCAAATTTCATGAATTTCATTAGTTAGAAAAATAACGCTAATTTTTTTCTAAGAAAAATTTTTATTTTGTATGTAAAGACAGTAATGTCAAACATTGAGTTTGAAACAGTTAGAAAGATTGACAATGACACCAAAGTAGTTAGAATAGGTGATTTAAACGTAAGATACTCAAAGAAATACAACAAATATTCTTTGTCAGACATTATATCTCCATCTGAAAAGAAAACAAACTACTGGGTTAGAAATGCTTCAACTCAGAAAATTTTGACAAGAAATCCGGAGCTTATGATATCAGTAGCATTTCATGGAACAAGAGCATATCTTATAGACAAAAGTCTTATACCAATAGTTTTGTTATGGTTAGACCCAGTTGTTGGATATAACTTCATAACATATGGTTCATTCGACTCAGAACGTTGCAGTGAAGGCTTACTTTACATCGTTCAGAAACCGAAGGACTTCAACAAAAAAGATATAAGATAGGAAGGACATATAATATAACTCAAAGATATGACAGTACAGTCAATAGAGTCAAGGTTGTGTTCGTTAATGATATGAGAGCTGCTGAAACAGAACTGCTTGAAGTTTTTGAGAAAATGTATGGTGCTCCCACGAAAGGTAAAGAAACGTTTGAAGTAGATGAGATAGATAAAGCTATAAAATTATTTGACGAAGTTGCTGAAAAATACATGTAAAGCGTTTATTTTTGGTCTTTTGTGAAAGTCAGAAAATAACGCTAATTTTTTTCTAACAAATTTTTTTTATTTTGTATGTAAAGACAGTAATGTCAACATTAGAGAACACAACAACAGTTATAGTCCATGAAGCTATAAATGAAGAATACGAGTACATACAGTATAACAAACAGTTACGTCTCATTCGTTCAGTCAAAGATGACATGTACCAAATGCAAAGTATAATGAACGCTCTTCGTTCTACAAAGCAAGCATATCATTGGTTTGAAAACCAACAGACAAAAGAACTTTTAGAAGAATTTCCTCATATGATTGCTTCCCTCGGAAAACCGGGGGAAGAGATTCCGTATGAAAATCGCAAGAATTTGGCTCCTGGTTTGAAAGGTTATTATGTTCATAGACTTTTAGTAAATGCTGTAGCAATGTGGGCTTCACCTCGTTATGCTTGTTATATTTTCATGATGTTAGATGAACTATATAAAGCAGAACGTGGAGAGATGGAAAAGAAACTTCATGCAAAAGATGAAGTCATTGAATCCAAAGACAAAAGCATACAGAAAAGAATACCGCGTTCAGTACCAAAAGGAAAGGAAAAGAGTTATAGGTATATGATATATACTGAAGAGTTGGAGAAAGAAGAAGATAAAGATATGGTTATGTTGCATTTAGTCAGAAGAAACAACAAGAGCTTTTATGACTTAGCTAAAATATATAAATCTGACAGAAACTGGTTCTATCGTGAAAACTTACCGATTTCAATGACACCGACTGAGCAAATAAAGGAAATTGTCAAAAATACTCTTCCTCAAACACACTATGACATCAAAGGTTGCACAATACTTACATTTAAAGAAGACTTAACATTACTGAAGGAAAAAATAACAGAATATTTCGATAACTTCAAAGAGGAAGAATAAAAAAATCTAAGCTAATTTTATTTTTTTTATAAAATTTTATCTCATATGAAAGAACATGAATTTAGAATATTCAGAACTCATGACAGAAGAAGAGAACGAACAACATGTAAAAGATTATGCAAAATTTCTGAAGACATACAAAGCATTTAAACAATATCTAAATGCTTCTAAAGATTATGCAAAATTTCTGAAGGTATATAAAGCTTATGAAAAAGCGTATGAAAAGTTTATACATTGGGGAATTGTTGTAAAATATCCATATGAAGACTACCCAAAAATATATTTTTGCTTATAAAGCTTCAGGGTCTATTTCTTCAACCATTTCACTTCCTTCGTCAATGTCAATAGAAGCTTCTTCAACCTTTGGTAAGAATTTCTGTATAACATCTTTGTTCGTTATTGTTTTCAGAGATGAAGGATAATATTTCACATTTGTTTCACCCTTTCTTATATTCTTTCTGTTCGGAAAGATTTAAAGCAATACTGAAGAAGTCAATATTAGAGTTCTTTATAACAGTATAATGAGTATCTTTGACATTCACGAAGAAACTCTTTTGTTTCAAAACTACTGCTAACTCTTGTGAAGTATAACGTTTGCGGTCAATGACGATAGCTAATGGTCTGACATACTGACCAAACTTAGATTCTTTCACAAACTTCTTGTTAAAGATAACATTAACATTTGAAGCATTATTGAACTCATTCTTGATGGCAGTAGCGAGAGCATTGTATGAAAAGAACTTGCAATCTTGCATGTGTTTCATTAAAATAAAAATATTAAATTATTTTGAAAAATAACTTAAAAAAATCTAATCTAATTTTTTCAAAAAATATTTTTTTATTTCCTACTAAAGATGTATCGGAAGTTGTCTAAGTTAGAACACTCGGAAATAAAACAACTTCTTACAGAAGCTAATATAGATGTTGCAAAGCATTACGCAACAAACAAAAAAGCACTCGCTGACATCCTCAATGACTATAATGGTGCAATAAGTTATGATAGAATTCATGAGTTCATAAAGCCGCAACGCGGCGAGGACGAAGTCCATGCAAGAGCATTTCCTTTAAATGACGTTGCTATTGACTTATATCATAGACGTTCAGTACCTCATGAAGTAAGAAGAGAAATGTTTGACATAACAAATGCAAACGTTGGTGAAACAAGAAGAAGAGACGACACACTGAAACAACAGAGAAGAGAGATGTTTAAGAGCGCTATAGAACAAGTTCGCAAAGCTAACGATGTCATTCGTTCCATTGACGACAAACCAAAAGAAGGTGAGAGATGGTTAAAGAAAGATGAAGAGAATAGGAAGAGGAATGTTAAGACAGGCAATAGACTCATTGACTTTAACATCGAAGCTTTAGATGAACCAAACAGAGACTACTTACACAAACATTTCGGTAAGGTTTTCATGAGACTCTTAGAGAAGATTAAAATAAACTCACAACAGAGATGGATGGTATGTTATAAACTTGGTGGAAAGTATGAATGTTCTACGTTAAACCTCAATAATATTGGAACATTACTACATCAGCTCTTGAAGGAGAACTTTATATCAGAGATAGAAGCAAATGCTGCAGGTATTGTTGAAATGCACTATGACTTCTTCTTGACAAACATAAAGAATCTTACGAAATAAAGATGTATGATTTAACAGAATATGAAGGCTTAACGATGTCAGATGTAAAGAAAGGCAAACCAAAAAAGAGACCATATAGAGATGAAAGCACACTGACAAATGACCAGAAAGCCATTTTGGAAGCTCTTAAGCAAACAGGAAACCCAGCACTTATAGAAAGCTTTTGGAAAGATAATGGTGAAAAGAAGTTTTATAAGAAAGAGAAGCGGTCAGTTCTGGAAGTATCTTTGCACATTACCTATAAATCTTGAACGCTACCAAATCTTCAATGAACTGAACAAAAGAACTGCAACACTTATGACAGAAGACAATTGTTTCGTTTATGCTTGCATTCAGGCTGGAGTAAATGAAGAAACTATTGACCACATGAGAGAAGTCATTCGTGTTAGAGACTTTCCTCAAAGTAAAGTACAAGAAATTTCTTCAACAGGTATAGCATTTAATGTTACCATTGGTTATTTCAATGACTCAAGACATAATGAAATAAAGAGATACATACCAAAAGAATGTGAAACTGTTAGAACTATTGACTTACTTCTTGTTGAAGACCACTACATGCTAAACGAAAGATTACCAATGACAACATATTTCATTCGCAACTATATAGAAATCTTGAAGGAGTGTGGTGGAATGAACATTGAGAAACAGATGAAGATTTATACAAAGAGAGAAGATAAATATGTAGTTCGCATGGATAGAACTACACCGTTATGGGATGTTATGAAAACATTGTGGGAGTGCAAATATTTCGAACCTATTTCTTATGGAGAACTTTTCACATATACTACTGACTTATATAAACAGAACCTTGCACCATTTAAAGACTTGTCATATGCTCTAAAGTATTGTGTACAACTGAAGAAGAAAGCCGAGTCAAAAGAAGTAAATAAAAATAAGTGCAAGTTCATTCCTGAGCACGTTTTCTTTGCTGACTTTGAGTGCAGTACCGATGGCTTTCATAAAGCTTTTAACATATGTTACGACAGTGAAGATGGTTCAGTGAGTGAAAGCATTTGGGGTCAGAACTGTGCAACAGAATTTTTGGACGACTTCCTGACAAGAGTTTAATATATTTCCATAACCTCAGTTATGATATAAACTTCATCTTAAGACACATGACAGAAGTGAAAGGAACTCCCATCATTAAAGGTTCACGAACAATGCAAATAACTGGCTTATATAAAGGAAGGGCAATTATTATAAAAGACTCTTACAGTGTTATAAATAAGAAGCTTAAACTATTTCCTGCTATGTTTAACTTACAAACAGGACCGAAAGAAGTATTTCCATATAACTACTACAGCAGTTTTGTTAGCAAATGACAACAGAACTGGTGTCATTTCTGAAGCATGTAAGTTTGTAAAAGATATTGAACATTCATGAAAAACATAGATTCCATCAAAGGTTGCAGAATAGATGAAACCACTTCGACTTAGAAAAGTATAGCACATTTTATTGCAAACAAGATGTAAGAATTTTAAGAGAAGGTTTTGTTAAGTTCCGCAATGACATATTGAAAGAATTTGATTTAAACGTTTATGACTACGTTAGTATTTGTTCAATTGCTAACAAATTATTTGAGAACAGAGTGTACTTCCCGAATGGAAATTTATATGACCTCTCAAATAAACCAAGAGAATTTATTTCACGCTGTATTCAAGGTGGAAGATGTATGTTGTCAGATAACATTAAACAAAAGAGCGAAAAGAAACTCATTGCTGACTTCGACGCTGTTTCATTATATCCATCAGCTATAGCAAGACTTATACTTTAGAAGGTATTCCAAAGTATTGAAGAAAGAAATGTTAAGCACAGAGTATCTCATGAGACATTTATTCGATGACGACCAAAAGGAACCCATTGGTGAAAAGTTTATGTCTGGCTTCTTTGTTCTCATTAAGATAACAGAGATTGGAATACATAGACACTTTCCTTTAATAGTTTGTGACCCTGAACTAAATCCAGAACTTAACGTTCCCAGAAGTTCAAACACTTGCTGTTTAATGTATGTTGACCATATAACATTACAAGACCTCATAAAATATCAAGGTGTCAAATGTGAAGTGTTGCAAGGATACTATTACGATGGAAACAGAGATATTAGAATAAGAGATGAAGTAAAGAAGTTGTTTGAGTTAAGGTTAAAGTATAAGAAAGAAGGAAATCCTTTGCAAGAAAATATAAAGCTCATTCTGAACAGTATTTATGGCAAAACTATTCTATCTCCTATTGAGTCAAAAATAACCATAGTAAATGACAAAGATGCTATAAGATATGCCATCAGAAACTACAACCATATAGTGAAGTTCGAAGGTTTGGATGGTTCAGATAAAACTATTTTCAAGCTAACGAAAAGCATTTGCAGACACTTTAACTTCTGTCCACTTGGTGTTAATATTCTGTCTATGTCGAAGAGAATAATGTGTGAAGTATTCTGTACTGCTGAAGACTTAGGAATGGACATCTTTTATAGCGATACCGACAGTATGCATCTCTACAATGAAGATATCCCTCGTTTAGCTGAAGAGTTTGAGAAACGTTATGGAAGAGTTCTCATTGGTAAAAACCTTGGTCAATTTCATAGCGACTTTGCAGAAATAACACCTGGAAAACAAAGTTTAGCATACAAGTCAATATTTTGTGGAAAGAAGACTTACATAGACTTACTCACGAATGATTTAAATGAATTTGCATTTCACTGCAGAATGAAAGGCGTGAAGCAAGATGTTATTGCTTTAACCGCTAATGAAATGTTTCCTGACTCTGTTCAGTGTTTCTATGATGAAGATAAAGGTTTAATGGTTCCGCAAGGAAAATTTGACAAAGACTCTGAGTTCAGTGTTATGAAGTTATATAAAGCACTTTATGACGGTCAAGAGATTGCATTCGACTTATGTAAGTCTGCTACACCTGCATTTGAAGAGAAGTTTAACTTTTCTATTCAGACTAAGACTTCATTCATAAGAAAGCTTAAGTTCTGAGGTCATGAATGAGAAAAATAATGAGGTCATTTATTTTTGTCAGCAATGAGGTCATTCGTGATAAAAATAAGCCGCTAGCGGCAAGGGCGAAGCCCATGTGGTCATTTACAATACTGCGATGGTAGAGTTTAAGAGTTGTGCTTCAATGTAGAGACAGTCCTTATGGTCTGGAGGTAAGAACACTGGGCAGTTATGGTCATGAGTGGAGAACATGTCTATCCAAAACTCACGATTGAAGCCAGTTAATTTATAGTATTTAGGATTTGGCAGTGGTGTAGTTCTTGTATGACCAATGAACTCATTTTCAACTCCCTTACTTAAGTTTGAATATAATATAGCTTGCTTTCTATCCCAAATGCCAGGTGTTACAATCTTTGAAAATTCATTTTTCCTCGGAAGCATTGCATCATAATTGAAAACATTCTTGAAATCATCACTTGGTTCAGAGATTTGAAATCTTATACGTAATGGATTTTCTTTCTCTTTAGCGACTTCATTGAATGGTGAGAATACAACAAACTGACAGTCATGTGTTCCATCTTCATTTTCATTAAATTCATAATGAAAGTCTATAAGTTGTGGCTGACTACCTTCTTCTTTCAGTTGTGCAAGAAACTCACGTAAAGGCTGTAAAGTTTGTACTTCAATGTTGAACTTTTTCTCGAACATCTCATTAAATGAAATCATACATTGTTGCAATGTTGTATCGTCTTTAAAGTATTTGTATATGTGAATGTTTTGGGCGCATAAAGACTGTTCGTCATTTTCTATCTCGACTTGAAGTATAAAGTCAACCTTTCTGAAAGCACGTGTTATATACATAGATGTTATGCCAATGTACTTCTCTTCATTTATGTTCACAATCCAGTCTGTTGGAAACTTAAACGTTACTCTGTTCCCCTTTATTTTGACGTCAGGGTTTTCACTACTGAACGCAACAGATATTGGTATTTGTCTATACATTAATTCGGATAAAAATAAACCATTTACTCTTTCTTTGCTTCAGCTTCTTTAGCTTTTGCTTCAGCTTCTTCTCTAGCTTTCTTCGCCAGCAAACGTGGGTTCTTTTGTCTTCCAGCAGCTAATGCAGCAAGTTGTTTTTCACTAAGTTTTCTCTTTGGTCTCTCTGGCTTTTGTTCTTGTTTTTGTTCCTTCAGTTCGGATAAAATTTGCTCACGAATTTCTTTCTTCAATGCTTCAACATCTATGACCCCTTGGGTCTTGTCCGTAGGGCTTGTCTGAGTCATTTGACTGCAGATAAAAAACAAAATTAAAACTTTAACCGATGTAAAATGAGCTTGTCAAAATCAGAGCGAGAGTCTATTATATTAAATGACGCAAGAGGAATACAACATCCTTTCTATTACGTAAGTCAGAGTAAAGATGTAAAATATTACAAAGAAAAAGAAAGGTTCCATTAGCGAATGCAGAAAGCGACAACATTAAGGTGTATGGCAAGGGTGAAGTCCACGAAGCCCATATAAAACCTTCTGTTCAAACTGAGACACCAATAGAACAAGAAGAAAAGAAGCCAGATGTACTTTCAATAACGAACCAAGAGCTTATTGCAAAGTTCGTGAATTTCATTGAAAAACAAACCGAGTCAAAGAACCCTGACCCACCAGTGAAAGAAGTTGAGACAAAAGAGAATGTACAGTTCATTGAAAATGTCAAGAAACAACTTCCACCACGAATGCCAAGAAGAAGAGTGAGAATAATGAAGTAAATAGATATTTTTATCTGAAGTAAATACATGCAGAACGAACAGCTAAACGAATTTACTCCAGCAGAGCATATTCATCAGATTCGCTCATATTTCGATATCATAGACAATGCAGTTCAAATTGGTGACACTAATAGAAAATATTCTGACGCAAAGATTCCATCACAACCTGGAACTGCTAAAGATAACACATGGGTAACATTCAATCTCTCACCTCCTGGTGAAAATATGTTGGACCTTTACAATACATTCATTACGTATAAAATGGAAGGTCAATTTATTGTAGATAAAGAAATTGGTTCAGGTTCCAATAAAACAAACCCACCAGGATTTTGGATTGGTTTCGATGACGCTTTCTATGCAGTTGCTGGATATCAAATCCTTGCAAATGGTCGTATCGTATATTCTCAAGACAACGCAAGAGAAGAAGCATATATAACTTCAAACTCACAAACTACCGAACAAATAAAGAAAGTAGATGTTTTCTCAAAGACTCGACATGAAGATGTATGGAGTCATTCGGGAACATGCAGAACAGGACAAATTGTTAGTGGTCCAATTACAGCAGGAAAATCATTTGATTTTAAGCTTCGTTTAAGAATTCCTGTTAGAAGATTCCTTCCATTAGAAGCTATTCGATTTATTCCAGCTTTTGCAGGAAACATTCAGCTTAAAGTAAAGTTCAGTAGCGACGCCTTACAATGCACATCTATATCTGTAAATGATATCATTGCTTTCAATCCAACTCTTAAAGTTGCATTTGCTTCAGATTCAAATCCACCGACAAATAAATTTGTTCCATGGAATGAACCATTCACTATGATAACGAAGGCAGTAGAAGCTAGTGGAACAGTTACTATTACAACTGTAACCCAGCAACTATTTCGAACAAAGATGGATTTTAATGAATGTTTCATTCATCCAAAGTCATTCTCTTTAGACCCTAACATTTATACAGAACTTGTAGAACATTATACAAACGAGGCTTTATGTTTTCCTGTTAAAGTTATGGATTGGATTCCTATGGACGGTTCATTCTCAAAGAATACAGATAGTTCAAGTGCAACATTTACAGCAGCTTATACGCCTATTAATGTTAAAAGTATTTGGGCACTATTTAGAAAGAAAGACAACTATTATGTTAATTTTGAGAACCCTAAGTTTAATATCTTCAGCTTTCCATGGGAGCTTATGGAAATATGCCTGCAGAACCTGAAAAATCATATGGACCTGTATTTTATGAAATGGTTGCGAACGCTTGCAATACAAACAATGATATGATAGGATTTAATGAAGATGTTATGAGGTCATTGGTGGATGATGGTAGTGTGGAACATAAATGGGATAGCTATGACAACACACATTTCTTATGTGGTTTTCCAACAGAAGTGGACTTTTGCTTCCAGCAAGGTCAAACATCTACTGCTCCAATAACATACAAATTGTCTGTTAAAGGACCTATTGAACTAGCAACTGAAAATGTACCAAAGCCACTTATTGGATTTATGAGGGATTGTTGCTTTGCCATTCAGGTGCGTGCTAATGGCATCCCCATAATAAGATTAGATGACTATAACTTAGCTACGGACGACAGTGAGAATAAAGGATGAACGTTTATTTTTAAAGCTTATAAATGAGTTCTTCATCAAGCTCTCGTGAACCTTCACCATCTATGAAACAAACTTACCAAACGATTATGGAGCACCTATTGAATATTTCTTACGAGCTGCACAATGGCAAAGAGCAGTCTCACCAAGGTTAGGTGTTCCACCAGCTCCTGTCAAAAATAGCATTTGGTCAAGTCCTTATATAAGATATGGTCTCCCACTAGGTTTGCTAGCTACAGCAGGAGCAGTTATGATGTTGAAAAGAAATAAAGCAAATGTTGTAAATAATACTGAAGTAGCTGAAGTTAAACAAACTCCAACACCTTCGCCAAAACCAACGCCTTCACAAGCAAAACCTTCAATGACTCCTGAACCTATGGAAGTACAAACTCCTGTTCAAAAGTCAACTCCTAAACCGACTCCAACATTTAAACCAGAACCTACTCCTCAAATAAATCGTAAAACTCCTGCGTTTCCTTACTGAAAAAATAACGTTATTTTTATTTAAATATTAAAATTTTTATTTGATTGAAATGACAAATAAAGTCACTGAAGCAATGAAACAAAAGTTTTTGGTAGAATACATTAAATCAGGAGCGGTTCCAGAAGGTTTTTACATTCATACTATGAAGGATGGTAGAGTTCAGTTTAGAAAGATAAAGCAACCATTAGATAAAGAAGGAATTTTGAGAAAGATTAAACTTCATGAGGACAACATTGCTGAACTTAGGAAGAAGCTAGAAGAGTTGGAGAAAGGAAGAAAGTTATAAAGCAATGAATTCAACAGGGTGAAAAACCGGGTGAAAAAAGAGGTGAGATCTCACCACTTCACCTAAATTTATTTTTGTGCTATGTTTTCATACGTGTGGGAGTGGTGATATCATTAATTTTTAAGTTTATTTTTTATTTTACTGAAAATTTTTATTTGGATGTAAATGACAGAACAAAAGCAACTCATTCGAATTCCACAGTATAACAAACATACATTTAAACATTTATTCTTCCTTCCTGAGCATAACATGTTCTTTCAAATACATCCGAGACCAGTTGACTTTTCATTGACTGTGTATAAAGATAGAAATAGTTATATCATTAAACCATACGATGACGAAGGTAAGTTATGTAAATTGTACGTTAAGAAGTTAGAGAAAGTTTATGGCTTCAAGTATGACTACAATAGGGTTAACACTGATGATGAAGATATTGAGGAAAATTTATGAGAACATTAGTGAAGTCGTTAGTGAGAACGATAGTGAGAACGTTTATTTTTTACATTAGTGAGTTCGTTAGTGAAGTGGTTAGTGGTTTTGTAAAGTGTCAAATTCACAAGTATTGGGTAAGGCGGAACGCAGTGCCGCCGTACCCATGACTTGTATACTAACTCATATATAAACTCATAGTCATGTATGTCCTCTAACCATCTCATAACGGTTTCCAAACCACTTTTATCGGATGTAAAGTAAAAGCATGGATGGTTATGTATAACGTCTAAAGTTTCTAAAGAGTCTCTCAAAGTCCAGTCTACTTGGTATTGAAAATCCCATGTGTTATAGAACGGCGGGTCCACTATAAAGAAAACATTTTCCTTGTCTTTATATTTTTCATACAGCTCTGTCCAATGACATCTCACAAACTCTATACTCTCAATATATTTTTCTATGTCCTCTTTGAAAACATTTGTATAGTTAAGATATAAAACTTTTGACATAAGTGTTTCAATGTCATGAACTCTTATAGAACCACTATATAATAGTCTAGCAGATATACTATCCCAGTCTATATATTCTGCTTTTTTCAAAACCTCTCTCACAATATTTTTGTTATCTAATGGTATACGTTCCATCTTACCTATAGGTATCTTTTCTTTTAACTCTTTCAATATATTGTTTGTGTCTGGAATATATTTGAGACGGTCCATATAGTTGTCGAAGTCATTGCATATAATCTTTGAGTCAGGAAATACGGTATGACATAAATGAGATATATAGAAACTTCCACCGAACAAATCTACAAATGTTAGACCATTCGGTAGTTTCTTAAGTTCTCTCAATATAATATCTTTACATCTACTCTTATTTCCAAAGAACGGTAACAGTGGTTTTGTAAAATTCATTTATATATAATAATAAAAATGTTTTTACCCGAAAAGTGACAGAAAAGTGACAAAATATGAAAACATATATAATTTGTGAAAAGCGACACAAAAAGTGACATTTAAAAAGTGACACTATTAATATGATGTAAATAACAACGGTTTTGGTTTTGTCACCGGCTGGTCGGCTGGGGTTCGGTCCTCCTCTTGGGTCTTGGGCAAAATTTCTTATGGGCTAAAGGGCGCAACGCGCCTGGAAGCCCCACTTACCTGACCTTTATTTTTCAGAAGATTTCATTCTATATGCCTATGAAAAGTACTCTCAAAACTAACTTTTTCCTAATTATAATTAAATCTAGAATATTGTATTATGCTTAGTATTATTTCATTTTTCTCATTCAATTTAGAATTTACAAATGTCAAAAAATTGAGAGCTGTCACTTTTGATGAATTTCTGTTTATTACAATAATACAATATTTAGACTTAAATGTTCAGATGAAGGCCAAATCAACAAAGTTTATGAATCAATTAAGTCTAATTTAATTAATCTAGTACATTTAATGCCAGATGAGATTTACAGCTTGATTGTCATTGCAATAGTATACAACAGTAGATACTTTAATTCTTACATGACAATTCTTAAAAAGCTTAATGAAGAATTTCATCTAAACTATGATGAAGAACTTAAAAATTTTGAATTAAAGTACCTTTCTTTGAATGAACTTGATTTTTACACAGCCTGCAAGGCAATTTCCAATGATGAAAAAGAATTATTTATCAGAATTTTAACGAAAGATGATTTTGATGAAAATCTAGTTTTGCCAAGAGAATTCTATCCACCTAAATTTAATTCTAGTGGATATACATTTCTGGAATTATGCAGTCTTTATGGTGCAGTTGATTGCTTCAAGTTATTAATGACAGATTTCGATTCAGAAATTACCGATTCTGAAATCTACAAATTATTTCATTTTTAGGCGGAAATCAAGAAATTATGAGTGAATGCTTGAAAGAAAAGAGACCAAATAGAAATTGCATGATCAATGCAATTATTTCGCACAACATTGATTTTGTTTCTTACTTGATGAATCAGTACCATATAGATCTTAACTTAAGGTGCTGTACAATTTACAATAATCTTCATGCATTTTTAGTATATTTCGATATTACAAATGACATCAACAATTGTTTTGTTTATTCACCCTGTTTTCACCTTCAATCTCTTTGTGAATATTTTATTAATTATGGCGCTAATATCAATGCAACAAATGAAGAGAAAATGACTGCTCTTCATTTTGTCATAAAGAATAACAATAAGGAAATTGCATATAATCTTTGTAAATATTTTATTTCTCATGGAGCAGATATCAATGCAAGCAACAATGTAGGAGAAACTGTCCTTCATATTGCAGTGGATCGTAATTATAAAAAATGTGTCGAACTTTTTATTTCAAACGACGCAAATATAAATGTGCAAAATTTTATTGGAGAAACTCCTCTTCATTATGCAGCCGCAAAAAATAACACGGAAATTGCAGAAATTCTTATTACAAATCGTGCGAATGTTAATATAACATCACAATGCGGTGATACAGCTCTTCATATTGCAGAAATAAATGAGTGCGAGAAAATGATAAAGTTACTTAAATCACGTGGCGCAGATATGTTTTTCAGCTCACCATTCAGTTTCTCCACATTCCAAGGTTGGTTTTAGAATAAATATAATGAGGTATTAGTTTATGTATTATTTTAAATGAAGTTTAAATTATTAAAGTGTTAAATTAATAGAATTAAGAATGACTGATGTAAAATCCAATTGAAAGTTTACAAATATAAACAAACATAACAATTAAACTATGTGTTGTTTGTGTTGAGTTTCAAAACTTGGAAAGGATTCGACCCTGCAAGTAATTCTTCTATTAGTTTGAAGTCTGCTTGAACAATATATTCCGTGATAGATCTGAAGCATATTATCATGTTCAATCCAGGCCTGCGTATCCATGGTGACGCATTTTGTTGGACAAATCTTCTCGGATATTTCAACTATCTCAGATCTGTAAAATATTATTCAAATTATTACTCCACTGATCCATTGATGAAAGTGGGGATCGGAAAAGGGAATGAAATTAGAACTTCGCAATATCTTCGCATTTCGATAGTCATTGTATAGAATGATTTTTATATCTCTTTATACACATTCAGATTCATTCTTATTTCAGTATAAAACAGCTTATATTTTTTATTGAAGACGATAAAAATTTATTTTTATCAATGATTTATTTTAGATTCAACATTTCGCTCCTTCCGACCTACATTTTTGTCTTCTTTATTCTCTCGATGATTGTCCTGTATATATTCTACTTCATGGAAGGCAGATTTGTTGGATATGTTCCTTCAATTTCAGAAGTCGTTACAGGAATTTATAATACAAAGTTTTTCACACCAGCAATGACAATTATTACTTTCTTACTTATTATTCTCATTTATTTGATGATTGTTTGGGGTGAAATTTGGCGTACTTTCCCAACATGGTTCGTTCGCCTCGGACAAACATTCATGTTCATTATCCCACTTTGCTACTTCGGCCTAGCAGGTTGCACTCTTGATACACAGTTCGCAACTCATATTTCGTTAACAATGGTAGGACTTTTCTTAATTTTACTTCTTAACATATTCGTTGTTGCCATCCTTTGGAAGCGTATGAATACAAGTCTTAAGGTTACTCGCTTAGTTTTCCTTATTATTTCTAGTTTAACTTATTTCTTCATGTTTATTTCTAGATTTATAATCCCACATAAGGAAGCATCATTAACTGCTTCATTGGAATTCATTTTTGTGATTTCTATTTGCGTTTTGATGCTTTCTTGGACAGTTGAACTCAGATCTATTGATTGCGAGTTCTATGTTGAAGATCAATAACTTCTTACGAAAGAGTACTTATTCTTTTATTTCATGTAAAAATTGTGGATTCTTTTCTTTATTTTAAATGCAATGTTTTTCTTTTTTTTTTCCTCCATAATGAAAACAGTAACATTATATAACAGGTAGAAAATTGTTCAAGTCTTCAAGATGGATATTTCTTTTAAAGAAAATAAGATGAAAGATTGTTTCAAGCTCATTGGTATTAATCTCATATTTACTATTCCAAATATTTACATTTTCTTAATATTTAACTTAATCAAACGTTCATATGTCCAGATTAATAGGATATAATAATTTGGTAAATTTTGATAATTCTCACTAAAATTGTCTTTAAAAGTATATTAATCGAGATACACTAACAGTATATATTACAATTTCGTAAGCAAATTGCACATTTATCTCATAAATTTTGGTAATTGAGAATTGATTGTGCAGTAAAAATTAGAATCTGGCTTTGACATTAAGAACATATTATGTCTTTGGGCAGATGATTCAAACGAGCTCAAGTTGTAATTTTGCTCACTCATCTCATGATGAATAAATTTTAGCTTGAGAAAATGCGAGAGAAGCCTTCAGTCGATAACAAAAAGGAATAAACGAGTACGCAAGCTCGGCATGAGAATGATAAAAAAAAATTTTTGACAAATTTGTAGAAGTGGTAAATTTATGGATTTTTTTAAAATATGAATCGCGAAAAACTCTGATTAGTAAGTAACACGCTTTTATATTTCGATAAAATTTATCGTCGATATACTAA
Source organism: Trichomonas vaginalis G3 (assembly GCF_026262505.1). Classification (NCBI taxonomy): domain Eukaryota; phylum Parabasalia; order Trichomonadida; family Trichomonadidae; genus Trichomonas; species Trichomonas vaginalis. The sequence continues at coordinate 4,748,370 of NC_067203.1, forward strand.
ATCTGATAAAAATTCGATAATTGTAAAAAATATGCTGTAAATTGTAAAAGAGTTGAAAATGTTTGGGGTGGCTTGAAATGAATCGGAGGATGTAATAATTTGGTACTAATTTAATTGCATTAAAATGCTAAAATTATGAAATTGTAAATTTAATCGAAAGATATGAGTTTAAATAAAGAAACGAGAGATATTTTAATTGATTTAATTATTTTATATCACTGATTGTCAGTAATATCCTTTGATCTTTGATTCAATGAATACGTTAGTATGAATAATCAATATTCATTGAACAAAAATGAACAAATACAGTGTAATATGCAGATTTTAGTATGCAAATGTTATATCGTGTGATAAATTCTTCGTAATAAAGAAGATATTTACAATTATTTTTATATGAGCTTTAAATCTATTGAAATAGTTCCAATATTGCATGAAATTGGCAGATTTGAAGTAATTTGATTAGTTTTGAGATGGAAAATTTCTAAAAAATTTCTGAAATCAAGAAAATATTTCGAAATTTTGTTAAGGGTGCGCCCGGGAGGATCATGTAAACTTCAGAATTTAGAACCTTAATTTTTAAGCAATAACTTGGTACCTAAATAGGTAGGAAAACTCTAAAAATATCAAAAAATACAACTTGGCTCCATAATAATCCTGTCATGGTGGCTGTTTGTATCCCCTAGTATTTTCCTCTTGAATCTCTTTTTCTGTCGAAATTAAATTCAAATCTCAGAAGTAGAAGTGAATAATCGACTTATTACTGCTATTATACGAATAAATAAATTCATTATATTATTTTTATTTACATAATATCTGTTTGAAGTCCATAATTCTATAAATTTTTCTTCAAAAACATTACAATCTTGATAGTTTTGATACTGTTTAATAGGTTTTTGGCACCTTATTTAGTATTTACTACGTATAGAGTCGATCTGAACTTAATTTTCGGAAATTTAAAATATTTATTATAAGTAAAATCTGATTTGAAATTTATGTTTAACTACTCATATCTTGCATTATCCTGAGTAGCTTTTGTAAAAATTCATCAAAAAAGATTTTAACGTGCTTTAATTTTTATTTTTTAAAATAATGCATATTATTATATAACTAGCATATTTACAAATTTTAGTGCTTTCAAAAATTTAATCCTCCTCCTCTCAAATAAACGTACATCCGAGTGGCCTGTTTTTTGCAAAAAATAAAATTTCATTTTTTATGCTTAAAAAGTCAGAATTTTTATTTGCTTCTGGGATATATGATGGCTATATCAGATGCCCATTCTTTTTGATACTCAACATTAAACATAAAACTTAGCCATTAAGGCTCTTCTGAAAATATTTTTTTCCCGAAAAATTTTCGAAAAAAATCAAAAAATTTAAAAATCCCCGAATCTGCAGGGATTTTAAAAAATTCTTTTTAGTAAAACTTAAGGATATTGTATCAGATATATTGGTATGGGCAAATTCAATTTTAATACAATATTCATCGAGATATTAAGTTAACGAAGCTTTCAAAATTGAGAGGGTAATCCTCCTCCTCTCAAATAAACGTACATGCGGGTGCACCCTTAATGAGTCTGGAAAATGTTCTGAACTACGAAAATATTGGCTCACATGTCAAAGATTACATTAAAGCGGATAATCTCTTTAGCACACTCAAAGTAGAAGATATCGAATCAATCATGAAATTCGCGAATTTAACTCCTGAAAACTTCAATTCTCTTCTTGCGCAATCTAGTTCTGTAATTTCAGCATGTGAATTGTTTACTTGCACTCGAAATGCTAATATTTCAATAAACAACTTACAAGATGCCATTTCAACACTTAAATCAGTTCAAAAGTACATGAAGATGCGAATATTCGGAGGAATTATTGGCATTTTAGAACAATTACAAAAGGATCAATCCAATACAACAAATAAAATCGAAAAACATCAAGCAGATTTAAATCTGAACCAAAAAGAAAAAGAAAACGTTGAGAAAGAAATGCAAACTCTTCACTCTCAACTCAAAGCGAAAGAAGGAAACAATTTACCAAGAGATTTTCTTTCGAAAATTTCCGAACTTAAAAATTCCGAAGATTTCAAACAAATCTACGAATTCTTTGAAGAAATTTCAGAAAAAGGAAATCAAAAAATGATGCTAAAAGCATGTGAAGCAGAACTTTGGAAAAAACAATATGATGATAAAAATGTACTTCATTATGCATCTTCAGAAGGAAATCTGAGACTTGTTAAATCTCTCATTGAATGTGGCTGTGACAAAGAATTCAAGAACAAATATGGTGGTACAGCTTTAGATTGGGCATCAAAAAAGGTAAACTTGAAGTTGTTAAATATCTTATCTCAGTTGGAGCCAATAAAGAAGCAAAGGATAAGCATGGTCGTACTCCACTCATTTTGGCATCACAAAAAGGTCATCTTGAAGTTGTTGAATATCTTATCTCAGTTGGAGCCAATAAAGAAGCAAAGGATAATTTTGAATCTACTCCACTCATTTCGGCGTCAGAAAAAGGTTATCTTGAAGTTGTTGAATATCTCATCTCAGTTGGAGCCAATATAGAAGCAAAGGATAATTCTGGATATACTCCACTCATTCATGCATCATATTATGGTCATCTTGAAGTTGTTGAATATCTCATCTCAGTTGGAGCCAATATAGAAGCAAAGGATAATTCTGGATATACTCCACTCATTTTGGCATCAAAATATGGCCATCTTGAAGTTGTTAAATATCTTATCTCAGTTGGAGCCAATAAAGAAGCAAAGGATAAGCATGGTCGTACTCCACTCATTTTGGCATCACAAAAAGGTCATCTTGAAGTTGTTGAATATCTTATCTCAGTTGGAGCCAATAAAGAAGCAAAGGATAATTTTGAATCTACTCCACTCATTTCGGCGTCAGAAAAAGGTTATCTTGAAGTTGTTGAATATCTCATCTCAGTTGGAGCCAATATAGAAGCAAAGGATAATTCTGGATATACTCCACTCATTCATGCATCATATTATGGTCATCTTGAAGTTGTTGAATATCTCATCTCAGTTGGAGCCAATATAGAAGCAAAGGATAATTCTGGATATACTCCACTCATTTTGGCATCAAAATATGGTCATCTTGAAGTTGTTAAATATCTTATCTCAGTTGGAGCCAATAAAGAAGCAAAGGATAAGCATGGTCGTACTCCACTCATTTTGGCATCACAAAAAGGTCATCTTGAAGTTGTTGAATATCTTATCTCAGTTGGAGCCAATAAAGAAGCAAAGGATAATTTTGAATCTACTCCACTCATTTCGGCGTCAGAAAAAGGTTATCTTGAAGTTGTTGAATATCTCATCTCAGTTGGAGCCAATATAGAAGCAAAGGATAATTCTGGATATACTCCACTCATTCATGCATCATATTATGGTCATCTTGAAGTTGTTGAATATCTCATCTCAGTTGGAGCCAATATAGAAGCAAAGGATAATTCTGGATATACTCCACTCATTTTGGCATCAAAATATGGTCATCTTGAAGTTGTTAAATATCTTATCTCAGTTGGAGCTAATATAGAAGCAAAGGATAATTCTGGATATACTCCACTCATTCATGCATCAAAATATGGCCATCTTGAAGTTGTTGAATATCTTATCTCAGTTGGAGCTAATAAAGAAGCGAAGAATAAATATGGTAAAACAGCACTTGATTGTTCGAAAGGATTTGCAATAAAGCATTTATTATCATTTGCATGAAAATAATTTCTTGACATATTTGGTTATTATCTCTTTACTATTGTTGCAAAAGATAAAGTTAACTTTTTTTTATTATGTGAGTATGAATTTTTATTCATTAATCTATAGTTATGGAAGATTATTACCATGTGGAAAGTTTTTATAAAACTCCAATTCCAAAAAATGGGAAGAAGTTTATCTCGCAAAAATTGACATTTTAACTTTACCAAATTCACTCAAACCACTTGTTTGCCTAAACAATTATATACAGGAAACAGTGGGCGTTTAATTTATATGGTATATATGGGTGCCACCTGAACCATAGGATGCCTCCGTTCTGCGCAGGACGATAGAAAAGTGTTATTATTTTGAATCAAATTTAGATTTTTTTTTAATATTTTTGAATGAATTTTCTGATCCAAAATTGGTATATATATATGGTAAAGAAGAAGCAAAATTAACATCTTATATAAATATATAGGAATTGTATGCGCCCACTAGGCGGATACGTGTAAAAAAATCATATAAAAGAATTCATCGAAAATCTTTGAATAAAATTGATTTCCTCATTCACTAATTGGTATACTTTAATAAATATGTTACGAAGATGCTTAAATGTCTTGAGAAACTTCGATATATTTTTAAAACCTTGTAAAATGAGGTAATAAAAAAAAAAAAAAAGGTAGTGGGGCTTCCAGGCACTTCGTGCCCTCTAGCCCCGAAGATGTTTAGTATAAATGAAGTTTTTATTCGGAAAATTCTTAGTCTTCTGGTGTGAATTCGGAGGACTCTTCTTCTTCCTCCATTGCTTCTGGGAAGAAGCCTTCTTCTGGGTCGAAAACATTATATAATGTGTCGCTTTTCACAAATTATATATGTTTTCATGTTTTGTCACTTTTCTGTCACTTTTCAGGAAAAAAACATTTTTATTATTATATATAAATGAATTTTACAAAACCACCGTTACCGTTCTTTGGAAATAAGAGTAGATGTAAAGATATTATATTGAGAGAACTTAAGAAACTACCGAATAGTCTAACATTTGTAGATTTGTTCGGTGGAAGTTTCTATATATCCCATTTGTGCCATATAATATTCCCAGACTCAAAGATTATATGCAATGACTTCGACAACTATATGGACCGTCTCAAACATATTCCAGACACAAACAATATATTGAAAGAGTTAAAAGAAAAGATACCTATAGGTAAGATGGAACGTATACCATTAGATAAGAAAAATACTGTCAGAGAGGTTTTGAAAAAGGCAGAGTATATTGACTGGGATAGTATATCTGCTAGACTATTATATAGTGGTGCTATAAGAGTTCATGACATTGAAACACTTATGTCAAAAGTTTTATATCTTAACTATACAAATGTTTTCAAAGAGGACATAGAAAAATATATTGAGGGTATAGAGTTTGTGAGATGTCATTGGACAGATTTGTATGAAAAATATAAAGACAAGGAAAATGTTTTCTTTATAGTGGACCCGCCGTTCTTTAACACATGGGATTTTCAATACCAAGTAGACTGGACTTTGAGAGACTCTTTAGAAACTTTAGACGTTTTACATAACCATCCATGCTTTTACTTTACATCCGATAAAAGTGGTTTGGAAAGTGTCATGAGATGGTTAGAGGACATACATGACTATGAGTTTAGATACGATAAGATAGAATATGAGAGAGGTCCTATAAACTGGAGAAAGTGTCATAACAAAGAAATTTTATTGGTAAGTAAATGTGGTTTGAAATAGGACTACTTGTTTTAGGTTTTTTCCATTGTGTCATTTACTTATTTGACGTGGCAGAAAGATATAGAGAATATGAAGATGAACCAATGCCTGCAAATGTCCAGTATATGTACTCGTAAGAGATATTTTTATCTAATATTAAATGGACGCACAGAACTTAGCGAATGCACAGCAACCTGGACAACCAAACCAGAGAATATTCCAAATGAAGTTAGAATACAAACTGCAATGGCAAACTATGGTCAAGTGCCAACAGATGTACAAATGCAAACTGCCATGTCAAATGACGCTGCGTTAGGTTTGCCACCATGGTATGCAAATATGAGATGGAAAGAGTTTTATACAAACCCTGAAGTGGGATATAAACAACTTTATGCAGATGACGCGAACACAGGAGTTGACCCAGAATATGTTTTCTACCAGAGGAGAAACAGAATGTATGAGCTCCAGTTAAAGAATGCTGGAACTCAACAGGAAACGTAAGAGACTAGGCGGACATTAGATTTTTACATATAGTAAAATGGGTTTCTTCAGTAAGATAGGAAACTTCTTTCGAAATGTTGGAAGAGGTATATGGAATGGAATAAAAACCGTAGGAAGAGGAATTTGGAACGGAGTCAAAAATATTGGTAAAAGAGTAGGTCAGTTCGTTGGTATTATACCTAAAGACCCTGAACCAGAAGAACAAGCTCCTGTTATACAACAGCCTGAACCTGCACCACAGTCTAGTTGGCAACCAAATCCAACACCTCAACCGTATTAAAAATTATATTTTTACCGTTCGATAGTAGTTGTATATGAAACTAAGTTCTAAGTAAAACGCATGGTATAATGGAATTATTCTCTTCTTCCATCTGTAGTAAACCATACTTGAAAGTCTGAAATACTTCCACTTGGTGGTTCGTATAACTTTGTAGGTTTTTCGTAAAAGTCATTTGCCAAGCATAAAAAGAGTTTTGGGCGCCAGAAAATGAAGCATGAACAATAATAGCAGCTGGGTCGAAAACATCTTTAAATAAATATGGTTCATCTCTTGCATATCGACTGTAAATATTTGCTAAAGGAAGTTCGACTTTCTGATTTAACATTCTTTGCAAATAATACCATGACATTGCAGTGAATTCTGTTATATTTGTTCGTCTTTCTTTGGATTGTCTTCGTAGATTTGAAATGACACTTGTGAATTTTGTTTGTCATATACAATTCTCACATAAAGTGTGCTCTCGGTATTTGCATATTCATCAGCATATTTTGCATAACATGAATTTATTTTATCTTCTATTTTTTTAACGCAGTCTGTAGAGAAGATGAAAGGTCAACTTGTATTAGCTCAATTTCTTCCACATTTTTCGTTTCCCTTCAGATAATAATCTATATGAAACCTTACAATAAATGGAAAACTTTTATCTTCTACAGACACAAACTTCATTCTACGAAAGCCAATAGCTTTTGTGACAGATGGGTCTCTTAACCATCTTAATGGGTAGTCAAACGATAGCCTTCATGCTTTTACGGTCTCTGTCTCAAACTTTTGACCGACATTAGTAAAAAGTTCATCTAATGGTTTAGTTGTAGCAACTCTTGAAATTTTCTTTTTCTATTGGAAGCATATTTTATCTAGAATAAAAATGTCAAATGAACAGCGTCTATGAGAGAAATACAACACAACCGACAACTCATTATACAAGCTCTAAATAAGAACACAACAAACTTTTCAAACTATTCTAAGATATCTGAGTCATTGAAAGAAGGAAACTTAAAACTGACATTAAACCAATGACAGATGAGTTTCTATTTCAAGACAACAAGAACCATACTGTCTGTGTAAAATCCAACAAAAGGAACTTTAAACGAGAAACCTATAGATGAATTCTTTTTGAAAGCAGATGTTGGCAACAAAAGCTGACAAAGAGTATGTCTTGAAAAAGTTCAAGAAGAACATGACAGAGCAGATGCAACATATGCAACGAAAGCAGATGTTGACACACAAAGCTGACAAAAGAGTATGTCATTGAAAAGTTCAAGAAGAACATGACAGAGCAGATGCAACATATCAACGAAGCAGATGTTGACAACAAAGCTGACAAAACATATGTTGACAATAAAATGTCAAGTGAAGTGACAAGAGCTGAAACGAATATTCTAAAAAGACTCATACACATACCATTGCAAATATTGCAAACTTACAGAAACCTTAAACAGGAAAAAGTGATTACATACACATACCATTGCAAATATTAAAACTTACAAGAAACCTTAAAAGAAAAGTGACGTTGGACATACACATACATCTTCTGAAATAACAGACTTAAACGTTAGCCTTGAAGAAGAAAGCAGATAAAAAATGTCAATGAAAATATACCAAAGTTTAGTTGGAACAAAAATATTGAAACTATTGTTGGTGACTTTTCTGTCAATGAAGAAAATAAATATTTTAGATGGCAGTTGGTACAGTCCTTAGAAAATGGTACACGGTATAAACTCATTCCGAAAAATAACAATGAAATGTATGTAAGCTATAAAAAGAACGATGGTACACAAGTTAAAGTTCCATTAGACAACAACTGTTACTTAAACATATATGGAGACGAACAAAAGAAATATTTAAGAGTTTATGAAATGGCAGATATGACATTGCCTGACCCAGCTCCAGCACCATACTATTATGACTATGGAGATGACGAAAGAACACCACATGTAGATGAACAAAAGCTAACATTATATTTAGATTATTATAGATATAAAAGATATAATGCAATAGAAAAAACGAGAATAGTATACTATTATACAGATGACAGAAATAAATATTATAGTCAAGACTTTACCTACCCTGAAAACATAAGATTATATTATAAAAAATATTCTGACATGAACCAGAAGAAACCTGAAATAGTTGCACTATATTTTAAGTTCAAAAGAGACAATCCTATAATATCTCATATGTTTGATTTAATGAACCCAGTAGGTTCTATTTATACATCTATGGAAGCAAGAGGTCCTCAAGTAATGTTTGGTGTTGGTGCATGGGAACAAATAGTCGACAGGTTTTTGTATTGTGCAAACTCTTCAAAGGAAACAGGTGGAAGTAAAACGATTTCAGGTGAAAATTTACCTGCGCACAGTCACTACATAGATTTAAGTACATCTCAAGCAGGTTGGCATAAGCATAGATATTGGGATTGGTCAGGAATGACAAAAGGTAAAGGATATGATGTTAAAGACGACGTTAAGTTTGCTATAAATTGTTACTGGAGTGACACTCAGGGAGAAGGAAACCATACACATTTCGTTTCAGGATATACGCAAACAACGGGACAAAGTAAAGACTACATGCCACCTTACATGACAGTTTACGCATGGTATAGAATTGCTTAGTCGTCATTTTCAACTTCTTTAGCATATTCGTCAGGAGTTGTCTTATATTTGTTAGGAACTGTCTTTGAAAGTATACCACCTTGAACTTTGACAAGTTTGAAACGAGGTCTGACAATAGTAGTTTTATCTTCTGCTTGCAGTCTGTACATTTTGCCATGTTTGCCTAAAACTTCATAATATTCTCTTGTATACTTTCTTCTATTTTTCGAACACGAATGTGAGTACCTGTCGGGTTCCCATTGTTGTCATAGTCAATAGTATTTTCATATGGGTCGCGTTTAGGTATTTCTATTTTTACTTTGTCGCCTTTCTGAAGTTTGAAGCCTGGCATTCTTTCTTGTTTGTCTCTTTTGACTAAACTATTAAATATATAGTCTTTCTCTAAGTCAGGGTTGTTTTTCATTTCTTCGGGGGAGTGGTTTCCCAAACCTTTTTGTTTACGGGTATTGTAAATATTTAAAACTTGTCTCATCTTTGCCATGGAGAAGTGTCTATATTTGTCGTCATATGACATTTCATTTGCTTCACCACCTTGTGGTTGGTTTAAGTCTCTTAAGATTTTTATACAACTGTCAATGACACCAAGAGCAGAATGGTTTTGGTCGACAATGAAATATTGGTTTACATTTTTTGAACGCAGATAGTTTTTAATATCGTCTGATTTGAAAGAACTTTCACAGTCAGATGTCAGTTTTGTTGGATGGTATTTGTCAACGAATATTGTCAAAGCAGTTTTCACATCTAAAATATTTTTGGACCATAATGGTATGGCTTCACAGTATCTTGTGTTTTGACCGACAAATATTAGCCAGTATGGTGGTCCATCTTCTCTATATCTCGGAATGTTTTCCAAGATATCCATAAACCAAGCATTTGGTGTTGAACTAAAGATTTTTACCATGAGTGCTTTCTTTGTTGCTTTAGAAACATAGGGGTCCTTGTTTGGATTCGTCATTTTTTACCCTATAAGAAATGGGTTTATTTGGCGCATTAGCAGGAGTTGCATCCAGATTTTTACCCGCAGTGGGAACAATAGCCAGAGGTGTATTTGGAGTTGGAAGGAAGATTTTGAGTACATTAGGTATACTTAAAGAGAAAGCACAACCTATTATACAAACTGTACAGAAAGGTTGGGATGTAGCACGAGATGCAGCAAATCTTATTCCAAATCCTGAAACAAGAGGAAAAGTTCAAGGATGGATGGACAATGTAGGAAGACAAGCAGGAAACTATTATAACAAAGCAAATGACTACTATAACCAAGCAGGACACTATATGGACCAAGGTGAAAGATTCTTTAACAGAGGATATAACCATGCACAACAGTGGGTAAACAATAACCAACCGCAACCACCTCAAACGTGGGGAATGTAAATTTTTTTACTGAGATGAAATGAACAATACAGCATTGAGACAAATGGGTTCAAGATGGATTTGTCGACTTCCAGCAGTTACACAACCACGTGTTTGTCAAGTCCTCCCTATACCTCAGGAAGTTTTAGACCGACTTAAAAAACCTAAACAACCAGTTGAAAACAAAACAAACTAAAATTTTTTACTGAGATGAAATGACCGAAGAAGTTGAAACGGTAGATTTGACACCACAAACAAAAAGTTCAGAACCATTGTCAAAACCCGTCAAAGAACTTACAGATGAAGAGAAAAATTCAATAATAGAAAGTGCCAGGTCTGGAAATACAAACCCTAACTACAAAGTCACTTTTCATAGAAATGGAACGGCTAGTATCTCAAAAAAGAAACAGACTCTCACAAATAAAATATTGAAGTCTGAAGGAGCTTTCGAGACAACAGATGGAAAAGTTTACTTCACTGACCAACAGTTCATTATAGAACATCTCATTGACTTAGAGTCGAAATATTCTAAACTTTACAACAAACACAAAAAGTTGAAAGGAAAACAAAAACAAATGGCATATGATATTTATGAAGACGTTAACGACACAACCATACCTGCAAGTGAGGTAAAGTCAGAGGAACCGAAAAGTGACGAAAAACCGATAGAAGAAGGGGAGCCAAAAACTGAAGATAAACCAAAACCAAAGTTTAGTTTCCAAACTAAACCAAGTCAACCTTCATTAGCTGGTATGGGTTGGCGTCAAAGACTTATGGCAGCAGGCGGTTATGTAAAGTAAAGAAAAAAAAACATTTTTTTATTTTTATAAAAATGCCCCCGTATAGAATGGATAGAAGGTCTGCTAGAATAAAAGCAGAGTTAGAAAGATATGGTTGGAAAGTTTCAAAGAAGTTTAAATATAGGAAGGGAAGACCCATAAAAGTCTATGACAAACTGGCTGGTCTGACCTATGAAATGGACTTGGAAACAGCACGCGCAAATTATCCAAACAGGTTAGAGAGGTTAGAAGAAGAACGTCTTATGGACATGCCTTTCGATGTTAGTGAGCCTCAAGTTGAAGGACACGACGGCTTTGCCAGATTCTACTGGAAACATGACGAACAATTGCATCCTTTGAGAAGGAAAAAAGGAAAAGGTGAAGACGCACATGCTCCCATGGAAAGAACAAGATATGCATATGAAAAGTATCGTGAAGTTAGAAGTCAAATTACATCTGGTCGAACCTTTACAGTAAACTTTGACGAAGGAAAGAACAAAGAAGGCTTCATGGGTGTACTTGCTGCCATACAAGACGGAAATAAGAAAGGATACAATCTCAGACTAACCGTAACAGATTTGGACGGTCACATTTACTATGCACATGGCAATGTCACAACAGCTGCAATGCTTCTTGACGCTTTCAAGACTACAAAGAGAGAACAAATGGTTGACTCCGACTCAGACATTTTGAATGCAATTGAAGGGATTGCAAGTGTCAAGTTCGAATGGTACCAACCTAACCCTCAAGCAGTCAGACAACATGCTGGATACTTCCCGTTCATAAATAAGTCTGACATTGACTTGACAAGGTATGGAATTTACAATTCAATTGAAACAATTGTCAATGAACCTTGTATTCTTACATGTCTCAGGAACTCTGGTCTTGTTACAGATGAGAAGATGAAGTATCTTGAGTCATGTGTGAAGACAAGGTACATTCTCAGAGGTCAATTGGCAAAAATTGCACCGTTGGCAAATGTCAATATCCGAGTCAACATACCTACAGCTAAAGGTTCTTCACATGACGACTATGTTGTTGACAAAGACTTACCATGGTTGAAGATTGCAATTGTCCACAACCACTTCATGTTGAACGAAAGTCTTACAAACCCATTGTTCGGAAAAGGCAAGTGCAACATTGTCAGAGCTGTAAACATTCTTTTCGAGAAAGGTTTGTTGGAACCAATTCCAGATGACAAGCTGACAGAAACTTTTGTACCAAAAGACGAAACAAACTTTTCATTGTTAGCAAGACCAAAGTTGTTCCAGACAAAGTTATAGCACAAAAGAAGTACACTGTTCCAAAAGGAGTTGGATTGTTCGGATACCAACCTGAACCAGAAGAACTTCCAATGAGGTTGCAAGAACTTCAAGATGCTATAAACAAACTTCCATTGAGACATCCAATTGACGTCAAATTGTATTGGAGAGCATCGGAGTTAGGTCAGAAGGTTTTATATGAAACAGGTTGCTTCGACGATGTTTATGAGATAGCAGGCGAAGTTTCTCAGAAGATAAGAGACTCACTTGAATTTCCACGAACTGGACCCATTGGTTGCGACAAGTTCGACTCAAACGAAAAGATATACTATGTCGACCTTAACGCTGCATACATGAGGTTCGTCCAATATATCCGACTGGAATTCCAAACGAAGACGGTGAGTTCCCAGGAAGGAACTATACAGTTGGAAAAGTCATACAACAACTCTATGATATTAGGAAAGCTTCAAACCCCAAACTTGCAATGACACTCAAATTGCTTATGAATTCGACATGGGATATTCCATTAAAAAACCTCAAAAGATGAAGAGTAAACACTATGAGAAGGTCGACAACTTTGTTGAAAGGTTCTCCCCTTTTGTTTTGAAATACGAATTTACTCAAGGTCAAGGTGGCTTAGTAACCACAGTAAAACCTATTGTCGAACATTGGTCTTATCCTCAGTTCGCAAAAGCAGTCCTTGACAACTACAATGAGTTCTTCTCCGAGGTCAAATCGAAAGTTGTGGTATACTACGAGAACATCGATGCACTCATGACGAACGAAGAAGGATACAACAAACTCATTGAAATGGGAATGGTCGGTGAAAAGATGGGCTGTTTTAAGCTAGACAAGGTATTTTCCGAAGTTCATGTTCTCTCCAAGCGTAAGTACTGGGGTGTTAAAGAAGATGGTGAAATAGTTAAACATTGCATGAAATAAAACATTGCATACCATTTTAAAACATTTTTTAAAACAGTATATTTTTACATATATTAAATGTTTCAGGTTGAAAAACAAAGAACAAAAGTAGCAGATACAAAACCGTTAGACTATATCTTTACAAATGCTGGTAGGACTATTTCAGATGAAGAAATTTCATCCGGTGCTTACAGGTTTGACTTTCCAATTCGTTGGCTTCAAAGTCCTTCAGATGCAAAGGCAATAGGATTTAGAAGAGTTTTGTTTTCAAATAGAACGAACGCTTTTATGTTCGCAGTATATTTTCACGGGCAGTATAGAGGTGATGATGGTCTAATAGACAAATTTGATGAAATGAGAATCTTTACAATTCGTTCAGACGAAAACCTTGAGAAGACTCTAAATGACTTTCAAACTCAAATGAACAAATATTATTGGGAATTGCAAGAAAAATACGACTCTCTACTAAACGGAACTTACTATCTGAAACTAGAATATGACAAGATGAACTCCACAGTTTCATTTCAAAGGATTGAAAATAACCCTCCAAGAGATACACAGTTTTTATTTTGGGAAGTAGACAAACGTTCTTGGGCACAATTTCTTCGGTTACTAAACCAGAACGAACCATTGCCACCAGATGGTCCGTTTAAATTTATACGCCCACCAACAGATTTGACAGTTTATAGAAATGTGTTTGACCCTCAAAATGTTATGTGTCATGCAAGTTTCAGTTCAAGCAACAACAGTTTTCTTTGTATTGGTAAGGACTTTTATGACTTTGCTTCTAAATTCTACGAACCACCTAGTAACAGTTTCTCTGACTTTCAAGTTTGGTTCACAACAAACGGTGTGCAGCATATTATACCATTGTACTATGACTTTTATCTCGAATTGTCTTTCATATATAACTACGGAAAAGTGCTGAAAAAGTATTGAAAAATAATGTTTAGGTGAAGAGGTGAGATTTCACCCGTTTTCTCACCTGTTTTCTCACCCGTTGGATTTTCATGAATTTTGTGCTGAATTCGACAAAAATGAGTTTTTGGTTGAAAAAAGAGGTGGAGCCAAAAGTGGCTCGACCTCAAAACAAGCATTTTGTGAAGAATATACCAACCCGCGGAAAACAGCGGGTTGCTTTTTATACAAAATTCAACAGGTGAATTTTCATGAATTTCCTTAAGATAGAAAAAAATATATTTTAGGCGACCAGGTCACTCGGTCACTCGGTCACTCGGTCAACTAACATCTTTTTGAAAAAGTGTGACAACATGACATTTTGACAACAACACAGGAAATAGATTTCATCGTATATTTTTTGTTAAGACTTCATCGTAAATGTTTTGTTGAGACTTCATCGTATATGTTTTGTCGAGATTTTTATCGTTGTGGTCCGACGGTTAAGCCACAAACGAATGTCCGACGTCCCACCAAAAAATATTTTTTATTTTTATTGTAAGAACAGAAATGTCAGTCGAAGCAAAAACGTTCACGAACAAATCTAATGGCGAAACATTCACAAAAGGCACTTACAACGGTATTGAAGTCTTACGTAGAGACAAGGATGGTTATATAAATGCAACAAAGATGTGTCAGCAGTTTAGGAAAGACTTTAGAAGGTTGTTGGAAAATAAGTCCTGGGAAGAGTATTTTGAGGCATTTTGTGAAGAATATACCAACCCGCGGAAAACAGCGGGTTGCTTTTTATACAAAATTCATGCAGGAATTCCTGATGAAATCAAACAGGTTAGAGGAATGTATGTAGACCCAAGACTTGTAAACTATATAGCAATGTGGGCTTCTCCAAAATATTGCATAGCAGTTGGAAAAATTATGGACTCCATAGACAAGAAAGTTCATGAGAAATTAGATGAAGAAGAACTTGAAGATACAGTAGAGAATGCAAAACCTTTGTTCGAAGAAGAAGTTAGAAAAATGCATGAAAAACAAATAGAACATGAACGTGAGATATGTTCTGGTTATAGAGACTCGCCATACGAACTAGACCAATGGGAAAAGAAGATTTAAAGAGAGAATTTAGAGAATATGAACTCGCTAAGATAGCATTAGAAGCTGCAGAAGAGAGGTTAAAAGCTTGGGGTCGTTTTGTACAAAAATATTGTGAGTAAATGAACCATTTTTTTCGACAAAAATAATGTTTAGGTGAAGAGGTGAGATTTCACCTCTTTTTTCACCTGTTTTTTCACCTCATGAATTTTCCCGAAATAAAAAATAAAGTTGGTTTTTTTAAAAAAATATTTTTTATTTTTATTGTAAGAACATGTTAGCAACAACAGCACCAAACTCGTTAGTCATGAATCCTACGTCAATGTTAGTAGAAATGAAAAGCTTCATTCCTTCTTCATATACTTTCGAAACAGAAATCCAGAAGATAAAGCAAGAACTGTTAACAAGTAATTTAGACTGTAGTGCGAAAGATGAAGAAAATGAACAGTATCTTTATGAAATGCAGGATATTATTGACCATCTACCTAAACTACCTGAAATCCAACAACAAAAGCTCACTATTCCAGAATTCGATGAAATAGAAGTCAAAGCAACTGACTCAGTTGAAATTAAGAAGTTCATACGTAAGGTAAACTATGAGTTTCTTGGATTTCATTGCAACCACAAAGTCATGGACAAAGATTGCGACATGTTATATAAGAATGTTTCTGACATATATAAATCTGGGGAGTTTAAGACCTACGACAACTTTGTTTCATTAGCTGCAAAATGTGTATGGCAGATAAGAGATAAAGACAGAAGGTGTAAAATATGGAACGAACAAATAAGACCCGCTATGTTCGAGATGAAGAGAGCAATTGACGCCTTAGTTGTTTTAGCAGGTAAGGTTTCAGAATATAACGCAAAAATGAATCCGCAATGTTCAAAATGTAAAGCAGCAATAAGGAAATATAACTACTCCGTCAAAGAGATAGAACGTATGCGAAACGACTATGCAGACTTAAAGAAAGAAGCAGAAAAACCAGCAGAAAATAAAATGGATATGTTAGCATTTCTGAACAAAAACTATCCAACAGCAGAAGATTTCCTTCTATCTGACGTCAAGAAGAAGTATAAAGAAACTTTCGGTATCGTTAAAACATTCGATGTACTGACAGAAGAAATAGAAGCTACGAAATTGTTTAGGATTTCAAATATACATCATACAATTCATGTAAAACGCTTATAAAATAACAGGTGAAAAAAGAGGTGAAATCTCACCTCTTCACCTAAACATTATTTTTGCTGAAAAAATGACCAAATTTCATGAATTTCCTTAAGATAGAAAAAATAAAGTTAGTTTTTTGTAAAATATTTTTTTTATTTTGTATGTAAGAACATATATGACAAACACTGAGTTTGAAACAGTTAAAAAGATAGACAATAACACTAAATTGGTTAGAATAGGTGATTTAAACGTAAGATACTCAAAGAAATACAACAAATATTCTTTGTCAGACATTATATCTCCATCTGGAAAGAAAACACACGACTGGGTTAGAAATGCTTCAACTCAGAAAATTTTGACAAGAAATCCTGAGCTTATGATATCGGTAAGATTCTATGGAACTACAGCATATCTTATAGACAAAAGTCTTATACCAATAGTTTTGTTATGGTTAGACCCAGTTGTTGGATATAACTTCATAACATATGGTTTATTCGACTCAGAACGTTGCAGTGAAGGCTTACTTTACATCGTTCAGAAACCGAAGGACTTCAATACAAAGAGATATAAGATAGGAAGAACATATAATATAACTCAAAGATATGACAGTACAGTCAATAGAGTCAAGGTTGTGTTCGTTAACGATATGAGAGCTGCTGAAACAGAACTACTTGAAAAGTTTGAGAAAATGTATGGTGCTCCCACGAAAGGTAAAGAAACGTTTGAAGTAGATGAGATAGATAAAGCTATAAAATTATTTGACGAAGTTGCTGAAAAATACATGTAAAAATAACGTTTACCATGTGAAACGCTTATAAAATAACTGAGGTGAGAAAACAGGTGAAAAAAGAGGTGAAATCTCACCTCTTCACCTAAAATATATTTTTATTGAATTCCGTATGAAAATCTGAGTAAAATGGCATAAGATTGCTTCCCTCGGAAACCGAGAGAAGAGATTCCGTACGAAAATCGTAAAAAATTGCGAGTAGGTAAGAAATCCTGGTCGCCAAAACTCTATGAAAATCGTGAATTTCCTTAAGACAGAAAAAATAAAGTTAGTTTTTTATAAAATATTTTTTTTATCCGGAATATAAAGACAGATATGTCAACAACCGAGAACACAACAACAGTTATAGTCCATGAAGCTATAAATGAAGAATACGAGTGGGTTCAGTATAACAAACAGTTACGTCTCATTCGTTCGGTCAAAGACGATATGTACCAAATGCAAAGTATTTTGAATGCTCTTCGTTCTACAAAGCAAGCACGTCATTGGTTTGAAAACCAACAGACAAAAGAACTTTTAGAAGAATTTCCTCATATGTTTGCGACCGGTAGAAAACCGCGGGTCGAGATTCCGTACGAAAATCGTCAAAATTTGCCAAATGGTTTGAGAGGATATTATGTTCATAGACTTTTAGTAAATGCTGTTGCAATGTGGGCTTCACCTCGTTACGCTTGTTATATTTTCATGATGTTAGATGAAATTCATAGACAAGAACGTGAAGAGCTAGAGAACAAGCTTGAAGCAAAAGACAAAAGCATTCAGAAAAGAATACCACGTTCGGTACCAAAAGGAAAGGAAAAGAACTATAAGTATATGATTTATACTGAAGAGATGGAAAATGAAGAAGACAGAGATATGGTTATGTTGCATTTAGTCAGAAGAAACAACAAAAGCTTTTACGACCTTGCTAAGATTTACAAATCTGACAGAAATTGGTTCTATCGCGAAAACTTACCGATTTCAATGACACCGAATGAAGATGTGAAACAAATAGTTCAAGATACGTTACCTCAAACACACTATGATATTAAAGGTTGTACAATTCTTACATTCAAAGAAGATTTGCCATTGTTAAAGGAAAAAATAACAGAGTATTTTGACAACTTCAAACAAGTAGGGTAGATGAACCATTTATTTTTCAAGCTTGACTTCAGATGGCTCAGGTAGCTCTATAAGGTAAATTGTCTCGTCAAATCCTTCCTTCCAACATTCCGAGTCCTTCCATCCGACATTCCGAGTCCTTCCTTCTTGCATTCCAAGTCCTTCCTTCCTACTGGAAAAAAATTTCCCGACAACTGGAAAAAATTTTCCCGACGACAAGAAAAAATTTTTCTGTTGTTCGTCCGTAAACCATTCAAATTTTCGAAAATTGAGAACTTTTTGGTCGAACTTCAGGAAAAATTTTTCCCGACAACTGGAAAAAAATTTCCCGACAACTGGAAAAGTTCTTCCTTCCGACAGGACACAAACGGATGACTGACGTACCACCAACCGAGTCCATTCCAAAGCCAGAAGAACCGACAGCCCCAGCACCACAACAGACTAAGACTCAAACTCTTTATTTTTCAAGCTTGACTTTTTACAATTTGAACTTTGTTCGCGTAGATGTGAATTCTGAAAGAAGTATGAGGGTCTTGTATGACTTTGTACTTCTCCCAGAGTTCATGTCTGTCAAACTTACCTGCCATGGACTCTTTCATAAGTTCCATGAAATCGTCTTCGGACAATCCAGGGAAAAGTATGATATCAGTAAGTATTCTTTTAACATCCTTACTTAAACTCTTTGCTGTCTGTACACAAATGACAACTGAGATGTTAAAGTGTCTGAGCTTCTTAAGAATTCGACACATATCTTGTTCTCTATTCTTTAACAAAGGATGAGAGGCGAAATCATCTAAGATAAGAAGACACCTATGAGGGTATGTCTTCCAATCGTAAGATTGCAATTTCTTCGAAATGTATTCTATCTCTTTCTGTTTGTTTCTGAAGTGTTTCTTCTCTAATATTCTCTGCATTTCCTCATTTGGGTCTTTAAACCTCGAATTGACATACTCATTTATAGCATTGTACTTCAAAACTCTTCTTTGGTACTTCTTTATCCAATCCAACAACTCAGAGTCTTTTATACATACTAACTTAGACTTTTTTATAATATCTTTGAACGAATTTACGGTTTGGTCAAATTGACCAGAAGTACTACAAATGACTACTAACTCATAGAATGGGTTCTTCTCATCTAGTTCTTGTTGTTGTGCAGCCATTTTAAGATAAGTGAAAGTCTTACCCGACCCAGGTGGTGCAATTAGACCTGTTATACCATTCTGAGCAAATAAGAACTTGTCATGTATGGGTTTTATCTGAGCATTTTCCAACTTCCTCTTGTTCTTGTTTAAAACATTCTCAAATTTTTTGTCAATGTCAGCAAACTTTTTTTCTAACATATTTTTAGAAAAATTAAAATTTTTATCTTTTAGAAAATGTCTAGCGATTTCGCTATCTATATTCGAGACAAGCTTTTCGACAGCAAAACATCTGTCGACCATAAAATCTTACATAGTGTAAACAAGAAAGGTGAATTTGTTCTAAAGTTCTGTTTCTGGGAATATGACAAGAACCATAAAACATTAGGCAGAGAAGTCTTAAAATTTGTCAATGACAGACTTGTTGACAGAGATGACGCCGATTGGAAAGATGAAGTCCAACAAAAGTTCTTAGAATGCAAAGAAGACACATGCGCTGTTCTTGAAGATGAAATAGAAAACAGAATAGAAGAGCTATTAAAGGACAAAGACCTTTTACAAAAATATGGTTCTGAGAAGTTTGACATAACTCCACCAGAGAAGAAGAAGAAGAAGAGAGAAAAGAAAGAAAAGAAAGTAGAAGAAGAGAAAAAAGAACCTGAACCAGTTCCAGAGAAAAAGAAATTTGACATGTAAAAATAAAATTTTATTTTTAGAACATTTCTGGGTCAATGTCAATGTTCTCTTCCTCTTTAGGAGCAAACACTGGCTTAGACTCTAAAATCTTTTTACCCAATTTACCTTGAACTTCAACTATCTTAGACTCATAATATTCATAGTCGTCTGCTTTCTTTGGTTCATAAGGTATAACAAGTTTGTATGCTTTGCCTTCTTTAAGGTTTGAGAACCTTCTGTCAAAATTTTCTTTGACTGCTAACAAACCTTCTATGTCTAAGTCTTCAAATTTCGCACCATTTTTAGTCACAATAGCAAACTTAACCGGTTCGATGTTCCAAACTTTGTCAAATGTAGACTTTTCAAAATGGTAGAAGTAAACATTCAAATATGCGAATGGGTCTAGTTCTTCTTTGACTTCTGTCATGTACTTATTTACTGAAATATATTTCGTCATCTTTTCTATCGGATAAAAAAATATTTTTTTTAAATTTACTCAGAAAAATTTTTCTTTGTATATACGCCGTTCTGAACATCTAAAAGATTTTTGACATTTGCCAAGAATGTTCGTTTAGAAGCTGCCATATAACCATATTCTTGACAATACTGTTTATACGAATCGTACAATGACCTTTCATCTAAACACTCAAAGTTAGTCTCATCTATAAACAGTTCATATACACTCTTGTTTGCTTCTAACAATGTTTGTCTTTCTTCGGTATGTGGAATTTGTCTTGGATTGAACTTAGAAATATCTAATGTCATGAAATATGAGAACAAGTGGTTGTAAAAGTTAGGTGTCAAAGTTTCTGCTAAGTCGTCAAAATATTCTGTATCTTGCATATGAGAATCTGACGTTCTGACAACTACATATCTTCTGTCAGAACTTTCTAACTTCATCGGAACGGCATTGTTTGAAACCATGATGAAATTTGCAACATTTTCACAAACTCTTTGGTCTTTATATTTTCTTTCAACAACTCCAACTTTGTCTGTTATAAGACTCTTCAAAGCATCTGAGTTTAAAACCTTTGTTGTATCTATACTTTGAAGTTCGTTACATACTATAAGTTTCATATTCTCTATTGAAGAGTTAAATTTACCGCAGATGTTTTCTAAGTTTGTCATATTCGGATTCGAATAGCCCTCTAACAGTTTGCACAAAATATCTGTAAAGAAAGTATTCTTACCAGTTCCTTGTTTTCCAATTATAATGAGAGCAGTTTCATTTTTAGCACTTGGATGTTGTAAGATGTTTGCAAACCAACATAAGATATACTCATAGACTCTTTCGTTTCCATTGCATATAATTTCTTTGACATGGTCTAACCAAGCTTCTATAACATTTTCTTTCCATTCTACTTGTTCATATTTATATCCAGTGAAGATAGAATAGAAGTTTGGAGATGGTGTATAGAACTTTATACCTCGAACTGAAAAATCTTCTAACTTTGACAATAAGATATCCCAAGCATCTAACATCTTCATGCCAACTTGTACGACTTTTATTTTCTTAAGTTTTTGTCTACATTCTTGTTCTGAAACTATTGTCGCTTTAGGTTTGTTAAAGACAACATCCCATTCTTTCATGACATAACATTCTGGGGCAGAGTCGACATAAATGACTAAACGTTTCAAATTCTCGACTGCTTTGTTATAGTCTCTAAATGGACACATATTTCTGAAGGCTTGGAAGTCATAAAAATCTGAAACGTCTATTCTGTACATTTTTATAAAAATAAAAAAAAATATTTTTTTATTCTTGAGCTATTTGTTGTTCTTGAGCTATTTGTTGCATTTGTTGTTCTTGAGCTATTTGTTGTTGAAGTTGTTCTTGTAATACAATACTTTCACCAGTTGCATCTTCCAATTCGAAACTTTCTGCCGTCATTGACAAATACATAGGACATAAAAGTTTTACAGGAACAAAGTTTGCGTCAACTAAGGTTAAGTTTATGTTTGCTAAAGTGTTTGAGTTTACTAAAGCTGAAAACTCTGCATTCGAATGAACAATAGGCAAACCAGCAGAGAATGTGTTGTTTATACGCATGAGTATCTTTTGGTCATAGTAGTTTCTGTCGACATTCGAATAGCACTTTGAACCTAAGTTTGAAACAATATATAAAATAGGTGTACTTAAAGTCAATGGAACAGATAGACCTTGTATGACACCTTTTCCTGTTATAGGAAATTGTTGGTAGTAAAAACCAGATATAAGTTTTGTATTATAGCTCATATCGTTTATACTAAACTCAGTCGGACATCCAAACATAATGAAACCTGCTCTAGTTGCAGCACATGTTACATCCGTCCTTAAAGTATTAAATAAGTCAACAAAACCTGTTGGTGGTATATCTGAGTAAGTATCTTCAAAGGAGTATTTTTTACCATTCACAACAATAAAATCTTCTGGTGTCAAAAGAGCAAAACAGGCTTTAGTCGTCATTGTGTTTAAGGTTAGTTTACAATATCGTCCTTGAGGACTTTGTAAGTTTGTTGTTATAGAATTATATGACTCAGGGTTTTTAGTCGTAATAGTATAAACCATTGTGTCTTCTGCCATTTACTTAGCAAATAAATTTTAATGAAATGTTGTGGTCGTCAAATATTTTTATAACGTCTGGGAAACTATATTTTAAGTTCAACGTTTCACCTCCTTTCATAACGTATATCTTGTCAATGACATTATATGAAACACCACAGCAACTAACGTCGGGTTCTATTTCTTTGATGTTTATATCGTCTGCCTCTGTCAAAAGTTTCAATAGTTCTTTCAAAACTTCATGAGGTGCGATGACATATGAGTTCACTTTTACAGGGTTGTGTTCGACCAAGTTTAACATTATACCCAAAGCCTGACAAATCTTCTCCTGAGTTTTAAGTTTGTCTTTAAGTTGTTGGTAGTCGTTTCGAATATCTGCAACAGAACTTAAGTCTCTGCTAACTTCAGGTATGTTGGTTGTTCTTTTACAGGAACTATTGCTATACCATCTTCGTCTTCGTATGGTTTCCCCACTTCAACATCTCTTTCTTTGACATTGACAACAACACTTTGACTGTTTGTTTGAGTTGGTGAATTTAACTTCACATCTGCCACCGCCATTAAACCTTTTGAAACACTTACGCTTCTATTTTTCGGAAATGACATTTTACTTAGAATAAAAAGATGGACGTATTTGAGTATCTCTTCGAATTGAAGCAAAACAAAGTTTACACACACAAACAATACAAATACATTGACAGAATAGTTCTTTACACAAACAATGGAAAATGTTATAGAATAGCAGTCTTTGCTGAACCAAAATATTTTCATAAAGCAAAGAAAGTTGGTATAACTGAAATGGTGAAAGTTCTTGAAGCAGACAAAAATATAACAACAAAACTGACCGATATTTCTAAAGGTAAGTTTATAATACAATATTATATCAAAACTGGCGTACTGTCAATATTTGACGGAGAGAAGTCAGTTCAAGAACAACTTACTGACCTGCTGCCAAAATCTGCTCGATGGAAGCTGTCGTTATACCAATCTGAGGAGCCCCAGCAGGTTTCATCGAACGAATCTTCAAAAGAGCATCTTCCGTGAAAAGTGCTATTGGTTTTGTAAACTTCTTTGCTTTCAATTCATCTGGACCGTCTCTGTCACCAGTATATTGTATTTGAACTGTACCAACAGTTGAAATACCACCCATAAAGTCTTCTGAGTCAGCAAATGGAATGCCAAGCCAAAAGTTTGAACGGTCTCCATTTGTATATTGAGTTTTTTGAGCTCCTGTATGGGTCCATACTTTCACATATGGCATAATAGAACTTTGCATTTCAGGGTTAATGGTTGTTGTGAAGTTGTTGTTAAAGTTCATAGCATCTAATGTCAAGTTGTATGACCTCATATTCAACTGTGAATATTCTTCTCTTGGATAGTATTTGCCATCTATGTTTATATGGTATTTAATACCAGGGTTGTAGAAGCAAGAATAGTCATTTATAGTTCGTCTGAACAGTACAAACATAGTATCTGCATGTTTCATTGCAGTTGTTAAAGCAATATCTGTTCTTGCACCTGGGTCAGCACTTTGGTTTCCAACTTCACCTGCAAAGTCTTTGACAGATATTTGGTGTATAGGAACATAAGCGGAACTGCAATATATTTGGCAGCTAAAGCATTTGAAATATCTGGGTCCAACATATAGACTGCAAGTCTGCTTTCTATTCTCTTGCATTCAAACTTTTCGCATGTGAACTTAACTGGGTCCCAAGCAGTTCCAGCAGCATTGAAGTAGTAGTTTACTTCAGTGTTGAGGTTTGAGAAACCAAAGTCTAAGTCAACTTTGTCTTTGCAAAAGTCACAGAACTTGGCTCCACCAGTTCCAGCTACAGTAATGCTGAATGGGTCTTGTGTTGGTGCAATGACTAAGTTATTTTTGCTTGGAGTAAGTTCAATAGAAATTTTTCCTGCCCAGTTTGGCAAGTATCTTAAAAACCTGAAGATGAGGAAAGATGACAAAGGAACTCTAAGTTTCAGTTTTACTTTAGTGACAGCATTTCCATCTGAACCAGAAAGGTTAACATAAACTCCTGGAACGTTAGGGTCAAGTCTTCTTATTTTCTCAATAGTTGCATACTGGTCTGTTTGTTCTCTAGCTTGTGGTTGTACTGAGTTTCTCAAAGCGAACCATTCATAGTTTGCCCATGTTACTGTTTGAACTAAGTCAGAGTTAGAATATATCTTATATCCCATGAAAACTTCTGGAGCATATTGGTATCCGACATAGAAAATTCCATTGCAACCTTTCTTGTCAGACAACTTGGCAGAAGGTTTTATTTCAATGTCTTGTTCCACGTATAAGAAAGAGTTGTCAATAGAAATTATATGAAACCTGTCGCAAGCAATATCTACTGTTGTTGAAGAACCTTCTCCAAACTCACCTACGTTTCCATAAGAAACAGCAGTTGTATATTCGTAAGTTCCAGGAACTATTTCTGACCTTCTAATGGCATTGTCGCATTCGTTATACCATTCGGAAACATTTCCGTTCATGGCATCCAAAACTGTTGGCGTTATATTCTGAGCGGCGTACATTTCATATGAGTAAAAATATAGAATAGTTGGATTTATATGTCATAATAGAACCCACGTGGACCAAGCTTTACTTTCTTCCTGACTGAGTTTTTAACTCTTCTTTTTCCTTCATTGCCCTCTGCTTGAAGTTGTTGCATCTTTGCATTATGTTCATCTAGTATGTTGCAAATTTCCCATGTCCTTTTTGCCTTTTGGCTCTGGTCGCCCATCTCAGGTAACCTATATCCTAGAAAGAGTTTGTCATAGTCTGTATTTGAGTCTTCGCGTATTGTTTGCATGACTCTTTCCTGAGTTTCCGGTTCAAGCTCTTCAAACAGTGCCTGTCCATATGGAATATGCTCGTTTCCAAATATATGTTTTTGTAGCCATTCTGGTTTTCTTTCCATGTTACCAACTATATCTTTTGTGAATGGGAAAGCTTTTACCCAATCTTTCAGTCTTGCGTCGTTTATTTCTGTAGTTGGTTTTATTTTGTCAAGGAACATGTTTTTCAATACTAACATTTCATTTGGTACTGTCCATTTGAGTTTTCTTAAATATTCATCCCTTCTCGGTTCATTGTCTGCAAAGTAAGTTTTTATGACATTTTGTAAACTTTCGTTTGCAAGGTCATGTACAATAGGTTCTCTTCCTTCTCCCTCCCTAACTTTCTTTCTAAACTCTTCACCAAATATACCATCTCTATGGTTCTGTGTAGTTCTTTGAGATAAATGTTCTAGAACGTCAGGTGTTATATTTCCATCAGCCATGTTCATTTCATACTGGTCCAAAATATCTGCATGTTTCATATCTTTCAATGGCATTAAAGCCGCGCTTAAAATACCAGCTATATCTGGTTCACCATTGACTTCCATTGCGTCTACAACTTCTTGGAATTGTGGTTGTAAGTTTATGAACCACCTATCCGGATTAGCTTTATGACCCCATCTCATTGTAGTTCCATCGTCTGCAGAAACAAAAGTAGGTTTGTTTCCATCTTGGTTAGGTTCTGAATGAACTTTAAACAATGTTTCATTTCTATATGTTTTCTTGAAATTTAACCTTTTATCTTCACCGAGTTCATCCGAAGATTGAACGTTAAATGCTCGTAAGTAAAAAGGGTTGTTGTATTTGTGTACATTTTCTTTCAGTACTTCCATTCTATGCAGAATATTTTCATCTGGTGTTGGAGTCTTTTGTATGTCGGCAAACATTTTTCGATATTCTTCTACTATGTCAGCCGAATTTTTTTTAGACTCTTGGAAATATTCCATATTCTCCGCATACTCTTGTTGAGGGTCAAGATTTTTCGGCTGTTCCAAATCTTCATCTAGTTCTGTGAAGTTAGTTTCCAAAGGAGTGACTTGTTCGTTTCCTTCAGGCTCTTCTAGCTGTTGTTGCTGAACTATTTCTTCCATGTCTGGTTGTATCTGAACTATTCTTCCTGTGGAGTTTCTTGTACCTCATCTGCTGGCATTTCATATATTCCGAGACCGTTTTAACAATTTCCCTATCTACGTCATCCGCATTCATAAGCTTTTGTTCTTTCGTTCCGTCTCTATTTTTTACGCGTTTCATGACGAAAGTTGAATTGTCATTTAGCTCTGACATCAAATATCTCGGAGTAAATTCATCCATGTCATTTGGATGATATGCTATTAAATCATATCCCTTAGCGAGCTTGTATTTTCCAGGTTTGAGATTATATCCGTTTTGGTGCTGAGCCATAAAGCTAAATAGGTTCGGGTCAGTATTTCCATCCTTGAACTTTCCAATAGCTTCTTTATATCTGTCACTAAAGTCAACAGTATCTGGGAAACCACACTCTTCTTTAAGCATTTTTAAGAATTCTTGGTTTCCTTGTTCTCTACTTCTTTTATGTCCTTGCTCTGTTTGTGGTTGTTGTTGTGTTGGTTGTTGTGCTGGTTGTGGAGGTGGTTGTTGTGCTGGTTGTTGTGTTGGTTGTTGTGTTGGTTGTTGTGTTGGTTGTTGTGCATGCCTGTGTCTGTGTCCATGTGACGATGTAAATGTTCTAGGTAGTCCTGGTGCAGGTGCTTCTCTTGGAGGGTTTGGTGGTATATAAGTTCCACCAGCTGGCACATATGTTCCATCTGCAGCATAGTGTCCTACCTGACTTTTCGTTTTTAAGAAAGCATTTACTAGGTCTGTTTTGGTCTGTTGTAACTCTTTTTCTTGACTTTCCACAACAGTTGCTCTAACGGCGTCATAGGCACTTTGAACTGCCTGTCTCGTTGCTGCATCTGTTATTTTCGTCATATTTTGTGCTACTTCTTTTAACTCTTTGTCGAAACCTTCAGACTTCAGTTTCTTTCCAGATGAGAAGTCGTTCACTTGTTTCACCTTACTATGAAGAGCTTCGAAAGCGTTCTTAAAGTCAGCATTTGTTAAAGCTTCATTTGAACTATCTTCATCCGCTTGTATTTTTGTCCTTATTGACCCTATGAGTTGGGCTGCTTTAGCGTTGGCTTGGGCATCTAACCAGTCATTGTTAGCTTTTATATATTCTGCGCTTTTCATTGCCTTTTGCATAGCCGCGTCGTTATTTTTACTTTCTTGTGCTAAGTTTTCATACTGTACGGTTTGGTTTTGCAACTGTAAAAGTTTTTCTGCCTTTACATTTGCTTCAACTTCTTTTTTATACTCATCGCTATCCATATATGTCTTCAGGGCTTTTTGTTTTATTTCTTCATCTTTCAGTACTTTATATTGAGTAGTATGGTTTTTCAAATTTAAAACATCTTGTTCCATTTTTGCTACTTCTGCTGCTTTTTCTGACACTTTTTTCGCATATTCCTCTGTACTTAGTTCTTTCAGTTGTTCTTCTTTCTTCTTTTTCTCTACGTTTAACTCATTGAGTTTCTTTGTGTGTCTGTCATATTCTAGTTTCTTTTCGTTTTCACTTATTTGCTTCTGTATGTCTATGTTTGACTTTTTGACATCTGTTATTTGATTTTTGAGTGAACTCAAATTCATTTGACTTTGAGGGTTATAGGCTGTTCCGTCTGCAGCTCCACCATAGCCTGCCATTTTCGCTAAAAGTGCCGCTCTTAAACCTCCACTCTGTGCACCAACAACTCGGTTTAAAAGCATAGGATTGCTTGACATTTGTTGCAACATAGTGGGGTCATTCAGCATTTGTTGTTGCAACTGTTGTTGTGGTGTTAGTCTTACTATTGGATGTTTCAATGCTCTCTTCCTCTTACGTATATTCTTACGTAGCTTACGTGGCATTTTAAGTGAAGTTAAAAAGCGGTTTTTGACAGATGTTTTATTGTGACTTCTTCGTAAAGACTTTGTTGAGATTTCTTCGTAAATGAGTGTAAATGACCCAAAAATATATTTTAGGTGAAGAGGTGAGATTTCACCTCTTTTTTCACCTCATTTCTCACCTCTTGAATTTTCATGAATTTCTTCGTAAAGACTTTGTTAAGACTTCTTCATCTAATTTCTCATGAACTTTCTTGTCTATGTTTTGTCAAGATTTCATCGTAAAGACTTTGTTGAGATTTCTTCGTAAATGACCCTAGTAGTATATTTTTGGTGTAAATTTCATGAAAATTCAAGAGGGTGAAAAATTAGGTGAAAAACAGGTGAAATCTCACCTCTTCACCTAAACATTATTTTTGGTGTAAATTTCATGAAAATTCAAGAGGGTGAAAAATTAGGTGAAAAAACAGGTGAAATCTCACCTCTTCACCTAAACATTATTTTTGTCTGATTTTACGAAGAAGTCTTGACAAAACATTTACGTTCATGTTTGACAAAACATTTACGAAGAAGTCTTGACAAAACATTTACGTTCATGTTTGACAAAACATTTACGAAGAAGTCTTGACAAAACATTTACGAAGAAGTTTTGACAAAACATTTACGAAGAAGTCTTGACAAAACATTTACGAAGAAGTCTTGACAAAACATTTACGAAGAAGTCTTGACAAAACATTTACGAAGAAGTCTTGACAAAACATTTACGAAGAAGTCTTGACAAAACATTTACGAAGAAGTCTTGACAAAACATTTACGAAGAAGTCTTGACAAAACATTTACGAAGAAGTTTTGACAAAACATTTACGAAGAAGTCTTGACAAAAACATTTACGATGAAATCATGACAAAACATTTACGAAGAAATCTTGACAAAACATTTACGAAGAAATCTTGACAAAACATTTACGAAGAAGTCTTGACAAAACATGAAAACATATATAATTTGTGAAAAGCTCCTGGAAGCCCTCCGAATAAAAACTTCATTTATACTAAACATCTTCAGGGCTAGAAGGCACGAAGTGCCTGGAAGCCCCACTACCTTTTTTTTTTTTTTTTTTTTTTTTTTTAATATGCCTTTTAAAATATTTTTATATTAAATAATACAATCCAAAGATGCGATTCATCGTATAAATGATGTACAAAAGTGACATAAATTTAATGGAGAATGACATTTCTAATTTAAACGTTTTAATCGAAGCTATTCAGAGGATGTATGATATCAACACGAGCAATTATGAAGATATCATAACGTATCTTCACAAATTAATTCGGGATGATATTTTGAATTTAAGAAATGCTCATCAGATCTTTAAAAACATCATGTTATCGCAAACAAAGAAAATCAATCTCATTGGATATTGCATTAAAAAGCTCCTTCTTCTATGCCAAAAAGATTCAAATCCATTTGAAGCAAATTTCATTAAGAAAACACTACCAAACTATGAAGATGTCTCAGAGACTAATGTTTCCGTTGATTTTGACCTTTTCAATGACGATAACAAAGTGAAATATATATATTTTGATGATGTTGATTCTTTAATCAAAGAAATTCAAGACGAAGAATTTGATTTCATCGCGACCTATCAGCGGAAGTCCCTCATATATTATTGTGCTAACTTTGGTTCAACAAAATGTTTTAAGTATTTATTAGCAAATGGAGCAACTGTTGATCAAACAATTTTAGAAGGTTCATTTTTGTCAGGAGAAATCGAAATCATTCATTTGTTGGAAGAAAAGCTTTTACCAAATTATAAGTGCTTCCAGAACGCTCTTATTGCGCATAACTTAGATCTCATTGACTATTTGATCAGCAAATACAACTTTGTTTTAAGTTATAATGACTTTGCAACCAAATATTGTTTCGAATATTTATTTGATGTTTTGAATAATGAACAAACATTTTTAGAAAGTTTGAAGAACGGATTGCTTCAGAAATGTGCATCATTAGGTATATTCCCTGTTGTTAAGATCATTGTTGATAAGATGTACAACGTTGTAACTGACAAGAAGAATATAATTTCCAAGATTTCCAGTTCATTGATTTGCGCAATTGAGAAAAATAACATTAAAACAGTTTATTTCTTACTTGAAAAGGATGTTGACATAAATTATATAAACTCTGATTATATGACTCCTCTCCAGAGTGCTTCGTTTGTAGGAAACTTAGATGTAGTTAAGATACTTGTGCAAAGAGGAGCAATTATTAATGAATACCATAACAAATTTACACTTACTCCACTTTCAAGAGCTTGTTTCGGAGGACATTTAGAAATTGTCAAGTTTTTGGTCGAAAATGGAGCTGAGGTCAATCAAATTAAAGATAATTCGACGGCTTTAGTAACAGCATGCATTCACCATAATACAGATATAGCTTTGTACTTGATAGAAAAAGGAGCTGATGTAGCAAAATTCGATCCTTTTTTTTGGTGTGCATCAAGCGGAAACACAAAAGTTGCTGAAAAAATTCTGGACAAAATCGAAATCAATGAGAATGACGATGCTTTGATAACTGCTTGCAGAAACAACTCTTTGGAAATGGTGAAACTTCTTGTTTCAAGAGGATTCAACGTAAATTTCAAGAACATTGAAGGTATGACCCCATTTTTGACAGCTGTTAAAATAAATTCTGTCGAAATTGCAAAGTATTTGTACGAAAAAGGTGCAGATATTCATGTTTCTACGATAGACGGATTCAGCGTGAAAGAGTATGCTAAGGCAAATTACAGCGCAGATGTTGGAAAATGGCTGGATACATTAGATATTTAATCCAATGTTGTTATATTTTTTTATATTTATATTTATTTGTATCATAAATAAAGAAATTTATGCTCTCTCATACAATGCTATTTAGAAACCTCAATGCCTGTAATTAGCAAATATGATTTTTAAAATTCAAAAATTTTGATGAAGTTAATGAATAAAAGATAAATGTTTTGGTGAGTCAAATGTATTTATAATCATTTTATTAAGTTTTATTTTTAGGAGAAAGTTCGTTATATAAAATGTCTGTTTCTCCTTCAAGAACTCCTGATCAGATTTCTTTAAATACAATTTCTTCCATAGGACGATTTACTCCTCAGCCTTTTGTGCCTCGTCCTGAAAAGAAAGTCATGCAGAAAACACAAGAAAACGAATTTGTTTCAAATGTCGAAGGAATGAGAACTCTTCAGCAAAAATCAGCTAAACTACAGAAATCAGTTGGAAATTTAGAACAAGATATCCTATTTTTGCAATCAATGATCGACAGACATAAAAAATACATAGAACAAACAAAGAAGGATCATCAAGTACAAGTAAATTTATTCCAACAACAGATTGAAAATCGTAAAATACAGATATCAAAGATAGATACCTCTCAAGAACCTCCAACTTCGAATCAAATTGCTACTTTGGTGCGCCAAATCCAAGTTGCTGGCATGACAGCCAAAAGAAGAGCCGAAGATTGTCTTCATGATCAGGAAATTAATATAGTTTTATCAGGTGAAAGATTAAAACGATTTCACGACGTGTTAATTCCAAAGGTAACTGATGCAATCATGTCAGACAACCCCAAGCTTAAGAAAGCATTTGATAGATTAGAAAATGACGTTTACAAAATTGCAGAAATTCAAACACAATTAAGAAGTATTAAAATTTTTAGTGCGAATCTCGAAAAAAAGCTCGTTGATATGAATTCACGCCTTGAAGCACTTCAATTCGATAAAGCAGACATTCAAATGGGAATTGTAGACAAAAAGGAGGAATTACATGCCGAACTTACTAAGAAATGCGAAGAACTCGGAAAGTTGAGATGGAAGATCGAATACATGAAAGCTCTTAAAAAGAAAATGTCAAATAAAGAACATGCATAAATTATTTCTAATTATTATTGAATGTATAGTAAACTATTGTATGAATTGTTGTTATTAATATATTTTTATTTTAGGATGCTATTTGATCGTGTTGAAACCTATTTTTCTATGTTATCTAATTCTTTCAAAATCTTGATGGAACGTAATTGTTGATCAGCCCAAGTGGTTGATGATAGTATTATAAATTTTAAAAGAAGTTTCTCTGAAAAAGTAAGCTATAAATTTGCTCAAAACTGGATTTCATATTTTTTGAATAGTTTACAAATAAAAATTTTTAAGAAATATTTTAAATATTCATAAAATATGAACCCTTTCCTTCATTTTCTAAAAATTTGATGGAAAATTTTAAAATTCCAACGAAATGAATTATATTCTTAAAAATGTATAATATGCACGATTTTTCAATTAATTTTTTTAAACAACTAAATTTTAGATTTCAGGGAAAACAACAGTTTGCCAGAAACCGCTTTTTCATATTTTTTCATGTGTCCAAAGATTCGGAGTAGGGGTAATTTTAGCTAAAAGTGACACACCTGTAAAAAGTGACACACCCATGAAGGGTGTGATTACCGATCGGTAATTTCGACAGTTTCGAATTTAAAATTTTTTATGGAACTGTTGCGAGTTTCATAAAGAATTTAAGGAATATAAGCAAAGATTTGAATCAAAATCTTAGACCTAAGCCGCTCGATTCGCTCGCGGCTTCCGCGAATTACAGATCAGCAAAGATTTGAATCAAAATCTTCGAACTAAGCCGATCGCTTCGCTCGCGGCTTTCTTTATTATTTTAAATTTGCATATTTCCATCAAAAGTTCATAAGGTAAAAAATTTCGTTTATTTTTACTAAGAAAAAAAGGTTTTTGATAATAAATTTATTTTATTTCGAAAAAGTAACAATAATCGTAAAAGGGTATTGATAGGCTTGCTAAAGTAACTAATTTTAGCTGTCAAATACTTTTGTATTTTGAAGTAAATTAGTATAAATTTGATATTATTTTAACTCCCTTTGAAAACCTCAATTTTCCATACAGAGGGAACGGGAATAACATCCAATATTCCCTGAGAATGGTTGCGCATTCTCAGTTCCCTCTATATTTCGAACGAAGCTCTCATCGGTCTTTTTTTTAATACTAAACGTTTTTTCCCTGTCACTTTTAGCTAAAATTTGGGTTTGCCAAAGATTCGCAGGATCACCGCTTTGATCACTTACAGATTTCCAATTTTCCTTTGAAGAGAACTTTATTTTTTAATTAATTGTCACTATGCAACTTGGGATAGAAGATTCAGAAGTTTAATATGAATTCTTCTTCGCAAGTCATATTCGTGACACTTTAAGAAAGATCCATAACTTGGACTTTTCGGATTTGCTATTTATTTTTTAATTTTTTTTATTTAATTTGATTTTTACTTAAATTTTTTAATTAATCTGAAATACGGTGTTTTTAATTTAAGAGTCACATCTACTCTCTGTTTTTACATGTGCGTATTGCTAATATTAGCACTATTTTTGTATGCCTATTCTCCACTTTGTATTTGATTTTAGAGATTATAAAGGAAAGTGATTTTATACGCTATTATGAATCAGAGTCATAATTGCTTTGGAGAAGAAGTGAAATGACTTAGTATAGATTCAAATCACAAGTTTGCACCATACGAAAGAAGAATTCAATTATTTCTTTATAATTATTATCCGTTGCAAGATGAAAAGCCGTTTTTCCTAATACATAGTAAAGAGCAGTTCTTCCATTATTATCTTTTTCGTTGATATTTGAGTCATTTGAAAGAAGAAACTTAGTCCTTTTTTTTCTTTTATAATATACAGCATAATAAGAAGCTAAACTATTTCTATGGCAGTCCCAACGGGAACCGCGGTAATTTACCGAGTTTTCCGCACACCGGTTCCTTTTTTTAGGAATTTTTTAGATTAAAAAATATGCTTTGTAAATCATTTTTTGTAAATCGGCAAAAATTTGGAAATATTCTGACGACAATAAATCTGGGAATAGTATTTTAAATACGAGAACAACCTATTTAAAAGTGTTTCGCTCGATTTTGTATAATTTCAAATTTTCGCATATAGCTTTCCGTGAATTACCGTGATTTTACCGCCACATCAATAGTTTACGACACTTTTTCCGTAAATTGAGTAGTTTACTGCACTTTTTCCGTAAAATTGAGTTACGGGAATCCGTAAGATTACCGTACCTCACTTCTAGTTGAAAATAGCATTAGTATATAATAAATAGATATATTATTCATATTTTTGATTTTGAATTACGGAAAAAGTGAGTTCAGAACTTCCAATTATTATTTGATTAATTATGTTAAAAATACTATAAGGAATTAAAATACATAATGTTGAAATTTGAATTACGGAAAAAGTGAGAGTGAAAGTGAAGTGAAAAAGTAAGATATTTTTGTTGAAATAATCATAGTTGTACAATTTTGAAACTATATGTAAAGCTATAAATTGAATAAATTCAAAAACAAAAATTGTTTATTCTTATTAATAAATTTATATTAATCAATATTTGAACAACCCGTAATTAAAATTGAATTCCTCTTAAAATTTAATCCATACGTTGATTTTTAATTTGCTCGGCGAATGCCGAGCTTCCCTACTTCTCTTGTCATTCCTTCAAAAACTCTAATCTCATGCACTTACAAACATCATGATTTGATGTATTGTCGAGAAATCTTAGACTTGTTTGTCATTTGATTATCGCATTTGAAAGTCATCTCGAAAATCGATTAACAAGACAATTTCCCAAACATCTACATCAAGTAGATGATGGTAAACCAATTAGAGTTGTTTTGCTATGATTCCTCCAATCTTATGATGAGAAAAATCATATCAAAACAGCTCTAATCGAACATTCTACACAGCTTAGCATCCAGCTAGTTCCAAGTAATGCGATTACAACATCAACGGCCAAAGCCTTTCAGAGTCCTTTAATCATTTCTTCTCATCTCAATGTGAAGTGGCCCCAAACGAACTACAAGCTGACGTTACAACGCATTACAACCCGGTTAATACGAGCATATACATTAGAGCTGCTTTGTTATGATCTCCTCATCAATTGATGAGAGATCTCATTATGAAGCAGCTCCAATCGAACTAAAAACCTACATACAAATGAGTGAAAACAAACTCATTAGAGTTGTGTTGCTTTGATTTCTCTCATCAGAAGATGAGAGATACCAGAACAAAACAACTCTAATCAAACTTTCTACACAACTCAGCACAGTATCAATGCAAAGTAATGCGTCTGTATCGTTAACAAGCAAAGTTGTTTCGGGTCCTTCCATTTTGGAAGAATTCGGAACAACTTTGCGAATTGATAGTGTAAACCCATATACATGAAAGCGTGCATGCATAAAGACAGGTATTGTCAGCAATGACTACCTGCCCAGCTATGAGTGATCAGAGAATTACCATCTCAGGCTTTTTGAGAACGTTTCAGCCAGGACCCTCGTATGTTGACTGTGAGAAAGGCATCCTTTATCTGAAATAGATGCTTTTCCAACAATCAAATTCGAAGATCTTCGACGTTGTTGTAAAAAGAGAAGGAGAAGGAAAGAAGAGGAAGGAGAGGAAGAAGGAAAGGAAAAGAAGAAGAAGAAAAAAGAAAAAAAAGAAGGACATATTAAATATAATGCGCACTTAATAGTGCCGAGGCGGCGGAGCCGCCGAGGCGCGATTTTTTTGACCCTATATTACAGCACGGCAATGTTTTTCTCGATTTTGTACAGCCCTAACTATTTCTTTACTATTATTTTTTTAATGCATTACGAAGAGCAGTTTCCTCATTATGATTTTTTCCTGCTCACATCTATGATATGACATTCAATTGTTTAAGGTTAATATTTCAAGAGAGTTATCAAGAATTTAAATCAATGTCAAATTTGCATGAGAATTTTATTTATGAGTTAGAAATTCTGAAATATAAAATTGAGAGAAAATTTTGACATTTTTAATTTTTAAATTTCCAAAATTCAATGAATTCTATTTTTATGATTAAAATTTCCATAATTCCAAATGATGTTCAGCATACTTGTACTGATATTTGCATATGGATTTATTACTTCAAAAAACGAAAAAAGGTCATACTTAGGAATGTTTCGCAATATAGATAATCACGAGTATGTTAACTCATTCCTTTCACAGCAACCAAGGATTACACTTTATGCACTTCAGAAAGCGGCTGATGGAGAGAATAGGCAGAGTTATGATGTTTATGACAGATACATTTTTCCTTATGGATCATGGGAGTTTCAACCATTGAACATTTCACAATTTATGAATGAAACAGTTATTTTCCTATTGAAAGAAAAATATGTCTTAAATAATGAGGCAAATAAAAGTTTCAACAACTTTATTCAAGAAATTCAAAATAATGTTAGTAATGTAGATAATATTGATAGACTTGATTACAATCAAACTGACGAACGCTTAGTTTGTTTTAATGGGAAGAATTCACCAATAATTAAGTTTTATTCAAGCAAATTTAGTCAATATTTATACATAATTTTAAGAGCATTGAGATGCAGTAAATTCTACGAAAATATGTTTGTTAAACAAGCTGACAAATTCATCGGAGTTATAGTTGAAAAAATATCTCAATAAATGAAGCAGAGTTTCAATATAAATTCAATGAAAATGATTCTGGAGAATTTGATCCAAAACCTAGAACTGTAGATGATGGCTCGCTTGCATTTAAGGATGTTGTGATACTCTTTGCTTTTGTAATATTTGGTCAGGTTATTGATCTTTTTTTTGAAATCATTAAAAAAGTAACTAAACTATACAAATAACAAAAATGTATAATAACTATATTTTTTATAATGATGCAAAAAAGCTCTCATTTCAAGGTAATGTGGTGAGCTTTGGATTCAACTATCATATATGAAGTAATACTATCATATTGTGCACAAAGAGATATCTATCACATGAAACTGCAAGATGCCATGCAGTTGGTGCTTTGTTAGTAATAAATTCAATTATTTGGGAAAAAGTTGCATTACATTGATTATGTTTTTTTAAGAATAAAAGTTTATGATAGTCAAATAAAAAAAAATCATAAAAATCAAATATATAAAAGTATCCCAAAACAAGAAAAAGATATATAATATAAATCAATTCAAAATAGTTCTATCATTTAATATGATAGATATAAAAGAAGTATGATTTAAGTGACACTTTTTTAAATATCTGATTTTTTTTGTCACTTAAATCAGAGACCGTCATAAGATATGATCATTTATTTTAGAGACATCAGATAATTCTTGTGACATGACCTTCTTTGACTGATCTTTGGCACGAGAAGCGAAAATAATTCTATTCCTCAAAGAATTTCTTCCATCCATAATCAAAATTTGCAAAACAATTGGAATAGAAACAAGAATCATTGCACCAATAGTACTGAACCAATAAACAGGTTCTCTAAGCCATCTGATAGACAAACCAGCCAAATTCCTTGAAATCTTCATTTTGTCGAGCAACAAAACTAACAATGGATAAATCAAAATTGATCCCCAAACAAACAACCAAACCATCCAATTCCAGTACTTAAACAATGACGCTATCTTGATATTAACAATTGCAACAACACATTGATAAACAGTAACAGCATATTCAGCAAGAGTAATCTGATAACCGTCGTGGCTGACAAAATTGCCACAAAACAAAAACGTGACATAAAAAGCACAAAACGCGTGAACAACTCCGTACAAAAGATTGAGGAGGAAAAGAGGATATGATTGCAACCATTTCTTCTTTCCATCTAGCTTATAGAGTTCTGGATATTCCATCATCGCTTCGAGTGAAATATCTCTGTCGTAGGCCGAATAAACAACGATGGGAACTGATGTGAAGAAAACATTGAAAATTGTGTAA
This sequence comes from Trichomonas vaginalis G3, assembly GCF_026262505.1. NCBI lineage: Eukaryota > Parabasalia > Trichomonadida > Trichomonadidae > Trichomonas > Trichomonas vaginalis. The sequence continues at coordinate 4,786,497 of NC_067203.1, forward strand.
AGAACGCCATCGTACATTGTTTGGCCGGAGAAATGAGAATAACAAGCGAAAATCATTTGGTTGAAAGTGAAAGCCATGTTCTTATAGAAAGAGTAGAATATGCACTCTATGTTTCTATAGAGATTCATACGTCCATGGACTAAAAGTAATCTCTTGAGATAACGGAATTTTCCAATGGCATAATCTGACGCCAAAACCGCTTGTCTTCCTTCTTTTCCAGAAATTCCGACACCAACATCAGCTTCTAATATCATTCCTACGTCATTTGCACCGTCACCGATTGCGAGAGCCATCGCTTTAGTCTTTTGGCGCATCACTGAAACGATTTGCGCTTTTTGAAGTGGAGAAACTCTGCAACAAATTACAGAATGACACCTTTTTGTCAATTCAATAAATCTGTCAACAAATTTGTCAAGTAAATCCGGAATTGCAGCTCCATGTATAACCAAAGCGAGATCACCAACAGCTGCTTCTGCCTTATCAATATCCGCGCCAATTGTTTCTTCATTGATTTTGACAATAACCATGTCAGAACTCAATAAAGAACAAGCGAAACCGATATTAATAGCAGTTTCCATTTTATCACCCGTGATCATCCAACAGTGAATTCCTGCCTTTAAACAAGAATCAATTGCATCTGGTACACCTTCTTGGAGTTTGTCTTCTATTGCTGTTGCTCCTATAAGGTTCATGTCCTTCTCTATCTCTTCGCTGACTTTGGAAACAGCTTCGTCTCTTCCTACGACTAAACAATTCGCTTCTTTGTATCTGGCCAACCAATCTTGTACGAATTTTTCATCGAGTTCTTTGTATGCTAAACATAATGTTCTGAGGCCGGAATTACTGAATTCAACCAAATGTTGTCTTGTCTGTATTTCCAAGTCTGTTTCTTCTTTCAATCGCTTTAATATCGTGTCATCAGCTCCTTTCATGTAAATTATACATTTTTTAGTGTCTGGATGACGAATTAAAACGGAAGATCTCTTTCTTGCTGATGTGAATTCGAGGTTTGCGAGTAATTCTATCTTCTTCTCTTCGCCGTTGATCTCTACTTTGATGTAATCAACACCTCTTTCCTTAAAAACATATCCCATGTCAGCAACTGCTTGAACTAATGCTGCTTCATCTGGAGAAGGTGCTTGGAAGATGATTCCGTATGGTTGTGTATCATCCTTCTCGGGAATAACAGAATGACATGTACTCAAAAGTAATAAAAAGTGTTTGACCATTTCAGGAGTGTCACTTTTTAATAATTGAGAGAATTTTTCATCATAAAATTTTTGATTTTTCTTTGGAGGTTCTACATCCAAACCTTGTCTTTTAGCAGCTGCGTAACCAACTTCTGTGATTCCTGAGCCATAGATCTTTCCATTTATTGAGCATTTCATGAAATCCATGACGTTCCTTGTCAATGTTCCTGTTTTGTCTGAAAAAATGTATTCGATTTGACCTAAATCATCGGAAATGTTTGTTGTTCTACTGGAACAGCCAACGCCAATCTCTTCATCGTACATCTCGCTGTCCATTGTAACAAACATCGCTTGGAAAACTCTGACAACTTCTAATGTAACATACAATGAAATTGGAATCATGGCGTTTATGACAATAATGTGGGAAACGAAGAGGATAAAGAACGCATATGGTGGGTTACGTCTGTTTTCCTTGTTCCTGTAGAAATACCAGACCATGCTTTCGTTAATTGTTTTCTGTTCATAAATAAAACCAGAGATACTTGCGGCTAATGACAGGCAGAGGATGGTAATGAATATGGAGATAAGTTTCCAGTTGAGGCCACGTTCAAGTAATGATCGTTTCGTACGTGCATCGCATGAATTTTTCATGATCTTGGAATCATGACCGGTATAAACGACTAATCCGATAGCGAAGTTTGTATTTCTGAGGATACTGCCACGAAGGAAAAGGGCAGCATCGTCTAATGGATGCTGTGAACCATTGACACGGATATTTCCGTTGAATACGTAAAGATTGTTATTTGGTAAGTCACATTCTACTTGCATATCTGCGTTGATTAATGCTTGCGGTTCAGTCAATTGGAGAGTTTCTTTGATCGCTTGTTTGATTTTAAGATTGGTCTCTCCATCTAAGTTACATGTATCAACGTAAGCAGTACCGGATGATTCATTAGAAGATAAGAAAACAGCATCTGCTGGAATCTGCTCATTTTTCTTGAGATAAATGATATCTCCGACTTTAATTTCATCCCAACGACATTCTGTAAATGCTCCGTTAACCAATTTGGTTGCTGGAGTAGCATTGACGCGTTGGTCACTCCTCCACCTGAGAAAATCTTCGATAGCTTCGCGAATTGCAGAGATACCGATAACAATAACTAATGGAAATAGAGCGGCATTAGCTGAAATTGGAGCCCACTTGAATTGTAAAAGTAAAACGATGATTAAAAAGTAAAAGTTAGCAAGTCTTGAGAATTGATGATATAAGTTTAAAGGTAAGAATGTTAAAACAGTATATTTGTGAGTTCGGATAGAATTTGATACGAATAGTGGCTTCCCTTTGGCATTCAAATGATCCTTAAGGGCTTTCACTATTCTTTTCTCGTCACTCATTCAAAAATTTCCTTCGGATTTTTTTTTATTTTCACATTTTATTTCTCTCCTACAGTTTCAATAAATATAACTTTGGAAGGTTGAGTATATGCATAAGGTAGTCGATTTCTGGTGGAAAAGGTGCTGGAAAACATCTCCGATTTTTTCATCAATCAGAAAAGCGAGCACTAATTTCACCAAATGCTGCTTTATTTGCATCAGTTATTGTTGTTGGTATCTCAGTAATTGGCGAAACTTCGAAGATTTTTTCATCTGGAGGAGTGACCAGAATTGATAAGACTAGCCTAGAAACATGAAGATAGCTTAACAATTTTTACTTATTGTAGAATGTTTATATACTTATTGAGGAACTTGAAAATATTGAAAATGATTAATGAGCATGTTATTCATTCAAGAGAGTTCGTTGATATCCTCTGTTTCCTTGTACTTTGAGATTGTACTTTTAAGGAATGAAAAGAATGAGTCTTCAGTTCTAATCCAAATGATTAATATGAAAATACTTATATTTTGACTAATGTTATTGGGAATCTATTCACATTAAATGAAATCAAAACAATAACTTTGGTATTTAAAGATCATTTGAGATTCGGAAAATATTTTTTAAAAAATTGCAAAATTTTATAGATAATTTTTAACAGAATAATGTAAAACATAATATTTATATTATAATTCATTTGAAATCGGTGTATCGAAATTAATTTTTGGCAAAATCTTTTCCAACACCCATTTCGTAGTGAACACTTTATCTCTTGACTGACCTTGGACTGATTTGTTCTGTAATAATGTGTTGCATTTATTAATATTTGATTTAATGCTTGTGGAGCCTTTTGCAGCAGTTTCAAGGATTGGCTTCAATGGACTATCCTTTCTGCATTGTTCTACTTTCGAAAGAGCTGTTTTTACGTCCTTGAAATTATCTATTAAAGATAATTCACAAGAATTGAAGTATAAACTCGTATTAACATCACCAAGGATGCATCTATATGTGCCGCATTTCGAATTAATGAAGTCTAGCATTGGTTTGACTTCACGAGTTCCTTTATATTCGAAATATTGGCCATTTGTAGATAATCGAAGAATTGGAGCAGCAGAAATGTCTACTGCTTCGCAGAAATCAACATCGCTTTGGCATTGGACTTCAGCAACGCCTACTTTTGCATCATGATAGAAAATATCGTAAATTTCATTCATTGAAGGCACAAGAATCCTTGACATTTCGCTATTTCTGTTTGTATAGAAAACGGCACTGCATGGATATTGAGAAACAAATGATGAATAATTTTGTTTTTCAAGAATTGGAGTTGTTTTAATTTCAAATGGTATTTTTATGTGGTATTGGCGTGCAATAAACGCAGCTATGTTATATACGCTAATTTCATCATATAAAAGAGGTATTTTTGGAGCTCTTATTGATCCAAAAGCGTTAACTGTTGGAATTGCTTCAAGATAATACTTTTCGCATACTGTCGAATTCTTATAGCAATCAATTAATATGAAATTGACCTCTGGAAACATTTCTGCGCTTTTTGATAAAACTTGAACGTGAAAAGGATCAGGATTGAATGAATAAGCATAGACAATGCTTTTCTTTCCTGTTTTCATGTGTTGAAATGCATCATTTGAGAAGTTTTGTAATGTAGATTCGGTAAAATGAAGAAGAAATGAAATCATTATGAATTTGTCACTTTTTGGAATACATACAAAAACTTCATCCTTGATTTTTTATTTTACATCCATTATTTGTGGAAAGTTTTATCTAAATCTTGAGATAACTCCTGTTAGAAGTCATGGATAATTGAGAAATAATCATAAATCTTTGAATTTGATGTTGAGAATGAAATCTTATCGATAGATATTGAAATCCTAAACATTGAGATTAGAAAGTATTACTTGTATATATCATCACCAATCAAATACAACAGTCTTATATAGAAATTTAATTCAATAGAATTCAATTTTATTAAAATTATACATTTAACTAACATGATCTGCAAAGAGAAATTATGTGTGATAAAAAATATGCTGATATGAAAAAGTATTAAAATAATATAAAAAATATATAAAGATTATTATATATCAAGTAACATTTTCACCTAGTAATTGATATATATAATATCTGAAAACTTGGATGATTTATCATAAATGTACATTTAATATTTATAAAAAAATAAATAACTTAAATCATAACGCCATATACGCATATAATCGCATACATTGTTGTGTTTTCCCAACGAACCGTAACAGATGAATCTGTAGTTTGATCCCAAAATGTTGATGCAGCTAAGTGTAATCCAGCACCTGTTTTTTGCATGATGACGCATGTAGATACGTATTTAAATGGTTTGTTTTGTGCGCAAAGTCTTTTTGTGCAGTCTTCAACGATAGAAGAGCACCATTGATTAATCATCTGTGGTTTAAATTCCTGATTTCTCAGCATTGTTTCTATACTCTGATGTTAGAAATAAAAATATACATCCTTAGCAACTGATTTTACATATTCGCTATCAAAAGCGAGTTCTTCTGTAGCAACGTTCATTGTAAAATAGGGTCTTACCTGAATATTCTGGGAGTATACCAAATTTAGCTCAATCGCTTGTTCCTTTTACTTATTAAAAGGCATAATAATGTACATTTCCGTATGTTCTTTGGTTGACATAAGATGTTTGAAGCCATAAATAATTGATTGCAGGGGAAAAAATATCAAAATAGGTTTGAAACTTTTTACGGGCTTATAAAATAAGCCCAAAAAAGTATCAGAACCTATTAAAATATATATTCACACTTTTTATCAGCTTGCAGCTTCTCAGAAAAAGTGTGAAACATATTTTGAATATTTAATTTTACTTTCGCTGGAAACCTTTATTTTATATAAGGAAAAAGTAATATAGAAGGACTTAGCTATTATCATGTTAATAATTTTTAATAGGATAAACTTGGATTTATAGTGTTGCATGACTGACGAAAATACATATGCTTCTGTACACACCTAAATTTTTATTTGGCTCAAAATCACAGCAAGATTTGTTTTTGTTCATGATTCGCGTCGGTGTCAAATTGTTAACACTAGAATTCAACAGAATTTCATAAATTGAATGGCTATATACTGCAAATAGATATGCAAAAGACGCATTTGCTTATAATTATGAAAGGAAGAGATGAATAAATGTGCTGAAAAGAACATATATAAGGAAAAATAATCATTTTTTGATGCACAAAGACATAGATTGCATCCTTAAAATGGCCATGAATATCTGAGTTTATCACTTTATGAACTTTCATAATCATGGTATGCGATTTTTCCATTATTATCTTTAGCATTAGTATCTGCACCATTAGAAATAAGGAATTTTATCATCTTTTTTCTATTGTTTTGGACTGCATAATGAAGAGCAGTTTTTCCGAATTTATCTTTTGCATTGATATCTACATGGTGCAAAATAAGAAGGTTTGCTGTTTCTTTACAATTATTTTCTGCTGCTAAGTGAATAGCAGTTTTTCCGGATTCATCTTTTGCATTGATAACTGCATGGAATGAAATAAGAAGCTTTACAGTTTCTGAACAATCTTTCTCTGCCGCCAAATGAAGAGCTGTTTTTTTACTTTTGTCTTTTCCGTTAATATCACCTCCATGTGTAAGAAGAAATTCTACTGTTGCAGTATTCATATGTATTGCTGCTAAATGAAGAGTAGTTTCTCCATCTTTGTCCTTTGCATTTATTTCTGCACCATGTGAAATCAGGAGTTCTACTATACCACTTGTATATTTCTCTGCTGCAAAATGAAGTGGGGTTTTCCCATTAACGTCCTTTACATTGATAGCTGCACCATGTAAGATAAGATATTTTGCTGCTTCACAATTATAATTAGTTGCTGCATAATGAAGAGCTGTTCTTCCTGATTTATCTTTACCATTTATATCCGCTTCATGTGAAAGAAGATATTCTAATAATTCAATTAACCCATTTTCTGCAGCATAGTGAAGAGCAGTCTTCCCATTATTCTCAACAGCCTCGATATTCGCACCATGTAAAATAAAGATATTCTATTAATTCTTTCGTTTTTGCATAATGAATAACTGCCATTCCATCGTTATCTTTAATGTTGACATCTGCATTATACGAAATTAGAAATTCTATTAATTCTTTGTCATTATAGTATACTGCGTAATGAAGTTCAGTTTTTCCAAATTTATCTCTTGCATTGATATCAAGACCATGTAAAATGAGTAATTCCATTACTTCTTTATTGTCTGTTGCATGATTTAAAATTGTTCTTTCGCAGTAATCTTTAATGTTGATATCAGCACCATGTGAAATAAGAAATTCCAACATTTCTATGGCATTCTTATTTTTTGCTGCATGATAAAGAGCGGTTTGTCCATCTTTATCTCTAATGTTGATATCAGCGCCATGTAAAACCAAAAACTCGGTGATTTCTTTGCAATTATCTTTGCCTAACGCATAATGAAGAGCCGTTTTACCGTCTTTATCTTTTGCATTGATATATGCACCGTTTATGATAAGAAATTCTGCCATTTTAAAACTGCAATAATTTATTGCTGAATGTAGTGGAGTTCTTCCGCGTTTATCTTTAGCATTTATATCTACTCGGTGTGAAATAAGAAGTTCTGCTATTTCTTTTCTGTTTTTTTTCGGCCGCTATATGTAAAGCTGTCCTTCCATATTCATCTTTTGCACTTGTATCTGCATATTGAGATATAAGATATTCAACTATTTCTTTGCGATCTTTTTTTAGTGCGTAATGAAGAGCTGTCGTATTTCCTGCATCCGCAATATCGATATATACACATTGTGAAATAAGAAACTTTAATGTTTCTAAACATGCATAATCTGCTGCATAATGAAGAATTCTCCTTCGATAGCCATCGCTTGCGTTTAAAACTATTGAAGGATGATTCATATATTCATTCTTAATGATGTCTAATAACTGAGGAAATGCAGCACACCATGGAAAAATTGATATGTCGTCTTTCTTGTACAGAAGAAATGCTGCCTTTAAATTTTGTGATTCGATGATTTTGTAAAAATCAAAATTACGTTTAACTTCATCATCACTATGACCAGTTACGGAACATTCATTGTAATTTGAATCAGGTTCAATATCAAGATTAAACAAACCATTTTCTAGAATGTATTCAAGGAGTTTATTGTTGTGTGACGAAAGAATATCATTGAAGCAATCTTCATCAATTTGATTGTTTTTCATGCATTCATTAATAATGTCCGTGTTTCCTCCAATAACAGAATACCGAAGACACCTTCGATCGATTTTATATTTGGAGGTTGAAATGAGGAAGAAGAAAATGTTAACAGATCCAAAATAGCAGCAAGCTTCAAGAGGTGATAAATTTCCAAATGGAATCTCAATATATGAACCTTTTAATGAATTATTGGAAAGATATTCTTTGATGCCATCAATTTGATCATGCATAATCATGTAGCTGATCTCACCTTCCTTTGGGAACGAGGAAACAAGTTCTTGATCTAACTTAAACTTATTAGATTCTTCTGTATCAAAATATGAAGAACTATAGCTATTAACAAAATCGCACTTTTTTAATGAATATTTTGTTGAAACTTGGTTTAGAATTTCAACATATTTATAGATAGATCGATTGTTGAATTCCATTGCTTGGAATATACTCTTGAATAGCATATCAAAAGGCATTTTGGACTTCGAAATTAAAGTTGAAGAGATTGAATTAATAATTTCTTCAACAGATTCGTTTGATTTGAAGTGAAAGAGCCTATCATACAATCCTATGAAATCTTCAAACTTTGTTAGAGACTCACAGGACATGAGTAATCCTTCAAGAAAATGAAAAATAAAATTTTATCGTTAAAATATACCAAAAGAAAATACCAAAAATGAATATCAGAGTTTATTATATATTTTAGTTACCGTGCACAAAATACCACTTAATGCACTCATAAAAATATTCTAACTACAAATAATATATATTATGAGTTTATATCTGCACTCATTGTTATGATATTCTTTCTCTCATTGAACAATGCTGTTATGGTTGATCTGTACACATTTGGTAAATATGATGAATTTCGAGGTAAATTTTTTTTAAGAACCACAGACTAACATCAATCCAGAGTATTATCAAATTTCAAAGGTTCCGCTCAATAATCAAATATGGCTTGTATTCAAGAATTTTTGAGAAAAAAAATTTGATGATCGGATTTTTACAGAACGATTATTTTGCAATAAAATTTATGTGGAATCGAAAACCTCGGCCAGACAATGAAGATGATCTTGCTGCAAATACACTAGATAACGCAAACATGATGGCTATGGATCAATTAGTTGATTCTACTACAAGATTACTTGACCATACAAAAAATTTACATTCACATATTAGAAGTGATAAAGAAAGACTAGATATTGCACTAGAATCCGGATTTAGGGCAAATGACGTTATGGGGCAAGGAAGAAACTTTATCAAAGCAATTTCAGATGATCCGACAGGTATAGGCATTATGAAAATTGCATTAGTTACATTTGTTTCCTTATGTGTTTTATACTTTGGTGGAAAAGGTATATTCAAGTTACTTTTTAGGAAATAATTTTTTTCACCTTTGATTTATAGGAGTAATGAATACTAATTCTTACGACTCTCATCGATCCATTACCATCCGTTCAATATTTTATATAGCTGTTACATAATAAACTATTATCTGTTTGATTTTATAAAAATAGAATGTAATTTAATATAACTTTATTTAAGGCCTAGCAAATGAGAATATTTTGAATCATGTAAAAAAACTCTTTGATATAAATTGCACGTTATTTTGAATGTCTGGAGGAGAAGAAGTTGAAAAAGACTGGGTTCAGGAAGTTTTAAACGGAACACCAGCTGAAGAAGTACCTTCTGATGAGTTATTCGGCGTTTATGAAGGTCTTATCAAGCAAAAAGATAAAGAAATTGCAGCAGGTAATGTGACAGTTGTGAAACAAATTCAAAATAAAATGACTGAAGTCATGGATTGCATAAAAGCTGAAAAGGAAAAAGAATTCTTAACAGGAAAAGGCGGAGATACAAATAGGCCAGAACCCGAATTACTAGATTCGACTTTGGATCAGCTTATCGGTGGTAAGAAACTCAAACCTAGCGAAACAAAGCTTGTACCATACTTGATACCCGTTTGCGCTCGTAAAAAGCAAGAATGCATAAAAAACGAAGATTTTCGTAAGGCACAAAATTATGAAGATGTTTATCAATATCTGTACGAAATGCATCTTAAATGTAAGAAGGATAATACTCGAGTAGATAAGTGGGAACATCAGAGAGATCTTTATCGACGTTCTGTTGACGCCTTAATGAAAGAAGAAGAAAAAAGAGATCAGGAATTGGCAGAATTTAATCAGAAGTATCAAGAAGATCTGAAAGTTTTTGAAGAAAATTATCAAAAACAAGTTGATGAATTCAATAAATCAATACCTGAAGAACTACCAGCTAGATTCATTAAGCGCTCAAATCAGTACTTAAATCTTCGCCAAATTGAAAAAAGCTTATTATCTTCGAAAAGATATACAGAAGCAGCTGAAATTAAAGAGCAAGCTGATAAAATGGATATTGAGGAAAGCAAAGTCAATAGGCAGAATTTTGATATTTATAATCAGCAGCAACGCAATAAATTAGCAGAAGAGCATGAAAAGCAAAGGTTGTGCTTAGAGGAGAAAGCTAAGAGGCAAAGGCAGAAAATCCTTCTTACTCATACAGCATTGATTTATAATTTGAGACTTGCTGTAGAGAATAATGAAAGAAAATTGTCAGATATGGATGATAACTTTAAATCACAGCCATTATCAGTCCCCAAGATAAGACAAAAAGAAACAGGTGATAACATTGAGCAAAAGGATGGTCCGTTTATTACTCAGACTGGTAAATCATTCTCTACAGTATCAACACAGACAGTGAAGAGATATAAATTCCAACCATACGAATAGAAGTGCTAGTTTTATATGTATATTCTGTTTTTTGTATTTGTAATTGAAGTTAATTCTATAAATTTTTAAATATGATATTTCCCATTTCATTTCTTGTTTCGTTTAATTTTTCGGATTAATTCTTAAATGTATTTCTTTCAACTGCATTTCGTTTGCAATAGAAAAAGTACAGTTTCCTAAATGAAATTGTGCCGATAAAAATTATGTTTTCGATAAAATGAAAACTTAGAAAACGTAATCCTGTTGGTGTATTATTTGAAATAGTACTAAAAACGTGTATAAATATGATTTGTGATTTCATGACATTTTTACATGAAGTTTTGGGAAAATACTTGGTAAATTACTTTTCAGTATACATGGCACGATGGGCGCTACTTTTTTGGCGCCAGCGGCGCCGCCCGCGCCTCCGGTGGCTCCCACTGGTGGGGAGGAGACGATAGAAAAAGATATAAATTTTACTCAAAAAATTGAATTTTGGAAATTCTTTTGATTTTTTTGAATGATTTACGAAGAGATTGAACACATTTTGTACTATGAAATATCGTTATTAATAAATTTACTTCTTAAACATCTATTAAAATCGCAATTTTGAATATTTTTATGATTTTTTTTGACCCGATCACTTGCGCCCGCGCCCACTGGGAGGGGCGCTTGTAAAGTATTCAAAAATCAATGTAAACATTTCAATTTTTGCTCCCACCTCCCATTGGGAGGGGGCATATATCTTGTAGCGTTCAAGTTCAAGTGATGAAAGTGCATAAGAAAGCTCCTTAATCATACCGATAGAAACAGCATTAGGGGCGCCAAATGGCGCTCGGTGATGTTTCCCATAAAAGCTTAATTTCAGGTATCCATAATCATAACCTGTCAGACGCAATAATTCATTAGCACACAATCATCGTTTCGCAATCAAGAAACGAAACGCACGATTGATTATGCTGGCCATTAAATTTTCATATCAAATAATTTACTACTTCAAGAAAAATTAAAGACTATCATCAACCAAAGCTTAAAATTCTCAGTGTTTACAACTCTCATACTTCGAATATGCATATTTCCAAAATAGCATGAAAATTTTTTTCATTTGAGCTCATTTTCTTTTGTTCTATTAACTAATACATGCAGTACAAGCTTGTTATACGTATACTTAATAAGTAAGGTCTTAAGGGAAATAATAAAAAACAATTTTGCTATTAATTATATTAAACAATATTTATTTGTAATTTCGTGATAATTATATTTCTTATTACAAAGTAAAGGTATTTGATATAATGTTTGCCTTACAAAAATGTTTCCTTTGTCTTGCCACCATAGGTATTCTATTTTGTCACTTTTTGCGCCCGCCGTGCCATGTATACTTTTCAGTGTATTTATCTGAGCTATTTTAGCACGAAAAATCAAAAATCGTCGTCGATCAAAAAGTGGCAATTCCCGTTGATCGCTCGATCATTTTTAAATTCAAAAAAATTGAATGTATTTCTATAAAGAAGTTTATCAAAAATTAAGGGTTTCGTTTTGCGAAAAAAACGTACAATACGCAATTTCGCTAAAAAAAACATTTAGCTAGCAATTTCGACCTTTGACTCCACTCAAGACGTCACTTTTTTAATTTTGCGGTATCATATTTTTGGAAAATCTTTATGAATATAGGTCAGGTAGGTGGGGCTTCCAGGCACTTCGTGCCCTCTAGCCCATAAGAAAACCTAGAGGAGAACTAAAAAAATTATATAGTAAAAAATTAAAGTTTTTATTCGATAAGAACGACATCGCTATCGTTTTCTTCTTCCTCCTCCTCTTCTTCATAGTCAGTATCTGATGGCTCTTTGTCAGCCACATGACCAGCAACAAATATTGAGACAAATTGTTTCTTTGGTTTTGTTAGCAGGAACTTTTGATGGTCGTAGAACACGAATTCTACATTTTGAAAATGTTGTGCTGAGTATTCTGTGAAATGGGAAATTGGAATTGGTTCTCCCATGCCAAAACCAGCAATGGACGCGAACAAAACATCGTCTTCGACTCTTGCAGGTTTGTCAATTGCAACAGTAGTTATTATGTGAGGTTTTCCTTCACATCCTGCAAGAGATTGTACATGATAGATTGCTTTTTCTTCTCCCTCAGGAACTGAAAGTGTGAAATGGAACGAGAGTTCTCCATATTCATTTGCTTCTTCGTAATAGTTGTATGTTGTAGGATACACCAATTGAAATTTTCCTATTCTTGTTTCCCTCAGGTGTTGTCTATATTGCTTGGGAAAACATAAAATAAATTGCTCTATAGCTTGTGTTGCTATTAGATTAGTTGTAACTGGTAATTTTGAGGCGAAAAGGTCTACAAGAACACCGGGATTTTTTATGTCGTTTTCAATTGGTTTAAGAGATTCTATGACTTTGTTAAACATTTCACTATAATCTGAGTTGTCTTCGACCCCCAATTGTTAAGAAGTTTATACAACAATTTCAGTCTTTTCATGGCGTATTTTCTTTGAATGGATTCGGGTAGCGAGAGGTTACAGCCGTCGCTTTGTGTTTCGTTACTCGAATATTGTTCAAGAGAAATTAAATCTTGAAATTGTGCTCTTGTTAACATACTTGTAGTTTGAGAGACTATATCTTGTTCTATTGGTTGTACATCTGTTTCAGATGTTTCTGTTGTGTTTTGAGAAGAAGAAGAACTCAAATTGTTGGACAATTTGTCTTGAATTGTAGAACTATGTGAAACTTGTTCTGGTGCTGTTTGGACAACTGTTTCAGATGTTTCTGTTGTGTTTTGAGAAGAAGAAGAACTCAAATTGTTGGACAATTTGTCTTGAATTGTAGAACTATGTGAAACTTGTTCTGGTGCTGTTTGGACAACTGTTTCAGATGTTTCTGTTGTGTTTTGAGAAGAAGAAGAACTCAAATTGTTGGACAATTTGTCTTGAATTGTAGAACTATGTGAAACTTGTTCTGGTGCTGTTTGGACAACTGTTTCAGATGTTTCTGTTGTGTTTTGAGAAGAAGAAGAACTCAAATTGTTGGACAATTTGTCTTGAATTGTAGAACTATGTGAAACTTGTTCTGGTGCTGTTTGGACAACTGTTTCAGATGTTTCTGTTGTGTTTTGAGAAGAAGAAGAACTCAAATTGTTGGACAATTTGTCTTGAATTGTAGAACTATGTGAAACTTGTTCTGGTGCTGTTTGGACAACTGTTTCAGATGTTTCTGTTGTGTTTTGAGAAGAAGAAGAACTCAAATTGTTGGACAATTTGTCTTGAATTGTAGAACTATGTGAAACTTGTTCTGGTGCTGTTTGGACAACTGTTTCAGATGTTTCTGTTGTGTGTTTGAGAAGAAGAAGAACTCAAATTGTTGGACAATTTGTCTTGAATTGTAGAACTATGTGAAACTTGTTCTGGTGCTGTTTGGACAACTGTTTCAGATGTTTCTGTTGTGTTTTGAGAAGAAGAAGAACTCAAATTGTTGGACAATTTGTCTTGAATTGTAGAACTATGTGAAACTTGTTCTGGTGCTGTTTGGACAACTGTTTCAGATGTTTCTGTTGTGTTTTGAGAAGAAGAAGAACTCAAATTGTTGGACAATTTGTCTTGAATTGTAGAACTATGTGAAACTTGTTCTGGTGCTGTTTGGACAACTGTTTCAGATGTTTCTGTTGTGTTTTGAGAAGAAGAAGAACTCAAATTGTTGGACAATTTGTCTTGAATTGTAGAACTATGTGAAACTTGTTCTGGTGCTGTTTGGACAACTGTTTCAGATGTTTCTGTTGTGTTTTGAGAAGAAGAAGAACTCAAATTGTTGGACAATTTGTCTTGAATTGTAGAACTATGTGAAACTTGTTCTGGTGCTGTTTGGACAACTGTTTCAGATGTTTCTGTTGTGTTTTGAGAAGAAGAAGAACTCAAATTGTTGGACAATTTGTCTTGAATTGTAGAACTATGTGAAACTTGTTCTGGTGCTGTTTGGACAACTGTTTCAGATGTTTCTGTTGTGTTTTGAGAAGAAGAAGAACTCAAATTGTTGGACAATTTGTCTTGAATTGTAGAACTATGTGAAACTTGTTCTGGTGCTGTTTGGACAACTGTTTCAGATGTTTCTGTTGTGTTTTGAGAAGAAGAAGAACTCAAATTGTTGGACAATTTGTCTTGAATTGTAGAACTATGTGAAACTTGTTCTGGTGCTGTTTGGACAACTGTTTCAGATGTTTCTGTTGTGTTTTGAGAAGAAGAAGAACTCAAATTGTTGGACAATTTGTCTTGAATTGTAGAACTATGTGAAACTTGTTCTGGTGCTGTTTGGACAACTGTTTCAGATGTTTCTGTTGTGTTTTGAGAAGAAGAAGAACTCAAATTGTTGGACAATTTGTCTTGAATTGTAGAACTATGTGAAACTTGTTCTGGTGCTGTTTGGACAACTGTTTCAGATGTTTCTGTTGTGTTTTGAGAAGAAGAAGAACTCAAATTGTTGGACAATTTGTCTTGAATTGTAGAACTATGTGAAACTTGTTCTGGTGCTGTTTGGACAACTGTTTCAGATGTTTCTGTTGTGTTTTGAGAAGAAGAAGAACTCAAATTGTTGGACAATTTGTCTTGAATTGTAGAACTATGTGAAACTTGTTCTGGTGCTGTTTGGACAACTGTTTCAGATGTTTCTGTTGTGTTTTGAGAAGAAGAAGAACTCAAATTGTTGGACAATTTGTCTTGAATTGTAGAACTATGTGAAACTTGTTCTGGTGCTGTTTGGACAACTGTTTCAGATGTTTCTGTTGTGTTTTGAGAAGAAGAAGAACTCAAATTGTTGGACAATTTGTCTTGAATTGTAGAACTATGTGAAACTTGTTCTGGTGCTGTTTGGACAACTGTTTCAGATGTTTCTGTTGTGTTTTGAGAAGAAGAAGAACTCAAATTGTTGGACAATTTGTCTTGAATTGTAGAACTATGTGAAACTTGTTCTGGTGCTGTTTGGACAACTGTTTCAGATGTTTCTGTTGTGTTTTGAGAAGAAGAAGAACTCAAATTGTTGGACAATTTGTCTTGAATTGTAGAACTATGTGAAACTTGTTCTGGTGCTGTTTGGACAACTGTTTCAGATGTTTCTGTTGTGTTTTGAGAAGAAGAAGAACTCAAATTGTTGGACAATTTGTCTTGAATTGTAGAACTATGTGAAACTTGTTCTGGTGCTGTTTGGACAACTGTTTCAGATGTTTCTGTTGTGTTTTGAGAAGAAGAAGAACTCAAATTGTTGGACAATTTGTCTTGAATTGTAGAACTATGTGAAACTTGTTCTGGTGCTGTTTGGACAACTGTTTCAGATGTTTCTGTTGTGTTTTGAGAAGAAGAAGAACTCAAATTGTTGGACAATTTGTCTTGAATTGTAGAACTATGTGAAACTTGTTCTGGTGCTGTTTGGACAACTGTTTCAGATGTTTCTGTTGTGTTTTGAGAAGAAGAAGAACTCAAATTGTTGGACAATTTGTCTTGAATTGTAGAACTATGTGAAACTTGTTCTGGTGCTGTTTGGACAACTGTTTCAGATGTTTCTGTTGTGTTTTGAGAAGAAGAAGAACTCAAATTGTTGGACAATTTGTCTTGAATTGTAGAACTATGTGAAACTTGTTCTGGTGCTGTTTGGACAACTGTTTCAGATGTTTCTGTTGTGTTTTGAGAAGAAGAAGAACTCAAATTGTTGGACAATTTGTCTTGAATTGTAGAACTATGTGAAACTTGTTCTGGTGCTGTTTGGACAACTGTTTCAGATGTTTCTGTTGTGTTTTGAGAAGAAGAAGAACTCAAATTGTTGGACAATTTGTCTTGAATTGTAGAACTATGTGAAACTTGTTCTGGTGCTGTTTGGACAACTGTTTCAGATGTTTCTGTTGTGTTTTGAGAAGAAGAAGAACTCAAATTGTTGGACAATTTGTCTTGAATTGTAGAACTATGTGAAACTTGTTCTGGTGCTGTTTGGACAACTGTTTCAGATGTTTCTGTTGTGTTTTGAGAAGAAGAAGAACTCAAATTGTTGGACAATTTGTCTTGAATTGTAGAACTATGTGAAACTTGTTCTGGTGCTGTTTGGACAACTGTTTCAGATGTTTCTGTTGTGTTTTGAGAAGAAGAAGAACTCAAATTGTTGGACAATTTGTCTTGAATTGTAGAACTATGTGAAACTTGTTCTGGTGCTGTTTGGACAACTGTTTCAGATGTTTCTGTTGTGTTTTGAGAAGAAGAAGAACTCAAATTGTTGGACAATTTGTCTTGAATTGTAGAACTATGTGAAACTTGTTCTGGTGCTGTTTGGACAACTGTTTCAGATGTTTCTGTTGTGTTTTGAGAAGAAGAAGAACTCAAATTGTTGGACAATTTGTCTTGAATTGTAGAACTATGTGAAACTTGTTCTGGTGCTGTTTGGACAACTGTTTCAGATGTTTCTGTTGTGTTTTGAGAAGAAGAAGAACTCAAATTGTTGGACAATTTGTCTTGAATTGTAGAACTATGTGAAACTTGTTCTGGTGCTGTTTGGACAACTGTTTCAGATGTTTCTGTTGTGTTTTGAGAAGAAGAACTCAAATTGTTGGACAATTTGTCTTGAATTGTAGAACTATGTGAAACTTGTTCTGGTGCTGTTTGGACAACTGTTTCAGATGTTTCTGTTGTGTTTTGAGAAGAAGAAGAACTCAAATTGTTGGACAATTTGTCTTGAATTGTAGAACTATGTGAAACTTGTTCTGGTGCTGTTTGGACAACTGTTTCAGATGTTTCTGTTGTGTTTTGAGAAGAAGAAGAACTCAAATTGTTGGACAATTTGTCTTGAATTGTAGAACTATGTGAAACTTGTTCTGGTGCTGTTTGGACAACTGTTTCAGATGTTTCTGTTGTGTTTTGAGAAGAAGAAGAACTCAAATTGTTGGACAATTTGTCTTGAATTGTAGAACTATGTGAAACTTGTTCTGGTGCTGTTTGGACAACTGTTTCAGATGTTTCTGTTGTGTTTTGAGAAGAAGAAGAACTCAAATTGTTGGACAATTTGTCTTGAATTGTAGAACTATGTGAAACTTGTTCTGGTGCTGTTTGGACAACTGTTTCAGATGTTTCTGTTGTGTTTTGAGAAGAAGAAGAACTCAAATTGTTGGACAATTTGTCTTGAATTGTAGAACTATGTGAAACTTGTTCTGGTGCTGTTTGGACAACTGTTTCAGATGTTTCTGTTGTGTTTTGAGAAGAAGAAGAACTCAAATTGTTGGACAATTTGTCTTGAATTGTAGAACTATGTGAAACTTGTTCTGGTGCTGTTTGGACAACTGTTTCAGATGTTTCTGTTGTGTTTTGAGAAGAAGAAGAACTCAAATTGTTGGACAATTTGTCTTGAATTGTAGAACTATGTGAAACTTGTTCTGGTGCTGTTTGGACAACTGTTTCAGATGTTTCTGTTGTGTTTTGAGAAGAAGAAGAACTCAAATTGTTGGACAATTTGTCTTGAATTGTAGAACTATGTGAAACTTGTTCTGGTGCTGTTTGGACAACTGTTTCAGATGTTTCTGTTGTGTTTTGAGAAGAAGAAGAACTCAAATTGTTGGACAATTTGTCTTGAATTGTAGAACTATGTGAAACTTGTTCTGGTGCTGTTTGGACAACTGTTTCAGATGTTTCTGTTGTGTTTTGAGAAGAAGAAGAACTCAAATTGTTGGACAATTTGTCTTGAATTGTAGAACTATGTGAAACTTGTTCTGGTGCTGTTTGGACAACTGTTTCAGATGTTTCTGTTGTGTTTTGAGAAGAAGAAGAACTCAAATTGTTGGACAATTTGTCTTGAATTGTAGAACTATGTGAAACTTGTTCTGGTGCTGTTTGGACAACTGTTTCAGATGTTTCTGTTGTGTTTTGAGAAGAAGAAGAACTCAAATTGTTGGACAATTTGTCTTGAATTGTAGAACTATGTGAAACTTGTTCTGGTGCTGTTTGGACAACTGTTTCAGATGTTTCTGTTGTGTTTTGAGAAGAAGAAGAACTCAAATTGTTGGACAATTTGTCTTGAATTGTAGAACTATGTGAAACTTGTTCTGGTGCTGTTTGGACAACTGTTTCAGATGTTTCTGTTGTGTTTTGAGAAGAAGAAGAACTCAAATTGTTGGACAATTTGTCTTGAATTGTAGAACTATGTGAAACTTGTTCTGGTGCTGTTTGGACAACTGTTTCAGATGTTTCTGTTGTGTTTTGAGAAGAAGAAGAACTCAAATTGTTGGACAATTTGTCTTGAATTGTAGAACTATGTGAAACTTGTTCTGGTGCTGTTTGGACAACTGTTTCAGATGTTTCTGTTGTGTTTTGAGAAGAAGAAGAACTCAAATTGTTGGACAATTTGTCTTGAATTGTAGAACTATGTGAAACTTGTTCTGGTGCTGTTTGGACAACTGTTTCAGATGTTTCTGTTGTGTTTTGAGAAGAAGAAGAACTCAAATTGTTGGACAATTTGTCTTGAATTGTAGAACTATGTGAAACTTGTTCTGGTGCTGTTTGGACAACTGTTTCAGATGTTTCTGTTGTGTTTTGAGAAGAAGAAGAACTCAAATTGTTGGACAATTTGTCTTGAATTGTAGAACTATGTGAAACTTGTTCTGGTGCTGTTTGGACAACTGTTTCAGATGTTTCTGTTGTGTTTTGAGAAGAAGAAGAACTCAAATTGTTGGACAATTTGTCTTGAATTGTAGAACTATGTGAAACTTGTTCTGGTGCTGTTTGGACAACTGTTTCAGATGTTTCTGTTGTGTTTTGAGAAGAAGAAGAACTCAAATTGTTGGACAATTTGTCTTGAATTGTAGAACTATGTGAAACTTGTTCTGGTGCTGTTTGGACAACTGTTTCAGATGTTTCTGTTGTGTTTTGAGAAGAAGAAGAACTCAAATTGTTGGACAATTTGTCTTGAATTGTAGAACTATGTGAAACTTGTTCTGGTGCTGTTTGGACAACTGTTTCAGATGTTTCTGTTGTGTTTTGAGAAGAAGAAGAACTCAAATTGTTGGACAATTTGTCTTGAATTGTAGAACTATGTGAAACTTGTTCTGGTGCTGTTTGGACAACTGTTTCAGATGTTTCTGTTGTGTTTTGAGAAGAAGAAGAACTCAAATTGTTGGACAATTTGTCTTGAATTGTAGAACTATGTGAAACTTGTTCTGGTGCTGTTTGGACAACTGTTTCAGATGTTTCTGTTGTGTTTTGAGAAGAAGAAGAACTCAAATTGTTGGACAATTTGTCTTGAATTGTAGAACTATGTGAAACTTGTTCTGGTGCTGTTTGGACAACTGTTTCAGATGTTTCTGTTGTGTTTTGAGAAGAAGAAGAACTCAAATTGTTGGACAATTTGTCTTGAATTGTAGAACTATGTGAAACTTGTTCTGGTGCTGTTTGGACAACTGTTTCAGATGTTTCTGTTGTGTTTTGAGAAGAAGAAGAACTCAAATTGTTGGACAATTTGTCTTGAATTGTAGAACTATGTGAAACTTGTTCTGGTGCTGTTTGGACAACTGTTTCAGATGTTTCTGTTGTGTTTTGAGAAGAAGAAGAACTCAAATTGTTGGACAATTTGTCTTGAATTGTAGAACTATGTGAAACTTGTTCTGGTGCTGTTTGGACAACTGTTTCAGATGTTTCTGTTGTGTTTTGAGAAGAAGAAGAACTCAAATTGTTGGACAATTTGTCTTGAATTGTAGAACTATGTGAAACTTGTTCTGGTGCTGTTTGGACAACTGTTTCAGATGTTTCTGTTGTGTTTTGAGAAGAAGAAGAACTCAAATTGTTGGACAATTTGTCTTGAATTGTAGAACTATGTGAAACTTGTTCTGGTGCTGTTTGGACAACTGTTTCAGATGTTTCTGTTGTGTTTTGAGAAGAAGAAGAACTCAAATTGTTGGACAATTTGTCTTGAATTGTAGAACTATGTGAAACTTGTTCTGGTGCTGTTTGGACAACTGTTTCAGATGTTTCTGTTGTGTTTTGAGAAGAAGAAGAACTCAAATTGTTGGACAATTTGTCTTGAATTGTAGAACTATGTGAAACTTGTTCTGGTGCTGTTTGGACAACTGTTTCAGATGTTTCTGTTGTGTTTTGAGAAGAAGAAGAACTCAAATTGTTGGACAATTTGTCTTGAATTGTAGAACTATGTGAAACTTGTTCTGGTGCTGTTTGGACAACTGTTTCAGATGTTTCTGTTGTGTTTTGAGAAGAAGAAGAACTCAAATTGTTGGACAATTTGTCTTGAATTGTAGAACTATGTGAAACTTGTTCTGGTGCTGTTTGGACAACTGTTTCAGATGTTTCTGTTGTGTTTTGAGAAGAAGAAGAACTCAAATTGTTGGACAATTTGTCTTGAATTGTAGAACTATGTGAAACTTGTTCTGGTGCTGTTTGGACAACTGTTTCAGATGTTTCTGTTGTGTTTTGAGAAGAAGAAGAACTCAAATTGTTGGACAATTTGTCTTGAATTGTAGAACTATGTGAAACTTGTTCTGGTGCTGTTTGGACAACTGTTTCAGATGTTTCTGTTGTGTTTTGAGAAGAAGAAGAACTCAAATTGTTGGACAATTTGTCTTGAATTGTAGAACTATGTGAAACTTGTTCTGGTGCTGTTTGGACAACTGTTTCAGATGTTTCTGTTGTGTTTTGAGAAGAAGAAGAACTCAAATTGTTGGACAATTTGTCTTGAATTGTAGAACTATGTGAAACTTGTTCTGGTGCTGTTTGGACAACTGTTTCAGATGTTTCTGTTGTGTTTTGAGAAGAAGAAGAACTCAAATTGTTGGACAATTTGTCTTGAATTGTAGAACTATGTGAAACTTGTTCTGGTGCTGTTTGGACAACTGTTTCAGATGTTTCTGTTGTGTTTTGAGAAGAAGAAGAACTCAAATTGTTGGACAATTTGTCTTGAATTGTAGAACTATGTGAAACTTGTTCTGGTGCTGTTTGGACAACTGTTTCAGATGTTTCTGTTGTGTTTTGAGAAGAAGAAGAACTCAAATTGTTGGACAATTTGTCTTGAATTGTAGAACTATGTGAAACTTGTTCTGGTGCTGTTTGGACAACTGTTTCAGATGTTTCTGTTGTGTTTTGAGAAGAAGAAGAACTCAAATTGTTGGACAATTTGTCTTGAATTGTAGAACTATGTGAAACTTGTTCTGGTGCTGTTTGGACAACTGTTTCAGATGTTTCTGTTGTGTTTTGAGAAGAAGAAGAACTCAAATTGTTGGACAATTTGTCTTGAATTGTAGAACTATGTGAAACTTGTTCTGGTGCTGTTTGGACAACTGTTTCAGATGTTTCTGTTGTGTTTTGAGAAGAAGAAGAACTCAAATTGTTGGACAATTTGTCTTGAATTGTAGAACTATGTGAAACTTGTTCTGGTGCTGTTTGGACAACTGTTTCAGATGTTTCTGTTGTGTTTTGAGAAGAAGAAGAACTCAAATTGTTGGACAATTTGTCTTGAATTGTAGAACTATGTGAAACTTGTTCTGGCTGTTTGGACAACTGTTTCAGATGTTTCTGTTGTGTTTTGAGAAGAAGAAGACTCAAATTGTTGGACAATTTGTCTTGAATAAAGAGAGATGATGTAAACGTTTAACTTCACTGACACATTCGTACGGGTTTCATTATACGAGACATCTCTATTGACTAGAGTTCGAACTATTCTATAACTTTACAACAAAACACAGAGAAGTTTGAAGAAAAACAAAAACAATATGGCATATGATATTTATGAGTGTTGACGACACAACTGTTCCTGCAAGTGAGTAAAGTCAGAGGAACGAAAAGTGACGAAAAACCGATAGAAGAAGAAAAAACAAAACTGAAGATAAACCAAAACCAAAGTTTAGTTTTGGAAACTAAAACCAAGCAACCTTCATTAGCTGGTATGGGTTGGCGTCAAGACTTATGGCAGCAGGTGGTTATGTAAAGTAAAAGAAAAAATATTTTTTTATTTTTATATTAAATGCCCCATATAGAATTGGATAGAAAATCTGCTAGAATAAAAGAGAGTTGCAAAGATTGGTTGGATGATTTCGACGAAGTTTAAATATAGGAAGGGAAGACCCATAAAAGCTCTATGACCAAATTGTCTGGTCTTCGCTACGAAATGGATTTGGAAACAGCACTGTGCAAATTTTTATCCACAGACTAGAGAGGTTAGAAGAAGAACGTCTTAATGGCACCATGCCTTTCGATGTGTTTAAAACATTGCCATGACGTAATTTATTTTTAAAAAAGTGACATTTTTTAATTTTATTTGAAAATGTACGCTGAGTTTGTTTGAGGAAGACCGTTGGAAACTTGTTTGTTAGATGAGAAAATATGAAATGGATACCATTTTTTAAAACAATATATTTTTACATATATTAAATGCTTCAGGTTGAAAAACAAAGAACAAAAGTAGCAGATACAAAACGTTTAGACTATATTCTTTACAAAATCTGTAGGACTATTTTCAGATGAAGAAAATTCATCCGAGCATATCAGGTTTGACCTATCCAATTCGTTGGCTTCAAAGTCCTTCAGATGCAAAAGGCAATAGGATTTAGAAGTAGTTGGTTTTCAAATAGAAACTACGCAATTTATGTATCGCAGTATATTTTCATGGGCAGTATATAAGGTATCTGATGGGTCTATTAGACAAATTTGATGCGAAATTGAGAATCTTACAGTTCGTTCAGACGAAAGTCTTGAGAAAACTCTAAATGACTTTCAAACGTTCAAATGAACAAATAATTATTGGGATTTCAAGAAAATACGACTCGCTTTACTAATGGAATCATACTATCTGAAACTGAATATGAAAGATGATACTCCACCAGTTTCATTTCAAAGATTGGAAATTAACCCTCCAAGAGATACAGAGTTTTTTATTTTGGAAAGTAGACAAACGTTCCTTGGGCACAATTTCTTCGTTACTAAACCAGAACGAACCATTAACACCCAGCATGGTCCATTTAAATTTATACTTCCACCAGCAGATTTGACAGTTTATAGAAAACGTGTTTGACCCTCAAAAATGTTTATGTGATCATGCAGTTTCAGTTCAAGCAACAATAGTTTTCCTATGTATTTGGTTAAGGACTTTTTTGAGCTTGGCTCTAAATTCTACGTCTACCACCTAGTAACAGTTTCTCTGAACCTTTCAAGTTTGCGTTCACAACAAAATTGGTGTGCAACTTTATTCCATTGTAGCTATGACTTTTATCTCGAATTTGTCTTTCATATATCAATCTACGGAAAGTGCTGAAAAAAGTAAATTCGTATTATATAATAATGTTTATGTTAGCATGTTAGATGCTAACACGTTTTCTAACATTTTTTCTAACATCGTAGATAAATCATGAAAACAATTTATTTGACACTTTCACAAACGATAAAAAGTGAAGTTAACGTTAAGGTTTACTGAACTGGTTGGATTGTCGCCTTCACCAGGTTATGGTAGAACGGCTAAACCGAGAAGTGGAACAGTGCTCTGAAATTTGTATAATTCGTGAATTGGACTCTCTCTGTTTGGAAGTTGTATCTCATTGGGCGCTTTGCAAAGACTTAACAAGAGCTTCCTTCTTTGCTTGCTTTATGTCGTCGAAAGGATGTTTTCTGGTATTCTGAATTGGAATTCCAGTCGAAATCATCGAGATTCAAGCAGCCCTTCCACGATTATAGCGTGAACTTGACCCTTGGGCTTCATGACCTTGCGGCAAGTAGTCTTTTACGCAGTCGTTAATTTAAATTAGGTAAATCTGCATCGTCAAATTCCTTCTGCATTCCGCAGTCCTTTCCTTCCGACAGACAAAAGTTTTTCCTGCCGAAGAAAAAATTTTTCCTTCCGACAGGAAAAAATTTTCTAGTTGTCCGTCCGTAAACCATTCAAAATTTTCGAGAAATTGAGAACTTTTTGATCGAACTTCAGAAAAAGTTTTCTTCCGACAACGAAAAAGTTTTCCTTCCGACAGAAAAGTTTTTCCTTCCGACAGAAAAAGTTTTTCCTTCCGACAGAAAAGTTTTTTCTTCGACAGGGAAAGGTTTTCCTTTCCGACAGGACATACAACGAATGTCCAAACGTCCCCACCAACCCAGTCCATTCCAAACCAGAAGGAACCTAAAAGAAACCACCAACAGTCTCGCTCAGCAACTCAGTTCCAGCAAGTTTACCTCGAATATTCACCAATTTCCACCTCAAGGTTACTACCACCACAAGGGCTTCCCGAACTCCTTCCTCAGCCTATGCCTTACTTCCCCAACCCTTGGTTGTTCCAGCAATGCCCAATCTTCAAATCAAACTCGAAGAAGAGACAAGGGTCGAAGAAGGTCTGAATCCGCTTACGCAAAGAGTATCGCTACAGCCCTATCTGAGAGAAAGTTGTGTCCCGGACCAAAAATATAATTTAGGTTAGGAAGTTAGAATCTAACCTCTTGAATTTTTCAAAACTTCTTCGTAAATAGTTTTGTGTCAAGACTTCTTCGTAAAATGTTGGTTCATGACTTCTTCATCGTAAGAGTGTAAATGTTTTTTCATGATTTCATCGTAAATATTTGGTCACAAACTCATCGTTACATGTTTTGGTATGACTTTCATCGTAAATGTTTTGTCAAACATGAAGTACATGCCTTTTGTCATGATTTCTTCGTAAATGATTTGTCATGATTTCATCGTACATGTTTTGTCATGACTTCTTCGTAATGAGTGTAAAGGACCCAAAAATATAATTTAGGGTAGAAGGTTAGATCTAACCTCCTTTCTCACCTCTTTTTTCACCTCTTGAATTTGTCATGATTTCATCGTAAATGATTTGTCAAAACTTCTTCGTAAATGTTTTGTCAAACATGAACGTACATGTTTTGTCAAGACTTCTTCGTAAATGTTTTGTCAAACATGAACGTACATGTTTTGTCAAGACTTCTTCGTAATGAGTGTAAAGGACCCAAAAATATAATGTAGGGTAGAAGGTTAGATCTAACCTCCTTTCTCACCTCTTTTTTTCACCTCTTGAATTTGTCATGAATTTCCTTAAGATAGAAAAAATAAAGTTAGTTTTATTTTGTATTTTTTTGTATGTAAGATATGATTTCAGGGATTTTTTTGACGAAGTGTTACTCTTCACTTCGTCAAAAAATAACAGTTATATAATGAAAAAGTGTCATTTTTTCATTTTTTTGTATAAAAGATATGATTTCAGGGATTTTTTTGACAAAGTGTCAACCTTCACTTCGTCAAAAAATAACAGTTATCTAATGAAAAAGTGTCATTTTTTTCATTTTTTTGTATTTGACGAGAATGTTTATGTTAGCATGTTAGATCTAACACGTTTTCTAACATGGTCTAAAACTCTCGAAAATCATGAAATTTACACCAAAAATATAATTTATGTTAGAATGTTAGATCTAACACGTTTTCTAACACGTTTTCTAACATGGTCGAAAACTCTCGAAAATCATGAAATTTACACCAAAAATAAAGTTTATGTTAGAATGTTAGATCTAACACGTTTTTTCACCTCTTTTTTCACCTCGTGAATTTGTCAAGACTTCTTCGTAAATGTTTTGTCAAGACTTCTTCGTCATGTTTTTTTCAAGACTTCTTCGTAAATGTTTTGTCAAGACTTCATCGTACATGTTTTGTCAATACTTCTGTAAATTTTGTCAAGACTTCTTCGTAAATGTTTTGTCAAGACCTTCATCGTACATGTTTTGTCAGACTTCTTCGTAAAGTTTGTCATGATTTCATCGTACATGTTTTGTCAAGACTTCTTCGTACATGTTTTGTCAAGACTTCTTCGTAAATGTTTTGTCAAGACTTCATCGTACATGTTTGGTCAAGACTTCATGCGTACATGTTTTGTCAAGACTCCTTCGTAAATGTTTGTCAAGACTTTCTCGTACATGCTTTGTCAAGACTTTTCGTAAATGTTTTGTCAAGACTTCTTCGTAAATGTTTTGTCATAGACTTCTTCGTAAATGTTTTTTGTCAAGACTTCTTCGTACATGCTTGTTGTCAAGACTTCTTCGTAAATGTTTTGTCAAGACTTCTTCATAAATGTTTTGTCATGACTTCTTCGTAAATGTTTTGTCAGACTTCTTCGTAAATGTTTTGTCAAGATTCTTCGTAATGAGCGTAAATGACCCAAAAATAAGTTTAGGTGAAGAGGTGAGATCTCACCTTGTTTTTTTCACCTCTTTTTTCACACCTCTTGATTTTCATGAATTTTCGCCGAAATAAAAAATAAAGTTAGTTTTATTTTTTTATTTTTTTTTATTTGTATAAAAAAATAAAAATGTCAAAATCGGCACAACAACACTTCAAACAACTACAGAACCAAACTCGTTAGTCATGAATCCAATCATCTATGTTAGTAGAGAATGAAAAGCTTCATTCCTTCTTCATATACTTCGAAACAAAAATCCAGAAGAATAAGCAAGAACTTTTAACAAGTAATTTAGACTGTATGTGCGAAAGATGAAACAATGAACAGTAATCTTTATGAAATGCAGGACATTATTGACCATTTACCCAAATTGCCTGAAATTCAGCAACAAAAACTCACTTAATTCCGAATTTCGACGAAATTGAAGTCAAAGCAACTGACTCAGTAAGAAATAAAGAAGTTCATACGAAAGGTAAACTGAGTTTCTAGGATTTCATTGCAACCATAAGGTTATGGACAAAGATTGCGCATGGTATTAAGAATGTTTCTGACATATATAAATCTGAAGAATTTAAGACCTACGACAACTTTGTTTCGTTAGTTGCTGAATGTGTATGGCAGATAAGAGATAAAGATAGAGAGGTAAAGTATGGAACATAACAATATAAGACCCGCTATGTTTGAGATGAAGAGAAGCAATTGACGCTTTAGTTGTTTAGCTGGTTTTATTTCAGAATATAACCAAAAATGAACCCGCAAATGTTCTAAATGTAAGCAGCAATTAGGAAGTATAACTAACTCTCCGTCAAAGAGATAGAAACGTATGAGAAACGACTATGCTGACTTAAAGAAAGAAATGACAAACATTGAGTTTGAAACAGTTTAAAAAAGATAGACAATGACACCAAATTGGTTAGAATAGGTGATTTAAACGTAGATACTCAAAGATACAAACAATATCTTTTGTCAGACATTTTATCTCCATTTGGAAAGAAAAACAAACACTGGGGTTATAATTGCTTCTACTCAGAAAATTTTGACAAGAAATCCTGAGCTTATGAATATCGGTAAAATTCTATGGAACTGCAGCATATCTCATCGACAAAATCTTATACAATAGTTTTGTTATGGTTTAGACCCAGTTGTTGGATATACTTCATAACATATGGTTCATTCGATACGGAACGTTGCAGTGAAGGCTTACTTTACATCGTCAGAAACCGAAGGACTTCAAACACAAAAAGAATATAAGATAGGAAGAACATATAATATAACTCCAAGATATGACAGTACATCAATAGAGTCAAGGTGTGTTGCTAATGATATGAGAGCTGCAGAAAACAGAAACTACTTGAAAGTTTGAGAAAATGTATGGTGCTCCCATAAAAGGTAAAGAAACGTTGAAGTAGATGAGATAGATAAAGCTATAAAATTATTTGACGAAGTTGCTGAAAAATACATGTAAAGCGTTTATTTTTGGTCTTTTGTGAAAGTCCAGAAAATAAAGTTAGTGTCATTTTTGTATTTTTTTGTATGTAAGATAGATTTCAGGGATTTTTTTGACGAAGTGTCAACCTCACTTCGTCAAAAAATAACAGTTATCTAATGAAAAAGTGTCCATTTTTTTGTATTTTTTTGTATAAAAGATATGATTTCAGGATTTTTTTGACGAAAGTGTCCAACCTTCACTTCGTGTCATAATGTAAAAATAACGTTACCAATGTTAAACAACGCTTGTGAAAAAAAGAGGTGAAAAAACAGGTGAGATCTCACCTCTTCACCTAAACATTATTTTTGCTGGAAAAATGACCAAATTTCAATGAGTTTTTTGTGTGCTTTAGACCATGTTAGAAAAACTGTTAGAAAACGTGTTAGATCTAACATTCTAACATAAAAATATATTTTCTGTGCTGAAAAATGACCAAATTTCATGAATTTCCTTAAGATAGAAAAAATAACGCTAATTTTTTATAAAATATTTTTTATTTTGTATGTAAAGAGATATGTCACAACAGAGAACACAACAAACTGCTATCGTTCATGAAGCCATAAATGAAGAATACGAGTACATACAGTTTAACAAACAACTCCGTCTCATTCGTTCGGTCAAAGACGATATGTACCAAATGCAAAGTATTTTTGACAGCATTTTTTTGCTCCAGATACCAAACATACAGACGATTGGTTCAAAAACCAAAGCACACAAGAACTTTTGAGCGAAGCACCAGCGAGACCGATTTTATCTGGGTCGCCTAAAACCCATGAAAATCGTAAAATTTGCCAAATGGTTTGAGAGGTTGGTATGTACATAGACTTTTTTGTAAAATGCTGTTGCAATGTGGGCTTCGCCTCGTTATGCTTGGTATATTTACATGACTTCTTGACGAAATTCATAGACAAGAACGTGAAGAGATGGAAAAGAAACTTCATGCAAAAGATATGAAAGTCATTGAAGCAAAAGACAAAAGCATTCAGAAAAGAATACCACGTTCGGTACCAAAAGGAAAGGAAAAGAACTATAAGTAATATGATTTATACTGAAGAGATGGAAAATGAAGAAGACAGAGATATGGTTATGTTGCATTTAGTCAGAAGAAACAACAAAGCTTTTACGACCTTGCTAAGATTTACAAATCTGACAGAAAATTGGTTCTATCGCGAAAACTTACCGATTTCAATGACACCGGAATGAAGATGTGAAACAAATAGTTCAAGATACGTTACCTCAAACACACTATGATATTAAAGGTTGTACAATACTTACATTCAAAGAAGATTTGTCATTGTTATAAGAAAAAAATAACAGAGTATTTTTGACAACTTCAAACAAGTAGGGTAGATGAACCATTTATTTTTACGCTTGACTTCAGATGGCTCAAGTAGCTCAATTAGGTAAATTGCCTCGTCAAATCCTTCTGGCATTCCGAGTCCTTCCATCCGACAGGAAAATATTTTCCCGACAACTGGAAAAAATTTTCCGGACAAAAGAAAAAATTTTTCCTTCGACAGAAAAAATTTTCCAGTTGTCCGTCCGTAAACCAATTCAAATTTTCGAAAATTGAAGAACTTTTTGGTCGAACTTCAGAAAAAAGTTTTTCCTTCCAACAGAAAAAATTTTTCCTTCCAACAGGAAAAGTTCTTCCATCCGACAGGACAACAAACGGATGACTGACGTTCCTCTTCCTGAATGCCTTCCAAGCCAGAAGAACCGAAAGCTGCGAGAACACAACAGACTTACTTACTAGACTAAACACTTAGATTTTTCAAGCTTGACTTTTTACAATTTGAACTTTGTTTGCGTAGATATGAATTCTGAAAGAAGTATGAGGGTCTTGTATACTTTATATCTTCTCCCATATGTTCATGTCTGTCAAACTTACCTGCCATGGACTCTTTCATAAGTTCCATGAAATCGTCTTCGGACAATCCGGGGAAAAGTACAATGTCAGTAAGTATTCTCTTTACATCTTTACTTAAACTCTTTGCTGTCTGTACACAAATGACAATGAGATGTTAAGTGTCTGAGCTTCTTAAGAATTCGACACATGTCTGTTCTCTGTTCTTTAACAAAGGATGAGAAGCAAAGTCATCTAAGATAAGAAGACACCTATGAGGGTAAGTCTTCCAATCGTAAGATTGCAATTTCTTCGAAATGTATTCTATCTCTTTCTGTTGTTTCTGAGTGTTTCTTCTCTATATTCTCTGCATTTCTCACTTGGGTCTTTGAACTTAGAATTTATATACTCATTTATAGCATTATACTTCAAAACTCTTCTTTGGTACTTCTTTATCCAATCTAAAACTCAGAGTCTTTTATACATACTAACTTAGACTCTTTATAATATCTTTGAACGAATTGACGGTTTGGTCAAATTGACCAGAAGTACTACAAATGACAACTAACTCATAGAATGGGTTCTTCTCATCTAGTTCTTGTTGTTGTGCAGCCATTTTAAGATAAGTGAAAGTCTTACCCGACCCAGGTGGTGCAATTAGACCTGTTATACCATTCTGAGCAAATAAGAACTTGTCATGTATAGGTTTTATCTGAGCATTTTCTAACTTCCTCTTGTTCTTGTTTAAAACATTCTCAAATTTTTTGTCAATGTCAGCAAACTTTTTTTCTAACATATTTTAGAAAAATAAAAATTTTTATCTTTTAGAAAATGTCTAGCGATTTCGCTATCTATATTCGAGACAAGCTTTTCGACAGCAAAACATCTGTCGACCATAAAATCTTCATAGTGTAAAACAAAAGGTGAATTTGTTCTAAAGTTCTGTTTCTGGGAATATGACAAGAACCATAAAACATTAAGCAAGCAGTCTTAAAATTTGTCAATGACAGACTTGTTGACAGAGATGACGCGATTGGAAAGATGAAGTCCAACAAAAGTTTCTTAGAATGCAAAGAAGACACATGCGCTGTTCTTGAAGATGAAATAGAAAACAGAATAGATGAGCTATTAAAGGACAAAGAACTTTTACATAAATATGGTTCGGAGAAATTTGACATAACTCCACCAGAAAGAAGAAGAAAGAAAAGAAAGAGAAAAAAGAAGAAGAGAAGAGAACCTGAACCAGTTCCAGAGAAAAAGAAATTTGACATGTAAAAATAAAATTTTTATTTTAGAACTTCTGGGTCAATGTCAATGTTCTCTTCCTCTTTAGGAGCAAACACTGGCTTAGACTCTAAAATCTTTTTTACCCAATTTACCTTGAACTTCTACAACTTAGACTCATATATTCATAGTCGTCTGCTTTCTTTGGTTCATAAGGTATAACAAGTTTGTATGCTTTGCCTTCTTTAAGGTTTGAAAACCTTCTGTCAAAACTTTCTTTGACTGCTAACAAACCTTCTATGTCTAAGTCTTCAAATTTCGCACCATTTTTAGTCACAATAGCAAACTTAACTGGTTCGATGTTCCAAACTTTGCTGAATGAAGACTTTTCAAAATGGTAGAAGTAAACATTCAAATATGTGAATGGGTCTAGTTCTTCTTTAAGTCCTGACATGTACTTGTTTACTGAGATGAATTTTGCCATCTTTTCTATCGGATAAAAAAATATTTTTTTTAATTTACTCAGAAAATTTTTCTTTGTATATACACATTCTGAACATCTAAAAGACTTTTGACATTTGCCAAGAATGTTCGTTTAGACGCTGTCATATAACCATATTCTTGACAATATTGTTTATACGAATCGTACAATGACCTTTCATCTAATGACACAAAGTCAGTTTCATCTATGAACAGTTCATATACACTCTTGTTTGCTTCTAACAATGTTTGTCTCTCTTCGGTATGTGGAATTTGTCTTGGATTGAACTTTGAAATATCTAATGTCATAAAAATATGAGAACAAGTGGTTGTAAAAGTCAGATGTCAAAGTTTCTGCTAAGTCGTCAAAATATTCTGTATCTTGCATATGAGAATCTGACGTTCTGACAACTACATATCTTCTGTCAGAACTTTCTAACTTCATCGGAACAGCATTGTTTGAAACCATAATGAAGTTTGCAACATTTTCACAAACTCTTTGGTCTTTATATTTTCTTTCAACAACTCCAACTTTGTCTGTTATAAGACTTTCAAAGCATCTGAGTTTAAAACTTTTGTTGTATCTATACTTTGAAGTTCGTTACATACTATAAGTTTCATATTCTCTATTGAAGAGTTAAACTTGCCAAGATGTTTTCTAAGTTTGTCATATTCGGATTCGAATAGCCCTCTAACAGTTTGCATAAGATATCTGTAAAGAATGTGTTCTTACCTGTTCCTTGTTTTCAATTATAATGAGAGCAGTTTCATTTTTAGCACTTGGATGTTGTAAGATGTTTGCAAACCAACATAAGATATACTCATAAACCTTTTCGTTTCCATTGCATATAATTTCTTTGACATGGTCTAACCAAGCTTCTATAATATTTTCTTTCCATTCTACTTGTTCATATTTATATCCAGTGAAGATGAATAGAAGTTTGGAGAAGGTGTATAGATTTATACTCGAACTGAAAAATCTTCTAACTTTGACAATAAGATATCCCAAGCATCTAACATCTTCATTCCAACTTGTACAACTTTTATTTTCTTAAGTTTCTGTCTACATTCTTGTTCAGACACTATTGTTGCTCTTGGTTTGTTAAAGACAACATCCCATTCTTTCATGACATAACATTCTGGGGCAGAGTCAACATAAATGACTAAACGTTTCAAATTCTCGACTGCTTTGTTATAGTCTCGAAATGGACACATATTTCTGAATGCTTGGAAGTCATAAAAATCTGAAACATCTATTCTGTACATTTTTATAAAAATAAAACAATATTTTTTTTATTCTTGACTTTGTTGTTGCATTTGTTGCATTTGTTGCATTTGTTGTTCTTGAGCTATTTGTTGTTGAAGTTGTTCTTGTAATACAATACTTTCACCAGTTGCATCTTCCAATTCGAAACTTTCTGCCGTCATTGACAAATACATAGGACATAAAAGTTTTACAGGAACAAAGTTTGCGTCAACTAATGTCAACGTTATACTTGCCAAAGTGTTTGAGTTCACTAAGGTTGAAAATTCTGCATTCGAATGAACAATAGGCAAACCAGCAGAGAAAGTATTGTTTATACGCATAAGTATCTTTTGGTCATAATAGTTTCTGTCGACATTCGAATAACACTTTGAACCTAAGTTTTGAAACAATATATAAGATTGGTGTGCTTAATGTCAATGGAATAGACATTCCTTGTATGACACCTTTTCCTGTTATAGGAAAACTGTTGGTAGTAAAAACCAGAAATAAGTTTTGTATTATAGCTCATATCGTTTATAGTAAACTCAGTCGGACATCCAAACATAATGAAACCTGCTCTAGTTGCAGCACATGTTACACCCGTACTTAAAGTATTAAATAAGTCAACAAAACCTGTTGGTGGTATATCTGAGTAAGTATCTTCAAAGGAGTATTTTTTACCATTCACAACAATAAAGTCTTCTGGTGTCAAAAGAGCAAAACAGGCTTTAGTCGTCATTGTGTTTAAGGTTAGTTTACAATATCGTCCTTGAGGACTTTGTAAGTTTGTTGTTATAGAATTATATGACTCAGGGTTTTTAGTCGTAATAAGTATAACCATTATGTCTTCTGCCATTTACTTAGCAAATAAACTTTAATGAAATGTTGTGGTCGTCAAATATTTTTATAACGTCTGGGAAACTATACTTTAAGTTCAACGTTTCACCTCCTTTCATAACGTATATCTTGTCAATGACATTATATGAAACACCACAGCAACTAATGTCGGGTTCTATTTCTTTGATGTTTATATCATCTGCCTCTGTCAAAGTTTCAATAGTTCTTTCAGACTTCATGAGGTGCAATGACATATGAGTTCACTTTTACAGGGTTGTGTTCGACCAAGTTTAACATTATACCTAAAGCTTGACAAATCTTCTCCTGAGTTTGAAGTTTGGTCTTTCAGTTGTTGGTAGTCGTTTCGAATATCTGCAACAGAACTTAAGTCTCTGCTAACTTCAGGATATGTTGGTTGTTCTTTTACAGGAACAATTGTTATACCATCTTCGTCTTCGTATGGTTTCCCCACTTCAACATCTCTGTCTTTGACATTGACAATAACACTTTGACTGTTTGTTTGAGTTGGTGAATTTAACTTCACATCTGCCACCGCCCTTAAAACCTTTTGAAACACTCACGCTTCTATTTTTCGGAAATGACATTTTACTTAGAATAAAAAGATGGACGTATTCGGATATCTCTTTGAATTGAAGCAGAACAAAGTTTACACACACAAACAATACAAATACATTGACAGAATAGTTCTTTATACAAACAATGGTAAATGTTATAGAATAGCAATATTTGCTGAACCAAAATATTTCCATAAAGCAAGAAAGTTGGTATAACTGAAATGGTGAAAGTTCTTGACGTTTGACAAAAATATAACACAAAACTTACAGATATTTCTAAAGGTAAGTTTATCTTACAATATTGTCAAAACTGGCGTACTGTCAATAATTTGACGGAGAGAAGTCAGTTCAAGAACAACTTACTGACCTGCTGCCAAAATCTGCTCGATGGAAGCTGTCGTTATGCAATCTGAGGAGCCCCAGCAGGTTTCATCGAACGAATCTTCAAAAGAGCATCTTCCGTGAAAAGTGCTATTGGTTTTGTAAACTTCTTTGCTCTCAGTTCATCTGGACGCGTCTCTGTCACCAGTATATTGTATTTGTACAGTACCAACAGTTGAAATACCACCATAAAATCTTCTGAGTCAGCAAATGGAATGCCAAGCCAAAAGTTTGAACGGTCTCCATTGTAATTTGAGTTTTTTGACCTCCTGTATGAGTCCATACTTTCACATATGGCATAATAGAACTTTGCATTTCAGGGTTAATGGTTGTTGTGAAGTTGTTGTTAAAGTTCATAGCATCTAATGTCAAGTTGTATGACCTCATATCCTCAACTGTAGAATATTCTTCTCTTGGATAATATTTGCCATCTATGTTTATATGATATTTAATACCGGGGTTGTAGAAACAAGAATAGTCATTTATAGTTCGTCTGAACAGTACAAACATAGTATCTGCATGTTTCATTGCAGTTGTTAAAGCAATATCTGTTCTTGCACCTGGGTCAGCACTTTGGTTTCCAACTTCACCTGCAAAGTCTTTGACAGATATTTGGTGTATAGGGAACATAAGTGGAACTGCAATATATTTGGCAGCTAAAGCATTTGAAATATCTGGGTCCAACATATAGACTGCAAGTCTGCTTTCTATTCTCTTGCATTCAAATTTTTCGCATGTGAACTTAACTGGGTCCCAAGCAGTTCCAGCAGCATTGAAATAATAGTTTACTTCATTGTTGAAGTTTGAGAAACCAAAGTCTAAGTCAACTTTGTCTTTGCAAAAGTCACAGAACTTGGCTCCACCAGTTCCAGCACAGTAATGCTGAATGGGTCTTGTGTTGGTGCAATGACTAAGTTATTTTTGCTTGGAGTAAGTTCGATAGAAATTTTTCCTGCCCAGTTTGGCAAGTATCTTAAAAACCTGAAGATGAGGAAAGATGACAAAGGAACTCTAAGTTTCAGTTTTACTTTAGTGGCAGCAGTTCCATCTGAACCAGAAAGGTTAACATAAACTCCTGGAACGTTAGGGTCAAGTCTTCTTATTTTCTCAATATTTGCATACTGGTCTGTTTGTTCTCTAGCTTGTGGCTGTACTGAGTTTCTCAAAGCGAACCATTCATAGTTTGCCCATGTTACTGTTTGAACTAAGTCAGAGTTAGAATATATCTTATATCCCATGAAAACTTCTGGAGCATATTGGTATCCGACATAGAAAATTCCATTGCAACCTTTCTTGTCAGACAACTTGGCAGAAGGTTTTATTTCAATGTCTTGTTCCACGTATAAGAATGAGTTGTCAATAGAAATAATATGAAACCTGTCGCAAGCAATATCTACTGTTGTTGAAGAACCTTCTCCAAACTCACCTACGTTTCCATAAAAACAGCAGTTGTATATTCGTAAGTTCCAGGAACTATTTCTGACCTTCTAATGGCATTGTCGCATTCGTTATACCATTCGGAAACATTTCCGTTCATGGCATCCAAAACTGTTGGCGTTATATTCTGAGCGGCGTACATTTCATATGGGTAAAAATATAGAATAGTTGGATTTATATATCATAATAGAACCACTCGGACCAAGCTTTACTTTCTTCCTGACTGAGTTTTTAACTCTTCTTTTTCCTTCATTGCCACTACTTTCACTAGATGAAGTTACTTCTTCACTATTTTCACTTTGTTCTACTCTTCTTCTTTGGTGTCGCTTTTGGTAACTTGCCCTCTGCTTCAAGTTGTTGCATCTTTGCCTCATGTTCACCTAGTATGTTGTAAATTTCCCATGTCCTTTTTGCCTTTGGGCTCTGGTCGCCCATCTCAGGTAACCTATATCCTAGAAAGATTTTGTCATAGTTTGTATTTGAGTCTTCGCGTATTGTTTGCATGACTCTTTCCTGAGTTTCCGGTTCAAGCTCTTCAAACAGAGCTTGTCCATATGGAATAAGCTCGTTTCCAAATATATGTTTTTGTAGCCATTCTGGTTTTCTTTCCATGTTACCAATAATATCTTTTGTGAATGGGAAAGCTTTTACCCAATGTTTCAGTCTTGCGTCATTTATTTCTGTAGTTGGTTTTATTTTGTCAAGGAACATGTTTTTCAATACTAACATTTCATTTGGTACTGTCCATTTGAGTTTTCTTAAATATTCATCCCTTCTCAGTTCATTGTCTGCAAAGTAAGTTTTTATGACATTTTGCAAACTTTCGTTTGCAAGGTCATGTACAATAGGTTCTCTTCCTTCTCTCTCCCTAACTTTCTTTCTAAACTCTTCACCAAATATACCATCTTTATGGTTCTGTGTAGTTCTTTGAGATAAATGTTTTAGAACGTCAGGTGTTATATTTCCATCAGCCATGTTCATTTCATACTGGTCCAAAATATCTGCATGTTTCATATCTTTCAATGGCATTAAAGCCGCGCTGAAAATACCAGCTATATCTGGTTCACCATTCACTTCCATTGCGTCTACAACTTCTTGGAATTGTGGTTGTAAGTTTATGAACCACCTATCCGGATTAGCTTTATGACCCCATCTCATTGTAGTTCCATAGTCTGCAGAAACAAAAGTAGGTTTGTTTCCATATTGGTTAGGTTCTGAATGAACTTTAAACAATGTTTCATTTCTATATGTTTTGGTGAAATTTAACCTTTTATTTTCACCGAGTTCAGCCAAAGATTGAACGTTATATGGTCGTAAGTAAAAAGGATTGTTGTATTTGCGTACACTTTCTTTCAGTTCTTCCATTCTATGCTGAATATTTTCATCTGATGTTGGAGTCTTTTGTATGTCGGCGAACATTTTTCGATATTCTTCTACTATGTCAGCCGAATTTTTCTTAGACTCTTGGAAAGATTCCATATTCTCCGCATACTCTTGTTGAGGGTCAAGATTTTTCGGCTGTTCCAAATCTTCATCTAGTTCTGTGAAGTTAGTTTCCAAAGGAGGGACTTGTTTGTTTCCTTCAGGCTCTTCTAGCTGTTGTTGCTGAACTATTTCTTCCATGTCTGGTTGTATCTGAACTTCTTCCTGTGGAGTTTCTTGTACCTCATCTGCTGGCATTTCATATATTCCGAGACCGTTTTTAACAAGTTCCCTATCTAAGTCATCCGGACTCATAAACCTTTCTTCTTTCGTTCCGTCTCTATTTTTTACGCGTTTCATGAAGAGAGTTGAATTATCATTTAGCTCTGACACCAAATATCTCGGAGTAAATTCAGTCATGTCATTTGGATGATATGCTATTAAATCATATCCCTTAGCGAGCTTGTATTTTCCAGGTTTGAAATTATATCCCATTTGGTGCTGAACCATAAAGCTAAATAGGTTCGGGTCAGTATTTCCTTCCTTGAACTTTCTAATAGCTTCTTTATATCTGTCACTAAAGTCAAGAGTATCTGGGTAACCATAATTTTCCTTAAGCATTTTTAAGAATTCTTGGTTTCCTTGTTCTCTACTTCTTTTATGTCCTTGCTCTGTTTGTGGTTGTTGCTGTGCAGTGTTTTGAACTGTTGGTTGTGGTGCAGTGTTTTGAACTGTTGGTTGTGGTGCAGTGTTTTGAACTGTTGGTTGTGGTGCAGTGTTTTGAACTGTTGGTTGTGGTGCAGTGTTTTGAACTGTTGGTTGTTGTGTTGGTTTTGGTGCATGCCTGTGTCTGTGTCCATGTGACGATGTAAATGTTTTAGGTAGTCCTGGTGCAGGTGCTTCTCTTGGAGGGTTTGGTGGTATATAAGTTCCACTAGCTAGTATATAAGTTCCACCAGCTGGTATATAAGTTCCACCAGCTGGCGCATATGTTCCATCTGCAGCATAATGTCCTACCTGACTTTTCGTTCTTAAGAAAGCATTTACTAGGTCTGTTTTGGTCTGTTGTAACTCTTTTTCTTGACTTTCCACAACAGTTGCTCTAACGGCGTCATAGGCACTTTGAACTGCCTGTCTCGTTGCTGCATCTGTTATTTTCGTCATATTTTGTGCTACTTCTCTTAACTCGTTGTCGAAACCTTCAGACTTCAGTTTCTTTCCAGATGAGAAGTCGTTCACTAGTTTCACCTTACTATGAAGAGCTTCGAAAGCATTCTTAAAGTCAGCATTCATTAAAGCTTCATTTGAACTGTCTTCATCCGCTTGTATTTTTGTCCTTATTGACCCTATAAGTTGGGCTGCTTTAGCGTTGGCTTGGGCATCTAACCAGTCATTGTTAGCTTTTATATATTCTGCGCTTTTCATTGCCTTTTGCATGGCTGCGTCGTTATTTTTACTTTCTTGTGCTAAGTTTTCATACTGTACGGTTTGGTTTTGCAACTGTAAAAGTTTTTCTGCCTTTACATTTGCTTCAACTTCTTTTTTATACTCATCGCTATCCATATATGTCTTCAGGGCTTTTTGTTTTATCTCTTCATCTTTCAGTACTTTATATTGAGTAGTATGGTTTTTCAAATTTATAACATCTTGTTCCATTTTTGCTACTTCTGCTGCTTTTTCTGACACTTTTTTCGCATATTCCTCTGTACTTAGTTCTTTCAGTTGTTCTTCTTTCTTCTTTTTCTCTACGTTTAACTCATTTAGTTTCTTTGTCTGTCTGTCATATTCTAGTTTCTTTTCGTTTTCACTTATTTGTTTCTGTATGTCTATGTTTGACTTTTTGACATCTGTTATTTGATTTTTGAGTGAACTCAAATTCATTTGACTTTGAGGGTTATAAGCTGTTCCGTCTGCAGCTCCACCATAGCCTGCCATTTTCGCTAAAAGTGCCGCTCTTAAACCTCCACTCTGTGCACCAATAACTCGGTTTAAAAGCATAGGGTTGCTTGACATTTGTTGCAACATAGTGGGGTCATTCATAATTTGTTGTTGCAACTGTTGTTGTGGTGTCAGTTTTACTATGGGATGTTTCAATGCTCCCTTCCTCTTACGTATATTCTTACGTAGCTTACGTGGCATTTTAAGTGAAGTAAAAAACGGTTTTTGACAGATGTTTATATGACACTTTTTGTTCAGCACAAAAAACTACTCAGTCAAAGTGTTGTCAGTTTTGTAAAATAACCGTTTTATCTCATTCTATAAGGGGGAAAAGGCTTCTCAAAGTATACTTCCTTGGAACGCCTGTAACTTTTCCTGTAGCGACGATAGACCCTTACTTGTCCGGACAAAGTTATACTATTTTGAGTGCTCTACCAAAAAGTCAACGGCTGGCTCGTCCTCAGAAATTTTTTATGGGCTAGAGGGCGCAACGCGCCTGGAAGCCCTCCGAATAAAAACTTCATTTATACTAAACATCTTCGGGGCTAGAGGGCGCAACGCGCCTGGAAGCCCCACTACCTTTTTTTTTTTTTTGTACTTAATATAATAATTAATTTTTTTTGCTATTTTAATAAAGATATATTTATATTATGAGAGCATCTCTAAAAAAAATGATAATTTAGGAAACAAACAAATAAATATTTTTTTTATTTAATGAGGAAGAGTAGAAGGCTGTGGGTGAAATATTCTTG
Organism: Trichomonas vaginalis G3; assembly: GCF_026262505.1. Classification (NCBI taxonomy): domain Eukaryota; phylum Parabasalia; order Trichomonadida; family Trichomonadidae; genus Trichomonas; species Trichomonas vaginalis. The sequence continues at coordinate 4,826,844 of NC_067203.1, forward strand.
GTGTTCTCTTATTATAGTTTGCAAGCGAATCAGCAACAATTTTATTGAACTCTTCTTTCTTTCTGAAGTATTCGTTCTTTCTTTCTGTTGTTGCTGTTGTAAAGTATTTATCCAACAAATTGATTGTTGTCGAAACTTGTCCAATTATCTTAGACATCTTATCTTTCTCATTACCCCAAGAACCACTGATATATCTCACGCAATTCATGCCATTAAACCTTCTAATAGCTGCAATCGAGTTCAATATACCGTAAATCATTGCCAAACCCATTCCTTTTGCAGTAAATTTACAATATCCATGTATTAATTCATGCGAGCCAACTTCCATTCCGCAGACTTTTAATGTCTTCTCGTTGATGAACGCGAAAGCATCAGGCAAAACAATGAAATCCACAACGTTTGGATACTTTTCAAGTAATTCAGGAACTTGGTCTTCTATTTCATCAGTGATATTAAATGAAAAGATTCCTGCAATTACTTTTCCTCCCAATGGATCATCGATGATTCCTCCATCAGGAGTCAAAAGCGTTGTATGACTTGGCATTAATGCTTTGATTGGCCTCATCTGGTTCAAAGCCTTGTTCAAAGCATCATTAGTCAATGTTGTTTTGACTTCTATAACAGCCAAAACGGAATCAGCGGGGATTGGAGCAATAACAGATTGACTTGTGTCAATTGTCAATGAAGGACATAAATCATTGACAACGACAACATCCAATTGACCTGTTAAATTGGAGTTTGAGTCAATGATTTCGCCTGTTGTGACTCTGAATCCTGGAGGTAAATGTGATGATAAGAACAAGCGACAAAAAGATTCTCTGTTTGAAGAATCATTGTTTTGAACGCGAAGTTCTTTATCTGAAGCACTTGCAAGAGACATAAGGATGTCAACTTGAGCTTCAAAATGTTTCTGTAATGGAGGACTCTTCGGATTTGCGAAATCAACAATCCATTTGTATAATTTTCCATCGGAGTCGTTGATTTCGGGTGTTGCGTATATAACTAACTTAGTCGGGTCTAATCCAGGAATGGGAGTGTTGATGGAAGAGATAATTACGTCAACATCTTTAGTTTCATTAATAATTCTCGACAAATTGTTCAAAGCGGCATTTCTCTCGTCCAATACATTGGAATTGGTTGGTGATTCAGTTCTGTTCTGCTCCGGTTCGTTTTCACTTTCTTCTTCATTCAAAACATCATTGATGTCACTTTTTGGATCCGAAATCTCCAATGAAGAAACAGGGACAATGTGGGATGGCAAAGATCCTGTTGCGTAGTTTAATAACTCTGAGGAGTCGCCGCCTTCGAAAGAGAAGGATTCCATCGATGAGTTAACAGCAAGATCGGTCTGTGAAGGAAGTTGTGGAATCGGCAATGGAGAAACGGCTCTTGGAATGGAAACTGTCGTTGTTCTACCTTTTACAGTGACTCCTTCGCCGGCATTCGACTGAGAAGGTGTGACAATTTCGGATGCACCGTATGTGACAGCAAGTTGGTTGGAAATACCAATGTCTTCCGAGTAATCAATTGTCATGACTTTTTGGCCAAAGATCGTAGAGGTTGCCACGCCATCGAAATCGTACTGGGAGCTGGCATAGAAGACTTTCGCTTCTTTGAAAAGGGCGTCGATCTCGTCTATGCGGGATTTTGGTAAATGTGTTTGTCCTCTGGTCAAAACAACCTTCTTTGAGGCTTCGTGGACGTTCACAAGGCCTGGCCAAAGTGAAAGAACACGAGGACGTAATAGGGATTCGCTTGAAACAACACAGAATTGAAATTCTGATTCAATGTATGGAATATCGCATTGATATGCATCTAAAATGATAATATCTGCACACTGCTCGGCACATATAATGGCTTGGCGTGTATCACTGGTCGCAAATATCTTGTAAGCACCGCTATTTTGATATTGTTTGATTTGATACTCATCATCGACGCTGAAAATATTCTCTGGTATCTTTGATGATTCGTCGAATTCAAAATGAGGACAGTCATCGATGTTTAAGACGTCATCTTGTGAGATAATAGTTGTTAAAGGATAAATAACGGCAACACGCTTGCCTTCGCGAGCTAATATAGAGCAGAAGTATCTTGCTAATTGAGATTTACCTACTTTCGGTGCTAATGACGAAATTACGATTGTTCTCTTAAATGTACGAACTGTTAATAATTTCTTGGGTAGAAATTCAAAACCACATATTCCAGTAGCTAAAATTCGATTTATAATTGATTGTAAATCTTGCATACTGATATTTGTTGTTTGAATTGCGCATCTTTGAACTTGTCGTTTATGAATAATTCTTTCTAAACTTCTTAATGAATATACTGGGATTGGTGATCTGAAAATTCCTTTAAATCCTTTGATTGGAGGAGGATTTGGAAAACAATGTACAAAACCAACGATTTCTCGTTCTGGATTTTGTGAATAATAACGCCAATACAGGTGAAATGTCGTATAATCGCATCCTAAAATTAAAGTTCTTGTTCTTGGAGTTTGCGTCGCCATTTTTTTGGAAAAAAAATTCTGTCGCGTTAAATTCTCACTTATAAATCACTCATTATCTCACAGATATGATATGAAGACAACTAGTATAATCTAAATTTTCATTATTATTCCTCTAAATAATCTCCATGGGGACTTCTGAGTTGATTGGCTTCTAATCAAGATAATTTCTTGATTTTAGTAATATACTTAGAATGTTCAAATACTTGAGGACTAATAGACGAAGAATGGAAGAAAACTGCAAGATGGAAATCGAGAAGATATTATTCAAATTTATATTCGATTATTTGACCGGTAAATAAGCATGCTTGTACTACCAATCAGTTTTACAGAATATCTCTTGCGTTATTGCATGTTTTGGATAAATATCGAGTATTTTTCCTAAAATAGTCATTTTCCGAGAAAGGATGGTGATTGATTGTAAATCTTGCACATCTATATAATCTATTTAATAGATATTTATTGCCTAATCAATTATAACAAGAAATAATAATAAACAAAACAAAATTATTTTATTGATTTTCTGCTTGGATGAGGTAAAGTTCGGAACCATACTTTTGAATCTTTTGGTCGAGGCCCTTTTGCATTCTTTTAAGTTCCTGAATCTGAGAAGTGAAGTCCATTCTTACTTGTTCGATTCCTCTTATTCTTCTTTTTGCCTTTCTAATTCCAGAATCTCTTTCAGCTATTTCTGATTTTAGAAGAGCAATTTCTCTATCTGTTTCAGCTATTTGGAACTTCATTTCCTCTGATTGTTTGGATAAATCTTCTGCACGAGTTCTCAATGATTTATATTCATCACTTTTACTTTGTTTTCTTTGCAAAGTATTTGATTTAACTTCTGCAGCTTCTGCGTTAATTATATCCATCTGGCATCTCCATTTATCTGCATGTTGCTTGTATCCTGCAGCAGCTGCTGTTATATTCTCAACAGCTCTTGAGGATTCAGCTACAGCCCTTTCTATTTGTTTCTTCATTTCATCAATTTCTTCTTCTTTATCATTCATTGCATTTTCCATATCAATTTTTGATTGAGAATGTGCTTGAACGATTTGTTTCCTAAGTTCTCTGTTTTCTGCTGAAATCCTCTCATTAGTAGTGATAACTTCATCACGTTGTTCGATTGCTACTTTCACTTCTTCTTCCAAATTTTTGCCTCTTTCTTCTAAAAGTTGTAATTCATCTCTGCAATCTCGAGAAATTTGAACAATTTTCGTTTTAACAGAACTAATTCCATCTGCGAATTTGTTCGAATTAACCTTCATCTCGTCTATCTTTAATATAACTTCTTCACTATCATCTTTCAATCTCCTCATTTCATTCAAAAATTCCTGAAAACCATTGTCACCTTTTTTGTCAACTAATTTTTGATTTTCTTGAGTAGCTAAATCGAGTCTTCTCTGAACAACTGCTCTGTCTTGTACGGTTTCTTTATTCTCTGTCTCTATTTCTTTTATTTTAGTAGTTATTTCACTCAATGCGTTTGCGTAACCTCTTTCTATTCCTTTGCAATGTTCATCCAAATTTCTTGACAATTGTTGTGATTTTTCTCTTGTCAAATTTCGAATTCTTTGGATTTCATTTGAAAGTTTCAGATTAACAGCACTTTGCTTTGATACTTCCGCTTTGGCTTGTTCTGATGTCTTAACAGCTTCAATCATTTTAGTTAATGTCATTTCTTGCTGTTGTTCTGCTTGTTTTATTTTGATTTCTGTTTCTTCTAATTTTTGAACTAATTGTTGATGTTCTCCGTATTTATCTTCGAGTTTTTTAATGGTTTTCTCATTGTCAGCACGCGCTTTAATGAGTTTGTCACCTGTAATTATTAAATCTTTTTGTGTTTGATGCAATGCGTTTCTATGACTAATAATTGTCTGTAAAAATAGGCGGATTTTCTCATTTTGCTTTCGGAAATCGCGAATTATCTTTGAGCAATCAAGAAGATGCTGTTGGTATATATCTCGGACGTTTTTTTGCTTCGTTAATTCTTGTTCAACTTCATCGTAGTATTTTTCAAGTTGATCACATTCTTCTTCTAATGCTTGAAGATCTTGGCGTTTTTCTCTGCATAAACGATCATATTCTTGAATTTGTGAATCAACATTTGTGCTAAAAGTATCTGCGCTTTGATCTGTGCTTTCAGTTGCAAGATCGCTTTCTATTTTCTGTATTTCGCTTAATACATTTTGTTTTCGTATTTCATCTGCGTTTTTTACCTTGATTTGGTGTTCGACTCTTTTTTGAAGTGATTTTAATTTCATTACTTTGATCTCTATGTCTTTGTCAAATGCAGCTACTAATGATCCGAATACTATGTGATTGTTTAACCAGAAAGGAGGATCATCAACGAATAATTCTTGGACAGCGCCATCAATTTCATCATTTTCCGGATCACTAGTCAGTGACATTAGTTTCAGCATCGCTTTCCATAAATCATTCCGCTTCTGTTCCGTATTTCCTTTCCTCATTTTTGATTTTAGCTGTTTAGAATTTCAAAATCTTTATTTCTATGAAAAATAAAATCAGCAAAAGAATGATGTAATTAGCCAAACAAGCTAAGGCATGATTAATTTTCAGTCTTTTTACTGGTTAAACATCCTAATTTAAATGTAAATTTGTGTTGTTCTTCCAATTGAACTTAAAGAATCATATCACCTTCAAATTTACCTATATGAATGATCATCTGTTTACTTTAACTGCATCAATTTATTCAATGTTAGGAATTAATTTGCACATGATATCTATGATGCCATTCTTGTTCTTGCTATAATAATTAGCTATTTCTTTATTAATGTTGTACATTAAACGAGCTTCTATAGAGGTTTTAATTAGAAATAACAATATTGAGAGAGAGAATGATAAACACACCGGGCTTTAAGCTAAAAATAGAAATGACCCAGGTCATTATCACTTTATCACCTACATAGTGTCAATAAAAATAAAAAAAAATAAAAATTAATTATCGAAAAACATTATTGATTTAATTATAATAATAAACTTTGTAGGTAAAAATCATTTCTAATTCTAATATGAAAGTCTGTGGCACTTGCCAAAAGAGAAATCCGAAATAATTTTAGCAGCAACCGGATTTTTTGTTACTTGTTGTAACAATATTGAATGAATTGTTTGTTGTAGATTCTGCCTTAATTGTTCTCCAAATCTTAGCAGAAGTTCTCACGAAAGCTTCTCTAACATTAGCTCCTGTATAAGCAGATGTTTCAATGAACTCTAAATTGTGATTAGAAGCATAGTTTTGCAATTCTGCAACAGATACTAATCTTTCGGCTGCTAAATCACTTTTATTTGCAACAAGCATGATTGAAGCTCTAGGATCGCATAATTGGCGAACGTCAGAGAGCCAGTGATTGATGTCTTCGAATGATTGTTTGTCTGTAAGGTCGAAAACGAGAAGGACGACTAAAGCTTCTCTAAAGTAAGCACGAGAGATTGATCTGAACTTTTCTTGTCCAGCTGTATCCCAAACATTAAGTTTGACCATTTCACCATCAACTTCTACTGTTGTTGTTTCGTATTCAACGCCAATTGTTGATTGAAGCCTTTCATAGAACTTATTTTCAATAAGACGCTTTGTTAATGCAGTTTTACCAACACCGCTTGATCCAATAACGATGCATTTCAATGATTGCGATTGAAACTCAGCCATATTATGAAATTCCGATGAAATGAAATTATTCAAAAATTTCAATGATCGAAAAAATCAGAAACCTCGAATTTTAATCCTATAGAATGATATTAACAATCAAAAAGTTTTTGAAATCTGTCACTTTTGAGTGTAATTTTACAATCATTGATCTGCAATTTCCAAAACTATCTCAAATATTGTTTATAATTCGAATTATTAATAAATTACAATACATTTTTACTAAATATCAGTAATTTGGGTGAAATATAACCCAAACTGTTTGTTTCCATTTTCAATTGCCTTTTCTGATGCCATCTCTAGGTAAGATAGGTCAATCATCTCAGATTTTGTTTGACAATTCATATTATGAAGTTTAATTGCTTCAAGAATGCAATCAAACGAAATTACTGAGTTCCAAATAGCTGCCTGAGTAAGCGAAGATACAAGCTCGTTCTTAGAAAGCACAAATGTATCTTTTATCCATTGAACTATTGGAATTTTTCGGAAAATCACTGCAGTTTCGAAGGAACCTGCAATGGGAAGATTATTTTGCTCGCAAATCCTAATAATTTCAATGGATCCACCAGCAACTGCGTAATGAACAAGTCTTTCGTTAATTGTGACGCCAGAAACGATCAAAAACTTAAATATTTTGATTGATCCGAAGAACGCCGCAATTTCAACTGGAGTTGCACTTGTCAACATTTTATGATGGGAAAAGATCGAATAGAACATGTATTCGTTCACATTAAAATTAGGATTGGAGCATACCTGTTGGAAATCAACTAAGTTATCTGTTGATAACATCTCCTGTATGCTTCCTTTGAAAATATGAGAATCTAGTTGCCGATCTAAGAGCTCCCAGTTGTTCTGTTGGTATTTATCGAAGTCGACAAGTATAACATCAAAGGAATTAAAGAAAAATCTGTTGTGAAATTTTGGATAATAAATGGAATAAGTATCAGATTTGTTCTGGGATAGTTCATGCGCAAATGTATAGAACAAGACGAATAACTCGTCTCTGCTGCAATGCTTGTATTGTGTAATGAAATCCTCGATTTCGTTATATGTAAACAATTTTCTACGAAGAAGGCACTTTAAAATGTAGAAATACATCTTTTTGACGTAGATAGGATGATCGTACATTACCTCGTCTAGTATTATTTCTTTTAAATATGAACTATTTGCTTCTGTTTGCAATCCAAGGATTAAATCAATAAAAACCGTTTGGAAATGAATTTGTAGCATGGCTGCTGAGAAAATTTCATGAATTAATACTTGAATTTTATCAAAACTTCGAATAAAGACCGATTTACGAATTAAAGAAAGAAAATCCTGCAAATTTTCATCCGATAGATTTAGGAGATGATTCTGAAGGTCCGAAATCAATGGTCTTTGGATGGAAGGATCATCCATCAATTCCATTGTCAGATTTCACAATCAAAAAATTCAGAACTATCCAAAATTTACATCCTGATAGAGTTTGCTACTGAACCCCCTGATAAATGAAACTAGTGTCTAATTCAGTACACGCGAAATGATCTGAATTCATTTTAAAATTTCAATTCTTATCGAATTCTCTTTCCTTCTTTCAAATAGGAGATTCTTTAAGACCAAGTTAGCACTACCACATATATCGAGACATGCACATATCAATTAAACCATTAAAATCCAAGAACAATTCCATTGAATTTTTCTAATTACAACACCTTTTTTTCTTAATTAAAGTTACCACTGATGAAAATAGCTTATGATTTCATTACGTTATGATAATGAGTCCAAAGTCACAGTTGAAGATGCGATTAGCTTTTCAGGGAAAGCGTATACACTCAAATATCCATGTTCCACATCGGATTGCACACCATATATCATTTGGCTCAAACCAGGCATGTACCGTGTCGAACGATGGGGTGCTTCCGGTGGCTTCCTTGACAACCGCGGTGCCCACGGCTCATATGTGAGTGGAATTCTCCCCATTTTCACTCCCGAGATCTTTTATCTTTATCTTGGCCAGCAAGGCGAATGGTCAGGTTCTTCCACCTATAATGGTGGCGGTGCAGGAACTATTAACATTACTAATAAAAATAACTACGTCTCTGGTGGTTCAGGCGGCGGATCTAGTGATCTCCGCCTCACCAAAGGTCATTGGAAAGATTTTAATAGTCTGAAATCTCGTATCATCGTTGCCGCTGGTGGTGCTGGTGATGCATACTATAATCAGATCATCCAGGGGGGCGCTGGTGGTGCCCTGAAAGGAAGTGACGGAAGCATTCACTCTGAACCAAATTATGTAGCTGGCATATCCCTTTCCACTGGGGGAAACCAAACTTCAGGCGGCCTTAGAACAAATACCACTGGACAAAATGGTGGATTTGGATATGGCGGCAATTGCCTGAACAAGAACCATGGAAGCGGTGGTGGAAGTGGCTACTACGGCGGTGGAAGTGGTTACTACGGCGGTGGAAGTGGTGGCTTCGTCGGTAGTCGAGTTACAAGTGGCTCTGGCGGTTCTTCGTATGTTTCTGGATACGAAGGATGTCGTGCAATCAAAAAGAGTTCAACCGTTGATTCTATATCTCACGAAGACAATTCTATCCATTACTTAGGAATTGTATTCTACTCTCCACTGATCAAAGATGGTAAGACTCCTATCCCATGTCCCGATCCTAGTAGTTCTCCAACATGCACAGAAACAGGCCACTATGGACATGGCTATGCTCGCATTACTATCCTTGGACAATACACTCCCAAGACTCTTCTACTTTGTATTCCATGGATATCTTACTCATCAATGGCATTTTTCATTCTGATGTATTCCGAAGAAAAATAAATTTAAAAATATTCTATAATAGGTTTCTTTTTTTCATTCGATATGAATATATCAAATATGAGGCTCTCAAATGAAACACCAAATTTTGATCATGCGTCTCAACGGATGTAGATTCTATAAATAGCTCCTGATTTCACTAGCATACTTTCTATTCAAAAGGATTTCCTAATAAGATAGTTAGATTCTGGTATAAATATCTTTTCCTGGATAGAAAAAGACTTCAAATCTGTATCGACATTATGAAATATAAAACAAGTATTTTCACATAATAACTATTTATATTTTCAAATAAAAACAAAATAAATAATAATTAAACAATTATTTTTGAGGAACGAAAGTCCAAAGAGATAATGATCTATCATCACGTGAGATTAGAACATTTGTTCCATTCCAAATGTTGATAGACATAGCCCTTGGTTTTTCTTCTAATACAAATGTATCTTTTGTCTTCAAAGTTCCTTCTTTTACTAGAACTAATGATTTCTCAGTCAAAACTAAGAAATAATTATCATGGACTCCATCAGGGAAATTAGTAACAGCCACATCTTTGATTTGCTCATCAAATTCCCTAATTGTTTGCATCTTTCCATTGACACTGAAAAGTGTCAAAACCGTTTTATCTTTCACTTTTTGAACTACGACAAAATTTCCTGTTGCTACGCACATAACTATTTTTGTGATTGGTGATGCCAAGTGTCCTTCAAGTACTCTCAAAAACCGATGTGAATCCGATGTAAATGTTGATATTTTTCCATCAACATGGCCTGCAATGATCATTTTCGCTTGAGATGAAATGAAAACTGTCGAAATTTTTTCCAAATGACCTCTCAATGTTGCTTTATGCTTCAAACCAATTGACGTTGCCTGCCAATGGTTGATAATTGGTATCTTGTGTCCTGTCACTATCTCAGAGTTATCTGTGTGTATGCAAATCGGTCTTATTTCATCGGCAAACGAGAAAGCACTTCCTGTTTGAGAAATTGCCAATTTTGTGTGCATGTATTCAATTTTTCCACAGCAAATTCTCACTTTGTAACTGTTAGGAAGCCGGAACCAATCATCATCCCTCTTGATCTTGTACATCTTCATACTATCATTGTATGGCAAATTATTTTGGACGTTTACAAGTGTCACTTTTCTTTGAAGTGAATAATTTCTTTTTGGATGGAAATCGTAAAACAACTGAACAGGAGCTTGTCCGCAATTATGGATCTGTTCGATAACTGCTTTCATTAGTATCCTGTCGTTTACGTATTTCTCTGGGTCGAATTGGAAAATGATTGGCTGCAAGACGTTGAATCTTTGGAAAGCCAAATTTCCTTGTCTTCTGACACCCCAAATCAAATCAATCCATTCATTCAAGTTTTCAGATGTTTGATCGGATTCCAAAGCTTTTCTCATTTCTCTTACGAGTTTCTCAGGAGAATTATCAGCCCATGGAGGCAACACAACGTTATTTATGTCCCTGTGAGTGATTGGTGATTCAGGAAACACTAAATTATTCGTGTTGACATATAATTCTGGAATTAAATAAATTTCTGCCACCATTTCTAAAGCACTTTTTGCTGATGATGACATCATTAATTCCTTTGTTATCTGCATGGATTGGAATGTTCTATCTGCTGCGTCAAATGATCCTGATTGGAATGTAATCAGTTCATCAGTAAACGGCTCTAATCTTATTAAGAAATAAAGGGAACTTCCAACGTTTGAAACGTAATTTGCAAAATTATATGGCTCAATATTCATTTGCAATGTCGCGTTGTAGTAATCGGTAAGAGATTTCTGCTGCTGAGATGTCTGTGCGAATATAGGGTACCTGAAATCTCTAAATCCCCTTGGAGTTTCCGAAGTGAAATCAGTAATTGTCCATGGAAAAATTGGAAATTGAGTGAAGTCAGACCATGACCGACCACTTATAAAATTCAGCTTCAAAATGTAGTTAAATGTCGATAGTTTTCCTTCGCACCACATTTGTGTTGCTTTAGAGAGTTCTTCTTTGTTTATTCCACTCATAACTTTCACTCCAATTCCTTGTAAAATATCAACAAATCTGTCTCTCAAAGAAGGAGTTTCCAAAGCGAAAAGAAACAAACATTCCATGTTATCTTCAATGATAATTCCTTTCGGTAAATGTTGGAACATCGTTAATCTAATACTCCGTAAATCAGAAATCTTAATTCGCATCAATTCTTCAAAGAAACTGTCACTTTTCGGTTTTTGATAAAACTTTATTGAATCTTTTGTTACAACAATTACTCCTTTGAGCATTGATATGCCTGCCAATCTCACAGCATCACCATTAAATAAAATATCATCTTCCATATACAAAGAAGGAGCAAACTGCATCACATCAGCTAAAGTTAATCTCACTTTTGGCGGCGGTTTTTGGTATTTTTCTTTCCAATAACTCAAATAAACTCTATCAATAGCCGGATTCAACGGGAACAGAATTCTTCTAACACTTGGATCCGTTGTTGTTTCATTCAAACAATATTTTGGTGGACAATCACCAAAAATAGAACTTTCTCCCATCAAACTTTGAAAAACTTCATGCCATGTATCAATCATTGTATCTATTTTCACTCCAACAGTTGTTACATCACTTGCATGCAAAGCCTGATAACTAATTGCATTGCAAACAATTGTTAACAATGCAGTAACATCTTTTTTATCTCTTTCCAAAACAATTTCTTCAAATTTCTTTAGATCTTGATCGAAACTTGGTTTCTTAGCTCTGTTTGGAGCGAAAGATGTAGGATTTTCCAATCTATCGATTGTTTCAAATGCTCTTTTGTTTTTGTTTAGTTTCTTGTGTCTTTTTACATCTTCCAAAATCAAATTTGTATTAGAAGTATTCAAAGAAGCGAAATCATCCAACATATCAAAAACTTTGTTGATTGTTTCGTTGTTGTTTATGTCTTCAACGTTTTCTAACACTTGTCTAATAAAATAAACAAGAATATTAGATAGTAATTCACTCTTTTCGCCAGGAATCAAATAAATCCTGTTGAAAACAAAACTCGCAAAAGTGACAACAAAATTTATAAAAATTGATTTGATTTTGTTTTGTGTGTTTTCAATAATTCTCGCCAACAAAAACAAAGAAACACAAGACAATCTATAATCAGGGATAGTCTTAAACGCAAATATAGAAATAAAGAATTTTTCCAACATATAATAATCCTCATTTTCCAAACATTTTTGTAAAATAACCGTAAAGAAATTACTTAACGGCGAAACCGTCGAAGAAAAAGAGTTTGAATCAATTGTAATGATTTGTGGCACTAAAAACCTATCTTCTACTATTTTAATGATCATTAGCATGTGTTCGTAACATATTGTTTCGATTGTCTTCATCTGTTTCAATGTCAAAATCGATGCAGAAGCCAAAGCAGAAATGTATTCATTGTATCCTTCATGAGATATCATGTATAATATTGGAATTGTTATGTAATGTATTCTAAATATCAAAGGATTCATCATCGCCTGGCCAAACGCATATAAATACTGCGCAATCTTTGATGAATTCCCTAAATGAATTATGACAAAACCGAAAATGTAAAGTAAATTTTGACTTTCGACGTTTTTTAGTAACAAATCTATCAATGAAATTTGGACTTTCACTGATGATGTTATGAAAGCGCCGAGCATCAGTTTGATATCTATATTGGCTCTGTATTTCGATAATAATGTTGTCAATAGAGATATCATTGTAACTGTCGATTTAGTCGATCTCAAACTCGCTGGACAAGCAACTCTCGACCGAAATTCACTTAATGGAGTGGAAGCATCGAATGCTTCATCGGTATTTGAATCGGAAAGAGAGAAACTCAAGTGGTTGATCATGATGAAACTGAATAACTTGGATATATAAGTCTGCGCAGATGTTTTGTCGGTGATTGATGAGGCCAAATTAGCTAAAACATCTAAAAAACCTCGTGTATGCTGTGTGGAGTTGGAAATCGATTGGATAATCAATGTAAATGCGTCCATTTTGATAAGAACAGAGCGGTTGTGGTCGGAATATGGTCCGTTCGCAATTGATCGGTTTATCATCGTAATTAAGTTGGACAAATTACAATGATAGAGGGTTGGACCAAACAGGAAGTTCTTAAGGAGATGGACATTGCATAAAATTATGTTTTCGTGGTAAAATGTGACAGCATAATCTTCAATTACGTGGAAATCGAGGTTAGGAGTCCACAAGAGCTGGCCAAGAGCTTGATATAGCTTCTTTTTGACAAAAGAAACATGGAATAATGGGAATCTGTTAACTAAATTATGCAATAATTTGATTGCTCCTCTTTGCTGGTCTGGATGCTTAAGGATTGCTTCCGCAATGATATGAGCAATAATCGCAGACCCTCCAAATGCTTCCAAAGAGTTAATAAAATCTTTAAATTGTAATCTGTTTGAAAACAATGGAGTATTATCAGTTAAAGAGGTCAGAATTGTTTCCTTCTTGTTATTATCCGATGCAATGGCCGATCTTCTCATAGAAATTATCTCCTGGAAAGGAGGGGAAATCGATAATTCAAATTTTTTCCCAAAAATTTCTTTTTCTTCGACATTTGAGTAAAGAAGGTTCACCCATTCAGTATATAACGAAGAAATAAAGGAGTTTCCTATTACAAAGCTTGGTGTTTGATATGCAATCGAAACAAAGTCTCTGTAAAGGAATTCTTTCATATTTGGACCTAATGAGAACAAATAAAGCAATTCCGACTTATGCAAAGCAGGCCTAAATAATCGTAACGACTGAATATCGAAACTAACATCGACTCCGCCAAGAGTTAACGAAGTTGTTGAATCTAATGGGATATCTACGTGTTTTTCGTTAAGATCGAACGAAAAAGATGACCGTTTCGTCTCGAGACGGATGTGGCAGAGATGCCAGCCTTCAATTCCTTGTCCTAAAGGGAATTTACAAATAATTTTTTCATTATCTTGAACGTAAACGTTGTTAGAATTATTTGCAAATACTATTTTATGCTTACCTGATACTATCTGTATTATTTGAGAAAGGTTGCTATGCAATCTGACCCACATTACGATAGATCCGTTCATCATGTTCGAATTGAAGGGAAATGGACTATCAATATGCAAGAAATCATTAACTAATGGCGTATTCTCTGATAATATGTTGAGAAATTCTATTGTTTTCGCTAAATCTGATGAGATATTATTAAAAATCTTGGAAAAAACATAAAAATTGCAGTTGAGAGATAGAGAAACCGCAATAAATTTGAATATTATTGGGTGTTCGTTCCAATGCTGAACGAAAATCATCAATAAATCTTCTGTCAAAGTTTTTCCAAGCAAAAACTGCCTGTAATTATCTTCTACAGCTATTTTAACTAATGTTTCTAAGAATTCCAGGAAGTTTTCGGACAGAGGAGTGCTTTGAATCCCTAATTTCAAATATAATGACAATAAATTAGGAATTATCTCTTTTGTGAAGGTCATTGATATGCCAACATTATTAGAAACCAATACTTCATTACGTAATTGGTTGTGAAAAGGAAATGCTTGGTTAGGAATCAAAATCCATAAAATTATTTTTCCAATTACATCAATGTTTGACTTATTATCAGTATAATTATCAAATAGGTCCTTAAATACGACATTTGCCGATAGAGTTCTTGCGATAATTTCATCAATTCTTGTGAAAATCAAAGTTATTGCTAAAAAAGCGTTTTTTCTATCGCTCATGCTTTCCAATCTGATCGACCACAGTACAGAAATCATCCACTGATGAACCTTTTTGGCCAAAAACGTTTTCATCAAGTCAGGATGAGATCTTGTATGAGATAAGAAGAAAAGAAGGATTGTTATGTGCCAATCAAGGGACTGATCTGTTCTAGGCAATGACGTCATCCTCTCGAAGATGGCAATCCATGTTTTAGTGATATGATCAAAATCTAAATGCGAAATGTAAGTAAACAATAAAAAAGGATGCCTAACAGAATAAGACCATAACATATCCGTCGAAAATGGGAAGTATTCCGATAAATCTATTAAAAATCGAAGAAATGATGGAGGAAGGTCATTTCTCTGTTTTAAATCAGCAAAAAAGTCGTCGTAGTCAAACCCTGAGAAATACTTAGTAAGCTGTGATGAAAGATCTGTAAATGTTGAGAAAAAAACGTCAAATGGAGAAATTTTTCCTGGTTTTACAGGAGATGATTGAAAAACGACATGGATCATCTGCTTGATGTAGTCTACACCATGCTCGTTCATTATTGCAATTCTAAAGGATTTTATGACGTATTGCGCGACATTTGAAGTATAATGGTTAAAAGATGAAAATAAGACTTTGAAAGCATCCATAAACTTGTAGTTGTTACGTAAATTATCTGCATATCGTATAAAAACTGGAGAACAAAGAGGTAATAAAATAATATTTTCATCAATAAATTCCTTTTTCGTAATTATCATGAAATATGATACGAACCCATCAATTCTATTCGGTTCTAGTTGAAGTAAAAAGTAAATTATCATTTGAAATAACGAATTATCTGTATTTGAATGAATTAATGATACTATAAAAGATTCAAGATATGAATTTGTTAAATCTGTATGTAATCTTTTGATTTCATCAGTTGGATGTGGGAACTTTTTTAGTAATAAGTTGAATTCGGAATTAACTCCTTTTTCTCCAGACAAAATAGGAAGAATTTTGGATGAATATTCATCTTCTGAGATTACTTGCACTATCCACTTTCGCAGTTCTATCTCACAAGGTGAATCTGGCTGGATAAAAGGAGAAAACGACAAAATCTTTTAGAATTGACATTTATTAATTCACCCGCGAAGTTTTATGTATGTACTTGTTTCATCATTACTAAGCTATAGACATACATATTTCAAGTAAAATTTTGCAATTTGATTAATTTATTTTGGTTACAATTTTATTGGAGTGACATTCACGGTTTAAAGATATGAAACAAGGAATTCATCAGGAATTACATTAGAAAACTATATTCCATCAATAAATATAAATAAAGAATGCAAGTAGTATATATGGCGGGTTTTGTGACTTTTTTTGTAAACGTAAGAATTCATACAATATCGAGCGATTTTGTAAGTAATTTTCATACAATCGATAAAATAAATGTATGATTCTTACAGTTTTTATTCTTACGTTTTTGAATAAATCAAGATTTAAAAATTTTCAGAATCGTAAGAAATTTTCACAAACCCTTTACATAATGAAGTAAAAAATAAAAAAATTTAAAAAATAAACTTTGAAAATTCATGTCTTACATTTTTTTGAATAATTTATTTTTTTATTTAATGATAAATGAGTGGATCAAGATTCGTAACCGTCAATCAATTAATGGATGTTCTTTCACCAATTCTTGAAAATGTTAAACAAGTAGATGTTTATTTCGATGATTATGTAGAAAGTATATATTATAAAGGTAAGTTTAATATTAAACCTATTGCTTTTGCATTTGATAATAAATTAATTGAAAATGCAAAAATTTGGGAATTAATTCCAGATATTGAATTTATAACAAATATTAATGATAAATGGTTTAAACGAATTCCAACCACAAAAGTTCTTTGTAAATTAATGATCAAAACTGAGGAAAAAGAATTTAACGGTTTAAATATCATCCAAATAAAGTTTCAGAACTAGAAAATGAAAAACTTCAGAAAAAATTAAACGATAGACTTTCAAATGATCGTATTGAAAAAATAAAATAACTAGCAGAAGTTGCATTTAATAATGAAATATTTGATGAATATAACCTTGAACTCAGTGATGGACTTTAAGTCCTGGGCACTTTATGCCTTGGGCTTTAAGGACCCGGCTCAACGAGTCATGATTTATGAAATCAATAATTTGATTTATTCGCTCTTCAATAATTTCTATTCTTTTTGTTAAATCATCTATTTTCATTAATGAGGTGATTCTTGATTGAGGAATAGATTTCAAACTAACCACTCCTTTTATTTTTGAAATTTTGAATCCATCAACTTTAAACATTTTATTCAATTTACATGTTGTCAATTCTTCAAATAATTTTTTATTATTAGCATAATAGTCATTAAATTCTTCAACAGATGAAAAATTTTTTATTTCAGTAATTGGTTTAACAACGTTTATTTTTTGTTGAACATTTTCACTTTCATTTATTTCTTCCTCCTCTGTTTCATTTATTTTTAAAATTGGTTTCATTTATCATTAAATAAAATTTAGAATATAAGTGATGAAATATATTTTTTAATTAATATTAAATCAGAAATGGCGGCAGGATTCTTTAAAAAATTATGGGATGGAATTAAGAAAGCTGCAGGTTGGGTTCATCAAAAGATTATTAAACCCATTGCAAACTTTTTGGCACCAGTAGCGAAAACGGCAGGAACTATCATAGGTGGAGTATTAGGTACTAAAGCAGGTAATCCGGCGATGGGAGCACAAGCAGGTAACGCAATTGGTGGAATAGCTGAAGGAATACTTAATAAAATAGGAGGTGGTTAGTGGAAAAATAAATAAATATTATTTTTATCTTAGTATCGGTTGAAGTCTTTGATAAACTTTTTCTCCTTTATTTAAAATTTCTCTTATTGGGGCAGCTTTTGGCGTTATTGATTCAGCAACGTCACTAATTGCTTCTTTATTCTTAAATATCCAATTTGCTCCTTTCTTCATTGTTTCCCAAACTTTATGCGCTCCTCTTTTTACTTTATCCCACAGTTTCTTAAAGAATCCTGCAGCCATAGTTGATTATTTCATTAAAATTAAAAATTCGTTTTCATCTTTTAATTTTGATTTTTTATTTAATAATAAATGACGACTAACTATTTAGTGCCAAACACAAAACCGATTAATGGAAATGTGTTTCATTCATTCGAAAAGATAAATGAAATATTCGCAAAGAATGACGGTAGAAGATATTATAGAGAACTTGAAAGTTCATGCTATGACTCTGATGCTCCATATTTTGATGATAAACAAACTCATTTAAGAATTACAAATCCGGCTCATGATGTGAACCAATTAGGTGACACATATATTAAACGCAAAGTTAAAGCAACTCTAGTTTCAAATAAAGCTTTCACATGCGATGCCGCTTTTAAATGCATGCGTTTATTCGTTGGTTACAAATCATCAAATCAAAGCTTTAAACAATTAGAAGTAGAAACTGAAAGAGGTGATGCTGGTTATCTTCAGATGGATTGCGCCCGTGAATCTTTCGCATTTGCAACATATAAACCAAAATCAGAAAGGAAAGTTAAAAAGTTTGTTCATTCGTTATATAATAATGTTCAAAAATATGATAACTCAGTATGTGGTAAATATATTGACCCTTCAGAAGTTTTCAAGAAAGCAAATGAAGAAGTTGATATCACTTTTGATATGATTATTCCGGTAAATGATTTGTTAGCATTTCAGGCGTTCGATGATTATCCTAAATCATTTGGTGAAATCATTCTTAAATATTATGTTTTCAGGGATACTTTAGTAGTTAGTATACATATCATGTGTACGGAGGCACTGCGAGCCTCCTTACCCATGATATGTGAATTTGACACTTTACAAAACCGTTAACGTATATTTTACAACACAAACACAAACACCAACTTAACCTTAAATATTTATAAAGCCGCCAACCACTTCACCTCACTAACGTTTTCACAAACGACTTCACTACTGTAAAAATAAACGTTCTCATTTACAAAAGTATTGCAACTCTTCCCATTGCTGTGCTTCACACAATAGTTCATATTCTTCAGTATCGCTGCTGTCGCTCCAATCGTCAGAGTCAAAATCACTGTCATAGTTTATACCTGTAAGTTTTGACAAAGCTAATGAAACACGCTTACCGTTTGTATCGTATGCTTGTATAAACTTTCCATTCTTCATTCCTTCATAAACGCTCAAACTAACTTTACCCTTTCTCCCTCGTATCTGATAGAATGTATTTTCACGAGGAACGAAGAACAAATTCTTGAACTCATGACCGTTGTAGTTTGTTATCTCAATAGTTTTCGTCATTTATATAAAATAAAATAAAAAATAAAATAAAAAATAAACTTAAAAATAAATGATATCACCACTCCCACACGTATGAAAACATCCATTTAAATTTAGGTGAAGTGGTGAGATCTCACCTCTTTTTTCACCTCTTTTTTCACCCTGTTGAATTCATTACTTTATAACTCTCTTCCTTTCTCCAACTCTTCCAACTTCTTCTTAAGTTCAGCAATGTTGTCCTCATGAAGTTTAATCTTCCTTAATATACCTTCTTTATCTAATGGTTGCTTTATCTTTCTAAACTGAACTCTACCATCCTTCATAGTATGAATGTAAAAACCTTCTGGAATAGTTCCTGATTTAATGTATTCTACCAAAAACTTTTGTTTCATTGCTTCAGTGACTTTAGTCGTCATTTCAATCAAATAAAAATTTTAATATTAAATAAAAATAACGTTATTTTTTCAGTAAGGAAACGCAGGAGTTTTACGATTTATTTGAGGAGTAGGTTCTGGTTTAAATGTTGAGTCGGTTTAGGAGTTGACTTTTGAACAGAGAGTTTGTACTTCCATAGGTTCAGGAGTCATTGAAGTTTTGCTTGTGAAGGCGCTGGTTTTGGCGATGGTGTCGGAGTTTGTTTAACTTCAGCTACTTCAGTATTATTTACAACATTTGCTTTATTTCTTTTCAACATCATAACTGCTCCTGCTGTAGCTAGCAAACCTAGTGGGAGACCATATCTTATATAAGGACTTGACCAAATGCTATTTTGACAGGAGCTGGTGGAACACCTAACCTTGGTGAGACTGCTCTTTGCCATTGTGCAGCTCGTAAGAAATATTCAATAGGTGCTCCATAATCGTTGGTAAAGTTTGTTTCATAGATGGTGAAGTTCACGAGAGCTTGATGAAGAACTCATTTATAAGCTTTAAAAATAAACGTTCATCCTTTATTCCTCACTGTCGTCCGTAGCTAAGTTATAGTCATCTAATCTTATTATTGGGGATGCCATTAGCACGCACCTGAATGGCAAAGCAACAATCCCTCATAAATCCAATAAGTGGCTTTGGTACGTTTTCAGTTGCTAGTTCAATAGGTCCTTTAACAGACAATTTGTATGTTATTGGAGCAGTAGATGTTGACCTTGCTGGAAGCAAAAAGTCCACTTCTGTTGGAAAACCACATAAGAAATGTGTGTTGTCATAGCTATCCCATTTATGTTCCACACTACCATCATCCACCAATGACCTCATAACATCTTCATTAAATCCTATCATATCATTGTTTGTATTGCAGGCGTTCGCAACCATTTCATAAAATACAGGTCCATATGATTTTTCAGTTCTGCAGGCATATTTCCATAAGCTCCCATGGAAAGCTGAAGATATTTAAACTTAGGTTCTCAAAATTAACATAATAGTTGTCTTTCTTTCTAAATAGTGCCCAAATACTTTAACATTAATAGGCGTATAAGCTGCTGTAAATGTTGCACTTGAACTATCTGTATTCTTTGAGAATGAACCGTCCATAGGAATCCAATCCATAACTTTAACAGGAAAACATAAAGCCTCGTTTGTATAATGTTCTACAAGTTCTGTATAAATGTTAGGGTCTAAAGAGAATGACTTTGGATGAATGAAACATTCATTAAAATCCATCTTTGTTCGAAATAGTTGCTGGGTTACAGTTGTAATAGTAACTGTTCCACTAGCTTCTACTGCCTTCGTTATCATAGTGAATGGTTCATTCCATGGAACAAATTTATTTGTCGGTGAATTTGAATCTGAAGCAAATGCAACTTTAAGAGTTGGATTGAAAGCAATGATATCATTTACAGATATAGATGTGCATTGTAAGGCGTCGCTACTGAACTTTACTTTAAGCTGAATGTTTCCTGCAAAAGCTGGAATAAATCGAATAGCTTCTAATGGAAGGAATCTTCTAACAGGAATTCTTAAACGAAGCTTAAATCAATAATGATTTTCCTGCTGTAATTGGACCACTAACAATTTGTCCTGTTCTGCATGTTCCCGAATGACTCCATACATCTTCATGTCGAGTCTTTGAGAAAACATCTACTTTCTTTATTTGTTCGGTATTTTGTGAGTTTGAAGTTATATATGCTTCTTCTCTTGCGTTGTCTTGAGAATATACGATACGACCATTTGCAAGGATTTGATATCCAGCAACTGCATAGAAAGCGTCATCGAAACCAATCCAAAATCCTGGTGGGTTTGTTTTATTGGAACCTGAACCAATTTCTTTATCTACAATAAATTGACCTTCCATTTTATACGTAATGAATGTATTGTAAAGGTCCAACATATTTTCACCAGGAGGTGAGAGATTGAATGTTACCCATGTGTTATCTTTAGCAGTTCCAGGTTGTGATGGAATCTTTGCGTCAGAATATTTTCTATTAGTGTCACCAATTTGAACTGCATTGTCTTATGATATCGAAATATGAGCGAATCTGATGAATATGCTCTGCTGGAGTAAATTCGTTTAACTGTTCGTTCTGCATGTATTTACTTCGGATAAAAATATCTATTTACTTCATTATTCTCACTCTTCTTCTTGGCATTCGTGGTGGAAGTTGTTTCTTGACATTTTCAATGAACTGTACATTCTCTTTTGTCTCAACTTCTTTCACTGGTGGGTCAGGGTTCTTTGACTCGGTTTGTTTTTCAATGAAATTCACGAACTTTGCAATAAGCTCTTGGTTCGTTATTGAAAGTACATCTGGCTTCTTTTCTTCTTGTTCTTTTGGTGGCTCAGTTTGAACAGAAGGTTTTATATGGACTTCACCCTTGCCATGCACCTTAATGTTGTCGCTTTCTGCATTCGCTAATGGAACCTTTCTTTTTCTTACGTATATTTTACCATCTTTACTCTGACTTACGTAATAGAAAGGATGTTGTATTCCTCTTGCGTCATTTAATATAATAGACTCTCGCTCTGATTTTGACAAGCTCATTTTACACCGGTTAAAGTTTTAATTTTGTTTTTTATCTGCAGTCAAATGACTCAGACAAGTCCTACGGACAAGACCCAAGGGGTCATAGATGTTGAAGCATTGAAGAAAGAAATTCGTGAGCAAATTTTATCCGAACTGAAGGAACAAAAACAAGAACAAAACCAGAGAGACCAAAGAGAAAACTTAGTGAAAAACAACTTGCTGCATTAGCTGCTGGAAGACAAAAGAACCCACGTTTGCTGGCGAAGAAAGCTAGAGAAGAAGCAAAAGCAAAGGAAGAACAAAAAGCTAAAGAAGCTGAAGCAAAGAAAGAGTAAATGGTTTATTTTTATCCGAATTAAATGTATAGACAAATACCTTTATCTGTTGCGTTCAGTAGTGAAAACCCTGACGTCAAAATAAAGGGGAACAGAGTAACGTTTAAGTTTCCAACAGACTGGATTGTGAACATAAATGAAGAGAAGTACATTGGCATAACATCTATGTATATAACACGTGCTTTCAGAAAGGTTGACTTATACTTCAAGTCGAGATAGAAAATGACGAACAGTCTTTAAGCGCCCAAAACATTCACATATACAAATACTTTAAAGACGATACAACTTTACAAGAATGTATGATTTCCTTCAATGAAATGTTCGAGAAAAAGTTCAACATTGAAGTACAAACTTTACAGCCTTTACGTGAGTTTCTTGCACAACTGAAAGAAGAAGGTAGTCAGCCACAACTTATAGACTTTCATTATGAATTTAATGAAAATGAAGATGGAACACATGACTGTCAGTTTGTTGTATTCTCACCATTCAATGAAGTAGCTAAAAAGAAAAAAAATCCATTACGTATAAGATTTCAAATCTCTGAACCAAGTGATGATTTCAAGAATGTTTTCAATTATGATGCAATGCTTCCGAGGAAAAATGAATTTTCAAAGATTGTAACACCTGGCATTTGGGATAGAAAGCAAGCTATATTATATTCAAACTTAAGTAAGGGAGTTGAAAATGAGTTCATTGGTCATACAAGAACTTCACCACTTCCTAACCCTAAATACTATAAATTAACTGGCTTCAATCGTGAGTTTTGGATAGACATGTTCTCCACTCATGACCATAACTGCCCAGTGTTCTTACCTCCAGACCATAAGGACTGTCTCTACATTGAAACACAACTCTTAAACTCTACCATCGCAGTAGTATTGTAAAATCTACGCTAGCTTTATTTTTATCACGAATGACCTCATTTCTGACAAAAATAAATGACCTCATTCATGACCTCATTCATGACCTCATTGCTGACAAAAATAAATGACCTCAGAACTTCAACTTACGAATAAAGCTTGTTTTAGTCGTTATTGAGAAGTTAAACTTTTCAGCAAAGCAAGGACTAGAAGACTTACATAAGTCAAATCCAATCTCTTGACCGTCATAAAGTGCTTTATATAACTTCATAACACTGAACTCAGAGTCTTTGTCAAATTTTCCTTGCGGAACCATTAAACCTTTATCTTCATCATAGAAACACTGAACAGAGTCAGGAAACATTTCATTAGCGGTTAAAGCAATAACATCTTGCTTCACGCCTTTCATTCTGCAGTGAAATGCAACTTCATTTAAATCGTTAGTGAGTAAGTCTATGTAGGTCTTCTTTCCACAAAATATTGACTTGTATGCTAAACTTTGTTTTCCAGGTGTTATTTCTGCGAAGTCAGAATGAAATTGACCAAGGTTTTTACCAATGAGAACTCTTCCATAACGTTTCTCAAACTCTTCAGCTAAACGAGGGATATCTTCATTGTAGAGATGCATACTGTCCGTATCGCTATAAAAGATGTCCATTCCTAAGTCCTCAGCAGTACAGAATACTTCACACATTATTCTCTTCGACATAGACAGAATGTTAACACCAAGTGGACAGAAGTTAAAGTGTCTGCAAATGCTTTTCGTTAGCTTGAAAATAGTTTTATCTGAACCATCCAAACCTTCGAACTTCACTATATGGTTGTAGTTTCTGATGGCATATCTTATAGCATCTTTGTCATTTACTATGGTTATTTTGACTCAATAGGAGATAGAATAGTTTTGCCATAAATACTGTTCAGAATGAGCTTTATATTTTGTTGCAAAGGATTTCCTTCTTTCTTATACTTTAACCTTAACTCAAACAACTTCTTTACTTCATCTCTTATTCTAATATCTCTGTTTCCATCGTAATAGTATCCTTGCAACACTTCACATTTGACACCTTGATATTTTATGAGGTCTTGTAATGTTATATGGTCAACATACATTAAACAGCAAGTGTTTGAACTTCTGGGAACGTTAAGTTCTGGATTTAGTTCAGGGTCACAAACTATTAAAGGAAAGTGTCTATGTATTCCAATCTCTGTTATCTTAATGAGAACAAAGAAGCCGGACATAAACTTTTCACCAATGGGTTCCTTTGGTCGTCATCGAATAAATGTCTCATGAGATACTCTGTGCTTAGCATCTCATCTTCATAACCTTTGGAATTCCTTCTAAAGTATAAAGTCTTGCTATAGCGGATGGATATAATGAAACAGCGTCGAAATCAGCAATGAGTTTCTTTTCGCTCTTTTGTTTCATGTTATCTGACAACATACATCTTCCACCTTGAATACAGCGTGAAATAAATTCTCTTGGTTTATTTGAGAGGTCATAAAGATTTCCATTCGGGAAGTATACTCTGTTCTCAAACAATTTGTTAGCAATTGAACAAATACTAACGTAGTCATAAACGTTTAAATCAAATTCTTTCAATAAGTCATTGCGGAACTTAACAAAACCTTCTCTTAAAATTCTTACATCTTGTTTGCAATAAAACGTGCTATATTTTCTAAGTCGAAGTGGTTCTCATCTATTCTGCAACCTTTGATGGAATCTATGTTTTTCATGAATGTATCTGCATCCCGGATAAACTTACATGCTTCAGAAATGACACCAGTTCTGTTGTCATTTGCTAACAAAGTACTGCTGTAGTAGTTATATGGAAATACTTCTTTCGGTCCTGTTTGTAGTTAAACATAGCAGGAAATAGTTTAAGCTTCTTATTTATAACACTGTAAGAGTCTTTTATAATAATTGCCCGTCCTTTATATAAACCAGTTATTTGCATTGTTCGTGAACCTTTAATGATGGGAGTTCCTTTCACTTTCTGTCATGTGTCTTAAGATGAAGTTTATATCATAACTGAGGTTATGGAAATATATTAAACTCTTGTCAGGAAGTCGTTCCAAAAATTCTGTTGCACAGTTCTGACCCCATATGCTTTCACTCACTGAACCATCTTCACTGTCATAACAGATGTTAAAAGCTTTATGAAAGCCATCGGTACTGCACTCAAAGTCAGCAAAGAAAACATGCTCAGGAATGAACTTACATTTAGCTTTATTTACTTCTTTTGACTCTGCTTTCTTCTTCAGTTGTACACAATACTTTGGAGCATATGTCAAATCTTTAAATGGTGCAAGGTTCTGTTTATATAAGTCAGTCGTATATGTGAAAAGTTCTCCATAAGAAATAGGTTCAAAATATTTGCACTCCCACAATGTTTTCATAACATCCCATAACGGTGTTGTTCTATCCATGCGAACTGTATTTACCATCTCTCTTTGTAATAATCTTCATTTGTTTCTCAATGTTCATTCCACCACACTCCTTCAAGATTTCTATATAGTTGCGAATGAAATATGTTGTCATTGGTAATCTTTCGTTTAGCATGTAGTGGTCTTCAACAAGAAGTAAGTCAATAGTTCGAGCAGTTTCACATTCTTTTGGTATGTATCTCTTTATTTCATTATGTCTTGAGTCATTGAAATAACCAATGGTAACATTAAATGCTATACTTGTTGCGTCAGAAATTTCTTGTACTTTACTTTGAGGAAAGTCTCTAACACGAATGACTTCTCTCATGTGGTCAATAGTTTCTTCATCTACTCCAGCCTGAATGCAAGCATAAACGAAACAATTGTCTTCTGTCATAAGTGCTGCAGTTCTTTTGTTCAGTTCATTGAAGATTTGGTAGCGTTCAAGATTTATAGGTAATGTGCAAAGATACTTCCAGAACTGACCGCTTCTCTTCTTATAAAACTTCTTTTCACCATTATCTTTCCAAAAGCTTTCTATAAGTGCTGGGTTTCCTGTTTGCTTAAGAGCTTCCAAAATGGCTTTCTGGTCATTTGTCAGTGTGCTTTCATCTCTATATGGTCTCTTTTTTGGTTTGCCTTTCTTTACATCTGACATCGTTAAGCCTTCATATTCTGTTAAATCATACATCTTTATTTCGGTAAGATTCTTTATGTTTGTCAAGAAGAAGTCATAGTGCATTTCAACAATACCTGCAGCATTTGCTTCTATCTCTGATATAAAGTTCTCCTTCAAGAGCTGATGTAGTAATGTTCCAATATTATTGAGGTTTAACGTAGAACATTCATACTTTCCACCAAGTTTATAACATACCATCCATCTCTGTTGTGAGTTTATTTTAATTTTCTCTAAGAGTCTCATGAAAACCTTACCGAAATGTTTGTGTAAGTAGTCTCTGTTTGGTTCATCTAAAGCTTCGATGTTAAAGTCAATGAGTCTATTGCCTGACTTCACATTTCTCTTCCTATTCTCTTCATCTTTCTTTAACCATCTCTCACCTTCTTTTGGTTTGTCGTCAATGGAACGAATGACATCGTTAGCTTTGGCGAACTTGTTCTATAGCACTTTTAAACATCTCTCTTCTCTGTTGTTTCAGTGTGTCGTCTCTTCTTCTTGTTTCACCAACGTTCGCATTTGTTATGTCAAACATCTCACGCCTTACTTCATGAGGTACTGAACGTCTATGATATAAGTCAATAGCAATGTCATTTAAAGGAAATGCTATTGCATGAACTTCGTCCTCGCCGCGTTGCGGCTTTATGAACTCATGAATTCTATCATAACTTATTGCACCATTATAGTCATTGAGGATGTCAGCGAGTGCTTTTTTGTTTGTTGCGTAATGTTTTGCAACATCTATATTAGCTTCTGTAAGAAGTTGTTTTTTTCCGAGTGTTCTAACTTAGACAACTTCCGATACATCTTTAGTAGGAAATAAAAAAATATTTTTTGAAAAAATTAGATTAGATTTTTTTTAAGTTATTTTTCAAAATAATTTAATATTTTTATTTTAATGAAACACATGCAAGATTGCAAGTTCTTTTCATACAATGCTCTCGCTACTGCCATCAAGAATGAGTTCAATGGTGCTTCAAACGTTAATGTTATCTTTAACAAGAAGTTTGTGAAAGAATCTAAGTTTGGTCAGTATGTCAGACCATTAGCTATCGTCATTGACCGCAAACGTTATACTTCACAAGAGTTAGCAGTAGTTTTGAAACAAAAGAGTTTCTTCGTGAATGTCAAAGATACTCATTATACTGTTATAAAGAACTCTAACATTGACTTCTTCAGTATTGCTTTAAATCTTCCGAACAGAAAGAATATAAGAAGGGTGAAACAAATGTGAAATATTATCCTTCATCTCTGAAGACAATAACGAACAAAGATGTTATACAGAAATTCTTACCAAAGGTTGAAGAAGCTTCTATTGACATTGACGAAGGAAGTGAAATGGTTGAAGAAATAGACCCTGAAGTTATTTAAGCAAAAATATATTTTTGAATAACTGAAAGTGTCACCATGTCACCATGTCACCAGGTCATTTAACTTCTTTTAAAAATGAGACAACATGACATTTTGACAACACAGGAGGATGGCAGTTATGAATTATTTTTGAAGAACTGAAGGTGTCACCATGTCACCATGTCACCAGGTCATTTAACTTCTTTTAAAAATGATGACAACATGACATTTTGACAACACAGGAGGATGGCAGTTATTCAAAAATATATTTTTGGTTAGTCTTCATATGGATATTTACAACAATTCCCAATGTATAAACTTTTCATACGCTTTTTCATAAGCTTTATATACCTTCAGAAATTTTGCATAATCTTTAGAAGCATTTAGATATTGTTTAAATGCTTTGTATGTCTTCAGAAATTTTGCATAATCTTTTACATGTTGTTCGTTCTCTTCTTCTGTCATGAGTTCCGAATATTCTAAATTCATGTTCTTTCATATGAATAAAATTTTATAAAAAAATAAAATTAGCTTAGATTTTTTTATTCTTCCTCTTTGAAGTTGTCGAAATATTCTGTTATCTTTTCCTTCAGTAATGGTAAGTCTTCTTTGAATGTAAGTATTGTGCAACCTTTGATGTCATAGTGTGTTTGAGGAAGAGTATTTTTGACAATTTCCTTTATTTGCTCATTCGGTGTCATTGAAATCGGTAAGTTTTTCACGATAGAAACCAGTTTCTGTCAGATTTGTAAATCTTAGCTAAGTCATAAAAGCTCTTGTTGTTTCTTCTGACTAAATGTAACATAACCATATCTTTATCTTCTTCTTTCTCCAACTCTTCAGTATATATCATATACTTATAACTCTTTTCCTTTCCTTTTGGTACTGAACGCGGTATTCTTTTCTGTATGCTTTTGTCTTTGGATTCAATGACTTCATCTTTTGCTTGAAGTTTCTTTTCCATCTCTCCACGTTCTGCTTTATATAGTTCATCTAACATCATGAAAATATAACAAGCATAACGAGGTGAAGCCCACATTGCTACAGCGTTTACTAAAAGTCTATGAACATAATAACCTTTCAAACAAGGAGCCAAATTCTTGCGATTTTCGAATGGAATCTCTTCCCTCGGTTTTCCGAGGGAAGCAATCATATGAGGAAATTCTTCTAAAAGTTCTTTAGCCTGTTGGTTTTCAAACCAATGATATGCTTGCTTTGTAGAAAGAAGAGCATTCATTATACTTTGCATTTGGTACATGTCATCTTTGACTGAACGAATGAGTCTCAATTGTTTGTTATACTGTATGTATTCGTATTCTTCATTTATGGCTTCATGAACGATAGCAGTTGTTGTGTTCTCTGTTGTTGACATATCTGTCTTTACATACAAAATAAAAAAATAAATAAAAATAAAATTAGCGTTATTTTTTCTATCTTTCACAAAAGACCAAAAATAAACGCTTTACATGTATTTTTCAGCAACTTCGTCAAATAATTTTATAGCTTTATCTATCTCATCTACTTCAAACGTTTCTTTACCTTTTATGGGAGCACCATACATTTTCTCAAACTTTTCGAGTAGTTCTGTTTCTGCGGCTCTCATATCATTAACGAACACAACCTTGACTCTATTGACTGTACTGTCATATCTTTGAGTTATATTATATGTCCTTCCTATCTTATATCTTTTTGTGTTGAAGTCCTTCGGTTTCTGAACGATGTAAAGTAAGCCTTCACTGCAACGTTCCGTATCGAATGAACCATAAGTTATGAAGTTATATCCAACAACTGGGTCAATCCATAACAAAACTATTGGTATAAGACTTTTGTCGATGAGATATGCTGTAGTTCCATAGAATCTTACTGATATCATAAGCTCAGGATTTCTTGTCAAAATTTTCTGAGTTGAAGCATTTCTAACCCAGTCGTGTGTTTTCTTTCCAGATGGAAATATAATGTCTGACAAAGAATATTTGTTGTATTTCTTTGAGTATCTTACGTTTAAATCACCTATTCTAACCACTTTGGTGTCATTGTCTATCTTTCTAACTGTTTCAAACTCAATGTTTGTCATTTCTGTTCTTACATACAAAATAAAAAAATAAATAAAAATAAAACTAACTTTATTTTTTCTGTCTTAAGGAAATTCATGATTTTGTTGCTGAATTCAATAAAAATATATTTTAGGGTAGATGGTTAGATCTAACCTCATTTCTACCCTCTTTTCTACCCCAGTTATTTTATAAACGTTTCACATGGTAAACGTTATTTTTGGAATTTTGTGAAAACTCAACGGTTTGACACAAGCCATATGCCATTTTACTCAGAATTTTGTTGCTGAATTCAGCAAAAATAATGTTTAGGTGAAGAGGTGAGATCTCACCTGTTTTCTCACCTGTTTTTTCACCTCTTTTTTTCACAAGCGTTTTACATGAATTGTACGATGTATATTTGAAATCCTAAACAGTTTTGTAGCTTCTATTTCTTCTTTTAGTACATCGAATGTTTTAACTATGCCGAAGGTTTCTTTATATTTCTTCTTGACGTCAGATAGAAGGAAATCGTCAGCAGTTGGATAGTTTTTGTTCAGAAATTCTAACATGTCCATTTTATTTTCTGCTGGTTTTTCTGCTTCTTTCTTTAAATCTGCATAGTCGTTTCTCATTCTTTCTATCTCTTTGACGGAGTAGTTATATCTCCTCATTGCTGCTTTACATTTAGAACATTGCGGGTTCATTTTTGCGTTATACATTGAAATAAAACCAGCTAAAACAACTAAAGCGTCAATTGCTCTCTTCATCTCAAACATAGCGGGTCTTATTTGTTTGTTCCATACTTTGCCTCTTCTATCTTTATCTCTTATTTCCCAAACACATTCTGCAACTAACGAAACAAAGTTGTCGTAGGTCTTAAATTCTTCAGATTTATATATGTCAGAAACATTCTTATATACCATGTCGCAATCTTTGTCCATAACCTTATGGTTGCAATGAAATCCTAGAAACTCATAGTTTACCTTACGAATGAACTTCTTTATTTCTACTGAGTCAGTTGGTTTCACTTCAATTTCGTCGAATTCAGGAATAGTGAGTTTTTGTTGTTGGATTTCAGGTAGTTTAGGTAAATGGTCAATAATGTCCTGCATTTCATAAAGATACTGTTCATTTGTTTCATCTTTCGCACTACAGTCTAAATTACTTGTTAAAAGTTCTTGCTTTATCTTCTGGATTTCTGTTTCAAAAGTATATGAAGAAGGAATGAAGCTTTTCATCTCTACTAACATAGATGTTGGATTCATGACTAACGAGTTTGGTGCTGTAGTTGTTTGTATTGCTGTTGTGCCGATTGTTGAAATCATATCTTTACATACAAAATAAAAAAAATAAAAAAAATAAAACTAACTTTATTTTTTATTTCGGGAAAATTCATGAAAATTCAAGAGGTGAAAAAACAGGTGAGAAAACAGGTGAGATCTCACCTCTTCACCTAAATTATATTTTTGGGTCCTTTACACTCATTACGAAGAAATCATGACAAAACATTTACGTTCATGTTTGACAAAACATTTACGAAGAAGTTTTGACAAAACATTTACGTTCATGTTTGACAAAACATTTACGAAGAAGTCATGAAAATTCAAGAGGTGAAAAAACAGGTGAGATCTCACCTCTTCACCTAAACATTATTTTTGCTGAATTCAGCAACAAAATGAACGAGGTCAGGATGTATGTAAATACATTTGAATTCATTCATAACACCCTTAGTAAGCTCATAAAATGCTTGTTTTGAGGTCGAGCCACTTTTGGCTCCACCGTATTCTTTCAACCAAAACTCAAGAATTTCCTGCATGAATTTTGTATAAAAAGCAACCGTCGGAATTCAGACTGTTGCTATATTCTTCACAAAACATTTACGCTCATTACGATGAAGAAGTCATGACAAAACATGTACGATGAAGTCATGACAAAACATGTACGATGAAATCATGACAAAACATTTACCCGACATTCTCGTCAAATACAAAAAATGACACTTTTTCATTAGATAACTGTTATTTTTTGACGAAGTGAAGATTGACACTTCGTCAAAAAAATCCCTGAAATCATGTCTTTACATACAAAAAATACAAAATAAATAAAATAAAACTAACTTTATTTTTTATTTCGGGAAAATTCATGAAAATTCAAGAGGGTAGAAATGAGGGTAGAAATGAGGGTAGAAATGAGGTTAGATCTAACCATCTAACCTAAACATTATTTTTGGTCATGGACTTCGTCCTCGCCGCTTTGCGTCTTTATGTTAAAATAAATGGTACCATTAATAATTTCATGACTGTTCTCGTTCATGTCTGATTTACATCCAATGAAAAAGTTTAGAAGAATTTTCTTATTCTTTCTGGCATATTTTTGTCTTTCCAGTACTCCCGCTCTAATGGTCCCAGATGTGTTGGCTTTGACTCTCTCAAGTTCTTAGATGGTATAACATCTTCAACACCTCCTTCATATCTTACTTTATAAGTGTCATCGTTTATGTTATAGTCAAGTATTTCAATAACCACTCCTCGCTTTGCTTCGTCAATGGTTTCAGCAAGTTTGCCATTACTACTTTCGACTAATTTATGTCGAGGGTAAAACGCAATAGAGTCGTCAGCAGCTTTTATAAGATATCCATTACCTTGCGTAGAGTCTACGATATAATAGTTTCTACTTAACCTTAAACGTTTCTTTGTCAACGGTTTGTCGTCAAGGACTACACGAACTTTTGTACCAGGAATGAGGGTAAATTGTGTTGAATTTCTGATATTTTGTGTTTGACTTCGTTTCTTTTGTATATACTTTTCTTCTTGTTGTTGTGTCATTGAATTTGGTGTATGTCCTGTTGTAGAATGTGTTGAGGAATTATATACTTCGAGAAAATGTTTCATTGTTTCTTCGATAAAGTCTCGCTCTTGGTTTAAATCTCTGAGAGTCCTTATGAAGCGGTTTATGATGCCGAGTATGTTATGGTTATGGTCTTCAGTAGTGTAGTGAGTTATGTTATGCTTAATGAGAAAATCTGTGATTTCATTGCTGAGGTATGCACTGTCTTGGTCTGATGTTAAAGTACTTGGGCTATGTTCTGCTACAAACTTTTGTAAAACTCTTAACACTTCATGAGTTCCTTTATTTTTCATTGGATATGCATATGCTTTACGAGTGTTAACATTAATGAAGATGAGGAATGGTTTATGTCCTCCTTTTCTGCTTTGAATGAGAGTGTCAAATTGGTATGCGTCAGGAGTGATGGAGTAAATTGGTAAAAAGTAGTCGTAAGGGTTTATTTTTGTTTGATGTACAACATTTTTGTCAAAGAACCTTTTCACTTCAGCTCTGTTAGTAAATCCCCGACTCTTTGCAGCTTCATTGAACTTCTTAAATGACCTCCATGGATGTTGTTCGAATACTTCTTTCAAGCTCATTTATGTAAAATTAAAGATTTTATTCTAGGCTCAAGCGCGTTCATTGAACTCTATACCATGCGAATACAGTCATAAATGGTGGCATATAATCTGCACCCGAGCCTGTTGGATTTGTTGTGAAAGTATGGACATGATTTCCTCCTGGTTCAGTTGGTCGAAAAGTCTTTTTTGCTGCATTGTTATAAGATGGAGATAAAACGTCATTGCCAGCTTTATATTCTGAGTTGTATAATGGATGGTCTCTTAATGAGTGGCTATGGTCGCCAGAAAAGTTTGTAGTTCCTGTATGAGTGTGCGCAGGTAAGTTTGCTTCAGTAATTTTCTTCGAACCACCTGTTTGCTTTGAAGAGTTAGCACAGTATAAGAATTTGTCTACAATCTGTTCCCAAGTACCAAAACCTAAAACTGTTTCTGGATTTGTTGAATTCATTGACGTATAAATAGAACCTATAGGATATAATGTTTCAAGAATCTGAGTCTTTAATGTTTGAAGCTCTGTTTTGTCTGCTTTCTTATCTAACATTGCGGGTAGTTCATGTGCTTCAAAGTTTCTGGCATGACTTTCAATATTCCTGCAACTCTTATCTAAATTGTTAAGAGTATCTTTTACGCTTGTACTTGGATTTTCTAATGGTGCACTTGAACCAAGGTCAAAGTTCAGTATTATGTCATCTGCT
The DNA here is from genome assembly GCF_026262505.1 of Trichomonas vaginalis G3. Classification (NCBI taxonomy): domain Eukaryota; phylum Parabasalia; order Trichomonadida; family Trichomonadidae; genus Trichomonas; species Trichomonas vaginalis. The sequence goes on from NC_067203.1 coordinate 4,860,550, forward strand.
CTAACAGTAGTGAAGGATTTATGTGTATGGTTCTTGTCAGCTTTACTGTCTAATGTAGCTTGAAGTTCATTTATATCGGAGATGTTGTGTTTATGAGATTTCAAAACTTTGTTCATTGCGTCAAGTTCATTTTTGTCCGCTTTACTATTTAATGTAGCTTGAAGTTCATTTATATCGGAGATATTGTGTTTATGTTCTTTATCTGCTTTTTCGGCTAATTTCTCTTCTATCTCATTTATTTCAAGTTCATGCCTACCACCACCTCCCGAAGAAGTATTTTTCTTCAGCTCTTGAAGAACGTCCACTTCGCCATCTTTGGTGTCAATAATGAGACTTTGAGTTAAAACCTTTCCTGTCTTAATGGATGTTTGTAAAACTTCTTCTTCACCGTGTTCGGGGTCATGGTCGTCATCATATCTTGTGAAATCAGAGATGTTGTCATACATTAAGCATATCTGTCTCAAAAGTTCTGCTATTTGAAACTGGAACGAAAGATATACAGAACTTTCATCATCTCCTAAAGTCAAGTCTGCTTTCTTAAGTATTTCTTGAATGTATGCAATGAGAACAGAGTACCTTGGAAAATATTCGAACAATATTTCATTAGCTGTTGGTTTTGGTGGTTCTTCTGGAGTTTCTGTTGTTTCAGTTCCTTCTGTAGGTTCTGTTGGAGTTTCTGCATCTCTTGACTTCAATGCTTTTGCTCTCAAAGACCTAAATGTTAGAGCACCAGGTTTTACAAAGGACTTTATAAATGCTTTAATAGTTCCTGGTAAGTTATTGTTAGCATTAAGTAAGTTCTTTATGCTTCCATCATGTACGTCCATAGCACTATGTAAAAAATCTATACTTTTCTTGTAGTCAGCAATAGACTGACTGTGATTTTTTAAAGATTTGTCAATACCTTTAAGCCAATCTTCATGCATGTCTGATACTGAGCCAAGAATATCATTTGCTTCCTTTAGTGTATTTTGTGCTTGTCGTAAAGTATCCAATCCCGTACGTGCATTGTTTGCTATACGTCTTACAGTATCTATTTGACTCCTTGTTTCTTGCATCCAACCAGATAAAGTTTTAATAGTATCCGAACCATTTGAAATGAAGTTCAAAGCATTTTTAACGTCATTTAAAACTTCTTCACCAAGTACCGCCCATATCTTTCCGATTTGGTATTGAAGAACTCCATATGAAGCAGCTGTTAAACCAGTATTTATAAGGTTCCATATCCATGATTTAGCAGTTTTTCCATCCTTTCCATCTACACCATCCAAACCGTTCTCGCCTTGAGGTCCTTGTATTCCTTGTATTCCTTGTATTCCTTGTATTCCTTGTGGTCCTTGAGGTCCTTGAGGTCCGGTGTCACCCTTCTCTCCTTTCAGTTCATCTTTATGTTCGTTATAATATTCTAATGTCATAAGGTGTACATCATTACTGCTACCAGCAACGCCAAGAATTTGTTTCTCATTCATGACTAAATTCTTTAAGCATTTAATGTTGTCGTCAAATCGAAAGCTCTTTAACAATTCAATGAGAACATTTAATACTTTCACTAATGAGGCATCTACTGTAGAATTTATATATTGCACCGTTCCATCATTTATGATAGGAACTTTACTTATTGTAATGAATGGGTCATAAGTGTTAAAAGTATCGAAATCAATGACTTTTTTAGTTTTTCCATCGTCAATGACTAAATCATTGCCTTCCACTGTTAAAGTTGAGTTTTCGTTTACTAGTTCATGTGCTCTTCTTGCTTCATTTGTTTCATACGCATATGCAGCAATAGTCATATTTTAATGAGAATAAAATGTTGTTCTATTTGCAAAGTACAGACCCAAACGAATACGGGACAGTAAAGCTACAAACAAACTTAGGTCTACAGAATGAAGCACTTGCTTTCAGAGTTGTTGACTTCAATACTATCGCAACTTTTGTCATAACAGATGAAACAGATTTCATAGAGATTGAAATAGATGACAAAAGAAGTGTTATAACATTTCCTAACAGAGCTGGGTATAGAATAGATAAAATTGCTGGAGTCATAGATACTCTCATAAATGAAGAAACTATTGACAACATAGATGTCGAACTCTCTTCTGAGGGAACATTGAAGTTCAGTAGCAAGAAAGAGTTCAAGATAACACGAATGAGTCATAGAGTTCAACTTCTTTTAGGAGCATACCATATGACATTTCCTTTGAAAAGTGTTGACAAAACGATTGAGATGAAATCTGTTCCATACGTATGTTATGGCAATTGTTTATACATTGAGTCTAAAATAGCTAATGTCACAGGCATTTCAGGAGTTAATAGTAAAGGTTCAGTAGAGTATAATAATCTTTCTGTTATGAAGTAAATTCAATGTTCATTCCAAACGTTCCTGTCATAGCAACTCATTTAGGTAAATGGGTTCGCATTAGTCCTCATAATTTGAAAGACATGCAATTCAGACTTGTTGACTTTCAAGGAGAGCCTGTAGAAACTGAAGGCACCAGTGCGAATGACTGTTGAAGTTGACTTTTTAGAAAATATTAAATGCAACAGCTTACAAGAGAACTCAGAGCTAAAAATATAAAGTATGAATGTTATGTATTAGGTCATGAACTTTGGTTGTTGCTGTTTGATGAAACAAATGAGTTAGTTATGTCAGTCAAGAGAACAGAAAAATATTGTGTTAGTGAAAACTGCACCAAGTCAATAAGATTAGGTTTGCATTATGAAGATGAGTTCGATACTGTTGAAGAAGTTTTGGATAGATATTACAAATTGCTTTAATTTACTAAAACATATTTCAAGCAAAGTTTATATTCTGTTGAAAGTTTTGTATACTCGTTCGAATATTTATACTTAAACTCAACTCCTGTAGTTCCTGGTGTTTCAATGATGCGGATGTTACCTATTTTCATGAATGGTGGCGTTTGACCACAGCATTCGATTTCAGGGTCGAGATAGTCAATGACACATTGTTTCCCTGTTATTCGTGAGATAACATTTTCAAGGTCCTCCTTTGTTAGAATTATTTGGTTCTTACTTATAAGATTTGTCAAAAGCTTCTTATCGTCTTTGAGTAAAATTGTTTGGTATAACTGAAGAAGGTAATGGTCTACGTTATCTGAAGGATTTGTTTGAACATTTGTGTAAGGATTGTCGTTGGCTTCTCTTGAAAGAATTTGGTCCAGTGGTGGATACTCTAACTTAACATCTGATGTAGCGTTAGCGTTTGAAGCTGTGTTTAAATTCACGGATTTCAGCTCTGGTTCTTTTTCTTTCAAACACTCTGAACTATAGTTCTTTATGACAATATTGTTTGTCGTTCGTGAGTCAACATTTGATGTTGGTTCAATTGGAACATTAACGGCACCAGCTAAGATGGATTTGCTTCTCATTTCATATAGAATAAAAACCTTTTATATGTATGAAATGAACAATATACTCGACAAGGGTTTGAATGTAAAGCTAACGAATGAAAATATTGTTGAATTCACTGAGACAGGTGCTGTGTATAAAGATGTAGAACTACTGAACAAAAGAGCTAAGGGAAGAAGCAGGAACATGAACAAAGGGTGGAAGCCTATAAAAATTTATGTCAATGATGGCTCAGGAGGTTCAAACATAAAGTATGCAGAAAGTTATAGAGTTTATGCTCTCAAGGGAGAGAAGCCTTCATTTAAGAACAGCTATTCTAACACATATCCTCAAAAGCTAACGGATGGAGAAGTGGATGATATGAATGACAGCAAAAATATTAACAGAAATGGCGACAGAGATGCATGGAATTTGTTTACCATCAGTCAATTGAAGGTTAAACTTTAAAACAATGTTGGTCGTTCCCATGGAATATTTTTGACTTTAATGGTATTAGTCATGATATGAATCTCAAGGTATGAACGAGGAGAGATGAGAGACTTATATGCTTCCCAAATTTCTTCAAAAGGTAATGTTATACCTGACTGTTTCCAAATGAGTTCAATATCATAACGTGAGAAACCTTGAAAGATAACGAAGTCAGTTATGAGACGTTTTATGTTTAAAGCAAGAAAACGCCATGTTTGCATAAGTATTGCTACAGTTAAGTGGTAATGTCTGACTTTAGTAATGATGTTAGCTAATGGTGAGTCAGGCTTTGAAACTAAACCTTTTCCGGCGAAGTCGTCACAAACGAGCAGAGTGTTTGAAGGATACTTTTTGAAGGGGTATTTTGAAAGTTTTGATAGAATGTAGTTTGTCAGTCGTTTCATATCGTAAACTCCTGAGTATTGACGTAAGTGGTGTTTGTCAATAATTCTTTCCATCTCTTCTGAAGTCTTTTGCATTCCTGACTGTATAAATTCAACAATGGCATAATATTTCCTCTTACGTCGAATGTAACGTTGAAGAAATTCAATGAGTTCACTGTCTGGAACTTTAACGACAGAGGCTTGAACTTTTGACATAAATGTTTTCGCTGTTGAATCCATAGAGTCTGAAGTTGCTGATATAATGATTTGGTCATAGTAAGAGTCGTTTCCTAAACGCTCTGTTATGAGTATATGACGAATGAGGTTAAATGTCTTACCTGAACCCATCTTTCCACAATAGAAATAAACACCATTTGAACAGAACTCATAGTCCTTACTGAAAGGAAGAATAAGAGAAGAGTTAAGTTTGTCTGTAGTTTCATTCATGTCTTCATCTACGTCATGTATTAAATGCTTCATTTTATCTCCATTAAAAATGCAAGTCAGAAATATTCAGAACATAGCACCGAGTCTAACTGACAAGAGTATAAAGATATACTATGAACACGTTATGATGAAACCTACCAAAATTCAAGAAAGTCAGTATACTTATGAATATCCAAGGCACTGGGTAGAGTATGTAGGAGGTGAGAAAGCTATTGAAATCAGACAGGTTCGAAGTATTCCAGCAGGAAGAACAATATTATTGAAGAACTTTAATGTTTTGAGATATAATGATGAAACAAAGAAGCAAGATAGTTTCCCTGTTGCTGTGTATGTGAACTTAGATACAGGAGATGACATGAAAGTTTTTAAACACAAAGCTTCAAATGGTAGTGAGAGAACAACTGACTGTGGAAGGACATCCATTACCTTCAGAAGTTACCATAGCATATAATTTTGAAACAAACTCAATAGATTTTAAAGTCATCTCTGCAAAGAAGTCAGGATTTACATTTAATGAAGCAGATGTATATTCGAATGAAAACTTCAAAGCTATTGCATGGTTAGATAATGACGATTGCTTTAAGAAAATATTTAAATACAGTGACTCAACGATGTCAATAGATGACCTTCGTGGAATGTTACCATCGACGTTTACAGTTGAAGGTTCAGCAGGATTGCTTACAAGATTGTCAATTGGTGGCGTTTGGTCTCGTGAGAACATTGTTATAAAATCCAGTATAAGTGAATTTGCTGAAGAATCTATATTATGTCTTTCAAACTACATGTATTCGCCGCCGAAGCATTATAGTATAACAAACTTTGTCAGTAAGTTTAACATAAGACTTGTCGAACCTTCTTCAATGAAAGATGTTGTGCTACCTAAAGACGGAAAGGATGGACTCATTATTGAGATGATTTTAATTGCATATTAAATGAGCTTGTTCTTGAAGGTCATTCATGATGAAATAACTGTTGTAGAAGATGTTAGCAATTGTTCAGACATTTTGAAGCGTATAGATGATATAAGAAAGAAGTTAGATAGACCGCAAAGCGGTGAGGGCGAAGCCCGTGAGAACGCTTATGTTTCATTGACTTTCTCCAGTAACGAGAACTTTTATGAGATAATATTGAAGAGAGATGATTTTAATATGGGTAAATGGTAGCTTGGGCAGCTTTAGGCGCAATGGGAACAAAAGCATTAGCATTTGGAGCAAAAGCACTTGGAGCTTATGACGCAGTAAATAAAATGAGTGGAGGAAGGGTTTCGAAGACATTAGATGCAAATAAAGGAAAGATTGGAGGCTGGGTTGCAAAGAAGTTAAGATTAAATAAAATAGGGCTCATAAATAAAGCATCCAATTTGGTTGCGACTGAGTCAGAAAATGCTTTAGGAAAGGACGATGAGTTTGCAAAACACGCAAAAGACTTTAATGACCAGATGAAAGGTGAAACAATGCATTTAAATAGAGTCGATGGAACTAAAGAAAATGTTTCTTCTCCACCAGTAGTTTATCCATACGGACCTTATGGAATGTATGGAAACCCTTACGAAAGACCATTTGACCCATTGACTGGTGGAAGTAACTGGTATCATTACGGCCGAAGAAGAAAGACAGTCAAGTTGGAGACAGACGTGAAGAAAGCAACTAAAAAGAAACCAAGGAAGAGAGTTATAAAGTAATGAATTCAACAGGGTGAAAAAAGAGGTGAAAAAAGAGGTGAGATCTCACCACTTCACCTAAATTTAAATGGATGTTTTCATACGTGTGGGAGTGGTGATATCATTTATTTTTAGTTTATTTTTTATTTTATTTTTTATTTTATTTTATATAAATGACGAAAACTATTGAGATAACAAACTACAACGGTCATGAGTTCAAGAATTTGTTCTTCGTTCCTCGTGAAAATACATTCTATCAGATACGAGGGAGAAAGGGTAAAGTTAGTTTGAGCGTTTATGAAGGAATGAAGAATGGAAAGTTTATACAAGCATACGATACAAACGGTAAGCGTGTTTCATTAGCTTTGTCAAAACTTACAGGTATAAACTATGACAGTGATTTTGACTCTGACGATTGGAGCGACAGCAGCGATACTGAAGAATATGAACTATTGTGTGAAGCACAGCAATGGGAAGAGTTGCAATACTTTTGTAAATGAGAACGTTTATTTTTACAGTAGTGAAGTCGTTTGTGAAAACGTTAGTGAGGTGAAGTGGTTGGCGGCTTTATAAATATTTAAGGTTAAGTTGGTGTTTGTGTTTGTGTTGTAAAATATACGTTAACGGTTTTGTAAAGTGTCAAATTCACATATCATGGGTAAGGAGGCTCGCAGTGCCTCCGTACACATGATATGTATACTAACTTTAGTATTTTGTCAGGTTGACCCGTTAAGAGTTGCTGATTTACAAAATTACGTTTATGAAAAGATAACTGATGAAAATTATGAAAAGATTATGAATCATGTTTATAAATATGATCGCAAATTCCAACAAATCGGACTCCCTTCCAAATTAATTACAAGCTTAGCCGCTACATCTGCTGACGCAACAGTTGATAACGTTATTATTTCATGCACAAAGATGGAAGTTTTAGAGGATAAATGCATTACACCGGGATACGGTTTAATTGAAGAATCAGTTAAAGCAATACCACGTTTATTTAGTAAGGAAGATCCATTCATGATTCCAGCTCAACATATTGACGTTCGTTCACTAAATGGAGGTTGCATCACTCCTGAAGGTATCAGCTCAGATTTCTCATACGCTCTTCATAATGTTACAGATGTTGTGTTAGCATTTCCGAAGAATGCAATGCAAAGAACAGTTTTAGAAAATCCAATGCTTCGAGGTCTTCAGGTCACTATAGATTCCAGAAACTTCCCCGATCAAGCGATGACCACAGTGGGTGACATATTCTTTACACGTATGCTTCAAGCTTCTGATTTAGATGGAGTGAATGAATGCACAGAAGAATACGAGGACTCATTAACTAGACCACTGAATGCAGATGATGGCACACCATTAGCTAGAACATGGAAAGACCAAACTTCATTCTTATGCACTATTCCAGTTCAACGTGATGGAGCGGGTATATTCTTTGATGGATTAGAAACTTTCAACTCACAAGTTACAGTACAAGTGAAAGCTTATCCAATCATTCAGGGTGAAAATGACACTTACTGTTCAAAAGTGACAAATCCTCCTCAGGTTTGGTTTACTAGGACTACATATTGGACATGGACACCGGATGAAGGTTTGAAATATCATCCAACAGGTACACCACCACAGTATAGAAGTTCATATGATGAAATATTGATGAATAGAAATGTTTAAAATTATAAATTTATTTTTGATTAAATGGATTTAAATTCTGAAGAATTAGCGGAGTATATAATACATACGTAGATGATATGATTAATGAAGCATTGAGTGATAATAGAAATGCTCTATCTAAGGAAAAATTAATGAAAATTCCATATTCTGAATGTTACTTAAATTCAATCACTGCAGCAATTGGTAAACAAAATAAAGGTAAAACATTAACGATATTAAAACAAATTATCATTATTGCTAACACTTCCCCCATTCACATGTGTTAATTTATATCAACCGTTCAGGTTCACCTTCAGATGATACATTTGAATCTTTAAAGCATTTAATCAAAATTCCAATTATTTATTTATCACAAGAAGAAGCAGAAGATTATTTAAAAAACTTTTTAATGTATAAAGAATTATATAATACAATCAAGAAAAGGATTAGAGGATAAAATTATTGATAAACAACGGGATGAATTATTTGAAACACTTTCTATTTCAAATTTTGATAGAGAATTTTTGCATTCACTCATTTTTCTAGATGATGCGTGAAATCAAAACTAATAACAAATGAGAAATCATATTTTAATCAGTTATTAACTCAATGTCGACACATTCAGTGTTCATTCTTCATGGCTGTTCAATACTTCAAAGCATTAAGCACAAACATTAAATCAAATCTATCAACCCTTTTCATTTTCAGTGGGTTTAGTCGTCAACAGTTGAACGTTATGCTTTATCAAGTGAATTTACCAATGAGCATTAATGAACTTTACACACAATATCAGCAATTAGGTGAACATGGAAAAATAATAGTTGATTTAAATAAAGGAAGTGTTAAATTTGATTAACTTTTTATAATTAATTTTTATTTTTTATTTATAATTAAACATGACAGAAATAGCAAATCTTCTACAGGTTCCATTAAAACAAGGGACAAACAAAAAGGGTGCATATAATAGAACTATGAAAGTTCCTGATGGAATGAAAGAATTAGTCACATTGTTGCTGGTCTTCAAAAGATGTTAAACAAATGAGAAACGTTTTAACATTACCAGAAGCTCAAGCATATGCCAAACGTCATGGTCCAAATTGGGAAGCACACGAAGCAGACATTACGGGTCCAAATGGAAAACCTGATGGTATAAATGAAGTTTTCGTTACTGATGGTCGAGGTAATATTAAAGTCATAAATGGGTATAAATTAACTGTATCTGATTATCCTAAACGTAAAGCATATAATGAATGTTATCCTATGCAATTTGATGAAAATGGAAAAGCTGTTAAACAATACATTGGAGAAGGTGAACATGGTCCAATTAATTCATACCGTCATAATCCATATTCTTATTTCAATGAAGAATTAAACGCTATTGAAGAGGGACCGGATGGATTACCACGATATGTTAATCAGTTTGATGGTCAATATACAAATTTGAGACCTGAAATTCCAGCTAAGAAATTCTTTAAAGTTGCTTTATTCGATCCAGTGTTCAATGAACAGAAAGAAGCAATGAAAGCAGAATTTAAACCAATTCAAGTGGCAAGAATTTCTTCATCTTCACTTTCAGAAGCGTTCAAGGAATTGATAAAGAAACCACTTTATTCTCAACAAGGTTATAACTTTGATTTAATTAAAGAAAGTGATAGACGTAAATTAGAAAAATCAGATGGTTTTAAGAATGCATGTAATGAAATGATTAAAGATATTGTAAATGATAAAATAAGACTGGAAGAAACTCAAAGCAATATCAATAACATAATTGGTGCAGTTACAAAGAAAGTATAAGCAAACAATGATGAACCTTGGGATATTACCGTAACAACTAAATAAAACTTTAAATATATTTTTCTTTTTTTATTCAATTATAAATGAGAAGACGTTTCACTAGTCAAAAGAACACTAACGCAAAAGCAGAGATTACGGTTGGTTATAACGTAAATGATGATAAATCACGAATTATTCAAAATGTTAAAGTTAATGTTAGCCCTGAATTAACAAAGTCAGCAACTCAACCAAATTTATTAACTCGTGACTTACCAAAGAAAGAGGAGGAGCAAAATAAAGAAGATGGAGACCCAATCATTTTATCTGAACCCGGTAAAGAACCCGTTGAAATCCCCACTTATCCAACATACCCCCACCTCTTTCATCAAACATCGAGAACCCAGGAATCTACGATTACAGTCGCAATGCGCCATATAAAATAGACATTAATTCTGAATTAATGAAAATTTACCGTGATATAATAATTAATAATTATGATTCAATAATAAATTTAATTGATCAATCTGGTTTAATTATTTTACCTTATGAATCATTAATTCACATTATCGCCATTCTTTGTGATGTTCAAGATTCAGACGTTAAGATTCAATTTTTCATAGATGATGAGGTTTCATGCTGCGGAACAGTTGCAAAAATAAATCCTATAAAGGATATTAGCACAATTAAGATATCAAAGAACGGAACAACAACTGAACTTCATTTAACATATAATGATATTTATAATAAAATAGTTGATGAATATAAAATATCACTTGAAAAATTCTTTGTTAAGGCTATTTAATATTCAAGCATTAACATTATTGAATAATAATCCTTTGAATCATAATCAATAATAATTGACCTTTCACCAGTTTCTATCGTTTGTTTTATTTCTTTTTGTTCCCCACTATCTGGATCGGTCATTGTAATTGTTTTTGTTATAGTATCAGCTTTATCTTTAACTTCAATCTTTTTTCCATCAGGATATTTAAACCAAAATTCCAAAAATTCGATATTGTCAATCTGTTCATATTTTAATCTATCAATTACATTTTTAATACCATCTGAAAATCTTATGAAATGGTCATTATATGGGTTTGATTGAACTAAATTTGAATGAAGTGAAATATAACCCGATGATGAATATGACATTGACTCATATTTTCTGAAAACACTAAAATTTATAACATGAATGAATTTCTTATTCGTTGAATTTATGAATTCTTGAGGTAATCTTATTCTAGTTTTATTTATCACTGGAAAATAACGCTTTACCATATTTTTAATCGTAATAAAAATGTCAATTATCAATATTATTTCGAATAATAACTGTGAATTAAATTTAACAGTTAGCGGAATTTATAATGTTACTCTCGTTTCTGTGAGTGGTAAATTTAATCCCATTCTTTTAGACCCTTCAGATTATATATCATTTATTAAAGATGACCTTGAAAAAACGTATGATATGTATATAAATAATGTGATAACGAAATGGGATATTAACATGATTTTAAGTTATTTAAATGAATCATTTATCGTATGGTATGAAGAAAATTTTAAATCAAAACCCATAAACTTTTTGAACTTGATGAAATAAATAACCTTATTAAATTTCCGCTGAAAATTAAATTTTGTACTCCTCATCTTCGTTCATTGTTGGGGATATTAAATTTTGAAAAAGATGTTGGGGATGTTTTGTATTCTGACACTGGTTCCAATTTCATTTTAATCAAATGTGATAAAGTTAATACCCCAATGAGATTTTCACATCAAACATTAGACCCTAACTCTTACCCATCAATACAAAACATTTTATCCATCAACTTAAACATATTTTCTTTATCATATCCGTTTCAATTATCGGGAATTCATTTATTCTTCATTCAAAAGATTTATCAAATATTAAATTTAGAATAACCGACCTATTTGATTGTGATTTAGAATTCATGAATGAAATATTATGGCAATTTCAAATAGAAAAAATAGCTGATGAGATAACAGATTAAATATTTATTTTTAAATCATAATAAATGATTAAACAACAGCAACCACAACAACTTAAGGCACAGACCATTACATACGCCATATATGCATATAATTCAAAGACGCAGAACAAACGCAAATGTTGAAATATGGAGATTTGGAGATAGTATTGAAAAATGACCATTTCGAATTCGTTTGCAAAGGTGGTGCAGTGATATCAAATATAAAAGAAATTTTATTTATGAATTCAAAAATTAAAGGAATAACGGATGATATAACATCAATTCCACCAGAAGAACAAAGATATTACGCATTAAATGCATTTCCTAAAGTTTTGAAGATTGGAAGATTTAATTTAAATGAGGAATTCATAAAAGGTTTCCTAAATGACATAATGAAGAAAGCAGATAAGGAATACGTGGATAGTGAGTTAGAGGAGAAAGCAGATAAGGGACTTGTGGCTAGTGAATTAATGAAGAAAGCAGATAATGAATATGTTAATGAAAAAGATAATGAAATTATAGAAAGGGTTGAATGGTATCATGAACGGACATCGAAGATTCTTAAAACTAAAGCTGATACAGGATGGGTTTCAGAATGTTTAGACCTTAAAGCAGATAAAACTTATGTTAACAATGAGTTAGGGAAGAAGGTAGATAAAGAATATGTGGATAGTGAGTTAAATAAGAAAGCTAATATATCATTTGTTAATGAAGAAATAAAACAATCAGAGGTCTATTTTACTCCACCATTTTTAAATTTTATGAAATCATCAGATAAAACCTTTGATATAGATTCTTTTGAATGGATATGTTTCGATGGAGTGACCATGTATTTATTTTATACAGCTGGAGTGCTTTATTATTTTAAAACAAATGATTTTCAAAACTATGAATCATTTACTCCATCTGTTTTGAATCCTGATACACGAAAGCCAATCATTAATCCAAGAATTTTATATGTTGAATATAATAACGGTAAATTTATGGGAATGATAACGGTTGAAGATGATTTTTGCCCTTGTTATTCATTCGATTGTATCCAATGGTTCAAATGTAATTTAAATCAAGATGCTAAATTTAAATATCCAAATAATCCTATTAGATGCGTTAATAATAAATGGGTACTAATTTATGAAGTCAATCAAATTTTCATTAGTGAGGATGGGATAAATTATTATATGTTTAGTATGATGTCATCAGATTTGGAAATTGATTATACAAGTAAGTGGTATTACATTAACAACATGTATTTTATCCTACAAAATGATAAAATTTATAGATCATCTTCAATACCACAAGGTCAATTTGAACAAATTTTTCAAGCTGATGGAGACATTGAAGCTTTATGTTATGGATCAAATGTTTATGTTCTCGTTTCAGGTGAAATGGTCTATTCATATCCTGTAAGTTATAACAGACATATTTATTTATCACAGGATTTATCAAATTGGGAATTGGTTTATTCATTCACTCCAAAACTTACTCAAAATTATAGATTTACAAATTTATTTTATATTGATGGGTATTTCATTGCTTTAGGATGTGGTGATTTAGTAAATATCAGTAGGGATGGAAGAAACTGGTCTGAAATCACAAAATTTCAAGATGTTAGAAAAGCAATTTTCAAAAATAATACGTTAATATTGATAACAAGACCAGTTTTAAATACTCACCCAAATTCAATATTATATAATAAATTCAATATTCATAATGGATTAAATACAATTCTTGAGATGATTTACCCCATTGGTTCTATTTATACGTCAATGAATTCAACAAATCCAGCAACAGTTCTGGGTTTCGGTACGTGGAAGCAGATTGTAGATAAATTCTTATACTGTGCAAACTCTTCAAAGGAAACAGGAGGTTCGAAGAAAATTACTGAAGCAAACTTACCCCCGCACACTCATACAGGAACTACAAACTTTTCTGGCGACCATAGCCACTCATTAAGAGACCACCCATTATACAACTCAGAATATTATGCTGGCTATGATGTTTTATCTCCAGATTATAACCATTCAGCAAAAAAGACTTTTCGACCAACTGAACCAGGAGGAAATCATGTCCATACTTTCACAACAAATCCAACAGGCTTGGGTGAAGATTATATGCCACCATTTATGACTGTATTTGCATGGTTTCGCATTCAATGAACGCTCAATGTTTGTGAAACAAACTTTAGAACGGACTGAAAGTCCTGAGATCCAAAAGAGTGAACGGCATAATTTAAATTTTTATTCCTCATTCGCTAAGGATTCCAAAAATGAAAAAATCATTGATTTCGGCTGAGAAAAACAGCAAAACCCTTCTTCCACGGGAACAAAGAAATAAAGAAGAAATAAAGAAGAAATAAAGTAAATTTTTATTTATTCCCGTGGAAGATAGAGCACTTTTATGACACTTTTTATTCACGACAAACAAGACAAACAAAGAAAATAAGAAAATACGGCGCCGTCGCGGTTCGAACCACAGACCCTAACCCCCCATAACACCACCTTAGACCATTGTGCTACGTAGCCTGTCGACATAAGATTTTATAAATTGCATATTTGACGTAAATTTATTTCCCAGTTATTCAAAAATAATTAATTATTGAATAACCTAAAAACATTAACGATAAAATAAGTGATAACAAATTTTTATTTTTATCATAAATGAATACCCCACAAGCTCAAAATTTACACGAATCATAACAAGGGAGGAAATGATAAAAATGATGCAAGAACATGTTAAAAATAACAAACCACTAAAATTGAGAAAATGTGGTTATGCAGTAATGATGGAAAGAGAGATGTTGTCGAAGAGGAATAAAAATTAAATTTGGATTGAGTTTAAAAATTCATCTTTATTAAATTCATCTCTTCCAATCAATTTATTTATTCTATTAAATTCTTTTATTTTTGCTTCACTCAGTTTAAGGATTGAACGATAAGTTTCTAATTTTTCGATTATTTCTTTATCATTTTCAACCCCACCACATTGCGACTTCTTTTTGTAATAGCATATTTTTGATTTAATTCTGTTTAGTTTCTTTTTATATTCATTGTCTGGACTCTTGACTGCTTCGTTGTCACTCATTTCTTACGAAATAAAAAAATTAAATAATATTTAAATATAATGGAGTAATAAAATAAATCGGAATTTCTATTAATTTATTGTCAACTTCAACTAATGCATTGCCGTTAATATATCTAACAAATTCAGCTATTGTGTCAAATCTTCGTCTTCTTTTTGTCATTGATTTATCAGTTTTTCCATAATCGAGATGAATTAAAACTTTATTTCCTTGTTTAAAATTCATGAGCCCCGAATTAATTTGTTCACGTTTAACATCATTTAACCTTTCCATTTGTTTTCTAATATATTCCCATTCTTTTGAAATATCATTTTTCATTTCCACTGGTTTCATGTTTATAGTTCTATGCCATGTATTATTGTAATAATATACTAACTGTTGTATGATGGAGTCATGATTTCCATCCCAGTATATCTGACCGTTAACCCCTAACGCATCTCTAAGAGTTCTCATTACCGCATCAACTATTTTATTATGAAACGTATATGGAGAGGATGAAAAGTAAAAATTAATTTGTGGGAAATAATGAATCATAGTTGCCTGAAATCCTTTATCACCATCACCCCTGATATTATCTACTCTTTCATGATCTAGTAAGTATTGTATAGCTCTTCTTGTTTCCTGTTCTGTTTTCCCTTTCACTGGAATGCAATATAAATATCTGGTGTTAATGTTAATGGCAAATAAATAAGTAACGTTTCCTTTTGAATATTCCAGATGATCGATTTCGTATGAATATGGATATGGAGCAAACGAAGGGCGACTAAATTTTTCCTTTAACGGTTGAATTTTTGGGTCAATTGGTTTATTTAATATCTTGAAATCCTTTTTAAAATCTTTTTGTTTCTTTAATGTTTGAAATGGATATAATAAAGTGAATGATGAAGGATTAACTGAAGGAGGAGGCGGTACTGTCGTTGGAGGTTTTGGTGTTGCAAGTGGTTTAATTTTATCTGCTTTGATTTTGGATTTCATTCCCTCCTTCATTAATTCTGGATGTATTCTATTCATTTGTTTTAAATATGCTGTATATAAAGGTTTGATATACTTTCCCGCTTCGAGTTTATGTTGAAGGATGAATTCCAAAAGTTGATCTTCATTTAAAAGTCGGGCTGAATATGGTTTAACTAATGAATCATAAATTAAAGCTCGTGCTTCATTTATGGTCTGAAGGACCTGGGCGTTTTGCACCTTTGGTTTTTGCGGCTCGGGATTATATAATTTATATAATTCATCAATATCTTCTTCTGTTAATACTTTATTTTTGAAATCTTTCAACTGTTTAAGCTGTGATTTAGTTTTTCCCTTTGCATATTCATTATTTTTAATTTTGTCTTTAATTTTAGAAATTATTTTATCATGATATTTCAAAATTTCATTTTTATAATACGAATAATAATATTCCATATCATCACCCGTTATATTTTTATTATATTTTTGGAGATATGCTTTTAAATCATAATAATCAAGAAAATTTTGATTAAATACTAAATCATCAATTAAAATTTTTAAATCTGTGTTATCCATTTATATAAAAATAAAATAAATGTTTTAAGGGTGCCCACCTCTTTGAATCATAGTATCAAAGCCATCATTAACGGTTCCTTTTGTCTCTTCTGTGGCATTTCATTAAAAATAAAAAATAAATTGTATTAAATAAATGGCATACAACATCCATTTTCACAACATACAGCCTTAGTGTGTGCTCCTGTTAATGCAGTCTTACCGATTGTTAAGCGAGTCATTGACCCGTTTTTAAGTTGTAAATTAATATTCTGACCATCAAATATCACTTTATCATTTATTATATCCAAATAATTTTTAGGTGTTAATTGTTTATTTTGTCTTAAACTAACACCTTTCATTTTTTGTGCAATCTTTTTAAAATCACCTCCATCAATTGAACCGTTGAATGATGTATAACACTTAGGGCATAAAGCAACCATGTTATCACCTTGTTTCTCAATTGCTAAACCCAATAACTTCTTCTCATGTGCTTTTTCTTCAGCTTTATTCTTTAATTTAGGTTTAAATTTCTCATCAAAACAGAAGAAATCAAAAGGTGCGAATTTGTAAATGTTTTTATCATAAAATTGTTTATCAGTAACAATTGCTTTGAAATGCTTGAGTGTTAGGAAGACTTGGATCGCCAGCGATTGCCCAATAAGATGAATCAGTATCACCTTCAATGAAATGAAAACGATTAACATCCATGCATTTATACATAAAATCATAAATGAAAACCAAATACCAGTATTTTAGCATTATCTAAAGTGAAGAATGCCTCTTGTAAACATGTATCACATCTATAAAATCTATCTTTAAGCATCACTTGATACGTATCTTCACCTATTTCTCTTATGTTTTTAAACTTATTTGACATACATGCAACGCGTGCCTTCTGTGCATTCATTATTTTAGTCTTTGCGTAATTTTGTGTATTCATTGCATCGTAACCATATGATCCATTAAGTGAAATCTTGCAAAATAAACTTTTTCCTTTATTTCCTTCTAATTCAGCCTTTTGTCTTTCGTTCATAAATTCGTTCGCAAATTCATTAAAACAAGTGTTTTTCGTAAATGTTAAAATTGATTGAATGTCATCAATGATAAAATGAAATCTGTCTATTAGATACAAAGATAATAAGAAGAAAATGGTTGATATTGGTTGTGTGTTGATGCTAACTGAGTTAATTTTCTCTGTTTCTGGTCAACTGGTAGATTGTTTGATTTCATGTAATTATACATAAAACTGCCAATTGTTTTTTCATCTGTGATAATATCTAAGTTTCTTATTATCGGTAAAAAGTTTATGTAATCATTAATGTAATTTTTCATCAATGTGACCCTTTACTTCAGCCACGAATAAAGTATTTTTCTTTCTAATTATTCCAGTGCTTTTGCTTTCTTTGTTGCTGTATCACAAATGATAACACCCAATCTTCCCGGCATATACATTTTATGGTTAGTATATTGAATGAAATCATGAGGATTAGATGAAAATGATGAAGGATATAATGAATTAAAATCAACACCAACAAAATGAAGTCATGATATTGGTGGTGTCCTCATTTGATACAGTTTTAGTTTCTGGATTATATGAAATTTTATTAATGTGCGTGATTCCTTTAAGATTTACTCTTGTTGAACATTTGATAAACCACCAGTAATTCCATTACGGAGAATGTGATAAGCTTCAACTGAATCTAAAGTCATTGGTAAATTATTTTTTAATGTATTTCTATATTCAAATTGATTCTTAAACGTTGAACATCCTCATCTTTATTTGATTTTACGACATTGCAATAACAACACATTAACTGACAATTTTTCTTTGGTATGTGGTTTTTCATTATCGATTCTATCTAATGTTGGTTTATTAGCATATGTAAACGCTTTACCACACATTTTGCATTTAGATGAAAGGATTAAATCGTGATAGTATTGATAGTCATCCATTGAAACATTATTTTTAGTATCCTTTCTGCTTTTTCATCTTGTTTCTTATATGATTCAATTTTATATTTCCAATACTTTTTCGTTAATTCAAAACTTGATTCCACATTTTCTTCTTCTGGATATTTTTCGTTAGGATTAAAGTCTTTATATGCTAACGCGTAACGAATCATTGATGCATTCGATGATAAAGAAAGATTATGAAGCATGTCAATTTTATAAACAAATGTTTCTTCAATAATTTTATCAATTGGGTCAATCATAATTTCAACATCTTTATTGCAATAATGAATAAAATATTCTAATCTATTCTTAAAATTTTTAGCATCATTGAGATATATTTGATAATCACTATCTGATATAGTTTCTTGAGTTAATGCTGAATAAAATGAATCTTGAGTGAATGGTTCCTTTTTATATAATTCTTCTTCGTAATTTTCCCATGTGATGAATTGATAAGGGAAAAAGGATTTAACACGTGATTTATTGTTTCCGAAATCTTGAGTGAATTGGTCTAATGTCCCACCCGCTATATAATTTCTGATGTCAATAAATCTCAATTCATATGTAACGTTTGTTTTCTTTACAATGATTTGCTTAAATTGTGAAGATGAACCCAGCATTGATTTTATTTTCCATTTTGCAGTGTTTAAATCACGAAGAATTAAATTTAAATCAAACTTTCCCGAATTAAAACCTATGATATTCACTTTATTGAATTCCTCATCTAGAAGTTCTTTAAATGCTTCCTTTTGTTTTTCATTTAATGTTTGTGACTTCATTAATTCTTCATATTGTTCAATATTTGATTCAACAACTAATGAACAGGTTGAAAATAAAAACTCAATCCAATCAGAGATGAACGAATCACTTGAAGTTAAGCAAAAATTCTTCGTAAATGTTTTATCACGGTCTACAACCTCGCCGCTTTGCGGCTTTAATTTAACCGTTGATGATACCATGAATGGTTTTAAGTAAGCGTTCAAAGTTGCACATTCAGAAAGTTGAAGTTCTTCTTTAGTCTCTAATGTTTCAAAGTCAAAAGTAATATAATATCTTGTTGGTTTATAATATTCCTGCAAATTGTGAGCTAATAGCCATTGATATATCTTCTGTTTCGTGATATGTGGTGCATATGGTTGTGTGTCTTTTGCAATTGAACGTCTTGAATTAATCTTCCATTATTTTCTTTACATTTCTCACAATGCTTTAAAAATCTTCTTTGGTTTTTCCTTTCTGGGTCATCACGGATAGAATAAACTTCTTCTTTGCAAAAGGGGCAAACTTTATATCCTGTGAGTGCTTCAACGTCTGTTATTCTGTCAGCGTGAAGTTTTCCACATGGACTCTGTGTTAATAAAATATTTACTGTTTCAAATTCTGGATCTATCATTATTGATTCCACTAATGAAAGTCTACCTTGTTAATGTCTACGTCTTCTGGTTGAGGGTCACAATAATAAAAATCAATATTAACGTTTAACATTCTTGCTAACCTCTCACTTTCTGATGAAATGTCAAACCTTCATATGCATCTATTGGCTTCATTTAAATAACTTCTACGAGTTTTAGGATTAACACCATCAGGAATGTTATAGAAGCGTTTAAATAACCTTCTACCTTCTGCTCTTATTTGATTATCATTCATTTTAGCTGTTCCGTTTTTGTTCATTTATGTAAGAATAAAAATTAAAAAAATAAATAAAAATAAAGTTTATTTTTTAAAGTCCAGGGCTAAAGTCCATAAAATGAATTAAGAACACATAAATTTTTATCATCTGCGACGTGACGAATACATTTTAATTTACTCAAGAATGCGTACCCTGATACATTAAATCTAATTCCTGTCTTATTTAATTTCACAACTTTGAAAAGGAATGTATGAATAGCTATAAAATGATGAGATGATGTTTTATGGGTTGCTTCCATTTTTTCTGAAATAAATGAATAAATATAATGTTATAAGTTTTCATATCTTTTATGTTCTTAATAATGAATGGTATAGACCTTTCCACTTCGTCTTCCTTCGGTGCTGTTCTTTCATATGAAACATTATTGGTATCTTCAATAATGAAACCACAATCGCATAAAATTTTATATGTACCAATTGTTTCTTTTGATATTTTATCTAATAATTCAAAAACTTTATCAACACCCGTGCATTTATTTAAATAATAATTTGTGTAAATATCATGGTCTTCTTTCTTAATCGTATTTGTTGCATATGTTACATTTTTCAATGCTTTTTTGAATTTTTCAGAATCAAGAGGAGGTGAAAGTAATATACATGGATAATCTCCATCGTCAATAAACTGAAGCTTATGTTTACGAATAAATTTAGTACCTTCTTCTGAAAGTGTTTCGTCAATATCACCATCTAATAAATTTTTAGTAGATTCCAAAAAGTAATTTTTATATCTTTCTTCATGAGATTTCTGTACTTCTGATTCTGAAGCTGGGATATTCATTAAACCCTCTACTTCATTCTCATTATATTTTTCAACTTCTCTTAATTCCTTAATTTTTTCATCTATTTCATCTCTTATTTTTTCCAGTCTTTCAATTTCATCATATTCATCATCTTTAATCCGTTCTTCATAATATTCAGGGAAAACATCAGGTTCTTTAGGTTTTTCTTCTTCAGATGTAGGATATAAAAAATTTATAACATCATCTTTATTCATTTTTCCATCATAATCTAAATCATTTAATAACTCGGCAAATTTTTGACAATTTCTTAAATAATATTTATTAACTTCATAACCCGCCTCCTCTAATATATCCTTTATTTCCTCATTTGTGAATCCCAATTTCTTAACGTTGTTAGTTGTGACGCTCATTTATCATTAAATAAAAAAATAAATTATTCAAAAAAATGTAAGACATGAATTTTCAAAGTTTATTTTTTAAATTTTTTTATTTTTTACTTCATTATGTAAAGGGTTTGTGAAAATTTCTTACGATTCTGAAAATTTTTAAATCTTGATTTATTCAAAAACGTAAGAATAAAAACTGTAAGAATCATACATTTATTTTATCGATTGTATGAAAATTACTTACAAAATCGCTCGATATTGTATGAATTCTTACGTTTACAAAAAAAGTCACAAAACCCGCCATATATACTACTAATGCATAGTCTTTAAACCATCCTTAAATAAATTGACAGAATGTAGCAATTCCAATGACAAATCTCATCATATAAACAAATATGCAAGATTCTCATGATGAAAACAATATTAACAAAATAATCATAGATTTCGGTATAATTCCAGATAGTTGAAGATTTAATTTAAATATTTTTACCATTTCAAGAGGTATATATTAAAAATAATAATTAGAAACGAGTGTCCGCATTAAAAAATATTTTAGTTTACAAATAAATACAAATAGAGTGTCAAAAGGCAGTTTACAATTCCTGCACTATATATTGGTAATATTAACCAAATGAGAACATGAACAAAATAATTAATTCAGAATTATTTCATGTTCTGGTCAAATAATTGTGAATGAATGATATTCCTTCATCATTTAGATATCAATTCAAGTAGAAACAATGTCCCAATCTCCTTCGACTGTATGAGTTTCTTTAGCTTCTTCAATTTTATCTACAATATGTATCGGGCATTCACCTGATTGATTTAGTAGCATTGGTAGTTCTTCTGCGTCTTGTAAATTTGTAATAAAAAATCCAACTAACATAGATGAGCTTAGAGTGTCTGCTGGCATTACTTTTAGTGGTGGTTTGAAAAGTTGATTGATCTGATCGATCTTAGTAATTGATTCATTGACGTCGTGAGGATCAAAATATAATAATTTTTCTTTTTGATGTCCAACAATGAAATATGCTTTGCCTTGTTGGCCGCCAACAACTCCTACAGATTGATATATCAGAGATAAAGTAAGTTTAAGAAACGGGAGATATTTCAATTCAAAATTTTCGTAACCAAGCATTAAAGTAAATAAAAGTAGGACAGGAATGTTATGTGATAGTGCTTCATTCAATACTTCTCTAGATAAACACCCGTGTTCTGCAATAACTACAGGAATACGGAAGAAATTCATGATTTCCTTAATAACTGGAGCAAGAAGAGATGGTTTCACCCACTCTCCAGGCATGACTCCATATGATTGTAGTTCTGCACAAATATGGGGTAAACCAAATGGAGAATGTGGCAAATCATAAAATAATTCGTATTTAGAGTTTGTAGGAAATATATTTCTGATATCATCCCCTAAATGTTTATATAGTTTTGTAATGAATTGCATTATTAATCCTTGGGCAGACCTTATACAGCAGCCCCAATTTTTATCAGTTGTGAAACCACCTTGAAGAGGGGCGAAATTTTTATGGTAAGTAAAACGTGGTATTGTTTCTAGTAACTTTCTCTGTTTTTCTGTATCCGAAATTATAATAGTTGTTCCAAGAATCACTGTCATTTTTGTTTCAGAAAAAATTGTCAAAAATTTTATCGCGCCAGTTAAAGGTTGAACTTCTTCAAGTGGTAGTTGATTGATGAATCAATCATCTCATGCATTTATTGAAGTAGTAAGCGAATAGTCATTAAACTCATCTTGTTAATTTTTATTTTTATCTATTACAATTTATGTATCAAAGTCTTTTTCTTCTATGTTTTCTTAATGGCTTCTTTCTCTTCTTTTTGTACATTGCCATTTTCATATGAGCTCTGTTCGTCTCTTCTTGAAAGGACTATAGATCTGTCAGCGTCCGTAAATTCTTCTTTAGTAATGTCTCTGACTTGTTCTGCTGTTGCTGTTTAATCTGATTCGATTTCTCTGCTGTAATAGTATTATTACCTCAAGATTAAGTTCGCCTTCTTGATGTGTGTTGCGAAGTGAGATCTAATCAAATCATTTGTGAAAATGAAGATTCTTCCTTGTAACCTCATTCTGTCTTTCGAGTCTTACTTCACTTATTGCGTTAATCAACCCGCTGACATTGAATTGTTCTAAAACGTCTTTCGGAAGAACTCTCTTGAACTCTATCAAGATCTCCAAGCATTTCTTCTCGATGGCCATCTAGCTATGAAAGAAAATCAAAGGAGTTTCTGGTATTCTTCTCGTATAAACGAGAATTTTGCAAAGACAATTTCTATCCAACGAGGTTCAATATCATGACTTCTGCAATCTCTCTTGGTTGTAACAGTTATGAGAAGTAAATGAAAATGCAATAGCTCTGAAGTTTTTGTATTGAACCATCGCATAAGCATCAAAAATACTTCAATTTGCTTATTGTTCCACATTTAGAAACCTTATAAAAACAACACAAATTCAATTAAAAGAGACTTTATTGTAAAACAAAATAAATAAATAAAAAATTAATATCTTGGTTTCTTTGTTCTTCCACGTGGAGTATCATAATCATCATGGTCAACATTAACCAACTCTTCAGCACCAGTTTTAGCGTCAATAAGCTTCATCGTCCATGTTTTTGGATAAGATTTTTTATCTGGTTTTGGAGGAGGAACAAATGTACCTTGCTTTTGATAAACATAGAATGAATATAGTCCACAAACAAACCATTCATCCTCTGTCATCTCGGCAAGTTGCAATCCGCCTTGTTGCCTTTTAAGAGTATTGTAAAAGAGGTCTTTTTCTGCATCAAACTCTGGATTGTTAAGAACAGTATTGTAAAATTCATGAAAACCGTAAGATGCAACTGGACTCATACCTTGAACAGCACAAAGCTGATCAAGAACAACAGAATGTATAAGATATTCTTTAACGTGACCTACAGATTCGTTTAGATAGAAAACATAGCCTGCACCGAAAGCAGGAATTGATGGTTCAAAATCAAAGTGTCGTACAGCCGAAAAAACCGAATTTGATATCTTTCTTTTCTGCTCTTGAGTGCCTCCTTTAGCTTCTTGTTCACGAAATAGATCTACAAGACGAAATGCGTTAATTGTTGTTATTAGTAAGTATCCACCAGGTAAAAGCTGGCTGCATAAGTTTTCAATGGCCTGAGAAGCTTTTTCGTAAGATTCAAATGCATAGTGAAGAGCGAATTGGCAAGAAGCAATATTGAATTTCATGTCTGGTACAAGTTTGTTTAATTTGCAACCAAAAGTATCACCTACAATGAAAGTGCCTAAAAGAGAGTCTGAATATTTGTAGTATTTCTTGTAACATTCTTTCATAGATTCTTTAGCAATATCAGCAAAGACTATATGTGCAGGGGCTTTGTGAATCCATTTGCTAATATCACCACCTTTGCCACTAGCTAAATCGAGAACAATTGAATATGGCGAGCAATATTTGTTAATTAAGGAACTTTTGATCCAGTTATTAAAATGACGCAGATGTAATGTTTGTGACTGAAGTCTCTCTTTGCCATATATGGCTCTAGTCGCGTTATAGGCATCTTCTGCTGTATTTTCAATCATTCGAATTAAAATTGAATTGAAAATAATCGTCTAAAATGAATATCGCAGAACAAGAAGCACAAGCAGCACTTGATAAACAATTATATCTTAGTCAGCAAAGAATTAGAGAAGATGTATCACGTAGAACAGATTCTTTTCTACATTTTGCAATTTCTACAGGAACAATCGGTCAATCTTTGCAAACGCAGGCTTTATCAACAGCAGAAATGGAAAATACGGTACAATTCGTCGAGAATTCACTAATGGCAAGAATACCACCAGCTTCAGGAACGAGAATTAGAAATCAATTTGAAATTTCTGCTCAATTCAAGAACGGATATGAAGCTCCTGAAGAGGATAATACTGTTCCTGAAGAAGAGTTTACTCAGCCAATACCATGCGATTATTGGTAAATTTAGAAAAAATCATTTTTCAATTTCGTCGGAAATCGAACATTAACGATCGTATTAAATAAATTGTATATTTTGTAATAATAAAACATGATGTAGAATAAAATTCAATGAATATTTTTCATATCTATAATCTCTCAGAATATTTGATTGCTAAGTACCTATATAATCTAATTGCTTTAGATTTGAAAAGATTTTGCTTTAATTCAAGTCACCAAGAAATTAGAATTAATCTAAAAATTTAACATCATGAGTTAATCATATTTTTTATCATACAATAGTGCATTAATTATAGTGTGACTTGGATTTGAACAATTATAAAAAAAAAAAAAATCAAACAATATTTATCAACAAACAAATAAGAAATATATATTTTCAAACATAAAATGACCCATCAATTGGTTTTAGAGTCCGCGTAAATATACAAATAAGATCGATTAGTGACCAAAGTCCAAAACCTCCTAAAGTTGCTAACTTCAGGACGCCAAATCCGGTATATCCTAAATAAAATCTATCTGCACCAAATCCTCCGAAGAGAATTGACATTGCAACTGCAGTAGCATGTGAATATCCTGTTGTGGTTTGGCAAAACAATTGTGAGCTAAATGACCGAGATCCCAGACATTGGGAAGTAGCTACAACTGAGCAAATTCCGATTTGAGGTTTAGTTGAAGGAGTACATCTATCTGGAAATCCGCAATGGAGCTCGCTATCAGGTAACTGCCAGCACTGATAGCATGGTAATGTTACTGTTATATTCTTTTCACCTGAACAAACAGCATATTTATTTACATGGCAAATTGCTGTTGTATTTTCACCGATTTTACATCTTTCTGCATTACATGTGAAATACTGAGGATATAAATTGGAGCAATGCTCCATCTGCAGTGAAAACTGAAAAAACAAAAACATCAAAAATCTTGAAAATTTTTGTCACTTTTGCAATAATCGTATAGATTTCCACCTCAAAATTTAGCATATTGAGGCAAATTGAAAAACCTTTTTATACTGGCATATTAAGGGTGCACTTCTTTCTGACATGCCATCATATCATCAGAATATCTTTATTTTAATAACAAAAAGGTATAAAAGTCATATGAAGTACTATGTAGTGATTTATAATAACTTTTTCCAGAGAGAAAATATTAGCTTTTTATCATAGCAAATTGGAGTATAAAGCTCTGGTGTCAAAAAAAATTGAGAGAATGTCAGAAAGTGGTAAGTACGCCCTTAAGGTTGGTACACCTTTTCAAATAACATGCATTTATCATGAATAACTATCGTAACCTTTAGCAATAGACAAGTTCTTTATGATTAAGTTGAAATCAGGGATTAAAAATAGAGTTATAATAAGTCAGAAGTCGTGGAACTGTTATATCAGATTTGCAATATCTCATTAAATGCAAAATTGCAATTCAATTAGTAATCAATGTATTTGAAATACAAAGAAATATTAGGCGATCTGGTCCAAATTCAATGAAGTCTGCTATGTGTGACATTCTAATAATGTTACTAAGAACTGTAATAATAATTTATTTTTTAGTTCTAATGAAACTCATTATCGAAAAAGAGATAATAGCATCCTATAATAGAATATTATATTTTTGCACCACGTGAAAGAAGAAGTTCGACTGTTTCTTTGCTATTAAAACGTGCTGCAGTATGGAGAGCAGTTTCTCCAAATTTATTTTTTTCATTGATATTTGCACCATGTGAAAGAAGAAGTTCGACCATTTCTTTAAAATTCCTATTTGCAGCAAGATGAAGAGCGGTATATTCAAAAAATTCAACTTTTTCATTGATATTTGCACCATGTGAAAGGAGAACTTCAACCATTTCTTTATAATTATATTTTGCAGCAAAATGAAGAGCGGTTTCTTTATCACGATCTTTTGCATTGACATTTGCACCATGTGAAAGGAGAACTTCGACCAGTTCTTTACAATTATATTTTGCAGCAAAATGAAGAGCGGTTTCTTTATCACTATCTTTTGCATTGACATTTGCACCATGTGAAAGGAGAACTTCAACCATTTCTTTATAATTATATTTTGCAGCAAAATGAAGAGCGGTTTCTTTATCACGATCTTTTGCATTGACATTTGCACCATGTGAAAGGAGAACTTCGACCAGTTCTTTACAATTATATTTTGCAGCAAAATGAAGAGCGGTTTCTTTATCACTATCTTTTGCATTGACATTTGCACCATGTGAAAGGAGAACTTCAACCATTTCTTTATAATTATATTTTGCAGCAAAATGAAGAGCGGTTTCTTTATCACTATCTTTTGCATTGACATTTGCACCATGTGAAAGAAGAACTTCGACCATTTCTTTATAATTATATTTTGCAGCAAAATGAAGAGCGGTTTCTTTATCACTATCTTTTGCATTGACATTTGCACCATGTGAAAGAAGAACTTCGACCATTTCTTTATAATTATATTTTGCAGCAAAATGAAGAGCGGTTTCTTTATCACTATCTTTTGCATTGACATTTGCACCATGTGAAAGAAGAACTTCGACCATTTCTTTATAATTATATCTTGCAGCAAAATGAAGGGCAATTTTTTATCACGATCTTTTGCATTGACATTTGCACCATGTGATAGGAAATATTTACAAAGAGATGGAATAGCAAATTTCGCCGAATTAATAAAACACTCATTAATATCATTAGTTTGATCGAAATAAACTAAAAACGCCTCAAGATTTTTGTAAGTTGCACACTTTTCTACATCGATCTCTATATTGTATTCATTCATCAAGAATGTAACAAAATCAATGTTGTGTGAAATAATTGCATATTTCATGCAATATTTATCTGGTTTTTGGTATTTCAAACATTCACTTATGATCTCTGGATTTCCACCTAAAAATGAATATCGTACACATGTTGGAGTTATTTCTGAGTTAAATTTCGTTCTTAATAACTTGAAACAATCAACAGCTCCATGATAACAACATAATTCAAGTAACGAATATCCTTTTTTATAACATGAAAATGGATATAAATCGCTTTCAAGTTTTTGATCTTTATCAAAACTTTTTCTTTCAGTGAATGAGATGAATCTTTCTTTGTCATTATACATAATTGCTCTGTAGATCGTATGTTTGGTATGAATATCGAGAGTATCTGTTTTGATATCTTTGAAATCATATATTGCGTCTGATTTAATTCCATATTCTTTATAAAAACGGAAGTTTGAAATATATTCATTACTCTTGAAATCTTTGACATGATAATCATCAGATATGAGTTTGGCAAGAGATAAATATGCCTTCGTATATCGATTATTATATGGAATGATATCTAAAATATCCTCCATAATATTTTTGGGTGAATGTTTCTTTGAATCAATCAATTCTGTTATGAACTCTTTGTAAAATGTGTTCAATTCTTTTTCTTTTTCCGTTTTGAGCTGGTATAACGCATTATATGAATCACTGTGGTATTTACTGATATCACGCAATTTGTTGTATACATTAGGATGAACATACTTCCCAGACATGTAAAAATTTAAAAACCATAAAATTTCATTTTACCATACAAAATATACATTAAATTAATTAGAAGAAAAATAAATTCCATGTTAGACATGGGAAAAACAATAACCACAAAGATTTCGGATAAAATTTATGGATTTCAATAAAGTTCGCAGATTCAAAATAACATTATAAGAATAAGAAGGTCGAAATCAAAAAGATCTTCATCCTATTAATAGGACACCCCTCTCCTTTTTTCTTAGGGTTACTGATCGCTTTCTTTCTGCTCGTATTGCCAGAAATGAAAGAAATGATTGGTGGAGAATAATTTATTACTCCAATTGGCAACTATCTTGTAATATACAATGAGTTTCACTGTCAGTTATTCTCCCGCATTATTCAATTTAAGTTCAACTTCGTTAATTTAATTTATATTGCAGTGGTACTCTCGTGTTGAGATAAGAACAAGAATACACATGCTAAAACCCCACATTAAAAATCGAAATTTTCATCTCCAAAATTTAACGACAGAATTTCTCGTAATTTTGATTTTTTACGTACTTTATGATACATATTCAAATTTCTTGAATACAGAAAAAGTTACTAAAATTTGAGGAAATATTGCAAAAAGAAAAAAAAAGTCGGCTTTATTATATAAGTTACTTATGATTTACAATGACCTCTACAATTGGTACACAGCGCCTCATATAATATTTGGTTATTTCTGATTTCAATTTTATACATTTTGTTTGGAATATTCATAACTCAAATCTAGACAATAGTTACTACATTTATGCGAATACAGTGCGTCTCCTTTCATCTTTTTACTTGTTGTTGTTGATATAAAAACATTATTATTTTACTATCATAAAATAAGAATTTTGTTATGGTAATAATATTTTTAACAACAATGATGACATTATATCAACTCTTAAATGGTGTTTTATCAAATATTTAGCATTCAGTAGATATTCTAATCTTGAATTTTATATTTTACTTTAGATTCTGACATTGGTAAATAAACGCTATATTCGTATATGCATGCTAATATGAAAAATAGAAGAGCATAACGCTTGTTCATCAGAATCGACAATTAGAATTATGGAAATTTTATTTGTTTTTGTAAACTTAAGGGTGCCGGAAAGTGAGGTGACGCAATTTCGAGTATTGCTCATAACTTCATTTGTAGTAAAGATATTAATGATATTGAAACATATATTAGTAGTGTATATACTAAGGTTTTTATTTCTATGATATTGAGGTCTTGGATACTTCCAGTTTGAAGTAAACTGTTTCGCAATTTTCGAACTTGCGGGCCTATCTAGTCCCTGGTTATTCCATGGCAGGGGCTGATACTGCAGAAATGATATCTAGGTACAAGATACTAGATATTTTATAGAAAACATTTGACACTTGTTAAAAAGTGTCGGGATCTAATTAGTGGGTAACTTCAAAACTAAGACCGATTGCACTACCATCTCACTGGATTCTGCTAATTACCATTAGGGAACAAACCCAATGGTAGCGGTTTCCAGTCGAAATGGTCTCATTCAAAGTTTAATTAGATTTGTATCTAGTCCTCCAATATTGTGTTTAAGCCAGTGAGATACATTAAACACAAAATTTCAATAGTTATACTAAACGTTTTACAGAACAAAGTTTATTTTCAATTCTCATATGTTGAGATAAATGCACTTTTTCCCTTCCAGATTTTAAAAATTTTGTATGATTTTTTATGTTTTCGATAACCTTATAATCATAAACATCGTTTTCACTTAGTTTGAATATGATACTATGATACATCATCACTTAAGGTTTATACTCATATAAACAAAACAAAATAAAAATGATTTTATGGGTTTGAAAAGTGTTGTTTTTATAATAGCTTTCACTTCACTTTCCGGCACCCTTAATTGAATTTTAGAAATGGAAAAATTTTCTCTCAATTTTTTTTTCTGAATTTCTAACTCTTTCAAAAAAAATATTCCTGACATCACTGCTTCTAAAAAACTTATAGAAAAGTGTATGTACAAGTTGTGTAAGTCTTCAGCACCCGCCTGAAACTAACTTCTGTTTCACAAACGTAGATATGAGAAGATTCAATGTCCATAAAATAACATGCATTATCAATTTTCTGACATAACTCGACGACTACCTCTTCTGTGTTAAGTATTCATTATTTAAAAAGCTTCTCAGAAATGAATCTCAAATTTTTCTGATGACGGTTTAGCGTTGAAAAAAAAAATGAAAGCTTTTTCGGTTTCTAACACTATGAAAACAATTATTTTTAGTAAACCATGTAAATTCTCAGGATATCTACAGTGCGATCATCCATCGACAATCCTAAATTTAGCAATTTGTCTTTTGTATTGTATAATATTTTTTTATATCCTCGTTACATTATTCAAGAAATCAAAACTATCTATTAGAAGTAACCTCAATGCAGGATGCTCATTTAGTTTTCTGTGTGTTATATTTTTTCTCGTTCCATATTTTTCCAGAAATACCTTTTATTTAAGAGGGCATGTCCTTGATGTTTCTGCATCATTTAAGTGCTTTTATTTTTCAACAATTTGGAAAAACCTTGGGCAAGCTATTTTTTTGGTACAGGTTTGCAAAGTTTTATACATATTTCAAGCACCTCTTGGAAAATATTTATATTATATATGTAAATTTATTCAGTATTCTTTGAGTATATATCAATTTTTTCATATAGCTGTTCAATATGTTGACTATAAAACATCACCCAATTTTCAGAAATTTGTCATTAACGAAATATATAATAAATATCAAACTGCATCATACTGTTTCATTAATTCATTTTCAATTTTAGTTCTTTCTATCTGTTTTATATTTTCAACAATCAAAGATTACTTTTCATATAAAACTCTTCTTTATATTAAAATATTAATGTTTCTTTTCTCATTCCAAACATTTTTTGATTTGATAGCAGTAAAAATTAGGTCTTCACTAGTTTTCATTAAATTAAATTACACAAATCAGGATAAGTTCTTATGGTCATCAAATGTGTTGGAAGTTTTTCATTTATACATTGAAAATATCGAAATGCTGTTATTAATTGTTCTCTTATCACAACCCCCTAAAAATGAGCCTCAAGATGTTAACGAAATGAATTCAAGGGATGAAACCTTAGAAACAATCAAAGTTGATTTGTAAATGATCAAAAATTTCGTTTTGATCTTTTGAATGCTAGCATCCTTACTTTGGACTACTAAAATGAATATTTCTTTTCCAAGATGATGCTAAAGCAATATGAAATATATAGAATTATTTAAATTAATAACATGAGATGCTTGTTACATCATATGCAATAATATGAAAGGAAAAATATCTCGTTGATCATTTATCCCTGCATATAATAATCGAAATTGCAGATGAAATATGATTATCGCTTGTTGGTATGCAACAAGTAACTTCAAAGTTAAAGATTTCTTTAATTTCTTGCATAACAAACTGAAAATAAGCCATCTGCAACTCTAGGAAAAAAGAAGAAAAAGTGGAGTCGTACTTCTTGGGATTATCTTCCCTTTATAGAGATGTTAAAGAAAAGTTATACGAAATGGATAGTTCTAATATAAATAATAGTTTGTAAATTGAACACAATGAATCCATATAAATAAATGTTAAATTTTTCAAACCAAGGAATTTGTGAATAATTGAAAGCAGACTCAAATTATTTTTATGTAAATCATTGAAAAAAGAGAATAATATTTTGGATTAAAATATTTTTGATAAATTCGAACAGCCTGTGTAGCTCAACCGGATAGAGCATAAGACTCTTAATCTTGGGGTTGCGGGTTCGAGTCCCGCCACTGGCTATTTTTTCTTTTTCCAACCTTTTTTCTGAAGGTTCTCAATTTTTGTGTGTGATTATCAATTATGAGAGTTTTTTTATTAACAAATATTCCATTAAAATACAAATGTATTTGTTAAAAATATAATTGATTTAGATGGCTGAAATAATGAAACAAAATAAACTAACTTCATTTTGGAAAATATCTCAATCTTATTGTGACTCGAGTACACAATGTGAACCATATATCATTCAATTGCAAAGGGGTAAATATAAAATCAAACCCCCGGAGGTTGGAATTACGGGGGTAATGGTGGGATTGATAAATATGATAAGAGTCAAGGTAGTTGGTTTGCACCTGAAAGCGGTAGAAACCATGATTCGACTCTTTAAAGATAACTCAAGAAAATTATAATCAATATTGAGAGAGTTTATATCTATATATACTAATCGAAGATCTTCCAGGAAAGAAATAGTTGAGTTTACTAGTGGAAAGCTTAGTGCTTTAAACAACGGAGTCAATATGTTTGGTGGTACGCAAACAAAAGGTAAATTAGGCAAAGGAATGATCTAGATTCTGAACAAAATCAAGGCTGATCTGGTGGTTGTGGATCCGGATATCGAGGAGGATATCATCCTTTTTACAAATAGCATGACTGGATTTATGATATTCTAATTCGGAGGAACGGGTGGAAGCTCGTATATAAGTGGACATCAAGGTTGTATAAGTCCCCAGTACCCGCCTGAAACTATAGCCAATAAAACAACTCCCTATCTCGAATCAAATTTTTATTTCACAAGCACAGAGATGATAAGCGGCAATGAATCTATGCCTGATCCATTAGGATATGGTAGCATAATAGGACATGTTGGTCATGGAATTTGCTGTATTACATATTTTCGTGGCTCAAATTGCCAAACAATTTTTGCTTGTTATCTGAATGATTATTTAATATGATTATTCAATCATATTAAATTTTTTATTTATTTGTTTAATTTCCGATTAAATCTGACGTATAAATTCATGCGCTAATATAGAGAAACAAAATTGACAAGTTTGATGAACAATTTAAATAAGATTAAATGTTATTCATATAATTGTTGAAAGAGATTAAAAGATTAACGGCAAAGTAATCAAAAATCGGCATTTAGTTATTAATAACAACTAATAAAAAACAATAAATTTAGAAAATTAGAGAATTATGCTCCATGTGTTTCCCATTGCCTTAATCTGTCTTCAAGCTTTGGCACCAAATCATCTTTGATTGTAGAAAACGTCTTGGCAGATTCTAATATGAGATCAGCAGTTTGGATGTTCTTTTCGATGAGCAACTTTCTGCTTTCAACAAGTTTTTGTATATTTTCTACTACTTTCAGACCAAAATTTGTTTTATAATCGCTTTTTTGTTGATTATATTCACTTTGTGCTTTATCTGCCTTTTCTTTTGCTTTTTCTAATGCTTTTTCGGTGCGTTGAACATTTCTTTCAGCGGCTAAATATGCTTCTCCCTGTCCTTTTGACCTTTCTTTTTCTAATAAGCGCCTTTTGCGTTCGAGATCTGTTTTCTTGTCAGAAGCCTCTTGTAAAGCTTGATTCTTAAGGTATTGTCGAGCAACTAATTCGTTATACATCGTATATAACTGTTGGAATTCGTTTGCCACATTACCTGTTTGCAAATGAGATTTCTTGATATTGTTGGTGCCTTCAAGAGCACACTTCCTCACTGGCTTTAATGTGTCGCTGACTTGCGCTGGTTGTCCGTCAATAAACTTTATGAAATCTTTTCCAAAAGCTCTTTCTAAATTGTGAATTATGATTTCTTCATCCTTGAGCATCTCTATTATCGCATTATGTGCATTATGATATTCAGGAAATGTCTTAAGTTTGTTAAAGAATGACATTATATAAAAATAATTTTTTTTTCTGTCAAATAAAAAAAATTTTTCATGTCATCGTTGTGTCACTTTTGGCAAATTGTCGATGCTTGTCACTTTTACATGATGTGATAATTAAAAATTTTTGACAGAAAAAAATGAGTGAAGAAATTTATGCTGATATGTTAATGGAATATCATGATCCTGGTGATATAGAAACAGACCAGGACGTCATGAGAGAAGAAATAGTTAGCTACTGCACTACAAATACGATTTCGAAAGAGGAATGTATCGAAAAAATACGAAATCTGTTCATTCATATACTTAATCAGTGCAAGGAAAAGAATATTAAGAACATTACGATCCCAATAACTCATAGATCAACAGCAGCAAACTCACAAGTTGATCCAATTTTAGGAACAATGGTCCAATACGAACAAGACCAGAAGTATTTACTCAGGTTTACGACAAATCCTAAGTATTTCGCTGTATTTTTACGAGTTCTAGCCGTAATTTATCATTCTCTTCAAAATGGCGAAGTAATCAGTAAAAGGTCGATTTACTACAGAGAGCCATCATTGTTTGGATCACAAGAGTCCGTAAACCAAGCAATAGAATCGATCTGCAGGTCTTTAGAAGTAAATAGAACTTCATTAGGCGTAATCTCTTGTCCAAAGTCATTTGTAGCAGGCCCGCTCAAATGGGAAGATGCATCAGGCAACATTATCGATGTCAGTACCCACATTGCCCCGATTCCTGCCTTGGTAGATCAAATAATCAAAGTATCTACGAACGCGATTGCTGTCATGGTCATAGAGAAGGAGTCCATATTCATGCGACTCGTCCAGTCGAAGATTGTCACTGAAGTCATCTTGATAACCCCAAGAGGAGTTCCAGATTACAACACAAGATATTTTGTGAGACTTTTGGACGATAGCCTCTCAATTCCTATCGTTGGACTTTTTGATGGAGATGCATATGGTATTTTCATCATGCACCTGTTCAAGTATGGCAGTATGAGTGCTGCACAAGATGGCCATGCAATGGCGTGTCCACACATGATGTGGCTCGGAATTCGACCATCTGATTTGAATTTCCTTTCTTCCAACGAAATGTTGACGATTACGGACAAAGAAGAGAAGATTCTCCGTAACATTTTGACGTTTGACCACTTAAGTGAAGAATGGAAAAAGGAAATCAAGTTAATCTTGGAAACAAAGAGAAAAGCAGAGATCGAGGCGTTATGCAACTCAACAAACTACCTCATCGACCTTTACTTACCTCAGAAATTTGCAAATCATGATTGGATATAAAATAAAATATTAATATTAAATCAATTTCATCATCTTTTTCAATATAACATCCAATGATAACATCGATAAATATTTTTTTTAAATAAATAACGAACAAATTTAAATTTGTCAATAACAAATCAATACAAATACTGTTTAAAGAGCCATTTACATTAATACATTAATGTGGAGAATTATAATTTATGACGTCTGAGTTAAAAGACTTAAATGGAATAAATTTTAAATTTTGATACGATAACTTTATCTATTTCATGTGATATAATATCATATTCTTGTTATTTATTATTATGGTTCATTTAATTTTATCAGTTTTCGATTCTTTCACTTGATATGAAATGGTTTCTGAATTTACAGCGTGTATTAGTGATAGAAAGCTCATACATGAGGGGGTTTAATGACTTTTAAATTTTCATTAGCGAAATGATCTGTAAGAAAAGTATTCGATCACATTCTGAGCGCGACGATACGCGATTATTTAAGGGTGCCCCCGTATGTACGTTTATTTGAGAGGAGGAGGATTACCCTCTCAATTTTGAGGGATTCGTTAGTTTATTTTCTCGATGAATATGCAATAAAATTTGATTTTTACCTTATCAATATACTTCATATAATATACACATGTTCATGTAAAAACTTTTTTCCAAAATCCTCAGGAATTAAGGGATTTTTGAATTTTAAGAATTTTTTTCGAATTTTTTCGAAAAAAAATATTTTCAGAACAGCCTTAACGGCTAAGATTTAGGAACAATGTTAAGTATCAAAAAGAAAGGAGGTCTGATATAGACAACATATATCGTTGAAAGTTGAAAAAATCTCTAATATTTGAGCCAAAAATTTCAAATTTTAATTTTTTGAAAAAAGAGGCCACCCGTATGTACGTTTATTTGAGAGGAGGAGGATTATATTTTTGAAAGGGTGAAACATTATGAATATGTTAATTATATAATAATATGTATTATTATAAAAAAGAAAAAATAAAGCACGTTATAATTTTTCTTTCTTGATTTTTTACAAAATCTACTTAGAATTATGCAAAATATGACTAAATAATTATAAATTTCAAGTTAAATTTTAATTTTGATAAATAATTTAAATTTCAAAATATCAAGTTCAGTTCGACTATGTATGTAGTAATTCCTCAATAAAGTGCCAAAACCCTATTAAAATATATGAACATTTTCAACATTTTAATGTTTTTATTTAAAAATTTGATGGAATATGAGCTTCAAACAATTATTATGTAAATAAAAATAATTAAATATATGTATTTATTCGTATTACAACCGTAGTAAGTCGATTCTTCCTTTCTTCTACTGAGTTTTGAATTTGATTTCGAATTGTAAAGAGATTCAAAGGGAAAATACTAGCGGATAAAAACTACCTCCATGAAAGGGTCATAATGGACTCAAGTTGTATTTTTTGATATTTTTTGCTTTTCGAGCCTAAATAGGTAGCCAAGATAATGCCTAAAAATAAGGTTCTAAATTCTGAAGTTTACATGGTCCTCTCGTGTGCACCCCTAAAATTCATGAAAACTAGGTGATATATTGTTGTAACATATTTTTATTGTTATATCTAGGAAATTAAAGTTGAACATCTGAATTTATCAGAAAGGACAAAACTATTAAAAATTGAGTCACCGTTGTA
Organism: Trichomonas vaginalis G3; assembly: GCF_026262505.1. NCBI lineage: Eukaryota > Parabasalia > Trichomonadida > Trichomonadidae > Trichomonas > Trichomonas vaginalis. Next base: position 4,897,750 of record NC_067203.1, read on the forward strand.
ATTATGATTTTAGATCACAATATTAGGATGAGAGTTTCTATAATTTCTAAGTGAAACATTATACCATTTGACATACGATCCTGTGTCAATTTTTGTTTTTCTGAAATATTCAGAACTGTAAAAAATCAATTTGAATTAACGGAAAAATTGAAAACCTGTATTTTTATTTCATTAAATTGCTTTAGATTACATATTTGAGATAAATACAAGTTTAATTGCAATTGAACTCCTTGGATGTGAATATTTTTTTATTTGGAAAAAGTATCAATCGTATGTATATCATGATTTTTTAACTTTCCGATTTTTATTTTTTCAAAGCAAGAAATTGAAAATACATTTCTGATTTCTCAAATATATTTTTGAATTTTCACGGCAGATTTTCGATTATTCATATTATATTATATCTACAATATTTCATTATTCTTTAATTTTGATTGACCATAATAAAATTGAATAGTACCCTTAAATTTTTGTTATTGGACAAAAAGTGACACCAAATCACACTTGTTTGTTGGATCTTACCATTCCAGATAAATATAGCAACTTGATTTTATGAAATTAGATAGATATATATGTGTACTTTTATCCCATGTTGTTTTCTCGAAAACCTAATATCCTATGGCGATGCTGATTTTGAGCTTGTGTAAAAGTCAAGTGTCAATTATATGGCAATATTCTACCATATGTGGTGATGATATTTCAATATGTGTCTTTGTTAAAATTAAAAGTTTGAGATGAAATCAGCCTTATTTTATTTTGATGTGGTATTATTTTTTGTTCTCTATGATGCAATATAATAACATATTAGGAATAAATGCCAACTATTGATTTTCTTGAGAGTTTGGCACAAATCACGTCAAAAGATTATTGATGTCTGGCACGATCATGAGTTGTGCTTTTTTTGGCTTGTCGGGGTATTTTGCCTAATGGTTAGAACAGAATGGCTATGTGTTGTCGATAATCATAAATAATTTATTTGGCGCTATATTGTTTATCTAATTTGCAACTATATATTCAGGGGCTAGGACGGTTTATAGGAATAATGCACATAATGAGAAGGCTAGAAGTCGTGATTTTTTGGCGTATTACAAAAAAATCCTATAAAGAATCATATTTGAGCCATATTTTTAAATGCAATGATATAGTTATGGAATTTATATCCAGAATATATAAAGTAATATGAAATTGAGACTGAATAAAAAAAATATAAAAAAAATTAAAGGAAATTAAGTAAAAATATGTTTGACATTTATCAAATATAGGTAGAAAATGTGGTGGTACATTTATTATCAAAAAATAGGGTTAAAATTTTTGAATAAAAAAAAATATTCGATTAGAACAAATTATAAAGTGAAAATATAAATCTTACTTAAGAAGATTAATGATTGGTGATATAAAATGCTAAATTTTAATAGAAGCAAAATAAAAAATAAGCGATCTTATATTATTATTAAGAAAACAAACAATTATCTTTTTGGCATAATGGGATGGTCTGTATGCCAAGATTAAATGGATTGAGTTCGAATCAGGACAGTATTTTTTTTGATTTTCGCATTTGATACTCATAATATTAAAATGGGATAAAATTAATGATATATTTATAAGGTAGATTTCAAATATATAAATATCAAAGAAAATTACAAACTTTTTTTTATTTTTTTTTATTTTAACAATAAATTACTCAATTTCGATCAAACAAATGGTTTTATTTCTCTTAATATTCAAATATATATATGAATGCCGATAATGTGGTCGAGATGAACGGTTCGAGGCGGTTTAAAAATGTATGGCCTGCTAGCAAGATGTTACAGCTTGAAGCCGGTTGGGTTCCGAATCTTCGCCTCCTGAGATCTCACGAAGATCGCCCAATTCAGAAAAACGCCTCCCCTTGGTGCGCTTGAGCTGCCTGCCTAGTTAGCAGATCATTTTGTTTTTTGCTTTAGGTTGTTAGCGAGCTTTAAATTGTTAGATCATTGATGCAATGCGTATGAAAATATTCATGCATTAGACAAGAACTTTCTTAATTTGAAAGTAGTATGCAAGAATAGATCGAACAATTTAATAAATAAGTGGGAACCACCTATAAAGTTCTAATGTTGGAAGTGATTCCCATTGGATTAATCGCAAAATGGGGTACTGGTCCGGAATTGGGTTCAGATAGCGGTATTTTGACCGACAAGAGTGTAATATGCACTCCTGTCGGTCACAATGTGTCATTCCGGGAGACATTGCCACTGCATGTCTCCCAGAATGAGACAATTTGTTGCAATGAGAATGTGATTGCAAAAGTTTGACCGACAAGAGTGTAATATGCACTCCTGTCGGTCACGATGTGTCATTCCGGGAGACATTGCCACTGCATGTCTCCCAGAATGAGACAATTTGTTGCAATGAGAATGTGATTGCAAAAGTTTGACCGACAAGAGTGTAATATGCACTCTTGTTTTAATAAATTTTAAATACTATATAAGTATCTTTACATACAATCTTTACATTATATTTTTTCCTAATTAATATTTATTTCATATTTTTTTGTGCTTTATCTAACTTATAGCATGTACTGAACTATTTTACAGACTCTACTGAGCTATCTCAACATATAAACCAGTGAAAAAAAACACATATATACTCACTTCATATTCTGATCTCATGCCATATTATCGCAAAAACTATATTTATACACCACACCTCATAAAACATCATTTTAGCCCTATCTAAGCGTTCAAAACCTATTTTCCCCGCGTAATCTGATTCTTCAGGATCCGCTGATTCGATTTCTGCCGTCAGATCGCGAAAATATGCATTACATAACAAGATATACACAAATTAAAAAAAAAAAAAAAAAAAAAAAGGAAGTGGGGCTTCCAGGCACTTCGTGCCTTCTAGCCCTGAAGATGTTTAGTATAAATGAAGTTCTTATATACGGGTCTTCCAGGAGCTTTTCACAAATTATATATGTTTTCATGTTTTGTCAAGACTTCTTCGTAAAATCAGACAAAAATAATGTTTAGGGTAGAAGGTTAGATATAACCTCTTTTCTAACCTCTTTTCTACCCTCTTGAATTTTCAAGACTTCTTCGTACATGCTTTGTCACTTTTCTGTCACTTTTCGGGTAAAAACATTTTTATTATTATATATAAATGAATTTTACAAAACCTCCGTTACCGTTCTTTGGAAATAAGAGTAGATGTAAAGATATTCTATTGAGAGAACTTAAGAAACTACCGAATGGTCTAACATTTGTAGATTTGTTCGGTGGAAGTTTCTATATATCCCATCTGTGCCATACCGTATTCCCAGACTCAAAGATTATATGCAATGACTTCGACAACTATATGAACCGTCTCAAACATATACCAGACACAAACAATATATTGAGTGAGTTAAAAGAAAAGATACCTATAGGTAAGATGGAACGTATACCATTAGATAAGAAAAATACTGTCAGAGAGGTTTTGAAAAAGGCAGAGTATATTGACTGGATATATATCTGCTAGATTATATATAGTGGTGCTATAAGAGTTCATGACATTGAAACACTTATGTCAAAAGTTTTATATCTTAACTATACAAATGTTTTCAAAGAGAACATAGAAAAATATATTGAGGGTATAGAGTTTGTGAGATGTCATTGGACAGAGTTGTATGAAAAATATAAAGACAAGGAAAATGTTTTCTTTATAGTGGACCCGCCGTTCTATAACACATGGGATTTTCAATACCAAGTAGACTGGACTTTGAGAGACTCTTTAGAAACTTTAGACGTTTTACATAACCATCCATGCTTTTACTTTACATCCGATAAAAGTGGTTTGGAAAGTGTCATGAGATGGTTAGAGGACATACATGACTATGAGTTTAGATACGATAAGATAGAATATGAGAGAGGTCCTATAAACTGGAGAAAGTGTCATAACAAAGAAATTTTATTGGTAAGTAAATGTGGTTTGAAATAGGACTACTTGTTTTAGGTTTTTTCCATTGTGTCATTTACTTATTTGACGTGGCAGAAAGATATAGAGAATATGAAGATGAACCAATGCCTGCAAATGTTCAGCATATGTACTCGTAAGAGATATTTTTATCTAATATTAAAATGGACGCACAGAACTTAGCGAATGCACAGCAACCTGGACAACCAAACCCAGAGAATATTCCAAATGAAGTTAGAATACAAACTGCAATGGCAAACTATGGTCAAGTGCCAACAGATGTACAAATGCAAACTGCCATGTCAAATGACGCTGCGTTAGGTTTGCCACCATGGTATGCAAATATGAGATGGAAAGAGTTTTATACAAACCCTGAAGTGGGATATAAACAACTTTATGCAGATGACGCGAACACAGGAGTTGACCCAGAATATGTTTTCTACCAGAGGAGAAACAGAATGTATGAGCTCCAGTTAAAGAATGCTATGGAACTCAACAGGAAACGTAAGAGACTAGGCGGACATTAGATTTTTACATATAGTAAAATGGGTTTCTTCAGTAGTATTGGAAACTTCTTTCGAAATGTTGGAAGAGGTATATGGAATGGAATAAAAACCGTAGGAAGAGGAATTTGGAACGGAGTCAAAAATATTGGTAAAAGAGTAGGTCAGTTCGTTGGTATTATACCTAAAGACCCTGAACCAGAAGAACAAGCTCCTGTTATACAACAGCCTGAACCTGCACCACAGTCTAGTTGGCAACCAAATCCAACACCTCAACCGTATTAAAAATTATATTTTTACTGTTCGATAGTAGTTGTATATGAGACTAAGTTCTAAGTAAAACGCATGGTATAATGGAACTATTCTCTTTCTTCCATCTGTTGTAAACCATACTTGAAAGTCTGAAATACTTCCACTCGGTGGTTCATATAGCTTTGTAGGTTTTTCGTAAAAGTCATTTGCCAAGCATAAAAAAGAGTTTTGTGCACCAGAAAATGAAGCATGAACTATAATAGCATCTGAGTCGAAAACATTTTCATATGTTCCATTAGGGTTTTCGACTTCATAAAAGTTCGGGTGTACTGGATATTCTGCAGGCTGATTTAACATCCTCAGAAACCTATACCATGCCAAGTTGTTATATTTTGTAGAAATATATAACGTCTTCTCCAAGGTCTTCTATTCTATTGATTTTAACAGTTGCATTTTTCCTGTCATATATAATATCGAGATGGTACTCTCCTTCGTCAATGTTGTACTGTTTTGCATATTCGAGATAGATATCGTTTATTTTTTCTTGAAAAGCTTGAAGAGTTGTTTCTAAGTTTACAAGCAAATTCACTTGTAAAAGTTTTCCCTGTTCAAATTTCTCATACGTACGTTTCTCTTTGTTATAGTATCGAATTTCAAAAGCGACCGTAAATGGGAAACCATGTATGGCTTCTGAAATGAATTTCATTCTACGAAAGCCAATTGCTTTTTGTGACGGATGGGTCTCTTAGCCATCTTAACGGGTAGTCAAAACGATAGCCTTCAGCTTTACGGTCTCTGTCTCAACTTTTGACCGACATTCGTAAAAAGTTCATCTAATGGTTTAGTTGTAGCAACTCTTGAATTTTCTTTTTCTATTGAAAGCATATTTTTCTAGAATAAAAATGTCGAATGAAACAGCGTCTATGAGAGAAATAAAACCAACAACAACTCATTTTGCAAGCTCTAAATAAGAACACAACAAACTTTTCAAACTATTCTAAGATATCTGAGTCATTGAAAGAAGGAAACTTAAAACTGACATTAAACCCAATGACAGACGAGTTTCTGTTTCAAGACAGTAAGAACCATACTGTCTGTATAAATCCAACAAAAGGAACTTTAAACGAGAAACCTATATCTGAACTTCTTTTGAAAGCAGATATTGACAACAAAGCTGACAAAGAGTATGTCATTGAAAAAGTTCAAGAAGAACATGACAGAGCAGATGCAACATATGCAACGAAAGAACATACTCATCCTGAACTAGCAGACAAAACATATGTTGACAAAAAATGTCAAGTGAAGTGACAAGAGCTGACAAAGAATATTCTAAAAAGACTCATACACATACCATTGCAAATATTACAACTTACAAGAAACCTTAAACAGGAAAAGTGACGTTGGACATACACATACCATTGCAAATATTACAAACTTACAAGAAACCTTAAACAGGAAAAGTGACGTTGGACATACACATACCATTGCAAATATTACAAACTTACAAGAAACCTTAAACAGGAAAAGTGACGTTGGACATACACATAACCATTGCAAATATTACAAACTTACAAGAAACCTTAAACAGGAAAAGTGACGTTGGACATACACATACCATTGCAAATATTGCAAACTTACAAGAAAACCTTAAACAGGAAAAGTGACGTTGGACATACACATACCATTGCAAATATTACAAACTTACAAGAAACCTTAAACAGGAAAAGTGACGTTGGACATACACATACATCTTCTGAAATAACAGACTAAACGTTAGCCTTGAAAATAAAGCAGATAAAACATATGTCAATGAAATAACCAAAGTTTAGTTGGAACAAAAAATATTGAGGACTATGTTGGTGACCTTTCTGTCAATGAAGAAATAAATATTTTAGATGGCAGTTGGTACAGTCCTTAGAAAATGGTACACGGTATAAACTCATTCCGAAAAATAACAATGAAATGTATGTAAGCTATAAAAGAACGATGGTACACAAGTTAAAGTTCCATTAGACAACAACTGCTACTTAAACATATATGGAGACGAACAAAAGAAATATTTAAGAGTTTATGAAATGGCAGATATGACATTACCTGACCCAGCTCCAGCACCATACTATTATGACTATGGAGATGACGTTAGAACACCACATGTAGATGAACAAAAGCTAACATTATATTTAGATTTTTATAGATATAAAAGATATAATGCAATAGAAAAACGAGAATAGTATACTATTATGAAGATGACAGAAATAAATATTATAGTCAAGACTTTACCTACCCTGAAAACATAAGATTATATTATAAAAAATATTCTGACACAAACCAGAAGAAACCTGAAATAGTTGCACTATATTTTAAGTTCAAAAGAGACAATCCTATAATATCTCATATGTTTGATTTAATGAACCCAGTAGGTTCTATTTATACATCTATGGAAGCAAGAGGTCCTCAAGTAATGTTTGGTGTTGGGCATGGGAACAAATAGTCGACAGTTTTTGTATTGTGCAAACTCTTCAAAGGAAACAGGTGGAAGTAAAACGATTTCAGGTGAAAACTTACCTGCGCACAGTCACTAACATAGATTTAAGTACATCTCAAGCAGGTTGGCATAGGCATAGATATTGGGATTGGTCAGGAATGACAAAAGGTAAAGGATATGATGTTAAAGACGACGTTAAGTTTGCTATAAATTGTTACTGGGATGACACTCAGGGAGAAGGAAACCATACACATTTCGTTTCAGGGTATACACAAACAACGGGACAAAGTAAGACTACATGCCACCTTACATGACAGTTTACGCATGGTATAGAATTGCTTAGTCGTCATTTTCAACTTCTTTAGCATATTCGTCAGGAGTTGTCTTATATTTGTTAGGAACTGTCTTTGAAAGTATACCACCTTGAACTTTGACAAGTTTGAAACGAGGTCTGACAATAGTAGTTTTATCTTCTGCTTGCAGTCTGTACATTTTGCCATGTTTGCCTAAAACTTCATAATATTCTCTTGTATACTTTCTTCTATTTTTACGAACACGAAGGTGAGTACCTGTCGGGTTCCCATTGTTGTCATAGTCAATAGTATTTTCATATGGGTCGCGTTTAGGTATTTCTATTTTTACTTTGTCACCTTTCTTAAGTTTGAAGCCTGGCATTCTTTCTTGTTTGTCTCTTTTGACTAAACTATTAAATATATAGTCTTTCTCTAAGTCAGGGTTGTTTTTCATTTCTTCGGGGGAGTGGTTTCCCAAACCTTTTTGTTTACGGTTATTGTAAATATTTAAAACTTGTCTCATCTTTGCCATGGAGAAATGTCTATATTTGTCGTCATATGACATTTCATTTGCTTCACCACCTTGTGGTTGGTTTAAGTCTCTTAAGATTTTTATACAACTGTCAATGACACCAAGAGCAGAATGGTTTTGGTCGACAATGAAATATTGGTTTACATTTTTTGAACGCAGATAGTTTTTAATATCGTCTGATTTGAAAGAACGTTCACAGTCAGATGTCAGTTTTGTTGGATGGTATTTGTCAACGAAGATTGTCAAAGCAGTTTTCACATCTAAAATATTTTTGGACTGTAATGGTATGGCTTCACAGTATCTTGTGTTTTGACCGACAAATATTAGCCAGTATGGAGGTCCATCTGTTCTAACTCTCGGAATGTTTTCCAAGATATCCATAAACCAAGCATTTGGTGTTGAACTAAAGATTTTTATCATGAGTGCTTTCTTTGTTGCTTTAGAAACATACGGGTCCTTGTTTGGATTCGTCATTTTTTATCCTATAAGAAATGGGTTTATTTGGCGCATTAGCAGGAGTTGCATCCAGATTTTTGCCCGCAGTTGGAACAATAGCCAGAGGTGCATTTGGAATTGGAAGGAAGATTTTGAGTACATTAGGTATACTGAAAGAGAAAGCACAACCTATTATACAAACTGTACAGAAAGGTTGGGAGGTAGCACGAGATGCAGCAAATCTTATTCCAAATCCTGAAACAAGAGGAAAAGTTCAAGGATGGATGGACAATGTAGGAAGAGAAGCAGGAAACTACTATAACAAAGCAAATGACTACTATAACCAAGCAGGGCACTATATGGACCAAGGTGAAAGATTCTTTAACAGAGGATATAACCATGCACAACAATGGGTAAACAATAACCAACCTCAACCGCCTCAAACGTGGGGAATGTAAAATTTTTTACTGAGATGAAATGAACAATACAGCATTGAGACAAATGGGTTCAAGATGGATTTGTCGACTTCCAGCAGTTACACAACCACGTGTTTGTCAAGTTCTTCCTATACCTCAGGAAGTTTTAGACCGACTTAAAAAACCTCAACAACCAGTTGAAAACAAACCAAACTAAAATTTTTTACTGAGATGAAATGACCGAAGAAGTTGAAACGGTAGATTTGACACCACAAACAAAAAGTTCAGAACCATTGTCAAAACCTGTCAAAGAACTTACAGATGAAGAGAAAAATTCAATAATAGAAAGTGCCAGGTCTGGAAATACAAACCCTAACTATAAAGTCACTTTTCATAGAAATGGAACGGCTAGTATCTCAAAAAAGAAACAGACTCTCACAAATAAAATATTGAAGTCTGAAGGAGTTTATGAGACAACAGATGGAAAAGTTTACTTCACTGACCAACAGTTCATTATAGAACATCTCATTGACTTAGAGTCGAAATATTCTAAACTTTACAACAAACACAAAAAGTTGAAAGGAAAACAAAAACAGATGGCATATGATATTTATGAAGATACTAACGACACAACCATACCTGCAAGTGAGGTAAAGTCAGGTGAACCGAAAAGTGACATTGAACAGATAGAAGAAGGTGAGCCAAAAACTGAAGATAAACCAAAACCAAAGTTTAGTTTCCAAACTAAACCAACTCAACCTTCATTAGCTGGTATGGGTTGGCGTCAAAGACTTTTGGCAGCCGGTGGTTACGTAAAGTAAAAAAAACATTTTTTTATTTTTATAAAAATGCCCCCGCATAGAATGGATAGAAGGTCTGCTAGAATAAAAGCAGAGTTAGAAAGATATGGTTGGAGAGTTTCAAAGAAGTTTAAATATAGGAAGGGAAGACCCATAAAAGTCTATGACAAACTGGCTGGTCTGACCTATGAAATGGACTTGGAAACAGCACGCGCAAATTATCCAAACAGATTAGAGAGGTTAGAAGAAGAGCGTCTTATGAACTTGCCTTTCAATGTTAGTGAGCCTCAAGTTGAAGGACAAGACGGCTTTGCCAGATTCTACTGGAAACATGACGAACAATTGTATCCCTTGAGGAGGAAAAAAGGAAAAGGTGAAGACGCACATGCTCCCATGGAAAGAACAAGATATGCATATGAAAAGTATCGTGAAGTTAGAAGTCAAATTACATCTGGTCGAACCTTTACAGTAAACTTTGACGAAGGAAAGAACAAAGAAGGCTTCATGGGTGTACTTGCTGCCATTCAAGATGGAAATAAGAAAGGATACAATCTCAGATTGACCATAACAGATTTAGATGGTCATATATACTACTCACATGGCAATGTCACAACAGCTGCAATGCTTCTTGACGCTTTCAAGACTACAAAGAGAGAACAAATGGTTGACTCCGACTCAGACATTTTGAATGCAATTGAAGGAATTGCAAGTGTAAAATTTGAATGGTACCAACCTAACCCGCAAGCAGTCAGACAACATGCTGGATACTTCCCGTTCATAAATAAGTCTGACATTGACTTGACAAGGTATGGAATTTACAATTCAATTGAAACAATTGTCAATGAACCTTGTATTCTTACATGTCTCAGGAACTCTGGTCTTGTTTCAGAAGAGAAGATGAAGTATCTTGAGTCATGTGTGAAGACAAGGTACATTCTCAGAGGTCAATTGGCAAAAATTGCACCGTTGGCAAATGTCAATATCCGAGTCAACATTCCGACTGAGAAAGGTTCTTCACATGACGACTATGTTGTTGACAAAGACTTACCATGGTTGAAGATTGTAATTGTCCACAACCACTTCATGTTGAACGAAAGTCTTATGTTCGGAAAAGGCAAGTGCAACATTGTCAGAGCTGTAAACATTCTTTTCGAGAAAGGTTTGTTGGAACCAATTCCAGATGACAAGCTGACAGAAAGTTTTGTACCAAAAGACGAAACAAACTTTTCACTGTTAGCAAGACCAAAAGTTGTTCCAGACAAAGTTCTAGTACAAAAGAAGTACACAGTTCCAAAAGGAGTTGGATTGTTCGGATACCAACCTGAACCAGAAGAACTTCCAATGAGGTTGCAAGAACTTCAAGATGCTATAAACAAACTTCCATTGAGGCATCCAATCGACGTCAAATTGTATTGGAGAGCATCTGAGTTAGGTCAGAAGGTTTTATATGAAACAGGTTGCTTCGACGATGTTTATGAGATAACAGGAGAAGTTTCTCAGAAGATAAGAGACTCGCTTGAATTTCCACGAACTGGTCCGATTGGATGCGACAAGTTCGACTCAGATGAAAAGATATACTATGTCGACCTTAACGCTGCGTACATGAGGTTCGTCCAATATATCCCGACTGGAATTCCAAACGAAGATGGTGAGTTCCCAGGAAGGAACTATACAGTTGGAAAAGTCATACAACAACTGTATGATATTAGGAAAGCTTCAAACCCCAAACTTGCAATGACATTAAAATTGCTTATGAATTCGACATGGGGGTATTCCATTAAAAAACCTCAAGAGATGAAGAGTAAACATTATGAGAAGGTCGACAACTTTGTTGAAAGGTTCTCCCCTTTTGTTTTGAAATACGAATTTACCGAAGGTGAAAGTGGCTTAGTAACCACATTAAAACCTATTGTTGAACATTGGTCTTACCCTCAGTTCGCAAAGGCAGTCCTTGACAACTACAACAAATTCTTCTCCGAAGTCAAATCCAAAGTTGTGGTTTACTATGAGAACATCGACGCGCTCATGACGAACGAAGAAGGGTATAACAAACTCATTGAAATGGGAATGGTCGGTGAGAAAATGGGCTGTTTTAAGCTAGATAAGGTATTTTCCGAAGTTCATGTCCTCTCCAAACGTAAGTACTGGGGTATACTTGAAGACGGCACAGAAATAAAACATTGCATGAAGTAAAAAATTGCATGAAATGGCATACCATTTTAAAACATTTTTTAAAACCATATATTTTTACATATATTAAATGTTTCAGGTTGAAAAACAAAGAACAAAAGTAGCAGATACAAAACCGTTAGACTATATCTTTACAAACGCCGGTAGGACTATTTCAGATGAAGAAATTTCATCCCGTTCATACAGGTTTGACTATCCAATTCGTTGGCTTCAAAGTCCTTCAGATGCAAAGGCAATAGGATTTAGAAGAGTTTTGTTTTCAAATAGAACTAACGCTTTTATGTTTGCAGTATATTTTCATGGGCAGTATGAAGGTTCTGATGGTCTAATAGACAAATTTGACGAAATGAGAATCTTTACAGTTCGTTCAGACGAAAGTCTTGAGAAAACTCTAAATGACTTTCAAACTCAAATAAACAAATACTACTGGGAATTTCAAGAAAAATACGACTCTTTACTAAATGGAACATACTATCTGAAACTAGAATATGACAAGATGAACTCCACAGTTTCATTTCAAAGGATTGAAATTAACCCTCGAAGAAGTACACAGTTTTTATTTTGGGAAGTAGACAAACGTTCTTGGGCGCAATTTCTTCGGTTACTAAACCAGAACGAACCATTACCACCTGACGGTCCGTTTAAATTTATACGCCCACCAACAGATTTGACAGTTTATAAAAACGTGTTTGACCCTCAAAATGTTATATGTCATGCAAGTTTCAGTTCAAGCAACAATAGTTTTCTTTGTATTGGTAAGGACTTTTATGACCTTACCTCTAAATTCTACGAACCACCTAGTAACAGTTTCTCTGACTTTCAAGTTTGGTTCACAACAAACGGTGTGCAACATATTATTCCACTGTACTATGACTTTTATCTCGAATTGTCTTTCATATACAACTACGGAAAAGTGCTGAAAAAGTATTGAAAAATATATTTTAGGGTAGAAGGGTATATCTACCCTCTTTTCTACCCTCTTTTCTACCCTCTTGAATTTTCATGAAATTTGTGCTGAATTCGACAAAAATGAGTTTTTGGTTGAAAAAAGAGGTGGAGCCAAAAGTGGCTTAACCTCAAAACAAGCATTTTGTGAAGAATATACCAACCCGCTGTTTTCCGCGGGTTGCTTTTTATACAAAGTTCAACAGGTGAATTTTCATGAATTTCCTTAAGATAGAAAAAAATATATTTTAGGCGACCAGGTCACTCGGTCACTCGGTCATTTTAACTTCTCTGAAAAAGTGTGACAACATGACATTTTGACAACAACACAGGAAATAGATTTCATCGTATATTTTTTGTTAAGACTTCATCGTAAATGTTTTGTTGAGACTTCATCGTATATGTTTTGTCGAGATTTTTATCGTTGTGGTCCGACGGTTAAGCCACAAACGAATGTCCGACGGTTAAGCCAAAAATATTTTTTATTTTTATTGTACGTACTGAAATGACAGTCGAAGCAAAAACGTTCACGAACAAATCTAATGGCGAAACATTCACAAAAGGCACTTACAACGGTATTGAAGTCTTACGTAGAGACAAGGATGGTTATATAAATGCAACAAAGATATGTCAGCAGTTTGGGAAAGACTTTAGAAGGTTGTTGGAAAATAAGTCCTGGGAAGAGTATTTTAAGGCATTTTGTGAAGAATATACCAACCCGCGGAATTCCGCGGGTTGCTTTTTATACACAGTTCATGCAGGAATTCCCGATGAAATCAAACAGGTTAGAGGAACGTATGTAGACCCAAGACTCGTAAACTATATTGCAATGTGGGCTTCTCCAAAATATTGTATAGCAGTTGGAAAAATTATGGACTCCATAGACAAGAAAGTTCATGAGAAGTTAGATGAAGAAGAACTTGAAGATACAGTAGAGAATGCAAAACCTTTGTTTGAAGAAGAAGTTAGAAAAATGCATGAAAAACAAATAGAACATGAACGTGAGATATGTTCTGGTTATAGAGATTCTCCATACGAACTAGACCAATGGGAACAAGAAGATTTAAAGAGAGAATTTAGAGAATATGAACTCGCTAAGATAGCATTAGAAGCTGCAGAAAAGAAGTTAAAAGTTTGGGGTCGTTTTGTACAAAAATATTGTGAGTAAATGAACCATTTTTTTTCGACAAAAATATATTTTAGGGTAGAAGGGTATATCTACCCCGTTTTCTACCCTCTTTTCTACCCTCGTAGAAAACACACAAAACTCTTGAATTTTGTATAAAAAAAGCAACCCGCGGAATTCCGCGGGTTGGTATATTCTTCACAAAATGCTTGTTTTGAGGTCGAGCCATTTTTGGCTCCACCGTATTTTTAAACCAAACTCGTTCATTTTGTGCTGAAATAAAATAAAGGTAGTCCCACCAAAAAATATTTTTTTATTTTTATTGTAAGAACATGTCAGCAACAACAGCACCAAACTCGTTAGTCATGAACCCAACTTCTATGTTAGTAGAGATGAAAAGCTTCATTCCTTCTTCATATACTTTCGAAACAGAAATCCAGAAGATAAAGCAAGAACTTCTCCAAGGAGATCTAAACTGTAGTGCGAAAGATGAAACAAATGAACAGTATCTTTATGAAATGCAGGATATTATTGACCATCTACCTAAACTTCCTGAAATACAACAACAAAAGCTCACTATTCCAGAATTCGATGAAATAGAAGTGAAACCATCTGACTCAGTTGAAATAAAGAAGTTCATACGTAATGTAAACTATGAGTTTCTTGGATTTCATTACAACCACAAAGACTGCGATATGGTATATTTCATTGACATATATAAATCTGAAGAATTTAAGACCTACGACAACTTTGTTTCGTTAGTTGCTGAGTGTGTCTTGCAGATAAGAGATAAAGATAGAAGAGGTAAGGTATGGAACCAACAGATAAAACCAGCAGCCTTTGAGTTAAAGAAGACCATCTACGCCTTACTTGTTTTAGCAGGACAAATTTCAGAATATAACGCAAAAATGAACTCACAATGTTCAAAATGTAAAGCAGCAACAAGGAAATATAACTACTCCGTCAAAGAGATAGAAAGAATGAGAAAAGACCATACTGACTTAAAGAAAGAAGTAGAGAAACCAGCAGAAGATAAAATGGACATGTTGACATTTCTGAACAAAAACTATCCAACTGCTAACGATTTCCTTCTTTCAGATGTCAAGAAGAAATATAAAGAAACCTTCGGCATAGTTAAAATTTTTGATATCCTTCGTGAAGAAATAGAAGCTACAAAACTGTTTAAAGTCATGAACCATCACAACATATACCATGTAAAACGCTTGTAAATAGTTATGGTAGAAATGAGGGTAGAAAACGGGGTAGATATACCCTTCTACCCTAAAATATATTTTTATTGAATTCTGTATAAAATTCTGAGTAAAATGACATATGGAACACATACTTTTTCAGTAAGGACATATGGGGTAGAAATGAGGGTAGAAAACGGGGTAGATATACCCTTCTACCCTAAAATATATTTTTGCTGAAAAATGACCAAATTTCATGAATTTCCTTAAGATAGAAAAAATAAAGTTATTTTTATTTTTTTTATTTTTTTTATCTTGTATGTAAGAACAGAAATGTTAAACATTGAGTTTGAAACAGTTAGAAAGATAGACAATGACACCAAAGTGGTTAGAATTGGTGATTTAAACGTAAGATACTCAAAGAAATACAAAAAATATTCTTTGTCAGACATTTTATCTCCATCTGGAAAGAGAGCAAAGGACTGGGTTAGAAATGCTTCTAGTCAGAAAATTTTGACAAGAAATCCTGAGCTTTTGATATCGGTAAGATTCTATGGAACTACAGCATATCTCATAGACAAAAGTCTTATACCAATAGTTTTGTTCTGGATTGACCCAGTTGTTGGATATAATTTCATAACATATGGTTCATTCGATACTGAACGTTGCAGTGAAGGCTTACTTTACATCGTTCAGAAACCGAAGGACTTCAATACAAAGAGATATAAGATAGGAAGAACATTTAATATAACTCAAAGATATGACAGTACAGTCAATAGAGTTAAGGTTGCGTTTGTAAATGATATGAGAGCTGCAGAAACAGAACTGCTTGAAAAGTTTGAGAAAATGTATGGTGCTCCCACGAAAGGTAAAGAAACGTTTGAAGTAGATGAGATAGCTAAAGCTATAAAATTATTTGACGAAGTTGCTGAAAAATACATGTAAAGCGTTTATTTTTGGTCTTTTATACAAGATAGAAAATAACGCTAATTTTATTTTTTTTTATTTTTTTATCCGGAATATAAAGACAGATATGTCAACAACAGAGAACACAACAACTGCTATCGTTCATGAAGCTATAAATGAAGAATATGAGTGGGTTCAGTTTAACAAACAACTCCGTCTCATTCGTTCGGTCAAAGACGATATGTACCAAATGCAAAGTATTTTGACAGCATGTTTTGCACCAGATACTAAGCTTCCTAAAGACTGGTTTAGGAACCAAAGCACACAAGAACTTTTGAGCGAAGCACAGCGAGACATACTTTTTTCTGAAAACAGTGAAGAACAGCGAGTGGGAGGGAAACCCCAGTCGCCAAAACTCTATGAAAATCGTGAAAAATTGCCAAATGGTTTGAGAGGATATTATGTTCATAGACTTCTCGTAAATAATGTGGCACAATGGGCTTCAGCTCGCTATTCATGGTATGTTTGTAAACTTCTTGACGAACTTCACAGACAAGAACGTGAAGAGATGGAAAACAAGCTTGAAGCAAAAGACAAAAGCATTCAGAAAAGAATACCACGTTCGGTACCAAAAGGAAAGGAAAAGAACTATAAGTATATGATTTATACTGAAGAGATGGAAAATGAAGAAGATAAAGATATGGTTATGTTGCATTTAGTCAGAAGAAACAACAAAAGCTTTTACGACCTTGCTAAGATTTACAAATCTGACAGAAATTGGTTCTATCGCGAAAACTTACCGATTTCAATGACCCCAAATGAAGATGTGAAACAAATAGTTCAAGATACGTTACCTCAAACACACTATGATATGAAAGGTTGTACAATACTTACCTTCAAAGAAGATTTGCCATTGTTAAAGGAAAAAATAACAGAGTATTTTGACAACTTCAAACAAGTAGAGTAGATGAACCATTTATTTTTCAAGCTTGACTTCAGATGGCTCAGGTAGCTCTATAAGGTAAATTGCCTTGTCAAATCCTTCTGGCATTCCAAGTCCTTCCATCCGACAAGAAAAAAATTTCCCGACAACTGGAAAAAAATTTCCTGACAACTGGAAAAAAATTTCCTGACAACTGGAAAAAAATTTCCCGACAACTGGAAAAAGTTCTTCCCGACAACTGGAAAAAAATTTCCCGACAACTGGAAAAAAATTTCCCGACAACTGGAAAAAAATTTCCTGACAACTGGAAAAAAATTTCCTGACAACTGGAAAAATTTTTCCTGTTGTTCGTCCGTAAACCATTCAAATTTTCGAAAATTGAGAACTTTTTGGTCGAACGACAGAAAAAGTTTTTCCTTCCGACAGAAAAAGTTTTTCCTTCCGACAGAAAAAGTTTTTCCTTCCGACAGAAAAAGTTTTTCCTTCCGACAGGACACAAACGAATGTCCGACGTACCACCAACCGAGTCCATTCCAAAGCCAGAAGAACCGACAGCCCCAGCACCACAACAGACTTACTAAGACTAAACACTTACATTTTTACGCTTGACTTTTTACAATTTGAACTTTGTTCGCGTAGATATGAATTCTGAAAGAAGTATGAGGGTCTTGTATGACTTTGTACTTCTCCCAGAGTTCATGTCTGTCAAACTTACCTGCCATGGACTCTTTCATAAGTTCCATGAAATCGTCTTCGGACAATCCAGGGAAAAGTATGATATCAGTAAGTATTCTTTTAACATCCTTACTTAAACTCTTTGCTGTCTGTACACAAATGACAACAGAGATGTTAAAGTGTCTGAGCTTCTTAAGAATTCGACACATATCTTGTTCTCTGTTCTTTAACAAAGGATGAGAAGCAAAGTCATCTAAGATAAGAAGACATCTGTGAGGGTAAGTCTTCCAATCGTAAGATTGCAATTTCTTCGAAATGTATTCTATCTCTTTCTGTTTGTTTCTGAAGTGTTTCTTCTCTAATATTCTCTGCATTTCCTCATTTGGGTCTTTAAACTTCGAATTGACATACTCATTTATAGCATTGTACTTCAAAACTCTTCTTTGGTACTTCTTTATCCAATCTAACAACTCAGAGTCTTTTATACATACTAACTTAGACTTTTTTATAATATCTTTGAACGAATTGACGGTTTGGTCAAATTGACCAGAAGTACTACAAATGACTACTAACTCATAGAATGGGTTCTTCTCATCTAGTTCTTGTTGTTGTGCAGCCATTTTAAGATAAGTGAAAGTCTTACCCGACCCAGGTGGTGCAATTAGACCTGTTATACCATTCTGAGCAAATAAGAACTTGTCATGTATGGGTTTTATCTGAGCATTTTCCAACTTCCTCTTGTTCTTGTTTAAAACATTCTCAAATTTCTTGTCAATGTCAGCAAACTTTTTTTCTAACATATTTTTAGAAAAATTAAAATTTTATCTTTTAGAAAATGTCTAGCGATTTCGCTATCTATATTCGAGACAAGCTTTTCGACAGCAAAACATCTGTAGACCATAAAATCTTACATAGTGTAAACAAGAAAGGTGAATTTGTTCTAAAGTTCTGTTTCTGGAATATGACAAGAACCATAAAACCTTAAGCAGAGAAGTCTTAAAATTTGTCAATGACAGACTTGTTGACAGAGATGACGCCGATTGGAAAGCTGAAGTCCAACAAAAGTTCTTAGAATGCAAAGAAGACACATGCGCTGTTCTTGAAGATGAAATAGAAAACAGAATAGAAGAGCTATTAAAGGACAAAGACCTTTTACAAAAATATGGTTCTGAGAAGTTTGACATAACTCCACCAGAGAAGAAGAAGAAGAGAGAGAAGAAAGAAAAGAAAGTAGAAGAAGAGAAGAAAGAACCAGAGCCAGTTCCAGAGAAAAAGAAATTTGACATGTAAAAATAAAATTTTATTTTTAGAACATTTCTGGGTCAATGTCAATGTTCTCTTCCTCTTTAGGAGCAAACACTGGCTTAGACTCTAAAATCTTTTTACCCAATTTACCTTGAACTTCAACTATCTTAGACTCATAATATTCATAGTCGTCTGCTTTCTTTGGTTCATAAGGTATAACAAGTTTGTATGCTTTGCCTTCTTTAAGGTTTGAAAACCTTCTGTCAAAATTTTCTTTGACTGCTAACAAACCTTCTATGTCTAAGTCTTCAAATTTCGCACCATTTTTTAGTCACAATAGCAAACTTAACTGGTTCGATGTTCCAAACTTTGTCAAATGTAGACTTTTCAAAATGGTAGAAGTAAACATTCAAATAAGCGAATGGGTCTAGTTCTTCTTTGACTTCTGTCATGTACTTGTTGACTGAAATATATTTCGTCATCTTTTCTATCGGATAAAAAAATATTTTTTTTTAAATTTACTCAGAAAAATTTTTCTTTGTATATACGCCGTTCTGTATGTCTAAAAGATTTTTGACATTTGCCAAGAATGTTCGTTTAGACGCTGCCATATAACCATACTCTTGGCAATATTGTTTATATTCATCGTACAATGACCTTTCATCTAAACACTCAAAGTTAGTCTCATCTATAAACAGTTCATATACACTCTTGTTTGCTTCTAACAATGTTTGTCTTTCTTCGGTATGTGGAATTTGTCTTGGATTGAACTTTGAAATATCTAATGTCATGAAATATGAGAACAAGTGGTTGTAAAAGTCAGATGTCAAAGTTTCTGACAAAGCGTCAAAATATTCTGTATCTTGCATATGAGAATCTGACGTTCTGACAACTACATATCTTCTGTCAGAACTTTCTAACTTCATCGGAACACACATTGTTTTGAAACCATGACGAAGTTTGCAACATTTTCACAAACTCTTTGGTCTTTATATTTTCTTTCAACAACTCCAACTTTGTCTGTTATAAGACTCTTCAAAGCATCTGAGTTTAAAACCTTTGTTGTATCTATACTTTGAAGTTCGTTACATACTATAAGTTTCATATTCTCTATTGAAGAGTTAAATTTACCGCAGATGTTTTCTAAGTTTGTCATATTCGGGTTCGAATAGCCCTCTAACAGTTTGCATAAGATATCTGTAAAGAAAGTGTTCTTACCAGTTCCTTGCTTTCCAATTATAATGAGAGCAGTTTCATTTTTAGCACTTGGATGTTGTAAGATGTTTGCAAACCAACATAAGATATACTCATAAACCTTTTCGTTTCCATTGCATATAATTTCTTTGACATGGTCTAACCAAGCTTCTATAACATTTTCTTTCCATTCTACTTGTTCGTATTTATATCCAGTGAAGATAGAATAGAAGTTTGGAGAAGGTGTATAGAACTTTATACCACGAACTGAAAAATCTTCTAACTTTGACAATAAGATATCCCAAGCATCTAACATCTTCATACCAACTTGTACGACTTTTATTTTCTTAAGTTTCTGTCTACATTCTTGTTCTGAAACTATTGTCGCTCTTGGTTTGTTAAAGACAACATCCCATTCTTTCATGACATAACATTCTGGGGCAGAGTCGACATAAATGACTAAACGTTTCAAATTCTCGACTGCTTTGTTATAGTCTCGAAATGGACACATATTTCTGAACGCTTGGAAGTCATAAAAATCTGAAACGTCTATTCTGTACATTTTTATAAAAATAAAAAAAAATATTTTTTTTATTCTTGACTTTGTTGTTGCATTTGTTGCATTTGTTGTTCTTGAGCTATTTGTTGTTGAAGTTGTTCTTGTAGTACAATACTTTCACCAGTTGCATCTTCCAATTCGAAACTTTCTGCCGTCATTGACAAATACATAGGACATAAAAGTTTTACAGGAACAAAGTTTGCGTCAACTAAGGTTAAGTTTATGTTTGCTAAAGTGTTTGAGT
The DNA here is from genome assembly GCF_026262505.1 of Trichomonas vaginalis G3. NCBI lineage: Eukaryota > Parabasalia > Trichomonadida > Trichomonadidae > Trichomonas > Trichomonas vaginalis. Next base: position 4,918,616 of record NC_067203.1, read on the forward strand.
TTACTAAAGCTGAAAACTCTGCATTCGAATGAACAATAGGCAAACCAGCAGAGAAAGTGTTGTTTATACGCATGAGTATCTTTTGGTCATAGTAGTTTCTGTCGACATTCGAATAGCACTTTGAACCTAAGTTTGAAACAATATATAAAATAGGTGTACTTAAAGTCAATGGAACAGACATTCCTTGTATGACACCTTTTCCTGTTATAGGAAACTGTTGGTAGTAAAAACCAGAAATAAGTTTTGTATTATAGCTCATATCGTTTATAGTAAACTCAGTCGGACATCCAAACATAATGAAACCTGCTCTAGTTGCAGCACATGTTACATCCGTCCTTAAAGTATTAAATAAGTCAACAAAACCTGTTGGTGGTATATCTGAGTAAGTATCTTCAAAGAAGTATTTTTTACCATTCACAACAACAAAGTCTTCTGGTGTCAAAAGAGCAAAACAGGCTTTAGTCGTCATCGTGTTTAAGGTCAGTTTACAATATCGTCCTTGAGGACTTTGTAAGTTTGTTGTTATAGAATTATATGACTCAGGGTTTTTAGTCGTAAATAGTATAAACCACTATGTCTTCTGCCATTTACATATATTTAAAAGTTTTTCTGAAAGTGGAGAAGAACTTCATCTAAACTTTCACATGGCGTTTCTTGAAGTTCTCTGTCTAAGAAGTTCAAATATTTTGTAAAGACATAGAACTTTCCTTTGTCTACACGAACAAACAAAACAGGGTCTTTCATATCGTTCAAAAGCGTGTAAAGTCCTTTACATGAAATAAAGTCTATATTGTTTTTCTTCAAACATCTTTCAAGAAGTTTTGACATTTTTACTTAGCAAACAAACTTTAATGAAATGTTGTGGTCGTCAAATATTTTTATGACGTCTGGGAAACTATATTTTAAGTTCAACGTTTCACCTCCTTTCATAACGTATATCTTGTCAATGACATTATATGAAACACCACAGCAAGCAATGTCGGGCTCTATTTCTTTGATGTTTATATCGTCTGCCTCTGTCAAAAGTTTCAATAGTTCTTTCAAAACTTCACGAGGTGCGATGACATATGAGTTCACTTTTACAGGGTTGTGTTCGACCAAGTTTAACATTATACCTAAAGCTTGACAAATCTTCTCCTGAGTTTTAAGTTATCTTTCAGTTGTTTGTAGTCATTTCGAATATCTGCAACAGAACTTAAGTCTCTGCTAACTTCAGGATATGTTGGTTGTTCTTTTACAGGAACTATTGTTATACCATCTTCGTCTTCGTATGGTTTCCCCACTTCAACATCTCTTTCTTTGACATTGACAACAACACTTTGACTGTTTGTTTGAGTTGGTGAATTTAACTTCACATCTGCCACCGCCATTAAACCTTTTGAAACACTCACGCTTCTATTTTTCGGAAATGACATTTTACTTAGAATAAAAAGATGGACGTATTCGAGTATCTCTTCGAATTGAAGCAGAACAAAGTTTACACACACAAACAATACAAGTACATTGACAGAATAGTTCTTTATACAAACAATGGTAAATGTTATAGAATAGCAATATTTGCTGAACCAAAATATTTTCATAAAGCAAAGAAAGTTGGTATAACTGAAATGGTGAAAGTTCTTGACGTTGACAAAAATATAACAACAAAACTTACAGATATTTCTAAAGGAAAGTTTATAATACAATTTTATGTCAAAACTGGCGTACTGTCAATATTTGACGGAGAGAAGTCAGTTCAAGAACAACTTACTGACCTGCTGCCAAAATCTGCTCGATGGAAGCTGTCGTTATGCCAATCTGAGGAGCCCCAGCAGGTTTCATCGAACGAATCTTCAAAAGAGCATCTTCCGTGAAAAGTGCTATTGGTTTTGTAAACTTCTTTGCTCTCAGTTCATCTGGACCGTCTCTGTCACCAGTATATTGTATTTGACTGTACCAACAGTTGAAATACCACCCATAAAGTCTTCTGAGTCAGCAAATGGAATGCCAAGCCAAAAGTTTGAACGGTCTCCATTTGTATATTGAGTTTTTTGACCTCCTGTATGAGTCCATACTTTCACATATGGCATAATAGAACTTTGCATTTCAGGGTTAATGGTTGTTGTGAAGTTGTTGTTAAAGTTCATAGCATCTAATGTCAAGTTGTATGACCTCATATCTTCAACTGTAGAATATTCTTCTCTTGGATAATATTTGCCATCTATGTTTATATGGTATTTAATACCAGGGTTGTAGAAGCAAGAATAGTCATTTATAGTTCGTCTGAACAGTACAAACATAGTATCTGCATGTTTCATTGCAGTTGTTAAAGCAATATCTGTTCTTGCACCTGGGTCAGCACTTTTGGTTTCCAACTTCACCTGCAAAGTCTTTGACAGATATTTGGTGTATAGGGAACATAAGTGGAACTGCAATATATTTGGCAGCTAAAGCATTTGAAATATCTGGGTCCAACATATAGACTGCAAGTCTGCTTTCTATTCTCTTGCATTCAAACTTTTCGCATGTGAACTTAACTGGGTCCCAAGCAGTTCCAGCAGCATTGAAGTAGTAGTTTACTTCAGTGTTGAGGTTTGAGAAACCAAAGTCTAAGTCAACTTTGTCTTTGCAAAATTCGGCGAATGACGTTTGATTTGCTCCCTTTACGTCTGTAAGAGTGAATGGGTCTTGTGTTGGTGCAATGACTAAGTTATTTTTGCTTGGAGTAAGTTCGATAGAAATTTTTTCCTGCCCAGTTTGGCAAGTATCTTAAAAACCTGAAGATGAGGAAAGATGACAAAGGAACTCTAAGTTTCAGTTTTACTTTGGTTACTGCTGCTGCAGTTTGTCCAGAAAGGTCAACATAAACTCCTGGAACGTTAGGGTCAAGTCTTCTTATTTTCTCAATAGTTGCATACTGGTCTGTTTGTTCTCTAGCTTGTGGTTGTACTGAGTTTCTCAAAGCGAACCATTCATAGTTTGCCCATGTTACTGTTTGAACTAAGTCAGAGTTAGAATATATCTTATATCCCATGAAAACTTCTGGAGCATATTGGTATCCGACATAGAAAATTCCATTGCAACCTTTCTTGTCAGACAACTTGGCAGAAGGTTTTATTTCAATGTCTTGTTCCACGTATAAGAAAGAGTTGTCAATAGAAATTATATGAAACCTGTCGCAAGCAATATCTACTGTTGTTGAAGAACCTTCTCCAAACTCACCTACGTTTCCATAAGAAACAGCAGTTGTATATTCGTAAGTTCCAGGAACTATTTCTGACCTTCTAATGGCATTGTCGCATTCGTTATACCATTCGGAAACATTTCCATTCATGGCATCCAAAACTGTTGGCGTTATATTCTGAGCGGCGTACATTTCATATGAGTAAAAATATAGAATAGTTGGATTTATATGTCATAATAGAACCCACGTGACCAAGCTTTACTTTCTTCCTGACTGAGTTTTTTAACTCTTCTTTTTCCTTCATTGCCCTCTGCTTGAAGTTGTTGCATCTTTGCATTATGTTCATCTAGTATGTTGCAAATTTCCCATGTCCTTTTTGCCTTTTGGCTCTGGTCGCCCATCTCAGGTAACCTATATCCTAGAAAGAGTTTGTCATAGTCTGTATTTGAGTCTTCGCGTATTGTTTTGCATGACTCTTTCCTGAGTTTCCGGTTCAAGCTCTTCAAACAGTGCCTGTCCATATGGAATATGCTCGTTTCCAAATATATGTTTTTGTAGCCATTCTGGTTTTCTTATGTTACCAATATATCTTTGTGAATGGGAAAGCTTTTACCCAATCTTTCAGTCTTGCGTCGTTTATTTCTGTAGTTGGTTTTATTTTGTCAAGGAACATGTTTTTCAATACTAACATTTCATTTGGTACTGTCATTTGAGTTTTTCTTAAATATTCATCCCTTCTCAGTTCATTGTCTGCAAAGTAAGTTTTTATGACATTTTGCAAACTTTCATTTGCAAGGTCATGTACAATAGGTTCTCTTCCTTCTCTCTCCCTAACTTCTTTCTAAACTCTTCACCAAATATACCATCTCTATGGTTCTGTGTAGTTCTTTGAGATAAATGTTCTAGAACGTCAGGTGTTATATTTCCATCAGCCATGTTCATTTCATACTGGTCCAAAATTCTGCATGTTTCATATCTTTCAATGGCATTAAAGCGCGCTTAAAATACCAGCTATATCTGGTTCACCATTGACTTCCATTGCGTCTACAACTTCTTGGAATTGTGGTTGTAAGTTTATGAACCACCTATCTGGGTTAGCTTTATGACCCCATCTCATTGTAGTTCCATCGTCTGCAGAAACAAAAGTAGGTTTGTTTCCATCTTGGTTAGGTTCTGAATGAACTTTAAACAATGTTTCATTTCTATATGTTTTCTTGAAATTTAACCTTTTATCTTCACCGAGTTCATCCGAAGATTGAACGTTAAATGCTCGTAAGTAAAAAGGGTTGTTGTATTTGTGTACATTTTTTTCAGTACTTCCATTCTATGCTGAATATTTTCATCTGGTGTTGGAGTCTTTTGTATGTCGGCAAACATTTTTCGATATTCTTCTACTATGTCAGCCGAATTTTTTTTAGACTCTTGGAAATATTCCATATTCTCCGCATACTCTTGTTGAGGGTCAAGATTTTTCGGCTGTTCCAAATCTTCATCTAGTTCTGTGAAGTTAGTTTCCAAAGGAAGGACTTGTTCGTTTCCTTCAGGCTCTTCTAGCTGTTGTTGCTGAACTATTTCTTCCATGTCTGGTTGTATCTGAACTTTCTTCCTGTGGAGTTTCTTGTACCTCATCTGCTGGCATTTCATATATTCCGAGACCGTTTTCAACAATTTCCCTATCTACGTCATCCGCATTCATAAGCTTTTGTTCTTTCGTTCCGTCTCTATTTTTTACGCGTTTCATGACGAAAGTTGAATTGTCATTTAGCTCTGACATCAAATATCTCGGAGTAAATTCATCCATGTCATTTGGATGATATGCTATTAAATCATATCCCTTAGCGAGCTTGTATTTTCCAGGTTTGAGATTATATCCGTTTTGGTGCTGAGCCATAAAGCTAAATAGGTTCGGGTCAGTATTTCCATCCTTGAACTTTCCAATAGCTTCTTTATATCTGTCACTAAAGTCAACAGTATCTGGGAAACCACACTCTTCTTTAAGCATTTTTAAGAATTCTTGGTTTCCTTGTTCTCTACTTCTTTTATGTCCTTGCTCTGTTTGTGGTTGTTGTTTGTGCAGGGTTTTGAAACTGTTGGTTGCTGTGCTGGTTGTTGTGTGGTTGTGGAGGTGGTTGTTGTGCTGGTTGTTGTGTTGGTTGTTTGTGTTGGTTTTGGTGCATGCCTGTGTCTATGTCCATGTGACGATGTAAATGTTTTAGGTAGTCCTGGTGCAGGTGCTTCTCTTGGAGGGTTTGGTGGTATAAAGTTCCACCAGCTGGCACATATGTTCCATCTGCAGCGTAATGTCCTACCTGACTTTTCGTTTTTAAGAAAGCATTTACTAGGTCTGTTTTGGTCTGTTGTAACTCTTTTCTTGACTTTTCACAACAGTTGCTCTAACGGCGTCATAGGCACTTTGAACTGCCTGTCTCGTTGCTGCATCTGTTATTTTCGTCATATTTTGTGCTACTTCTTTTAACTCTTGTCGAAACCTTCAGACTTCAGTTTCTTTCCAGATGAGAAGTCGTTCACTTGTTTCACCTTACTATGAAGAGCTTCGAAGGCGTTCTTAAAGTCAGCATTTGTTAAAGCTTCATTTGAACTGTCTTCATCCGCTTGTATTTTTGTCCTTATTGACCCTATGAGTTGGGCTGCTTTAGCGTTGGCTTGGGCATCTAACCAGTCATTGTTAGCTTTTATATACTCTGCGCTTTTTCATTGCCTTTTGCATAGCCGCGTCGTTATTTTTACTTTCTTGTGCTAAGTTTTCATACTGTACGGTTTGGTTGCATGTAAAAGTTTTTTGCCTTTACATTTTGCTTCAACTTCTTTTTATACTCATCGCTATCCATATATGTCTTCAGGGCTTTTTGTTTTATCTCTTCATCTTTCAGTATTTATATTGAGTAGTATGGTTTTTCAAATTTATGACATCTTGTTCCATTTTTGCTACTTCTGCTGCTTTTTCTGACACTTTTTTCGCATATTCCTCTGTACTTAGTTCTTTTCAGTTGTTCTTCTTCTTCTTTTTCTCTACGTTTAACTCATTGAGTTTCTTTGTGTGTCTGTCATATTCTAGTTTCTTTTCGTTTTCACTTATTTGCTTCTGTATGTCTATGTTTGACTTTTTGACATCTGTTATTTGATTTTTGAGTGAACTCAAATTCATTTGACTTTGAGGGTTATAGGCTGTTCCGTCTGCAGCTCCACCATAAGCCTGCATTTTCGCTAAAAGTGCCGCTCTTAAACCTCCACTCTGTGCACACAGAACTCGGTTTAAAAGCATAGGATTGCTTGACATTTGTTGCAACATAGTGGGGTCATTCAGCATTTGTTGTTGCAACTGTTGTTGTGGTGTCAGTCTTACTATTGGATGTTTCAATGCTCTCTTCCTCTTACGTATATTCTTACGTAGCTTACGTGGCATTTTAAGTGAAGTTAAAAAGCGGCTTTTGACAGATGTTTTATTGTGACTTCTTCGTAAAGACTTTGTTGAGACTTCTTCGTAAATGACCCAAAAATATATTTTAGGGTAGAAGGGTATATCTACCCCGTTTTCTACCCTCTTTTCTACCCTCTTGAATTTTCATGAATTTCTTCGTAAATGTTTTGTCAAGACTTCTTCGTAAAGACTTTGTTGAGACTTCTTCGTAAAGACTTTGTTGAGACTTCTTCGTAAAGACTTTGTTGAGACTTCTTCGTAAAGACTTTGTCAAGACTTCATCGTAAAGACTTTGTTGAGACTTCTTCGTAAAGACTTTGTCAAGACTTCATCGTAAAGACTTTGTTGAGATTTCTTCGTAAAGACTTTGTTGAGACTTCTTCGTAAAGACTTTGTTGAGACTTCTTCGTAAAGACTTTGTTGAGATTTCTTCGTAAATGACCCTAGTAGTATATTTTTGGTGTAAATTTCATGAAAATTCAAGAGGGTAGAAATGAGGGTAGAAAACGGGGTAGATATACCCTTCTACCCTAAAATATATTTTTGGTGTAAATTTCATGAAAATTCTGAGTAAAATGACAGATGTTTATATGACACTTTCTCCGGTTTATAGGACCTCTCTCATATTCTAAACATCTTCGGGGCTAGAAGGCACGAAGTGCCTGGAAGCCCCACTACCTTTTTTTTTTTTTTTTTTTTTTTTTTTTTTTTTTTTTTTTTTTTTTTTTAATTACTAAACTTAATATTTTCCTTAAAATTTCTCTTCAAGTTCATACACAAACAACATAATTTTTCAAAATCCAATTTTTTCAAAAAATGTATGCATTCAAAAGTTCAGATTATATCTAGTCATTATCCATTATTAATTTTGAATTTGATTTTTTGAGATATTCATTTTATTATACGTATTACTCAGAAAATTAAATGTATTTGTGAGGGAAAACGGAGAAGATAATAAATATTGTCATATAGAGGAATAAGCAATTTTAAGGAAAATATTAAGTTTAGTAATTTGTGTATATCTTGTTATGTAATGCATATTTTCGCGATCTGACGGCAGAAATCGAATCAGCGGATCCTGAAGAATCAGATTACGCGGGAAAAATAGGTTTTGAACGCTTAGATAGGGCTAAAATGATGTTTTATGAGGTGTGGTGTATAAATATAGTTTTTGCGATAATATGGCATGAGATCAGAATATGAAGTGAGTATATATGTGTTTTTTTTCACTGGTTTATATGTTGAGATAGCTCAGTAGAGTCTGTAAAATAGTTCAGTACATGCTATAAGTTAGATAAAGCACAAAAAAATATGAAATAAATATTAATTAGGAAAAATATAATGTAAAGATTGTATGTAAAGATACTTATATAGTATTTAAAATTTATTAAAACAAGAGTGGATATTACACTCTTGTCGGTCAAACTTTTGCAATCACATTCTGATTGCAACAAATTGTCTCATTCTGGGAGACATGCAGTGGCAATGTCTCCCGGAATGACACATTGTGACCGACAGGAGTGCATATTACACTCTTGTCGGTCAAACTTTTGCAATCATTCTGATTGCAACAAATTGTCCATTGGGAGACATGCAGTGGCAATGTCTCCCGAATGACACATTGTGACCGACAGGAGTGCATATTACACTCTTGTCGGTCAAACTTTTGCAATCACATTCTCATTATACAATCTCTTTATTTTCTTGCCTGTCCATACATATAATTAGTACATAAACAATATACCTTATTCACAAATCCCTTAAGCACAAATTTACCATATGATTTGTATTTATCTTTAAAAATCTTAATATTTTCAATAATTATTGAATTCTACATCTATTTAGTTTATCAAAACACTCAATGTTATAAAATCATATTAGTTTATATCATTTATCATCAGTTTTCATTTTACGCATGTAGTTTTTAAATCTCTATCAATTTTGAAATGAACAATATATTCACAATTATATGCAGTGTCAATAGATATCTTGTTGCCTATGAAATTAACAATTTTTTCAAATTATATTGATATTCTTCAAATTGTGAATTTGTTACATTTAATTACAAATATTGTCTTCTCCATTATTTTGCATTTGACTTACATTAATAACCAAGCTTAATTTTAACAATTGATACCCAATTCAAAATGTCTTTCCAAAATTAGCCGAATTTCAAAAATTGACATGATACCACATTCTACATCAATTGGAATTAAGAATATTCCAAATTAAATAAAAAATATCAATCTTTTCAAAATTTATAATATTATCTTTTTTTAAACTGTTATTATATCATTATCATTCATAGCCTGACTTATCAAAATGAATTTCAATTCATATTGTTCAAATAAAGCATTACTTTGAAAGTTTGAATCATTACTCCGACATATTTTCCTATATAGTAAAATCACAACCGAGATTGATATATGCATAACATTTCTAGCCATTTGCATGTAGATATGTGAAATTTTAACTCTAATTTTAAAATATTATAATTTTTTTTATATATCATGTCATTATGTATAAATCAATTCGCCGGATCATATATATTAATATATCTGTAATTGAATAGACTAGGCCAATTACATTAGTTTGATATGTTGATAACTTTTTAGATTTAGATTTCAACCTCAGCAATATATACTACTATGTACCAGTAATATAATGTTATAATATTGAGTTTGGATCTTCATGTAGTGTGGTTTTACAAGCAAAATAAATTTCGTCTAATTGCACTATGAATGTCATTAGTAGACTACTAAAATCATATGGTAGATTCTCTAGTGCCTACATAAGTATATGGTATATGTCACAAAGAATGTCTCCAATCAGGGAGCTGTATTAATGAGCTTTTATAAAAATTTACGGGCGTGTCAGATTCCAATAACAAAAACTTTAGGGTATTACAAAACAATTTGAATATAAAGAATCATTTTTCTCTAGAACAGACAAGTATGATGTACTCTTCACTAATGGTAGTCAAGAGTATATTTAGACAAGAGTTAAGCTACACTAAGTCCAATGGAAGTACCATTTTATAACTTTGAATTTACTGGGGACGTCCAAGAAAAAACTCTACCTCCGGGTGAGTATTTATTAGAATGCTGGGGTGCCAGAGGTGGTGGAGTTGAAGAATTTTTCGATCTTGAACTTTCTGCGAGTGGAAAAGGCGGTTACTCAAGAGGCTTAATAAAGTTAGAACATGAAACAAAACTATACATTCATGTAGGTGGACGAGGGAAAACCGTAAAGGGAATTCTACTTGGAATTTTTGTTGAAGGTGGCTACAATGGAGGTGGATCCTGCTTTGCAACTAGAGTTGATCCAACTGGAGCGGGCGGGGGTGGTACAGATATTCGTATCGAGACTGACTCGATATTTGCACGCGTAATCGTGGCCGGGGGTGGCGGTGGGAGTGGTGGTAGTGATAAACTTCCAGGTGCCCCTGGTGGAGGACTTATTGGAGGGTTTGGAATTCCAATCCTTGTTTCGCCAGGTGGCCAAACATCAGAAAAAGAATCTGAGTTTGGAGAAGGAGGTGAATTCTTTCAAGGAGCCCATACAGATATGGTTGTTGGTGGTGCTGGCGGTGGTTGGTATGGAGCTAGCGCTCTACAACCAAAAAAAGTTCAGAAATTGGCGCCAACTCTGGCTCTGGTGGAAGTGGATACGTATACACTGAAGGAACAGCTGTAAATTATCCTGAGGGATGCCTATTAAATGAATCATATTATCTAAAATCTGCTGAAACCATTGGAGGAGATCAAGAATTTTTAGGTCCTGATGGTAGATATGAAGTAGGTCACAATGGCGATGGCTATGTTAGAATTACTAAATCAAGATTTCAATTTCTTGATCTAGACAATGAAACATGTGCATTAAAATCACATGAAAGAACGTATTGCATTGAAAACATCACAATTCCTAACGAGTATGCTGATCTCAAGGTAATTTCCATTCTTGCTTACGCATTTTCCGGAAATCCGTGCATCAAACGAGTATTCATTCCTAACACTATCATCACTATTCACAGATATGCATTCTACTACTGCGAAAACCTCAAAACTGTAGAGTTTGAAGCTAATTCTTCTTTGACATACATAGGTTTGAGTTCTTTCTCTATGTCAGGAATAACAAACATTACTATCCCAGAAAACATATCGATAATAGAATCCAGCGCTTTCGCCCTCTGCAAGAATCTTACTAATGTCACAACCTGTTCTAGAAGATACCTCAATACGGCAAATGCTTTCGAGAACTGCGACAAGCTTACTGATATCTTTGTAAGCCCATAATACGAAGGCGATGAATTTTGTGGAATTAAAGTTACTCATAAATCCGATTGCTGCTCTTGTGTTCCTAAATTAAGATGCATCAGTCAAACAAGAAGAGATTATTGCCAGCGCAAACTTAACGTTGCACCTGCTAATATTATGTTATTAAGACTTCTTTAATAAAAAATAACACATTTTTCATACATTAGTTTTGTCTGCAATTAGTGCCTTGAATAAGCCAAGGATATATGAAATCTGATTTGAATCTGATTATCAAACCATTTTCGTCATATAAAATATAGTTAAATGGGAACAGTAGGTCTGTCCTGTAATAAACAGAAATTCATCAAAAGTGACAGCCCTCAATTTTTTGACATTTGTAAATTCTAAATTGAATGAGAAAAATGAAATAATACTAAGCATAATACAATATTCTAGATTTAATTATAATTAGGAAAAAGTTAGTTTTGAGAGTACTTTTCATAGGCATATAGAATGAAATCTTCTGAAAAATAATATCACATAAACTCATATTATTTTCTAATATATAACTATTTTATATAAAAATCAAATTCAATGATCTTAAAAGCGAAGGATAAACCTCAAAATTTACGAATATAATGAGTGGGAATATAATGCTTATCTATCATAAAACCATATGAAATATCAATTTTTGCTTTACGCCTAATTTTTGACGACAATTAGCAAAAAATGTTAAATGTTAACACTCAGTCCATTTGAATATGAAAAATAAAATTGACTTTGATTAAATGTTTTTATTTATCATGCAATTCTTCTTGCGACCAAAGATTTGAATAAAAGTTCAAAAAATAAGATAGCTTAAAAAATAATATACGGTAGTGTTTACTAATAGATGAATAGTATATAAATTCTATTAAAATGGATTTGATCCAAAAAAAATATATAAAATTTGATCATAAATAAAATCGTTTTAAATTACTTCTTCATTTAAATTATAACAATTATTTTTGGTTTTATATTTTTTTGGATCAAATCCATTTTAATAGAATTTATATACTATTCATCTATTAGTAAACACTACCGTATATTATTTTTTAAGCTATCTTATTTTTTGAAATTTGATTCAAATCTTTGGTCGCAAGAAGAATTGCATGATAAATAAAAACATTTAATCAAAGTCAATTTTATTTTTCATATTCAAATGGACTAAGTGTTAACATTTAACATTTTTTGCTAATTGTCGTCAAAAATTAGGCGTAAAGCAAAAATTAATATTTCATATGGTTTTATGATAGATAATCATTATATTCCCACTCATTATATTCGTAAATTTTGAGGTTTATCCTTCGCTTTTAAGATCATTGAATTTGATTTTTATATAAAATAGTTATATATTAGAAAATAATATGAGTTTATGTGATATTATTTTTCAGAAGATTTTGTGTTCTTCTTCAAAATTTTATTTTTTTATTAAAAAGAATCTTTACAAAATATACATTTACTTTAATTAATATTTAAAAACGTGCTCTATCAAAAGTTCCAAAAATTCAATATTTTAGCTTTTCTGAGGTGTCACTTTTGATGAATTTCTGTTTACAACAGTCCAAGCTATTTTGTAAATATTTAACTTATAAAACTATAGTCTGATGAAATTCTATATCAATTTTTTTGAAGAGAAAAAAAATCAGAAATGAGTAAAAAAAGGGACGATTTAGAGTTAACTTCTATGAATGATGAGCAAGCAAGTAATCTCTTTTCGACAGCTAACTTTAAATCGACAAATAGAAATCTATTAAGCCAGTTACATACTCGTCATCAAACAGTTTATAATCTTCCACCAAAATCTTTGGATGTTTCAACATTTAAACTTCCAGAAGACATTGCCAAAAAGATCGACAATATTTTCTTACCGCCACCACCATCAACGTCCCTTGCTCATTCTTCATATATTCCTCCTCCAGACAATTCAGCAGATACATCAATGGAATCCAGCATGATTCCTCCTCAGAAGGAAGAACTTGAAGACAATAACTCAATGCCAAGATTCGAAATCAATTTGGAAACTGTAGATAACTATTTTGGCTTTCGTGACAAATTTACTCAAATCGAATTGCTCAATCAGATGATGCATAACCAAGGATGCAGATCCCTTGAACAATTTTGCATGAATGCCATTCCAGATCAAAATATTTTTGATGAAGATGCAATTTTAGAATCTCTCAAATCGTTTTTGGATGGATTTACTTCTACAGTGCATAGCAATGCCAAAGATTTCATTGATATGATTAATGATCGCATCAGTGTTTTAGATAATGTTGCAGAAAACCTCAACGAGTTCCAAGCGGAGATAACCAAGGTTAAAGGTACATCGACATACATGTCAATTGAAGATTTACGACAGGATCTTCCTCCAATGAAAGAGCCAATTCAATATGATCCAGGACCAGAGCAACCAACATCGATTTACATATTCCCAGCTGAATCCCCACTCAATGTTGGCTCTTTGGAGAAGCTTGGAGCTATCGCGGAGAACTCAGATCCATCAACTTTCATAAAACGAAATTCATTGACGTCAATCATGTCAACTCCGAACGATTTCTTCTCTCAGCCAATCTCTTACACCAGTAACAATGATCCTTTCGCTACTCAGGACGTCAAAGCCGCTCAACATCGTTTTTGTCCGGAATTTTTCGGTTCTGTTTCAGGAACAGATGACACTCCTACGACAGGATCGAATCTTAGAACACATGCCTTCAACTCTAGATACCTTTCGAAGCAGAATTTCGCTTCATTTAAATCTCATGGTTTACAATCAACAGTTAGAACCTCAACTAACTCTTCAAACTCTGGTTCTAGCAAGCAGTATTATAACCATGATATGCCACAGGTGCAATCTACTTCTATTCCTCCTTATTCACCAGAATCTGTTGCTCCACCTCCTCCTTCAACGAAACCAATGACTGTGGACATGCTTCTGTCACGGCTTGGCGCTGATGGTGAAGTTTTGAAGAAGTTTATTAAAGTTAAAGCACCAGTTAACAGAGTTTCATTTTCTGTCGAAGAAAATATCCAATCTCCGCTTGCTTTCGCTGCTAATGATAACTCTAATGAAAATGATGACGAAGATATCCCTCCTGCTCCAGAATTGATTTTACCTGATCGAGATTAAAAAACTTATTATTATTTAATTAAAAAAATTTTAATATATTTCTCAAGAGGATATTATCATTTGTTGGGGAATATGATCGTGTCTCAGTTTATTTAAATCATTCAAATCAATGAAATAATAAAAATAACTCCTCTGAAAAGAATTACTCTTGTAGGTTTAATTCAGTTTCTCAATAAACTCCATTCATACTCACAACAGCAGTCGCATAAGACATGGAAGCGATTTTCTTGCAGAGCTTCTAGAATAAAGGAGAAGAATTTCTTACTGCATTCCAAAACTTCTGACATCTCACAACTAACCTCTCCTCTCAGGTTGTCAAGATGTGCATGGAATCTAAATCAGAAGGAGAGATGAATAAGCGCTTATTCATGAAGAGTTTCTTGAAGTGCTAAAGATCTTCAGTTCAAGAACCAACTTAATAAAGTGAAAGAGCAAAACCCTGTTGTCTGTGAATGGTGTGAACATGCTCTTATTGATGGAAAATAAGAATTAAAGTCGGTTTAATTAAATCAGCGTATATGTGTTTGTCTATTATAGTATTAATTGTTGAAAACTTTACCTGAAAAATCAAAAATATCAAGAAATAAACAATTATTGTTCCTAGTAGTTTTGCCTGTTTGAATTAATTTGAACGATATAAATTTATCTTTTGTAATAAGTGAATATTTTCGTATTTCTCCATTGTCAAGCGGCGAATCGTTCACTTCGTGGATGACTTTAGTTTCTCCATTAATAGTAGTACCTTCGACTTTCCATGATTTAAGGCGAGAGCAACTGCATTTTTTATTGTGCGTTCTAACAATATATTCAGTAGGTTGAATTGAATAGTTTTGCTTTAATTTCCACTCAACCCATGAATTAGGAATATTATCAGATTGGAAATAAGAATCTTCGCTATATTTATTAATTATATCAATGGATCCATGAAATGCAGATGAGGCAGATATTTCAACATTTCCACTTCCGAAATAATTCGTTTCGATAGGAATATTTTTAGTTCTATCCATTAAGTTAGAATTTCTTGAGCGGATTAATGGATCTGATAGTGAGTTTACAATGGATTGATAATTGTTTGAATTGGTTAAATCTTTGATTGCTTTAATGATATTTTCGCTGCAAAATTCTAAACGAATGCTTTCAATCAATGAATAGAAATCATTATTGTATTGAGCTAGAGAAATAATGAATTCTGCTAATGAATCTTCACTTTCGATTTCAAGTTTGTCACTGTTAAATATTTGTTGAAGAATGTCAATACCAAATTTGGTTGAGAGAGTTTTAAGTCGGTTCGAATCAATTTCATAAAAATGTGATGATATGAATTGGCAGCATTCTTTTATTTTATCATTTGAACAAGAATCGAAATAATATTCAAGTAATTGAAAACAGTTGTTTTTGTCGATTTTCATGTTATCAATAATATATGTTTCATAGAAATTGATCAGTTCTTTGATTTCAAGAGATAGTCCAATATGGAAAAGATCTTTCAAAACATTTTCGTCACATTCAATTTCTGTTTTATTGTATTGAAGAATATCTTAGTATATTATATGTATCTTGTGATGTGATCTCTGTTTGTATATCAATTTTGCTAATATTGCTGTCTAAAAGATATTGTGAGTAAAACGTTTGTGAAATTGCAACTGCAAATGACTTTACAAGTGAAATTTCAACGTTATTGATTGCCAATATAACTTTCTCAAGCGAATGATAGTTGTTTATCCTCTGAAGAATTTGATTATTGAGTTGGATTAAAACCATTTTTTATAAAAAAAAGTGAATTATTTCTGAAATTTGAATTTATATATAAGAAAACGCGTATTTATGCAATAATCAATGAAGTATTTATGTTCAAATTTTTGAAGATTGACATGAAACTTCATCGAAAATTAATCTTAAAAACAGAACTGAAGACAATGTCATGCGGGCATAAGCACATCTTCAACGATTGGATTGATTATTTCATAGGGTTTTGCAAATTGGCTTGAAGGCATTTGTTACCGTGTTAGTTGATGCGTAATTATGTAAAACCCTAATTTTTCAAGTAAGTTTGATTCTTGTTAGAGCTATAACTTTCTCATTTACTTATTTCATTACAATATGATTGTAGCATGAAAGAGATGATATTGATGATTAAAACAAGTCCGTAAAAGTTATAAGATGGTAAAAGATAAAATGAATTTACTTAAAAAAACAAACAAACAAAATAAATAAAAGAATAATAAGGTCGCCAAAAAAAGTGCGGAAATTAAAAACCGCAGTTTGAGTACTTTCTGAGAGTCCGTTCGTCAGAAAGTATACATTTGTAAACTTTCTGACACTAAAAAAATTTTTGTCCTTTCAAAGTTTTTGACAATGTCAAAAAGTATACATCGAGGTTCTCAATTTTCCTCTCAAACGGCGGTTTTTTAAAAACCCTCAATTTTTCATCGACCTTATATAAATTATATTTCAAGTTTGATTATCAGATGATAAGTCTTTCCATCAGCAATGTTTCTTGATGAAGTCTGCTGACTGACTAAAAATTCTCTGTAATCAATTGGAAAACCAGACAAAGAAGAAAGTTCTTGGCACCTTCTCTCTATATCTCTTTCCATTTGATATCTCATTGCAGACAATCTTTGGTTGCATTCGTTGTTTGCAGCAATAACTTCCTTTTGATGTCTTGCTAGAATCATCTTTCTTTTAGATGACTCTTGTTCGTTTTGTCTTGGTGTAGAAAGAGGTTTCCTTTGTGCTCCTCTTGTTGTTGATATCGGAACTCTCACAAGAGCTTTGTTCTTGTTGCTACAGATCATTTTGAGGGTCGGAGGAAGTGCTGAAACAGCTCTTGGCAAAATTCCATTTCTTTCGTCAAATGTTCGTAATTCTTGGACTTGTCCAGCAATGAGTTGTTTCATTTGCTCCTTCTGCTTCTGTTCTTCATCGTTAATCCGTTTCATCCACATTTTGGATGCTTGTTCGATCTCTTGTTTCATTGCACGAACTCGAACGGATTGAACAAGTCTGGTTGGAGTTGCTGATGGTGTTGGGAGATCGGGAACATGGCTATCCATCTTGACAGGCTCAAAAAGACTATGTGGAACGTCGCCGTTGAGAAAATTCGGATCATTAAAATCAAATTTTTGGGCATTTGCAGGAGCAAATGAATTTGTATATTGTTCGTTGGCTGATGAGTTCTGGAATGATGAATTGGACTTTTTCGATTGTTGGTGCTGCGCGTATGGGTATTGCCAGCCAATTTTGCTTGTTGATGTATCTGATGGTCCTAAATAGGAATCAGACGGTCCAACATATGAGTTTTGACCTGATCTAGTTGAATCTGAAGGTCCTAAGTAGGAATCTGATGGTCCCATATAAGAATCTTGTCCTGATCGAGTAGAATCGGATGGACCCATGTATGAATCACCATTTTCGAGAATAATTCTGTTTGAATCTTCGCGAATACGAGGGCTTTGAATTAAAATTGGATTAATTTGATTTTTTCGTTGGGAAGATGGAAAAACATCTCCAATTATTTCAGGCTCTGGCAAAAGTCGTTGAGATTTCTTTTGATTTGAAAATAATGAATTTCCTCTTTGTGTTGAATTGGCAAAATTTTGAAAACCGCTGTCGCTCTCCTCTATTAACCCAATAGGTAAAGGAGGAATGGCATTTGAATGTGTATCATTGTCATCTCCCCCATAGAAAGTTGGGAGCATTTTGAATAACCGCTTTTGAAAATTTTTGCCAATAATGTAAAGTGTGAAAATGGCAAAAAATGAGTATAACCTTCACCTGTGAAAATATTATAAATTAGACTAGGAGTATGAATCAGTTTAGGAAATGTTTGTATTTGTTACATTTCTATTTAATTTCAGTTTATATGCGAAATTCACAAATAAATTTGCAATTTTTTTTATTTTGAACGATGAAAATAAAGATTATCTTTCCACAACTATAATAGTTAAGTAGATTGCACTTCAATGACAAAAAACGAGAAGTTCAAAAGCCATAAAAAAATAAAGTTTTAATGATTAAAAGAAAAGCATGGTTATATTAACAAACAGTATTTTCGACATATTTCTTCACTCTTTTAGATATTTTGATGATAGATTGTTGCGCTGATCTCCTGAATAAAGTTGTTTCGGACTGTAGCTTGGAAGAACTTGGCTTTCCAAAGTTTTCTTCGAAGTGTTTCTTGATTTGAAACATGTTTGGGCGTGTCTGCGGATCAAATCTAAGGCATAAATCTATTAATTTATTAAAATTTCGTGGTGCAGTCATAATCCTTTCATGTCCGATCTTCATTGCTTCAATGCGATAGGAAACTAGTGGATTAACAAATGGCAGTCTTCCAGACAACATTTGGTACAAAGTAATTCCTAGAGACCAAACATCTGCCTTAAATGGATCATATTTTGTATTCATAAGGATTTCTGGAGCCATGTAGTTAGTTGAGCCGCAAAAGCTAATTGAATTTGTCTCATTGTGATTTGCAAATTGAGATAAACCAAAATCACAGATCTTGATGCGATTGAATTCATCAACCAACATATTTCCTGGTTTAATATCGCTATGAGCAATGCCTTTGGAATGAATAAAGCATAAAGCATCTAACATTTGGTAAGTATATTTTATTAACTTAGGAATTGATAAACTGTCTTGTCCATCCATTTTAGAAAGAACCGATCCGCCAGGGCAATATTCCAATATTATGGCTAAATAATTCTCTACAATAAAGACATCATAAACACGAACAATATTGGTATGATTAAGTTGAATACGTGTACTTACTTCTCTGCTAAATGATGAACTTATTTTTGATTCAAAATTTTGTGAATGAGAAATCTTGCATGCAAATTTCATGTTGTATTTAAGACTATGAACAAGGTAGCAGCTACCGAATCCTCCCTTATTAATGTAGTCAATGAGTTGATATCCTTTGCTTAGGAGTAAAGGACCTATGTTTTCCTGATTCATTTTGAAAACGATAAATTTTAAATATTAAAACTTCATAATCTGAAAAGATATCATAAATGCATTTTATAAATTTAGATAACTCGAAATTTGAATGAATCCATAATTAGAATTTTGACAAGATTGAAAACATAATTCAAAAATCAAAAATCAAAGCTATTGGAACTACAATAATATGTTAAGTGCTGCATTATTTGACTATGAATTTTTTTCAATTCATTGGACATTATTCGTGGATTACATGCATTTTAATATACTAATAAATAATCATAACAAAAGAAACTAATCAAAATTAACGATATTATGAAATTTGAAAATTCATTCAATGTTGTTAAATTTGAAAACAATTATAATGTATCGATGCATTGATTTTATCTTTCGATGATAATTATCCTTCCAGGGTGACCTGCATCGAGAATTTTTGAGAGAAAAAACGAGGAAATTTACACTCCACAATTAATTAATCTTAATATGAATCACAGTAATTTTTATTAATAATATTTTACAACAAACATGGTATAAACTATTCAAATTTTGCCTGTTGGAAGTTTATTGTCTATATTTCAATATCGGTGACAAATGTGATAAAAAGATATGCCCAAATCAGAATTCTAACTCAAAAGAAAAATTCATATATTAAACATCAATATTCAAATGTAAATTAAAAATCAATATTCGAAACATCATTGCATTAATGGTATAACTATAATGGACGTATTTTGGGCAAACAATAGAGACTTTCAGAACCATGATTAAGTTGACAAATCAATATTTTGCAAAGCAATTTATTTAATATCGCATAAAAGCGTAGGGCAAAGTGACTAGAGTGAGGACATAAAAATTTCCTTATATATAGAGTTAGAGGTAAAAGCTTAATTATGTTTTTTTATTCTGATGAAATTCACCTCCGAAAATATCAGAAAAAGGAAGAATTGTAAGAATATTCTTTTTCTTCGTCTTTACTATTGTATGAATATCATTACACGTCTATGATCTTAGTTACAAATCATAAATTATTTAGTAAATCCTTATGGGCATTGTTTTCATCCTTTATTTACAGTTGTTTTTTCCCTAATAAATTTTAAAGATCTTTTATTTGGTGAAAGGTAACTCATGCTTTTGGTGGTAAATTAATTTAAAAAATTTTTTTATGTCTGAACAAGACATTCATCCTAATGTATACAGTGAATTACGAAATATATATAGTTACTATATAGATTCATACAATGCATTATATCAGCTCAAAACGGAGAATGAAGCAGAATTAAACAAGATTTACAAAATGATCAAGACGGAATTGCTTGACTCAAAGAAATATCTTCCTAGAAATGTTTTAGTAGACATTTTAAGTTTCATTCAGTATAATAGTCGTTATGCAAAGTCATATTTATCTCTTGCCAAACTCATATATGATGAATCTCATGTTAAAGAGGTCAATAGAATTCCAATCATTTCTAACTTCTTGTTTTATAAAGAATATGGTATTAAATTATGCAAATCTGATGATTTCGAACAAATTAACATAGAGAATCTTGAAAATATTCCCACAATTTACAGAGCAATTATGGATAATGACAAAGAGTCATTCATTGCATTCACTTTAAAGAAAGGATTTGATAAAAATCAAAAGCTCAGGTGTAAATTTAATCCATATGTTGTATATTCATTACTTGAACTATGTTGTTATCATGGAGCAGTTGATTGTTTCAAGTTTTTGAGAACGGAATTTCATTTAGAAATAAATCGATGTTGTCTTCTATTATCTTTTTTAGGTGGAAATCCAGAGATAATGAGTGAATGTTTGAAATATCAAAAACCAAATAAAGAATGCATGGAATATGCAATTATTTCGCACAATATTGATTTCGTTACATTCTTAATGAATGAATACAATATAAAGATCGATTTAGATTGTTGCATTACTTATAACAATCTTGAAGCATTTTTGGTTTATTTTGATCAAACTAAAGATGTAAATGAATGCTTTATTAAATCGACGAGGTTCAACATTCCATCTCTTTGCGAATATTTCCTTTCATATGGTGCAAATATCAATGAAAAAGATGAATATGGAAAAACTGCTCTACATGCTGCAGCTGAAAACAATAGTAAAGAAACAGCTGAATTTCTTCTTTCTCATGGTGCAAATATCAATGCAAAAGATAAGTATAAGAAAACTGCATTCCATTATGCAGCAGCTAATAATAGTAAAGAAACAATCGAACTTCTTATTTTACATGATGAATATGTTGATGCAAAAGATAATGATGGGAAAACCGCTCTTCATTATGCAGCTCGTAATAATTGTAGAGAAATAATCGAACTTCTTATTTTACATGGTGCATATGTTGATGCAAATGATAAAGATAGGAAAACTGCTCTTCATTATGCATCACACACAGATATAAAAGAAACAATTGAACTTCTTCTTTCACATGGTGCAAATATCAATTGGCAAGATAAAAATGGAAGAACTGCACTTCATATTGCAGCACGTTTTAATAATAAAGAAACTGCCCAACTTCTTCTTTTACATGGGGCAAATATAAATGAAAAAGATAAATATGAAGAAACTGCTCTACATGCTGCAGCAAGTTTTAATAGCAAAGAAACAGCTGAATTTCTTTTATCACATGGAGCAAATATCAATGAAAAAGCTAAATATGGGAAAACCGCTCTTCATATTGCTGCGAATAAAAATAAAAAAGAAATTGTCGAATTACTACTTTCTAACGGTGCAAATATCAATGAAAAAGATAAAGAAGGAACAACAGCTCTTCAGTATGCATTAGCGAATAATTGTAAAGAAGCAATAGAACTTCTAATTTCACTTGGCGCCAACATCAATGAAGCAGATGAAAAGGGAAAAACAGCTCTTCATTATGCATCAGTGAATAATTGTATAGAAGCAATAGAATATCTTATTTCACATGGTGCAAACATCAATCAAGAAGATGAAAATGGAAATACTGCACTTTATTATGCAATACATTATAATTGGGAAGAAACAGCCAAACTTCTTATATCACATGGTGCAAAAATGTAGTCTACCAGTAATATTAATATCTGAAAAAAGTAAAACGAACTTTTTATTAACGAAGATACCTGTATATATCCTCACCGTTATAAAAACAATGAAAAATTGTTTCGGAAAGGATATAATCACAATATCCAACATACCGAGAATTTCTAAGTTTCGTGAGCATATTTAGTTCATTAAGAGAGTGCATCTCATGTACTTGTTTATATGTTATGAATTTGGTTATTGGACATATGAAAAGGATATTTGTAACTAAAAAATTTAGTATAAGATGCATTTACATTCAAAAAGTATTTTTATTGTATTAGTCTAATCATTTTCTCTCTCCGAGTTAATAATTGCTAATGATTTAATGAATTTTATTTTAAATACCAACTCTATATCATTTCGATCTCATAATAGCGAGAGTTACACTGAATAGTAGTTAAATCATAAAATTAATCATTTTTTAAAATTTCAGATTCATGAATAAAGCTGCTGTTCAACAATTTTTAGAAACAGGAGGAGATTTTCAATCCGAGTATGACTTCAAGAAATTGTCTCAATATTTGATTGCTATTCCACCTCCTGTTTTGTCTCAAGAGCCAGATATTCCACATCTTTTAGAAAGAGTTATGAAATCTGTTCACAAAGTATTGTTGAACGAAATTTCGAAAATTAATGAATCTACAGATATAATGAAATCAATGGATGCAGATTTTCAAGAAAGTTTAGAAATTCCAGCAACAAATTCATTTAATTATTTCGACGTTGCACAGTTATCATACCTACATAACAAAATAGAGAAATATTTTAAACTCTCATTCGATTTGAAGACAGAAATTTTAAATAATAAGATTGAACTAATAAAAGCAATGATTCCTTTAGTCAATTACTTATATTCGAACCCTATGCCGATTTTATTCCGTACATCACGTCTGATGTCGCCAGCAGATCGAAGTTCTTTTATTTATTCTCGAAAACCTCTGAGACGGCTTCAATCGCTACGAAGAAAATCATATGATATTAATTTGAAAATTCATTTTACTCCTCCTCCATTCAGATCAAGAAGAAAAAACATACAATTTTTAAATAATCTAATTGATCAAGGTTTAGCTGCTAAAAAGACCGGAACAACATATTTCCCTGAATTAGAGAAAGAAGATTTATTGTATCTCTTCCTTAAATTACCTGTATCTCCACTTTTCAAAGAAAAATTATATCCATTACCTCCGGAAGCCGAATTAACGCCAGAATACATCAAAGAATGGATTGACAATGCAACAATATGTGTTGCTGCTTATCTTAAAACAGAAGATTACGATCGCGCAGATATTCTTCAAATTCTCCTTCAAAGATTCATTTTCACCGACCTTTACCCTAAGCTATATGAAGAGCCAACTGATATTGAAACTCTCAACAATTACAACAAAAATATTGAGAAATTTCGGAAGAAAAATCCAATTGAAGTCGGAATTAAGGGCAAATATATTAAAGAAGGTTACGAAGATAAACCAGTTGAAGAATTGTTCTTAATTGATGAAAATTCCAAGTCCCCAATTGATTGGATTAATTTATCAGAATTTTGCATCGCTCCTATTGATGCAGCCTTCTGCCTTGCAAAGGCACATGAACATTTATCAATGATGTGCGTTCTGAGAGCTGCAAAAGCGAACCATCCGAGTAAAGTTGAAAATTTCATGGATAAAATGCCAGGATTCGATGATATCTTTGAAATATGGATGGCCATGATGAGCGCGTGCAATCTCAGAGATCCTTTCTGCATTTTAAGACATGTTATGAAGTATTCGAATCTTCCTGGCTATAAAGGACGCTTGATGTCTGCAATAACATATCTTGAAGCATCAATTACTCAATTTCAAGAAGAAAATCATGAATAATTTTATTATTATTTTTTGTTTGTTTTGTATATAAAATCTTTTTTTCTATCCTTATTTAAATAGATATCATCACATGATAACCACTTGATTTAATAAGATACTATTATGTGATTAATTACATCGATCAAACTCTCAATAAAGACGAATAGGTAATATAGATATTTCCATTGAATGAAAACAGAATTATCACTGTGTAAAAAGGAATTTAGTGGCTTAAATATTAAATTCCTTGGAGTATCCTTATATGATAGCACCTTGATCTATTTCGGATTCACTTATAAACCTGTTGAATTTATATTCAATGCTGGTTTAAAGAGTTAATTTTTCTGGAATTTGACTTATATTCCATAAAAATATAGGATGACTGAAAATGATATAAGTCTTACTCTTCACTAAACTTGAAGCTATATATCTAGAAATCAAATATAAATATACTGATATCTGCATTGGGAAATATTTTGAAATGATATTCAGCTATAAGAAAACATATATGTTAAATACTTTATTATGTACGTGAATAATAGCAATCAATGTTAATAGAGAAATAAACAATATTGAAAAAGTAAAAATAACATAATATTTATAAACAACATAAAAAACAATAAATTTATCTTATAATCTTATAAAGGTATTGAATTAGTATTAAATGCGATTGGAGGGATTACGTCTTTTCCATACTTCGGTGTATCTACATCAACACCTTTAATTTCAGCTGTTACGTCTAAAATCCCTAATTTTTGGAACTTTGAAATAATAAAAAGAAGGAATTGCTGAGTGTTTGTCACAGAATCTTTCTGGACATCAATTTTTGCAGATCCAACCAACAGGAATTCATCATTTTGCCATGCACTGATAACAGGAATATTGGCAACAAAGCCAATAGACTTGATTTCATTGCAAAATTCGGGCATTTCTGGTCTGATTTTGTTGGGTGTCGCACAAATTAAAATGGAAATTGTTTCTTTGAGAGAATCTAGGGTCAATTTGATAGTTACTCCAATTATAACTAAGGCTAGTATCTTATCAAGTGTTCTATTCTTTGAAAATAAAAATATGAATGAGCATAATAGAGAAACTATGTCTTCTGCAATGACAGACATATTAATTGTTGTTGTCTGTTCCTGATATGCGTTGAAATTAATCGCATTGGCAACAGATTTGTTGGATGAAGAATTTTTCGGATAAATAGCAAAAAATGCTACAATAAGCATATGGAAAATCATAGGAAGTATCAAGGCACTTCTGTATTCACGTTTTAACTCATAATTTGAAAACAAAATTATTTGAATATTATTGAAAATCACGAAAAACGCAAAAATCGAAATGGACAATGAAAATATATGAGATATTCGTCCCATTCCGTATGAAAGCTGCTGAGTTGGTTTTCTCGATATTGATTTCCATAATTCGCTAAGAGTCCACTTGATACAGATCAAAAAGTATATAGAATCTGATAATGTATATATTGAATGAGTTGATGAGTAATATAAATACTGATAGAGAACGGAAAATAAAATTATTATTGTAAAAACGAAATGAATTGTAGATTTTGATGTACTAAATGGACTTGATGTAATATATTCTGAAAAATTCACTGTTGCGAGGTATGAAATACTGTAAATAATTATTATCGAATATAATGAAGAAATTGGGAATATTTCGTGGCGCATAAAGATTGCATGTATTAGAACGTGTACAACAAATGGGATTATCAATCGGTAATTTAATAAGTAAAGCTTTTTCTCGAAATTTTTTCTTATCATGCTTGAAAATGTTAATGGATTGAACAAAAATATGCCAGAAACAATAGATGCAACTGCGTTAACACTAAACTTAAATCCTTCAGCGAATATACCAATGCAAGATGCTTCAATGAAAATTAAAAGGAAAAGTGGAATGCAAGCAGTTGATGCATTTTGGTAGGATGAAACTAATTTCTTAAAGTACATCAGACCGAATAACTGGCAAGCTATTGATCCTGTAATAAAAAATATATTTAAATTTAATTTAAAAGTTGTAACTAATATCGAAAGAAATATGATAGCGGATGCAGCAACATCAAGATATTTACCGCTAAAGTTAAATCCGCCTGTTGTAAATGTCGCAAAAATTCGAATTAAAATCAAAATTATTCCGTTAGATAAACTATTTTGTAACATCGCATAGTTAAAAAGTATAGTATGTCCTAGAAATAGAATACTTGTAATAAATAAACGCATGATTGTTCTTGCTTTTCTTGGGAATAATGAAGTTTTTGATGCTCTTGGATTTTCTTGCTCTTTTGATCCATTTCCTGAATACAAATTCAATTTTCTCCATAGTTTTCGTGTTGATAAGCTGAAAACGAAAGCAGAAAAAAACTGAATCGATGATTTGCACCAAACAGAATTACTCCGGCTATCAATCAGCATGGCTATTGATACAAGAATATGAGGTAACGAATGAACAACAAAGTACCTCAATTTTTGTAAAAAAGTCATATAAAAAAAATGAAAAATATCGGAGTGATTTTATTTCGAAAAGTGACAATCATGATTTTTTAAAAATCCAATGTATCATCACAACCAATTGATTTCACATATATACTTTTATAAATATATGGTTAAAATGAACTACCTATCTGCATATAGATAGAATTCTAATGAAAAGAGTGTGCAACATATAGATGAAATATGGAAAGTTACTTTTTTATTTTAATGAGTCAAGGTATTATTCCGAATGAATTACTGCACATATCAATGACTACGTTAAAGAAAATAATTTCTTAAATGTATTTGAAATCGAAAACATCGAACTGATCATGACTTTTTTACATAAGATTATAGTTCATAGTATTCCAAAAATGACCAAAATCTGTGAGTATTTGCCGAATATCATGTAGATGCTAGAGAATAATATGGAATTATTAAAAATGTCCTTTATAATAAATTGGAAGTGAGAAACCGAAATGTGTTTCAGAGTTAATACTATATTTGCATAATCGATTTGATTACATTACTGTTTTCGGACGATAATACATTGTATTTTTGCCAATTTGCAACATTTTTATTTGAGTTTTTTTACGTCAGAGACAGTAGCATGATCAAAACATTTCGAATTCTGATTCATATTTTCAATTAATTTTGAGGGAATTCAAATTTTTACAATGCATTAAAACTGCATATTTTGTAAATAATAGTGATCCAAATATGAATCATTTTTTCAATAGATCTCAAATTTTCAATTGAAAATCAAATTATGATTTTGCTCAATTTTTATTGTGCTCTATGCTTTGGACTTAGTTATATGGGCCCCATTCAAGAAATGTCAATCAATAATCCAGAAATAGTACAAAAATCCAATTTTATTGGATACAAATATCGCATTATAAACTTAAAAATCGAAAGTGGTGTCAAACGAGTTGAAAATTATGCATTTGAAGATTTTACAATATTAGAAACAATTAATTTATCAGAAAATGTAGAATATTTCAGTAGTTCTGCAACTTTGAATTGCAAAAATTTATTTTCAATCATAGTATCACAAAACAATCCGTACTTTTATAACGATGCTGACATGAACTTGTACACCAAGAATCAATCAGTACTTATAAGAGTTATGCCTAAAAATCCAAAATCAGGTTATCCTAGAAATTTCACAATTCCTTCTAGCGTTACTGTTATCCAACAATATGCATTCGCAAATACAGATATTTTTGAAGTAAAATTTGAGGAAACTTCAAATATATCAACACTTGGAATTTTATCTTTTTCATTGAGTGAGCTTTCATTCATTACTATTCCTTCAACAGTAACATCGATACAGAATCAATCATTTTATAAATGTCATAATTTAGAGCAAGTCACATTTGAGGAAAACACAAATACACAAAAGCAAATTGGATATGAATCATTTTCTTACACATCAATTAAGGAATTTGTTTTTCCTTATAATTGTTATGTCCATGATGATATTTTTAGTCATTGTAAATCCTTAACAAAAATAACAATTCAAGATTCATCCACAGCTATATCTGTCAACACATTCAGTGGCTGTTTGAGCATTACATCTATCTCAACAAATTCAGATAAATATAATTATTCATTAGATCATTTATTCAACGTTGAGAAAACAAATCTTTATTACATTGCACCTCCATCGAATAGGCAGGACTATGTAGATAGTGTTAATTATTCATTGGTTGAAGAATTTTGTAACACAGCTTTTCTTAATAAAAACAATTTGCCAAATACTAATTTTAGCCATTATTGTATAAAAAGTGGTGTAGTTTACGATTTAAATAGTTATAATGTAATTAGTTGCCTAAAATATGTCCAACAAGTTATTTTAGATGACAATTCAAGAAGAATATGTAAGATATGTTTTTTAAATAAGAATATAATTGTTCAGATATCTCAAAATCTCATTTCAATCGAATTTGAAGCATTTTATGAATGTACCGTAAGTTTTACTGAGCAAAGATTTTTCCCGAGTTCCTTGAAATTAATTGAAGCCTCTGCTTTTCAAAATTCCAAGATTTCAAATAATATTTATTTCAATTCGAGTGAAGAGCTTATTATTCAAGATTCTGCATTTGAAAATGCCGTCTTTCAGAATGATGCTAATATTGCTTTTACCAATGTATTAACATCATTAGGAAAAAGATGTTTCTTTGGTGCTATGATAAAAGTGATTTCAATTAATATTCAGGGCTCAATTTCAATGTTGCAGGATTATTCCTTCGCGAATAGCAAATTGATCCAATTAACCATTCCATTTTCCATTAAATCAATTGGAACTTCTGTGTTTGAAAATTGTATAAATTTGACAACGGTCTCATCTGTGACAAGGATAAGTGTTCAATCTCTTGTGATACGACCTATTTTATTTTGTCCTAATATCGAGACGTTTGGTGAATTCGCATTTCTAAATTGCTGTAATCTATGGTCAATAAATATAGGAAGTAGCACCACAGTCAAGTACATTGGATCATATGCATTTCACAATATAACAAATCTTTATAGTGTAACGATTGGATTAACAGATGAAATATTAACAAATGAGACATTCTATAGCCCTAATTTAATGTCATTCAAGATAAATGATAAAAATAAATTTTATTCAACACAAAACAATTGTACATATAACAAAAATAAAACTGTTTTGCTATGGAGTACTCCTTTGATTGATAATTTGATAATTAATAGTAGCACGGAAATAATTTCAGATTATGCATTCTATAATAGAACAAAACTTGATTCAGTTACTTATTCAGACGATTATTCTGCACTTAAAATTGTTGGTCATTGTGCCTTTTCATTCAATCATATAAATTCATTTAGATTTTACAATAATATTACAATATTAGGCAATTTATCTTTTTATATGTGCGAATCCTTAACTTTAATCATTATCCCAGAAGGTTCTAATTTGGAATATATTGGAGACTTATGCTTTTATAAAAATGGATTCAGAATTATATCAATTCCTTCAAAATGTTCTTATATTGGAATGTTTGCATTTAAAGAATCAAAAAACCTGAACACTGTAAATTTTGCGGAAAATTCTCAATGCAAACAAATCAATTCTGGATTTCCTGGTTTTGCGCGTGGTAAAACTTCCAGGAAATCTTACATTAATTGATGTTTTATCATTTCAATATTGTTCCAAATTAGAAAGTATTAATTTAGAGAAACGACCATTAGAGAAAATTGGAAATTTTGCATTCATGTTTTGCACATCTTTAACAGAAATAATAATTCCATCTGCATGTCAGATAATAGGTCAACATGCATTTAGTTCTTCAGGAATTAAGATGATTGATTTTGGAGATACATCTTCATTAGAAATAATTGATTCAATGGCATTTTCAGGATGTAGAAATCTAGTTAATGTACAAATCCCTGCAAAATGCATGTTCATCAATGATCAAGCATTTGCATACTCAGGTCTATCAAATTTGAATTTTGAAAATAACTCAAGGTTAATATCAATTGGTGCAAATTCATTCATTTCAACTCATATTCAGTCTATCATAATTCCATCTTCTTGTAAATCAATTAATGAATCAGCTTTTAAGCAAACACAGTTATTTACGCTTGAATTTGAAGCAAATTCTAATTTAGAGATCATAGATAAATATTCATTTGGTATGACAAATCTTCAGAAAATTCATATACCTGCAAATTGCAAAATTATAAATGATTATGCATTTAATTCATGTATGAATTTGGGAGAAATAACTTTTGAAAAAAAATCAAAAATAACATATATTTCAATTACATCTTTTAATGAATGCGACAAACTAGAAATATTCATGATTCCCGATTCATATCAAACTCTAACTGATATAGTTAAATGTATTCCCAAATCTATTACCAAAATCGTTCTTCCGGACACAAATATTAATAATATCCCCGAAGAATGCTTCAAAGATTTTGAACATCTTGATGAGATTGTAGCAGATGAAAACACATACATTGAAAAAACAGAACAAGGAGCGTTTCGAGGCTTGAAAAATCTCAGACATGTATTTTTTAATTGTACAATTAATTTGGGAGATTATGCATTTGAACAGTGCTCTGGTCTAAATCAGGTTTATATCAGAAAAATTGAAAAATTTGAAAGTGGTTCATTCAATCGCTGTACAAATCTTTATAATGTTTCAATTTGTGAATTCGATGGAACAATCCCAAACGAGTGTTTCAAGTCGTGTGAGAATTTAATCAATTTTAACTCATTAGTTCCTATTAAACATATCGGAAATCATTCTTTTGATAGTTGCCGCAAAATTTTATTAAATATTTCTTCATTAATTTCAATTAAGAGTTTTGGTTTGCATTTATCACATATTGCCGAATTCCCTAAAAATATTGAATATATAGGCGAATCCGCATTTAGTCAATGCATTATAGATGAAACAAATATATCATTCTCAAATAGACTTACTTTAATTGAAGCAAATGCATTCCTTGAAACTAGAGGATTTGATAATGTTATATATTGCGGAAATAGGAAATTTAACAAAAAATATACTGTTTTTGATTCACGAATCAATATATATGTTTCATCTATTTATCCAATTGCGAAGTTCTATGGATTGGATGTGAAAAAGGATAATAGTATAGATGTGTGCTATGTAGCAGACCTATCTCAAGAGATTCCAATATATCGTTTAACTACATTAGATTTGCGTAAATTAAGGCGATGATCTGTATACTAAGTGTTTACATTAAACAATCATGGCATGAAATTCAAATGTCATGTATTTGAGTTTATTAGTAACACATTTAGTTTTTAGAGCGCTAATTTTTCGATATCCGCAGGATTTATTAAATTTATTGTGAATGTTTTTGTCTATATAAACATATTCCGCTCTATACTTAATGATTGATATTTTTGAGAGGTGATTTAAGAGGTCATAAATCATGTAATAACTAAATGAACACAGAATAAATACCCGTTTGATTGATGCCATTATATTAAGCACTATACATATGGTTAACAATTCTATTATTAATAAAAAAAAAAGTAAACAAACAGAATTTTTTAGCATTTTAATGACCAAAATTCTGGTGTGAATGAGTTTGGAATTAATGACAAATGTACAGATGCTGCAGAATTCAATCCGCAAATTGGACATTCATCTGTTACATTTGGCATATGAATAATGCTGCTTTCTTTGCCAGAAAGTTCGTATTCTACATCATCCAAACAATCTTTGTGGAATTGGTGTCCACAAGGGAAAGCAAACACTTGTCCATGTCCTAGGAGCTTTCTACATATGCCGCATTTGTTGGTAATAAGTATTTCAGTGTCATCACCATTCTTTGGATTGTTTTCGATCAATTGGTCAATGAAAGCCTTATTTGTGGCGAAATTATTGTTTAATTGTTCATTATCTTCTTCAATCTGAGATGAAATTGCATTGGCTACATTTGCAAAATCTGAAAATGCTTGATTTTCATGAGAAAATCTTAAATTGTTTGACATATTATCAATTAAATCTTTTTGTTCATGAGCTTCAAGAACTGGCTTTAATAATTGCAATGGAAGACCTTCTACACCTTCAACATGACTCTTGCATTGTAAGAATTCGTAATCCAAACCAAGAATTTTGGAAATTTCTGTTGCTTGAACCCAATCTTCAGAATTTTTAGCACGTTGATAGAGTATAAATGGTTCTTGTATATTTTCTGTATCATATTTGTAATCTAATCTCTGGCAAAGGATGGCATCCAAATTAGATCCTGTATTATTTGTTAATTTTTGAAGTACTTTAAGCTGATCTGATGATAATTTATCTAATATATCAATAATGAACGGAGTTGCAGAAGAACCTACAACTTCGTATACAATTGAAGCAAGTTCTGGAAATTGATAGAGAATAGAGCATATTTGCTTATCAACAAGAGGTGTAGTTTGAAGAATTCTACGTATATCATCCATACTCAATTTGCATTGTTTATAACATGGTATCATTTCGGCAGATAATTCATACGCAGGTACAAATCTCCATATTTCATTCTCTTTTCCGTTCTCGTATAAAGTATTATACAATGTGGTGAATTGAATAATGTGTTTGTTTCGTACTAATGAGTCTAAAAATAGAGGAGCTGCCATTGGAATTTTGTCATCTGAAATTGCTGAGAATTGAGTGAGTAAAAGACGCAAAAATAAGTCAGAACACATCGGATATTGGTGTAATAATGCTGTTGTATTGACAAATGCTTCAAATTGATTTGGAATTTTCATAATTTCATTCAATTTAGCAGGAATTTCGCTAATATCTGGAACTGCAACTGGAGGTGGTGGTGGTGGTTCAGTTTTTGGTGGTGGCGTATTTTTGACCTTTGGTGTTTTTCTTCCCATAGATTTTTAATTTTTTTTACCCCCTTTCTAAATTTTATTCCCCAAAATATTTTTACATGACCCTCAAATAAAAACCGTAAATTTTCTTTTGAGAGGATGAACGGAAAATTTGAGAAAGAGTAAGAAAAGTGACAACAAATTTTTTAATGCTACTTCCCGCTATATTTTTTGCGGTGGCAGCCAACTCAATTCCGTTTTCTTTTGGCGGAAAGTCAAATAATAAAAACACTGATGGCAACCAGAAGGTCTCTTTGCAGCAAGAACAAGCAGCAATAATTAATGGAAAACCTCGAAATACTCAAACACCAAAACCATCCATTACTAAGTTTAGAAAGCTATCGTTCAATCAAGCCGCTAATATCCCGATTGAATTCCCAACTGATACCGAAAATTCAAATAATTTAGCTGATGAAATTAAGAATCAATTAACGTCAACTCCGATGATCGTCTTTTACTCGGTTTTGAGCTTATGTATCATCATTGCAATTGGAATCTTTATGTTTTACAAAGATCCAGAAGATGAAGGTGTCGAAACAACCCAGGATGCTGTCATTGAACATCAACTCCAGGAAGTTTTGGATTCAAAGTTGGAAAATGAGACAATGGTCATTTAATTATGTTATGTTAAAAATTATTTTGTTCGTATTATTTTAAAACTATTATATTTTATATCTATTCTAAAATGCTTAACTTTTTTCCTGTTCGATTCAAAAATATGCTTAAAAAAATTGATGATTTTTAGAATAAGTTAGAATCCTTTGTATTGTTAGATGTATTTTAGCACAATGCATCTTTCTAATTAAAATCTATTTCCAATCTTCCTCTATAAAAGTTATAAAAAACACAATTGATGATCAAGTTGGACTACCTTATAGGATTGAAGCCTAGAACAAGAAAGTAACATCTTCAGAAAATGCTTATAAGAATTACTACATGTATTGGATGGATTCTCGCAGTTGGAACAGAAAAAAATTCTAAATCTAATTCATTTTATATTTTTTATGAGGGAAACATAATGTAGTGATGCTTCTGATTATAATTCTTTGATTAAGAAAAAAATAATTTCGTGAAATTGAAGAATAAACGTCTTTTTTATAAGATTTTGGAATGGAAACTGATGAAGTTATCTATAATTTAAAGAAACTACTTGAAATTTTAAATCCAACAGATAATAGAGAAGTTTCTGAGCCAGTTTCCAAAAAACAGAATCAATATGAAACTGAAAAACCAAATCCGGAAAATAGAGTCAATAAAAAAGCAGATACTAAACCGCAAAATGAAAGCAAACCAAAAAGAAAGAATCAAACTCAAACAAAACCAAAGCAAACTAAACCTAAACGCAATCTTCAAATAGAAAAGAGAAATAGGGAATTAAAATCTAAAGAGAATGAATTGATTTATGCAGAAAAAGATATTTCATTACAAAAATCCTTCTCTTTATGGGTAAAGAAGTTAAAGCAAAATTTACTCAAGAAATCTAAAAGGCCACATCATCATAATTCTCAGAGAGATCATCTTCATTCACACAAATCTCATGGGTCACCTCATTCTCATCATAATTCTAAATCTTCACAAAAACTTAATTCATCAAAATCTCAAAATCATCAACACAGAACAACAGAACAAAAATTTGATGCAACTGTTGAATTTTTGATCAATGCATTCAATCATCCAAAGAAAATTGTAGAATTTGATGATGATTACTCAGAAGAAGAACAAGCTCAGAATTCGCAACTCCAAGAATCATCAGAAGTTTACAGTACTGACAGATCACCAAATCAAAAGACTGATGTCAAAAGACCATCACCAAAATCTAAATCATCACAAAATACTTCGAAAAAATTGTCGAATTCAAGTAAGAAGTCGATGAGTCAGAACAGTGGTAAATCAGAAAAGCGTCGTGGTGTCTTTGGAGAATCAGATTCTGATGACATTGCAGATTTGTATTCAATTCCTGTCAAAAAGAACAATGAGCAGCCAAATCCCAAAGTAAAGAACTTTATTCCAAAAGAAATTGAAGAAGATGAAAGCAATGAGTTCTTCGTTGTTCAATCAAATCGCCATTATTATCGAATTCAAGAAGAGCTAAATGACACCATTTCTGCATACTTTGAAGAAGATGTTCCTGATAGAATTTGCAGACTTGATGATCAGAAGAAGTCAAAAGTCCAAAACAAGCCAAAAGAAGATAAAAAGAAGACAAGCAATATTGAAATAATTGCAAATGAATATGTTGATCAGCTTTCACTTGGATTTTCTTCAGATTCAATGCCCCCAAAGCAAGAAATGAAATCCCAACCAGTCCAGAAACAAGAAAAGCTTGTTAAACAAAAGAATTTAACTCAGTCGATTCCACCAAAGAAAGAGACAAAAGAAATTATTGAAGAAATTCAAAAAGAGGAGGAAGAAATCCATGAAGAAGAAGAATTTATTGAAATTGAAGACTTTAATAAAGAGA
The DNA here is from genome assembly GCF_026262505.1 of Trichomonas vaginalis G3. Lineage (NCBI taxonomy): Eukaryota > Parabasalia > Trichomonadida > Trichomonadidae > Trichomonas > Trichomonas vaginalis. The sequence goes on from NC_067203.1 coordinate 4,953,830, forward strand.
ACATCAACAGTGAAGAAGAAGAGGAAGATAAAGGCAATGAAATTATTAATAACGAAGAAGAAGAATTGACTCCAATTTTCATTGATGATTCGGATGATGATGCTAAACACAACGAAGAAGAAAATGAGAAAGAAGAACAAAAAGAAAATCAGGAAGAAGAAGATCTTCAACATATGTTCGATTTCGATGAATCTGAAAATGAAGAAGAAGCCGAAGCTGAAAATCCGCAAAAACAAACAGTTGAAAAAGTAAATGATTCTAAACCAGAAGATAATAATAAGCAACAGAATATAAAACCAAATGATACTGATAATAAAGAAATTGATAACGAACCTGAAGATGTCGAAAAAGATGATTCAACTGAAAAAGAGATATTCCAGGATAAGCAACAGAATGTCAAGCCTGAAAATAACAACACACAAATGACAAAAGCCAAAGATGATAAACAAGTAACTACAGAAGCTGCTGACAAGAAACCTCAAGAATCTAAGCCAATTCCCGATGTTAAGGAACAAGCACCGAATAATACAGAAGTTTCTGAAGAAAACAAATCTTCTTCTAATGAAAATCCTTCACAAAATAAATCACAAGACGAAAATAATGCCAAAGAAATAGAGACTGAAAATAAAGTGATAGATGAAGATGAAGAATTTGAAATCATTTCAGATTCTGAACCTGAAAAAGTTGACAAGGATGCGACAGTAGATAATCAGTTAAATAAGGATTCTTTTGAAGTTTCGGATGATGATAAAGTAGATATAGTTATAGAGACGGATAGTAAAGAAGAAAAGAAAGAAGATGATGAAATAAAAGATGATTTCGAAAGTGATGGAGAAATTCATATTTCTGACGAAGAAAAGAAATCAGAAGAGAAAGAAGATTCAATTAATGTTTCTTCATTCTTATCAGATGATTTCGAAGATGTAGAAAAACAAGTTAATAATCAAGAGGAAAAGAAGCCTGAAGATAATAAGACAGAAACAAAGGATGATTCTAAAGGTGAATCTTTTTCGGACTTCGAAGATCCTACATCAGATATTGTAATTTCAGATGACTTTACGGACTGATAACTACTAATGAATTTTGTATAATTTTTTGTTTTGTTTTGTTTAATTTAAATTAAATTATTGTTTTGTTAAAAATACTCTTAAAAACTCACTGCCCATATTTCATTTGGATTAATACATGATTTTGGTTTTAATATTTAAATTTCTTCCCGAAAGAATTCAAAAATTACAATGGATAAAAAGATCATATTGTTTTGGTGATAGTGGTAGGATATATTAAGATATTTTGTTTACTTTTTTTTTCTTGGAGTCGTGAAATCTTATGCTCTTACTTTTATTTATTGGATTCTCGATTTCGTGGACCCCATCTTTTCATCAAGCATTCGCATCATACTATGCTAAATCACATTATCCGAATTTAACGAAATCTCAATATGAAAGTTTCATTCTTGGAGCAATGTACGCGGATGGTGTAAATAAAACAATATCTCATAAGGTAATACCTATGGTTAAAAAGATTAATTCTGTCACAAATCAAAGCAGCGATTTATATTGGTTTTTGCTTGGCATTTTCAATCATATTGCTATTGATACATTTGCACACGCTGGATTAGAAAACTCATTTATTGTACCAAAAGGCTTAAAGCATCACTTATCAGAAATTGCAACTTGTTCTTGGGCACAACACCATATGAAAACAAGATATTTCACTATACCAAGCGATCTTAAAGACCAAGTATCCGAAATTGGTATTAGTTTTAAGAGTAATTTCAGATATTTGTATCCGATTTGTTACTTTTTTGCAAAATTTATTCCTGCTCATTGGCTTTTCCCATTTATTCATAAGAGTCCATGCAACATCAAGTCTTATAAAGAAGCAGATTGCATGTTTCGGAGACATCTTGATGCAATGGTGAAAGCAGCTGAGAAAATCATGGCTTTATCGCATGATTCTACTTTAACACAGTTTGGAGTTAAGACAATTGTTTATGGTTATTTGAATAATATTCAATGTTGTTCAAAATCAGATGTTTTGGCTGAAATTAATGCTACCTTTGCAATTCACAATTCCAGATCTGAGCAATTATTAGATGATCGCCGTGTTTCTTTATAATATTAGATTTTATATTTGTATTTGTTTTATAAACATGTATATTTTATCCAGACATCAAAATAAATTTATAAGACAATATTCATTTTGTTTCTTTCACGCTTCATGAGCATCATTTTTATTGTCTCTAAATTTTCTTTTTTCAAGGGGATGGATTTGTTTGCCTTCAATGTAATTATACTAATTATATGCATGAGCCCATATTGATACACATTGCCTTATGAAATTCCTATAAACTTAATGTTATATGTTTTTGTTTCTTAAATTTTAAAGTGTCCGTTTCCTTAAAACTGGAACTTACTGAGACCTTAAACTTGAAAATTCGATGCTATTGTATTTCCCAATTTCGATATTTTATCGATAAAATAAAAATTTCAGAAATATTCTTATCGAAAATAGGCTATTGATTGTTTATAAAATAGCATTATGCATTTAAGAAATGAAAAGTATTGATTTGTTTCAACTACATCTTAATAAATAAGTGAAAATATGATAATATCGTTTCAAACTATAATATAGCACTTCAAAGTTACGATATCTGATATTGCCTTAATTATTTTTGCCCAATATCACTTCGAATTATATCCTGTATTTTTCAAATTGTGGAAAAAAAAATTGAAAAGTGGAAAAAAAATTGAATTGTGTACAAAATGAGTGTAGTAACAATTGCTAGTACATCTTTTCTTTAAATTGATTCAAATATTGTGTGGAAATTTATTTTGTTGGATATTTTATTTGGTAATTTAAATTTTCTAATGTTTAATCAAGACAGCGAAGGAAATAAATATTGTGAGTTGCGAAGCACATATGGATATCATATCGATTCATATAATGCATTATATCAGTTAAATGTGGAAAATAACGAAGAATTAAACTCAATTTACAAAATGATCAAAACAAATTTGATTGAATCAAAGAAATATCCCCACAAAAGATTGTAAAAGATATTTTAAAAATCATTCCATATAATTACCGCTATTCAAAGTCATATTTGAAACTTGCAAAACTCATTTATGATGATTATCACCTTAACGAGGTTAGCGACATTTTATTTATTTCTAACGACTTATTTTATAAAGAATATGGAATTAAATTAGACACATCTAATGGTTTCGAATTTACCAAAGATGAATATCTAGATATAACTTTTGAAAATACAATTCACCGAGCAATTATTGATAATGACAAAGAAAGATTTATATGCTTCACAGAACAAGAAGGATTTGATGAAAAACAAAAAGTTAAAAGTTGTTTGTATCCATTTTCTCCATCTGGTTATTCATTACTTGAGTTATGTTGTTATCATGGAGCTGTTGATTGTTTCAAATTTTTAAGAACAAAATTTAATTCAGAAATAACTCAATGTTGTCTAGAATTTTCATTTTTAGGAGGAAATCAAGACATCATGGGTGAATGTTTGAAAAGACAAAAACCAGATTTTGAATGCATGAAATATGCAATTATTTCACATAACATTGATTTTGTTTCATTCTTGATGAATGAATACAATATAAAGATTAATTTAGATAGTTGCATCACTTATAATAATCTTGAAGCATTTTTTGTTTATTTCGATCAGCCAAATGATTTTAACTATTTCTTCCATGATAGGAGACTAATACCGTTTTTCACAGAGTATACACTTTTTTCACGGACCACTATATGCTTTATTTATTCAACAATGTTCAATATTCCTTCTCTTTGCGAATATTTCCTTTCGCATGGTGCAGATATTAATGAAAAAGAAAAGCATGGATATACAGCTCTTCATTGTGCTGTAAATAATAATAGTAAGGAAATGTGTGAACTTCTTCTTTCACATGGTGCAGATATCAATTCAAAAGATAAAAATGGATGTACAGCTCTTCATTGTGCAGTAGCTAACAATAGTAAGAAAATATGTGAATTTCTTCTTTGTCATGATGCAAATATCAATGAAAAAGATAAATGGGGATATACAGCTCTTCATTGTGCTGTAAATAATAATAGTAAGGAAATGTGTGAATTTCTTCTTTCACATGGTGCAGATATTAATTCAAAAGATAAAAATGGATGTACAGCTCTTCATTGTGCAGTAGCTAACAATAGTAAGAAAATATGTGAATTTCTTCTTTGTCATGATGCAAATATCAATGAAAAAGATAAATGGGGATATACAGCGCTTCATATTGCAGTAAATTTCGGATATAAAGAAATTGTTATGCTTCTACTTTCATATGAAATCAATATTAAAGAAGAAGATAACAGGCACAAAACTGCATTTCAATATGCTAAAAGAAATAGTGAAATTGAGGAACTTTTTCTTCTATTTTATCCAAACATTAAAACAAATAGGATAAATAAAGAAAAAACAGATCGAAAAGCTTTCTTTTCTCTATATAATGAAGATGACGAGGATTTCATAGATAATTATAAATTTTCTTGAAAAAGCATTATCTGTTTCTCTACTCTATCAATGTATAACAATGTGTGCAGAAGAAGATGTAAGGATGTCATTTTGATTAATATGTACATGTATATATTAAGGGAGGCTTCCGACCAGAAAGCTCTCTCAATTTTTTGTGATGTTTACACCAAAAGTGAGATTCGTTAAGCGTTTTTCTCGTTGAATATTGAGTTTCCCGGATTTTGAGTTATTCATAAAGCTCCTCTATATTATACCCTATCTACTGATATGATTATTTTTGAAAAATCTCTTAAATCGACCTGCACTGAATTTTTTAGGGAAAATTCGAAATTTTCTAGGCCTTTTCTGTAACATTTTTTTACGGAATAAAATCCGAAAAATAATTTTTTGAAGAATCATTTGGGTAGAATACTTATCGAAAATTATATTTATTATAATTTTGGTCGATAAAAATAAGCGGATTCAAAACTGGCAAAAACCCTTTCGGCAATTTGTGGACGATTCCGAACCCCCTCATTTTTGAAATTTAATAAGAAAAATAGAATCTTTATTAAATATAGATTTTAAAAAACTTGGTTATAAATTACGAAATTTTCTCACTTGGGCTAAAAAGTGACAATTTGGTCGGAAGCCACCCTTAATTGTTCCAAGATTTTAATCAAAATGTCTGATGAAATTCATGAAAAAACCATTGCTCTCCTTAGAATGCAGAATCCTGATGAATCCATGAAGCAACTATATGACTTAATTCAGGCATATGATGATTTTCCATTAGTTTTATTCAATATTTTAGGAGATACAAATTTAGAAGACAACATTCGTTTTGTTTCTTTAACAACTTTATGCAATATGGCAGTTAATTACACTGACTGTATCAGCGAAGACTACTATGATGCATTCAGTCAAACAGCTTTTGAAGTTGCTTCGTCAATCTTCCTCGAAAGCAAGGAAAAGTTTTCAATATTTGCAGCAAGACTTATTTGCAATATAATTTATTATATCACATCAGATTATACTGATCAATTTCTCAATTTAATAGAAAATCTTTACCAAAACGAAAAAACAGTAGATTCAGCATTAGACTGTTTGATAGAATTCCAAAAGTTAGCAATGACATTGCCAGTAGAACTTCTTAGTCCCCTTTCTGAACTAATCACTTCGAATTTACAAAATCATGCTCTCGAAACTATACTTTACTATATAGAAGACGATATGCAGTATCTCATGGAGCATGCGTTACCTGTCATATTCGAGAACTACAGCTCATTTGACATCACAGGACTTTCATTTGCCGTTGAAATATGCACATACTGTTACATCAGGACATATGATGAGACATGTGCCGAATTCATAGCAAATGCGATCACATCTGACCAAGATGTAATCGCAACTTCATGTATTGACAAGTTATACGATGAATCATCCGGACTTTATCTACAACCAATCATAATCGATGCATTACTCAAACGCATAAGTATACCAAATCCGGATCCTCTTATAGATGATCTCTGTACATGGTCACAAGAGATACTAGTTACAACATCAAAAACTAATTGGGGCCAAATGAAGGATCAGGTGCTTTCTTTCATTGAAGAAGTAGATGATTACGCATATAAACTCAGATTACTTTATTGTTTCTTACCTGTTATGTCTAATTCTCATGAATTTTCAGAATTCATTATCCAAAGTTTGGAAACAGAAGCCAGAGGTGATGGAATATGTGCATTAGTTGCATTATCTCATTCTTGTCCTTCTGTTCGTGAAGAATCCATTGATTTGGTCCTACAATTGGCTACAGATGAAGATTTTTATGTTCAAAAAATGTCATTTTTCGCTTTAGGTGATTTTTTTAATGGAGAATTCAATGCAAGTGAAGAAAGATTGTTTAGAATGATCGAGATATACGAATGTAATGATGGTGAAAATAGGATAAGCGTTGTTTACCTTCTAAGAATGTTTGTTTTAAGGATGGAAGTTTTTCATTCATCTTTATTTGGTTCTTTCTTTGAAAGTATATTAGAAATAACTATTTGTTCATATACAGATATTAATTTGTACGTCGAATATGTTTATTTAGCTTCTGAAATGATTTCTAAGTGCGATGTTCCTTTTTGTGATGAAATTGCAAACATCGCAATGCATTTCTCCGAAGTATTGAAGAATTCTGATGATGAAGACATTTTGGCTTCTTGTATCGAAATATTAATGTCTATTTCAGGCCATTATCCAGAAAATATATGTGAAAGTGATATACCACTTAGAGCTACACTCATTGCAGTAGAATTTATAGGTCATGGAGAACTTGAAGCCAATTTTTGGAAATTAATTTCTCAAATGATCAAAAATTCTCCACCAATATTAAATCAATGTGGGGATTCTATCATTGAAAAAGCGCAGCATGAGTTTTCTTTTTCAAAGATAAAATCTTCTGAAATTATATCAGAAATCCTTCTTATAATGGTTGAAAGTATGAATCTCGATGTTGTTGAATACTTTTGTCGTGCATGTGCTAGTATTATTAGTGCTGCTCCAAGTCATAACATGATTTTTAACAAGTTGTTTACATCTTTGAAGGATATTCTTGTCAAGAACTATCGTTATATAGAAGATATTATGTTATTTTAATAAAAAATATATGTTTGTATGTATTAATATATAAATTTAGTATAAACTTCATATTTCAAAAGGTGTATTTTTGTGAAAATAACAACACTTGATAGAATTTCAATGTGCTCTCAAAATCATAATTACAGAAAGAATTATATTGAAAAGACTAAAAAATGCATATCATACAACCACGATAACATTGTTGATGACTCAAATTTGGGCGTTTAATATTCAGAAAAAAAATGAGAGAAAAATTTGACAATTCTCTCACAAATAACGTATATTTTTGTGACCATATTGAAACTTTTTCGAGCGCTTTATAACAAAAATACAAATTTTGCAGTAGAATGCAAACATTTTGACACCTTATTGACTTCATTCAAAAAGTGTAATACTGATAAGAATTTGTTTTAAATTTCCAAAAAAATTCAATCAAATTTTATTCTGATGAATAAAATTTCCATAATTCCAAATGTTGGTTGCATTTCGTGCGCTTCCATTTTTAATACTTCTGCTTCTATTTTTTTATGGCCATTTATTTAAAAAACATGCATCAAAGTCGTTCACAAGTATGATTCAAAATATAAACAATGGAAATCATTTCAAATCATTCCTTTCTCAGCAACCAATGATTTCTTATTTTCTAATTGAGGAAAAACATCTCGGATGCGATGAGGACATTCTTCAAAATAAAGTCAGATACAATTTTAATTATGGATCATGGGAATTACAGTCGATCAACATTCCAAATGAAGAAAATCAAACAGTTGTTTATCGATTGAAAGAAAAGTACATATTAAACGAGGAAACAAAGGAAAGTTTAAATAATTTTTATGAAAACACAGTTAGTAATAAAATAAGCATATCTGATCGAATTATAAGCAAAGAATCTGACGAACGTTTAGTTTGCTTTAACAAAAAGAATTCAAAGATGATCAATTTCTTGACAGGCAAATATGGGCAATATTTATATACAATCTTAGATGCATTTAATTGGGGTATAATTTATGAAAATTTGTTCATTAAACAAGCTGATAAATATGTTGAAATTTTGGTTGAAAAGAAGATTTCAATGAATGAAGCAGAGTTTCAATATAAATTCAATAAAAATGCTCCTGGAATAAATGATCTGCTCCCTGGATCGGAATATGATGGTATTATTAAACCTAAAGGAATTGTAGTGATTTTTTTGTTGCAACTCTTATGGTGCTTAACAAATGTAAAAAAAGAGTGACTTTCTAGACGGAGCGAAACAATGTCTCAAAAGTGACCATATTTTGGAATTCATGTAATTCTAAATTTGTTGGTTTGAATGAATCACAAGATTAAATTTGAATATACAAGAATTGTAAAATAAACACTCAATCCAATAAAATAAACAGCTATTTTTATAATATAGAACTAATAAATCGAATCATGTTAATGAGTTTCACAAAGAACTTCTATTGATATTTGTAAGATTTGCTACAATGGGAAATACCTCTTCACTATGCAGCATTAGGCAAAAATTAATGAAAAAGATGGAAACGGAAAAACACCCTTCATTTAGCAGATGATTACCGTATAGAAACAATTGATCTTCTTATTTCACATGGTGCAAAAATTAATGCAAAAGATAATAATGAGAAAACAGCTATTCAATGTTCAATATGCGGAAAGGATTCACCTTCAGATCGCATAATAATAATACTGTTTTCCAATATGATCCACAAAAAATTGGAACTGCATTCGGAATTTTATATTTTGGGTATTGTAACCTATTCATTATAAAAAAAGTATTTTCATATCTTACAAGTAAATAATATAAAAAAATTATTGTTCTGAATTGACACACTGTCATTAAATCTTTCCGTTGGATATTCTTAGTGATTTTTCCATATTTTTTCATCTTTTTCTTTGATATGCGCCATGTGAAATAAGTAGATCGACTATTTCTTCACCATTAATTCTTGCAGCACGATGAAGAGCAGTTTCTCCATCTTTATCTTTTGCATTGATATTTGCACCGTGTGAAATAAGAAGTTCCACTATTTCTTTACTATTATTACTTGCTGCATAATGGAGCGCTGTTTCTCCGTAATTATCTTTTTCGTTGATATTTGCGCCATGTGAAATAAGAAGTTCAACTGCTTCTTTACTATTCTCACATGCTGCATAATGAAGAGCTGTACATCCATTATTATCCTTTTTATTGATATTTGCACCATGAGAAAGTAAATATTCGCAAAGGGATGGAATATTGAACATCGTAGAGATAATAAGGCATTGATCAACATCATTAGTTTGATCGAAATATACTAAAAATGTTTCAAGATTATTATGCCAAACGCAAGCACGTAAATAGATCTTCATATCGTACTCATTCACCAAGAATGTAACAAAATCAATGTTGTGTGAAATAATTGCATAAATCATGCAATCTTGATTTGGTTTTTGATATTTCAAACATTCGCTCATGATCTCTGGATTTCCTCCTAAAAATGATAATTCCAGACATGTATCAGTCACCTTTGAGTTAAATTTTGTTCTTAAAAATTTGAAACAATCAACAGCTCCATGATAAGAACATAATTCAAGTAATGAATACCCATAGAAAGATTGCGGATATAAGCTACTTTTTAGTGTTTGATTTTGATCAAATCCATCTCTTTCTGTGAATACAATGAATGATTCTAAGTCATTATACATAATTGCTCTGTAAATTGTCTTTTTTGTATGAATTTCGAGATTTTCAAATTTAATTTTTTCAAAAAAAGAGTCGGATGTGTTTAATTTAATTCCGTATTCCTTATGAAACAGGACGTTTGAAACGCTTTCAATATTTTTGACCTCTGTAACATTATAATCATCAATTGCATGTTTGGCAAGTTTCAAGTATGACTGTGCAAAACGGTTATTATACATAATAATATTCAAAATATCTTTTATAATAATTTGGGGGAGATATTTCTTTGAATCAATCAATTCTGTTTTGATCATTTTGTAAATCGAGTTTAAATCTTCCTCTTTTTCGGTTTTTAACTGATATAACGCATTATATGAATCGATGTTATATTTATAGATATTTTGCAGTTCACTGAATTTATTTGGATGAATGTTTTGATTAAATTCATCATGCTTAGGTATATTATCAAATAAAATGTTTTTGGAATCATTTTCGACTATACAATTCTTATCATGTCATACATGAACCTAATCAAAATTCATACATTAATGCCAATATAAGGCTCAATGTGCGCAAACTTCGTGTGTGTAAAAATATTGCAAAGCAGGTATGTCTTCTGCATCAGGTATTTTTTTTTCTAATTATATTGAAATTGTTGTCAAGACTATGGATGGAAATCTTCTTTTCCTAGGGGAAGTGAATTCAATACAATTATCATTTTGTTGGACATAATAGATTTTTCATATATGAAATTATCGATCTTAATCATATCCCTAATTGAAAGTTGTAAATCACTGTATACAAACATCACGAATTGCATAACCTATATTCGGATATGGCCATTACAAAGGAATCCAATCTAGAAATGTAAAATTTCAAATAATTTCATAAAATAATAAAAAACATTCTATTTAGGTCATTTATTTGATCATACTTGCCTCATAAGAAAGGTTTACAGCGAAATTGTAAGAGTTTGCATCTTTGCTTGATCTGAATTGATTGATTATAGTTTTATCATAATATTCAGGTAGTTTGGAAATCCAAATATTTTGAAAAATTCAAATATCTTGAGCACTCTGAGCGGAACCGATGCCATTTCAAAATTAACAAAAAGATCCTAAATAATTTGCGATAATAAGAAATTAAATGGTGTAAAATTGTTTGATACATACGTTGACAGCAAATTCTGAATTCTCGGCCATTTTTGGTTGTGTTACTTTGATCGGAGATTTTAGATGATCGCAAATGCATTGAATCTATTTGCGATCTCTCATCTAACTATAATGGTCTCTATGTCGTTGATTGAGATGATTGGATTTGTAGACTCAATAATCATAAAAAGTAAAAATCAATTTTGTGATGGCTCTATAACTAAAAGTAAAAATTAAAAAATAGATGAATATCATAACAAATACAAATTTACATAATCTAATTAGTGGCGTAAAATTAAATTACAACAAAATTGCCTACCAAAGAAGTCCTGTAAAGCCTTTGAAATTGTGCAACCTTTGAACTGATTTATCTTTGGAGTTATCGTCTATTTCTGGTTGCTCTGTTAATAATTGAGGTTCAATTTGCTTATTTCCTGAGAAAAATGACGTTCTTAATATGCTGCGATTAAACAAATTGGATATTGCATTGCCACTCGCAAATTCATGAATTGAAGGTAAAGAAAATAATCGGGGAGTTGTTTTTTCGACTTTTTTCTCTTCCTCAGGAGGTTTCTGTACTAATTCTTGTTTTGGAACTTCTGGTTCTGAAGCATCATTTGGTTTTGGAGGTCCAATATGAAAATGTTGAGCGAAAGCTAAACCTTTGCTTACAAGTTGAGACCACCTATTTTTAATGTTTGCAGATGAACGCCGAGGGAAGAACTGAGCTATGTGAATCCATTTTTTCCCGAATAATTTCTGTTTTTCGATTAAAAGTTGATCTTCTTGGGGAGTCCATTTATCGTTGGCCAATCCAGGAGCAAGGTAGTTAATATATCGTTCTCGACACTGTCTTGGAGATCTGGTCCCCATTAAAGAAGAAATGGTTTTCCAGTCTTCAGAATAGGCCATAACGAGGTTGTGTAAACGAACATCCTCCTCTGGGGTAAATACATTGCGTTTCAGTTTTACCTTATGGTTGCCTTCTTCACCCATATACTTTTAAAATTAGAATATTCAAATAGCGGACGATTTTTAAATTTTGAATAAATCAATGAAAAACAAGTTATAGGCTTGCGGGTTATCACTGACTTGTGCGATAATTCAACTTATTTTGAGGAGTGTAATTTATCGAGACATTCAAATTTTCTATTTGAAAATCTATATCCTACATTAGAAGATTATCAAAATTATTATATTTTTAACAAAAATTTTTTCGATCATTGATTTTATAAATTCAATTTTTCAAATGTATTACAAGTAATAGGATTATATTTCAAAGTAGATACGATTATATTTAATTGAATATAAACGATTCTGAATTCTATTACCTTATAAAAGTGGCAATTTATTTCCCTCTTTCTGGTCTCAAAGGAAAGGAAATAAATAGAAATAATTTAATTTTCATGATCAAAATGATGTTGTATGAGCATTTTAGTAGTTAACATTAGTTAACGATTAGGATAGAAGTGATTCCACCTTGACCCCCATTCATGGGTGTTAGAATTCATACTACAAATGCAGTGTCCAATAGCAATATTATTCCTTATATTAGTTTAAAATTCTATCACTTTTTGCTCTCAATTATATTGGAAATGAAAATGAAATATGATTTTATCGAGTATTTTTTATAATATATCAAAAATTATAATTAAATGTTTATTAAATAAATCCTAATTATAAATATTTATTAATTTTAATTCAAAATTTTGAATATCAAGGAGATATAGTTAATTTCAAGAAAGATGATAAGAGATTTTATCAAGTCTTTTGGAAAAGGGGAACTTCGTCGACAACAAAGGTATCGACCAAAATTGTTCCCGTTGTGCTTGGCATATGAAGTATAGTAATAGTGTGTATGGACTCATAGAATGACTTGTGTTTGATTTTGTTACATTCTTAATGAATGAATAGAATTTAAATATCAGCTTTGATTCTTGCGTATAAAAGAAGTAGTAATAAGCAGCGACCAATATTTGCAAACATATATTTAGTAAGTTCTAACTAGCTTATACAATGGAGTATGCTCCCGGATACAACAATCATATGATCTCATTTTATAATTTACTCCAAACATTCACAAAACAATGGCAGGTAAGTATCAAAAACATGAATTGCTAAAATCATCTTCAAAATATCAATAATATGAATGTTTTGTTTACACTCTGAAATAGTTGGAATAAATATGTTGATACTGAAGTAATTCGTATTTCGACAAAGAAATGGTCTACTTTCCTTGTCTTTTATCGGATGTTTCAAAATTTTTGAAATTTCCACTCAAAAGATAAGGAATGTGGACCTTTCTTTGAAGTGCTTTCGTGGTATGAACGATAAAGTATATTATCTTTTGTTTTTGAATCAGATAGCATTTATATTTCGAAAGTCAGACCCAATAACAGATAGTGATAAACTTTTGCATGCTTATATTTGTAAATTATGATTTCTTAACATAGGGACAATATCATTGTTGCGGAAGAACAATTAAAAGCCTTAAGAAATAGAAAATCGACAAAAAAAGGATCAAAAAGTTATTTTTTAATTTTTAATTTTTTTTTAATTTTAATTTTATTTTTTAAAAAAATCGTGCAGCTTTACATGTCACTTTGTGAAATCGTAGCACCATGTGAAACAAGAAAATCAGCTAGGCCAGTGCGGTACTTTTCTCTTGCAATGTCAAGAACTGTTTTTCCATCTTAATCTTTTTCATTAATATTTATACCATGTGAAATAAGAAGTTTGGCTGTATCTTTATCATATTGGTTTGCTGTACAATGAAGAGCTGTTTTTCCATTATTATCTTTTTCATTGACATTTGCACCGTGTGAAATAAGAAGTTCGGCTATTTCTTTACTATTTCTTCCCGCTGCTTTATGAAGAGCGGTTTCGCCATTATTATCTTTTTCATTAATATTTGCACCATGTAAAATTAGAAGCTCAGCTATTTCACTATAATTATATTGTGCTGTTTCATGAAGAGCGGTTTGGCCATAATTATCTGTTTCATTGATGGTTGCACCATGTGAAATAAGAAGTTCGGCTGTTTCTTTATTATTAGAAGATGCTGCTATATGAAGAGCGTTTTCTTTATTTTTATCTTTTTCATTGATGTTTGCCCCATGTGAAATAAGAAGTTCGGCTACTTCTTTACTATTAAATTGTGCTGTTTCATGAAGAGCGGTTTGGCCATAATTATCTGTTTCATTGATGGTTGCACCATGTGAAATAAGAAGTTCGGCTGTTTCTTTATTATTAGAAGATGCTGCTATATGAAGAGCGTTTTCTTTATTTTTATCTTTTTCATTGATGTTTGCACCATATGAAATAAGAAGTTCGGCTACTTCTTTACTATTAAATTGTGCTGCTTTATGAAGAGCGGTTTGGCCATAATTATCTGTTTCATTGATGGTTGCGCCATGTGAAATAAGAAGTTCGGCTGTTTCTTTATTATTAGAAGATGCTGCTTTATGAAGAGCGGTTTGGCCATAATTATCTTTTTCATTGACATTTGCACCATGTGAAATAAGAAGTTCGGCTATTTCTTTACTATTATTTTGTGTTGCTTTATAAAGAGCGGTTTCTTCATCATAACCTTGCTCATTGACATTTGCACCATGCGAAATAAGAAGTTCGGCGATTTCTTTATTATTAGAAAATGCTATGTAATGAAGAGCAGTATCATCATTATCATCTTTTTCATTGACATTTGTACCGTGTGAAATAAGAAGTTCGGCTGTTTCTTTACTATTATATTCTGCTGCTATATGAAGAGCGGTTTCTTTATTTTTACCTTTTTCATTGATGTTTGCACCATATGAAATAAGCAGTTGGGCGATTTCTTTATTATTATTAAATGCTGCTTTATGAAGTGCGGGTTCTCCATAATTATCTTTTTCATTGACATTTGCACCATGTGAAAGGAAGTATTCGCATAGGGATGGAAGACCAAATGTGATTGAATAAATAAAGCATCTGTCGACATCATTAGTTTGATCGAAACGAACTAATAATGATTCAAGATTATGATATTTTTCGCAATCATATAAAACGACATTCATATCGTATTCATTCACCAAGAATGTAACAAAATCGATGTTGTGTGAAATAATTGCATATTCCATGCAATCTGCATCTGGCCTTTGATCTTTCAAACATTCATTCATGATCTCTGGATTTCCACCTAAAAATGAAAAATGAAGACATTTTCGAGTTATTGGTGAGTTAAATTTTGTTCTTAAAAACTTGAAACAATCAACTGCTCCGTGGTAACAACATAATTCAAGTAATGAATATCCTCTGGGATTAGGTGGATATAAGTAGCTATGAAGTTTTTGATCTTTATCAAATCCTTCTCTTTCAGTGATTGCAATGAATGCTTCTATGTTGTTATTCATAATTGCTCTGAAGATTGGATTTTCTAAAAAGGTTTTGAGTAATTGTTCTGTTTCTTCTGTTTTGCTCAATTTAATTCCGTATTCTTCATCAAAAAGAACCACAGAAAGCGTCGGAATATCAGGTACCGTCGTTACGTGAAAATCATCAATAATGAATTTTGCAAGTTTCAAGTATGACTTTGTATAGCGGTTATTATAAGGAATGAAGTCCAAAATATCTTTTACAAGATATGCTGGGCGATATTTCTTTGAATCAATAAGTTCTGTTTTGATCATTTTGTAAATTGAGCTTAAATCTTCTTCATTTTCCGTTTTTAACTGATACAATGCAGCATATAAATCAATGTAATTTTTGTTGACACTTCACAGTTCATTGTATTTCTCTCGACGAATGTCTTGATTGGACATTTAAAAATTTTAAAAGTCCGAAATCGGCATTTTACCTCATTAAATATCTTTTTAATCCATTATAAGAAAATAATTCCATGCTAAACATGTTGAAAACAATGTACACAAAGATTTCGGAAATAACACTAAAAAAACAAAATATATTTGCATTCTATTAATGTGGCCGTTTCTGGATGATAAACCCAAAATCTGGGGAGGGTTCTTGGGGAAAAAATAATCTTGTCTTAAAAGCAGGGAAATAAATAAAAATAATTTAATTTTCTTAAGGGTGCACACGAGAGGATCATGTAAACTTCAGAATTTAGAACCTTATTTTTATTGCATATTCATCGAGAAAATAAACTAACGAATCCCTCAAAATTGAGAGGGTAATCCTCCTCCTCTCAAATAAACGTACATACGGGTGCACCCTTAATCAAAATGATGTTATATGAGCATTTTAGTAGTTAATATTAGTTAACGTTAAATAAAAATTCAAACCACTTTTTTAAAAGCAATATACTTGTTATTTAATAGTACTCGTGAAAACCTTCAAGAATATCATAAATGCATCTTTTGAGTTCTCATATTATCAAAGAAGAATTCTCTTTATTAAATCAGATGTCTTATAAGTCTTTACAAAAACAAAATACATTCAATATTATATTCAAAATAACACATAAAAGTTGAATCATTATTAAGAATAAGAAAAAAAACAAATAATAGCTTTATTCACTATCTTCAGCGTGCTGACTTTCATCTGCAGTTTCCATTGATTCGGTTGCAGCTTCATCATTTTGTTGATTTTGATCTTCATCATCATTTATTTTATTTTGATCATCATCATGCGGTATATTTTCTGTAGAATGTCCCGATCGATTAAGTTCTGGCGGTCTATTTGCCAAATGTTCATTTAATTGAGTTACTGCAGTTTCTAGTTTTATTTTTAGTTCTTCATCATGAGAATTTGGTTTCTGTTCGTATTGTTTTTGTGTCAATGTAGCAATATCGCATGCCATGAATGTAATCATCGAATTCTCCCCATTAAATAATTTAGCATTTTCGTATATTAGTTTAACATCATCAACAAAGTCCTTTGCTGTTTTATATTCATTCGAATGAAGTTTTTTCTTGATTGTAGATAAATCAATTGGATTTTTAACAATTTCCAAATAATTAGGGGCGCCATCTTTAATTGGATCGACTGGAGCTCTAAACTTTGTTGTTAAAGGCCACTTCATCAACTCGCCTAGTGTTTTAGAACACCATTCATGATCATATGTTCCTGTGCTCATTGAAAAAATGGCAAAAATAAAATGTTTTTAAATGTTTTTTGCACACAATTCAATGATATAATAACGTGATTTAATCGCATGAAGTTCTATTTTAGATAAAAGATAAGGAATCTAATAACAATGAATTGTAAGTTATCATTACACTATTAACGCATATGCTTCATAAAATTTAATATAGAATCGCTGATTCATCTATAAATGAAATTTTAACAAATTGGACATGCTTTTAGCATGCATAGAATTGTATGCTAAACATAAAAGCAGCCACTCAAATGTTAGCAACAATGAGGGTGAAACAGATTTATGAAGTTTATATAATATTATTGCAAAGCTTAGTTTTGGGGAATTAACTAGTTTTATTACAGCAGAAACACTAAGATAAGGCTATTTTTAATAATTTAAAGATATCAAACATTCTGCTTCAGTTTAACTCACTAATTCAAAATCAATTTATGAAAGATGCCGTCATTTAAGACGTCATGGAATATAATATGAAAGTATGTTAAAATTTATGTGGACAAAACTCTCGGCGTTTAATTTTGAACCTTACTCAGAATGTTTCCTGCATCAGCAAAAAATTTAAGGGTGCACACGAGAGGATCATGTAAACTTCAGAATTTAGAACCTTATTTTTAGGCATTATCTTGGCTACCTATTTAGGCTCGAAAAGCAAAAAATATCAAAAAATACAACTTGACTCCATTATGACCCTTTCATGGAGGTAGTTTTTATCCGCTAGTATTTTCCCTTTAAATCTCTTTACAATTCGAAATCAAATTCAAAACTCAGTAGAAGAAAGGAAGAATCGACTTACTACGGTTGTAATACGAATAAATACATATATTTAATTATTTTTATTTACATAATAATTGTTTGAAGCTCATATTCCATCAAATTTTTAAATAAAAACATTAAAATGTTGAAAATGTTCATATATTTTAATAGGGTTTTGGCACTTTATTGAGGAATTACTACATACATGGTCGAACTGAACTTGATATTTTGAAATTTAAATTATTTATCAAAATTAAAATTTAACTTGAAATTTATAATTATTTAGTCATATTTTGCATAATTCTAAGTAGATTTTGTAAAAAATCAAGAAAGAAAAAATTTAACGTGCTTTATTTTTTCTTTTTTATAATAATACATATTATTATATAATTAACATATTCATAATGTTTCACCCTTTCAAAAATATAATCCTCCTCCTCTCAAATAAACGTACATACGGGTGGCCTCTTTTTTCAAAAAATTAAAATTTGAAATTTTGGGCTCAAATATTAGAGATTTTTTCAACCTTCAACGATATATGTTGTCTATATCAGACCTCCTTTCTTTTTGATACTTAACATTGTTCCTAAATCTTATCCGTTAAGGCTGTTCTGAAAATATTTTTTTTCGAAAAAATTCGAAAAAAATTCTTAAAATTCAAAAATCCCTTAATTCCTGAGGATTTTGGAAAAAAGTTTTTACATGAACATGTGTATATTATATGAAGTATATTGATAAGGTAAAAATCAAATTTTATTGCATATTCATCGAGAAAATAAACTAACGAATCCCTCAAAATTGAGAGGGTAATCCTCCTCCTCTCAAATAAACGTACATACGGGTGCACCCTTAAAATCAAGGAAAAAAAATCAAAAAGAAAGTGAAATGAGATTTCAGATAATGAATATTTAAAAATGATAAATGATTCTTCGTTAGAGAAATGCTACATGCAGAATACATTTTAAAAACAGAAAAGCTGACATAATTAAGAAATGAATTTATTCACTTTATTTTTTCAAGATTTATCGTTCAATTTCAATCAAGAAGTATACATAAGCTATGATCAAATAAACTACTCGCATAAATCGCATACGAAACAAGCAAATGGATACATTTATCTGACCAACAGAACGAGCTTTAAATATTTGGAGAAATTTACATCTAGTATTCTATTCAAATCAGAAAATGATGTGATATTCACAACAGGCAAGAAAATTGATTCAAATTTCACACATTTAATAAAAGAAAAATACAAAAATAGAATACTTCCAACAACATTAAATAGTGAAACATATGCTACTCCATTACCAGTTCAATATTACATAGAAAATACAGGTCAACAAACAGGAATTCCAAATGAAGATTTGAATATCACATCTGTATGGAAACAAAACATATATGGGAATAATATAAAGATTACTGTTACTGATAATGGATGCATCCCATCTGATCCAAGCATTTCAAAAAAATATGATGAAGCAAATTCATGGAATTTTGCTGAATCTTGCCTTACATTAGCTGTTTCTGATCCATACTGTAAAGAAGTACAACCGAATTACTCCGATGAATACTTCTTTCATGGGACATCTTGTGCTCATCTCGCCGGAGGATCAATGGATAGTAGATGCGGGCCAGGAATAGCACCCAAATCATCTATATCATGCATGAAGCTCGACGAATACTTAAATACGCATAATATGAAAGCTTTAATATCAATGTTATCAAAAATAAGAAATGTTGACGTAAATACTAATTCATGGGGTCCTGCATGTGATTTAAACAAAGATTTGCAAACAGCATTTTGTCCGCAATCAAGAAGACTCGAAGTTTATCAGAAAGCACTAGAACATACGATAGAAACAGGGAGAAATGGTCTAGGAACAATTATATTGTTTGCAGCAGGCAATGAAGGACATTTAGGAGATGATACTTCTTTCAAAATTTTAAATTGTGAAAGATATGTCATCGGAGTTGCAGCTTCAACAAATGAAGGCACTCGAGCTTTTTATTCTTCAAGAGGAAATTCTATTTTGGTTAATGCTCCAAGCGGAGGACGAGATTTTTACTCATATTCTGAAGAACATCTTCCAGGAATATATACAACAACAGGGTTTAAGTGCATGTCCAACTTTTCTGGAACATCAGCAGCAGCACCACAAGTAGCAGGAATCGTAGCTTTGATGCTAGAAGCAAATCCAAAATTATCATGGCGAGATGTTCAAGCAGTTCTCGCTATTACAAGCACAATCAATGATCCAACATGTCCATCATGGACTAAAAACAAAGCTGGCTACTACCATTCGCCTTATCATGGTTTCGGAAGAGCAAATGCAGGAAAAGCAGTAAATTTGGCCAAAAATTGGAAAAATTTACCAAACGAAACTACTCTAAAAGCAGAAAGATTGAACTTGGAGATATACCAATGTAGAAGCCCGGCTCATGATATATATTTGACGATAGAAAAAGACGATATAAATTTCATAGAAACCGTCGAACTTGAATACGAGCTAACTAGCAATGCTGTTGGCTTTTTAATGATAGATGTCGAATCTCCGAGTGGTACTAAAGTGAATGTTAAAGAAAATTCGATCCAAGAAGATATTGAAGTAAAATACACAAAATTTGTTTTAATTAGAGACTTTTTCGGAGAAAATGCAACGGGAGACTGGAAAGTATCCTTCAAAACAACTGGTTGCATACCAATTGTCCAGTTAAAGTCACTGAGAATCATTGTTCATGGAATGAAAAAATTTTATTTCAGAAGTTTACAAAAATTTGGTAAAAAATACCACAATTTTCTTCCAAGTCGATCGAAACACTTCAAGATAAAGGAGAGAACGATCATTTCTGAGTGTTGTAA
Source organism: Trichomonas vaginalis G3 (assembly GCF_026262505.1). Classification (NCBI taxonomy): domain Eukaryota; phylum Parabasalia; order Trichomonadida; family Trichomonadidae; genus Trichomonas; species Trichomonas vaginalis. Next base: position 4,974,485 of record NC_067203.1, read on the forward strand.
GAACATTACATTGCATGCAACATATATAGACAAAGAGATCTACAATAAAACAATTGCTTGTTTGCTAATTGATGAAAAAGGAAGAAGAATGTCAATAGGAGATATAAATTTGACAGAAAAATTTGATATAAAGTTCCCTTGTATCTTCCAATCAAAGAGATTCATTCTGGCACTTGATTTACTAGAATACAAAGAAAGAGTCGCTATTTCTGTAAAAATTTTGCCACGTAAAAATGTAATTGAAGAAGGATTTGTCAAACCGCAAAAATTTGACACAATTATGACAGATAGTACAGAAAATACTACAGTTGATGTTAAATGGCAGTACTTTATGGACAAAGTTCCAAGATCTCTTTGGGGAAGTAGCGCGATTCTTTCTATATATGACTATGACAGAAAATCCATTCTTTACACAAGAAGAATTTTCAATACTGGAGAATTTAATTTGACATTGAGTCCGAAATTTAGTTGTCCTCACTGTGTTTTAGTTCTTACACCTGTACATCATTCATCTGATAGTACTTGTACAACATTCACGCAACCAGTTCATATAATAAAAGATGATGATGACAAGCCAAATGATTGGAATCCTTTCGGTTTCGATCCTTGTGAAAAAAGAATGATTAAAAGAAAAAGTGATATGTGGTTACTTGATGATGTTTTGTTGAGACCTGATTTCGTATTTTTAATGTTCTTCATCGGTTTTGTTATATTGATATATAAAGCTGCGTTAGAAAGGAATAAATACACCAGAATCAAACCCAAAGAGTTCAGCGATTTAGAAATGTTGGTTAAACTAGAATCTGACTCGGTGGAGTATGAGGAACAACCATAGATTGTTATTATTTTGTTTATTGTTTGTAAAATGTAATTATATTTAATTTCAATACAATTTTATTACAACATATGTTCAATTTCATCGAATGTTTGGTTTCAATACTCTAGTTAAACTAATACACGCATCAGAGAGAAAATATCGATTGAATTAATTCAAAATGATATTTCACACAAAATTAATTTCAATCATTAATAAGAACAATAATAAAAAGGTAATGTATAGTTGATAATGCATTTGGGTATTAATTTTTAAAGGATACGGATTTTATATTTAAAACAAAAAAAAACATAATAATATATTTATTTAATAGGTCATACTGAACTCCTACAATTAGAGGAAGGATGTTCTCGTCGCAATTCTCTTTCTTTTTTTCAAGAATAAGTGGTCAATAACTTTGTTTTCATTAGAAACAATTTATCTTGCTTCCCCAAGATCATAGGTATATATCCCAGTTCTGTATGGTGCTAAATCAAATTTGATGTTAGTATTAGAAAGTTTTCTGGTTAATTTTGTGAAACTTCGATAACAATTATTTACGGTAGGCTTTGTTATCTTGTGTGCTCAATGCAATGCAGTTGTTTGGATCGTTTTGGATAGGAGATAATAAATTTGTCGAAATATGCTTAAAAATGCAGGCCAAAAGACAATGATTTGAAGTAATTACGATTGGGTCTAAGAGTATATAGTGTTAAGTCTCGGTTTTAAGAATTGATAGAGTAAATTCGGATAAAATTTTCTGAGATATTCGCTTTTCACATACTCAATGGAGCCATCATCTAATTTTACTTTATAATATACGTAATCTTCTTTCCTAAATCCATCCAAAATTTGTAAAACTAATAAATCATCTGAAATCGATTCCAGAATGTTTCTATTAAGATTTTCGTTTTTAGGCTTGTTTTCCATTTTCTTTTTAAGATCTTCTGCATATTGCGCAACTAATTCGTCACATCCCATATTTTCTTCAAGAACCCATGAATTTTCACTATCAGGGAATCCCACCCACTTCACATAATACATTTTTGATTTCGCAATCTCTCTATGACATATAATTTTCTCAACTTCAAATACATTTTCATCTTCCATAATTGTTATTTTAGGGGGTAATAAAATAAAAAAAAATTTTGATGTCTTATAATACTGTAATTAGCTCAAAAGTACATGTATTTCAGTTCATTGAAGGCAATGTTAAAGACCATGGAAGTGAATTCGAAATAAAGATCTTCCAAAATAAGAATTTTGATGGTAGATTCCAACTTGTACAGTCATACAGCCAGGAAATCGTTCTTGAAGCTGCAATTCGAGATATCCTTAATGTACAATATATTAGTGCAGAGCAAAAAGCCTTCTTTGACGTTCGTTTCAACAATAAAATTCACAATTTTGCAATTGTTTTCAGCAATGATAGAGATTTAAGAGCATTTGTCCAAGCATATACCAAAGTCAGCTTCGAAAACAACGAAAGACGTCCAGTAGATGAATCAGATGCCGAAGATATCCTTAGATTTATGTCATACTTATCATTAGACGATCAGAAGCCTACAGGAGAAGAGCACAATGCTCGTCCAGTCGAATACACAACAACAGGAAGGAGTGATACCGGTAAAAACATCATTCTTCAATCAAGTGAGAGAAGAGGTGATGCTTTAGTTCTTAGAAAATACGATTCGAAGTGCTCGGTTGGTATGTTTGATATTAACGATAATTGCAAGTTCATGCAAGCCATTCCAACTCTTCAAACAGATATCGGAACTACATTGCTCGCAAAAGACATGTTACGCTTCAACGATGAAAAGTCTCTTTACCTCCTCGATGATAATAACGAGAAAACAATTTACAACTTAGATTTAAACCGCGGAGACGTAATCAGCCATTTCGACACTTCCTACAACGGAGCTCCCCAGACAGTTCTCAAGATTATGCCTGCCTCCGATGGAAATGACGAGTCTACGTTCCTCGGATTTAATTCTAGAAACACTTTGAGATTTGATCCAAGAATTGAACAACTTGCAGAGAAATCCGACTACAAGAGCGATAACAAATTTACTGCAGGCAAAGCCTCGTGCTCTGGAAAGCTCGCAATGGGCTCTGCGAACGGAATTCTTAGATTATATTCCGCACCATGCAAGAACCGTGCAACAACTCAATTCCAAGTCAATGTCGGTGATCAGCCAATCACATGCATTGATATATCAATCGATGAAGAGTGGGTTGTCACTGCATCTCCTTATTATATCTCATTAGTCAATACTTTCATTCCATCTTCTGGCAAATTAGCCTTTAATGCTGCCATGGGCCGTGAGAAGCCTCCGTGCATGAGATTGATCATTAATCCAGAACATCAGCAAATTTTGGCGAAATACCACGGAGGAGACATTCCTGTCTTCTCTTCCGTCAAGTTCGAGTCAAGAGGTGCCAAACCAATTGCAATTGTCGCAACAATTGGAACCGCAATCGTTTCTTGGGACTTCAAGAGAATTATTGAAGGAAAAAGACCAACTTACTCGATTTCTCTTATTGGTGGCGAGGTCCTCGTTGATAATAAACCAATCGAGAAGACTCGTGACATCTTGTTTATGTCAGAAAACCAAATTAATTTTGTTAACATGCATAAGTAAGAATATTCTTTATTTTTGTTGTTGTACAACATTAATTCAAGTTATTTAATAAAGATATTTTTAATTTTTATTCTAAATTTGCTTTATTTTTTTGATAAATTTGGTTTGAAAGCAATTTAAAGCTAAGTGATCATAAATTATATGATTTTAGGTCATTTAATTATGTAATTAACAGGAAAACTTCATCACATTTTCATTAATTTTCTTTTTTTATTAACGAAAACAGACGAAGAGAAATTATTTTGAAGTATACTAATCATTTGTGGGGTTACTCTTTGTTCTTTGTCAGTTCATTAATTCCAAGACGTTTATCAATTCTTTTTAAAATATAAGGAGCTTGTTCAGGTAAAGCATATATAATTGGGAAAGAAAAGATATACTCTGCCTTCTTCTCTTGTACTTTTTGGATTTGCTTTGGAGGCTGAAGATGTGGAGGTACTTCAGTCATAATTTTCTTGAAAAAAGTGACAAATTTAAAAAAAAATGGATCCAAGAGTGAGAAAACGGAGTTCTTTGAAGCCACCACCAGGTTGGGATGAAATATCTGCAGAAGTTATGCGATTAAATGAAGAAATGAGAGCGGCAGAAACTTCTACGTATCAAGAAGAAAATAATAAAGAAAAGATGTGGAAAGTAATGCGTTGCAATTGGAAGAGAAGCAGAATTATTTACGAAATGAGATACAAAAGTCATACGATGTCAAAAGAATTATATGAATGGATAGTTAGACAAGGATATGCAGATAATAATTTAATAGACTACTGGAGAAAACCTGGTTACGATAGATTATGTTGTGTAGCCTGTGCAGCTCGTAATTCTGACCATGGCGGTACTTGCATCTGCAGAGTTCCAAGAAACAAAAGACAAAAAGATCTCAAATGCTTCCATTGTGGCTGTCCTGGTTGCTGTTCTGGAGATTTTAGTGATTCTGACAACGAAGAAGAGCCAAAACAGGAAACAGAGCCACAAAAACAAGAACAAGAACCAACAAAACAAGAACAAGAACCACCAAAACCTGAAAACAACCAATAGAAAACAAATTACAAAACAAAAAAAAATAATATTCAAAATTAAGTCCGAAAAAGATCTTTTGAGGCCTGAGATTTTATTACCTTGGTTAATTAGATATTGTTTACTCATTATTACGATTTAGAAATTCATATTTCAAAAATATTATTTTTATTTTCTTTATTTTTATGATAACATATATTGTCTGTAATAAAAAGTCTAAATACTAATTACTGTAAGCTTAATGATAGTTAAAAATAAAGATAAATATCAAAATTTTTAATGACTGTTTGAAACTTCAACGTATAATGAATTTTCCTCTTCTTCGCCAGCGTCTTCTTCCTCTTCATATGACTCAGAAGGCTTTGCATCGCTAGTTTTCATATCCTGTTTGCTATCTACAGTATTATTTCCTGATTTTGTATTTGTCCTCGATTTGAGAGATTCTTTGGTCGATTCCTTGGTCGACTCTTTTGTAGAATCCTTTGTTGACTCATGAGTTGCTGTTTTTGTGGAATGTTTTGAAGCAGAAGAATCTTGAGTGTTTGCAGCTGAGCTCTTTGCACTGGAGTTCTTTGTTTTAGTGTGGAGACTCCTAAGAGTTGTATTTGTCTTCATATCTTCATTTGATATCTCTGTTGTATCGGCAACAGGGATTCTTTCGTATGCAGTTTCACGCTCAATCATCTTAGCGCGAAGTTCAAGCATCATTCTTGTTGCTGGACCAATTTCATGTGTTCCATCAAATTGGAACAGTTCGTAAAGGTTTTCACCGGTCTTTGTAACGATAGCCTCCTTTGGAGCAGTATCCTGAGTTGGTTGTATGAAGGTTTTAGTCTGTAGAGAAGTCAATGTTGGAGTTAATCCGGTATAATGTTCACGAGTTGAGAGAGCGGAGCTCTTTGACTTCAATGAGCGGCTTGCGATTGATTTCGGAGCTTCTGATGGCTGCTTTGACTTGTCATCTCTCTTAGAATGTCTGTGAGAAGATTTGGATTCATTTGTCATTGTTGGAGCACGAGATTCAAGAAGATTTGTAAATTCTGACATATCCTGCGACTTGAGATATGTGTTATGTGGTTGATTTTGTTGTGTAGAAAGAGAAATGGATGGTTTCGGAAGTTTTTGATTTTCGCCATCTTGTGTTTCAGTATATGTCTTAATATCCATTTCTGTCCTGATTTGTTTGAATAATGGTTTCTTCGGATCGAGGTTCAGCTTTCTGGCAATGTATTTATGTGTTCTTTCTTGTTTGATTACGTCTTTGCTTTCGATGGAAGCCTCCTTAAAGGCAGCATCCATTTGATGTGTCTTTAAAAAGTCCATAACAAACTCTTGTGCAATGCGATTTGCAAGTGTATCTGGCTGTGCTTTAAATTTGGAGTCAAAATTCTTTGTGTGGTTAACTATAGCATCAGCGATGGAATTGAGATAGATGGCGCGGATTACCTCAATGCTGGTGTCGATGTTTTGAAAGTTCTTCTTGCTCATCCAATTTTCTGCGGTGTAAGGATAACGCCACATTATCGTCGTCCGATAATTGGAATCAATTTTTCTTACATTTTAGTAATATTTCATACTGACAATAGGAGTGAGAATGCATTTGTAGTGTTAATTCTAAAATTCTTTATCATTTTCGGGCTATTTTCTAAACATTTGTCACTTTTATTTCAATTTTGTTCAGCCGATTTGTATCTTCATGCACCTTAACAACAGTCTAAATTTGGTTTTCTTTATAGAAAATGGCTTCAAAAAAAGAAATTAATCAAATTGTATTCAATATCAGCTCTCTATGATTAAAATTCCATAGCCAATGGAACTTCTCAATGAAGTTTATTGATTTTTTCATTCATGCAAGAGCTATTGCTTGTAAAAATACATTATATTCATCCAATAATTCTAATGAGTGATATGTTCAGCTTCATTATCTTAAAATTTGTTTGTTGGGTATATGTGAGATAGAATGGAAGTATCTTGGAATTCCTAAAAAAATTCGAAAATTAAAAAAATAAATTATAAAAATACATTTTGATTCTAAAATTTTTATAAAACAAAAAAATTTTGAGAAACATAAAATATACCATTAAGTTATATTTTATCTTGGTATTCTATTTTTCATGGAATTATATTAAAATTATAGTTTTTCAAATTTGATTTTTTCATTTGGCATGTTCAGATTCAAAAATGATGCTATTTCCAAAATAAATCTTATAACTGTGCAAATACTTCTCTTAAAAAGCCTTAATAAATTCATAACTTGACGTTAACTCTAGATTTAAATGACTCAAACTCCTACTGAAGTTATCCCAAGCTCAACTACAATAGAACCTGAAGAATCGAAGTATAGAGGGCAAGTTGAAGATATCAAGAGGCGTTCCAATGATATTTTAGAACGAATTCAGGATTTCGAGAACAATAGTAAAGCTTTAAGAGAACAACAAGAATACGAAAGAGAAAGGAAAATGAAAGACCGCTTAAGACTTAAAAAGAGTGATCCTTTTACACCGAGAACTTTTGAATCACTTCACGAAGAAGAATTAGATCTTAGAGCACAATTACAACGTCTTAAAAAGAAAAATTCACGATTAAAGAGTCAAATGGATGACATGAAAAAGCTATTAGCTGATTCAGAGGCAAAGGAGCGGGAACTACAAGATGAACTCGATTTTACATACCAAAAACGTCTTCTATTAAGCAAAAAGCTCGAAGATATTTAATTTGTTTGTAATAAAATCTATAATTTTTATTAATAGGGTTCTTCATATAATTTTTTTAAATATATTCAAAATCAGGATCAGGGGAAGCAAAACTTTGTGTCTTTCCATACTTTTCTTGATAAAATGTTAAAAAATATGAGATGTCAACAAGTAATTACGGAAGGTTTCTGGATCATGAAAAAGAATATGTTAGTATCACATATGTGATTATAATAGAAGTCAGTTAAAAATAAAACAATTTAAACAAATATTGCATTAAAATTCATAATAAACTAAATTACAGTTGGCTCTCTTGTTCAACCGGAGTTTGCAGCTTATCCTCATCAAGCATTTTATTATCATCGTCATCGAATTTGAAATCTTCATCGGTTTTACGCTTGGTGTTGCGGATGATTCTTCTATATCTCTTCTTTGGTAAACTAGCCTTTTCAAGAGCCCTTTGTTCACGTAGTTTCTTCTTATGACAATAAGAAATAATACGGTAAATAATACATCCAACAGCACATCCAGAAAAAATAACAATAAGAACAATTGAAATGATGTTACTGTATTTATCATCTACCTCTGGTGGTGGGAAATCGTTGACAAATTCACCAAGGAAGAATTTATCTTCAGTTGTATTGAGGAATTGTGTAATATTTGTCTCAGGAATAATGTCTTCGCAGTGAACTGTAATATTTAAGTCTGATGAAATGTTGACTTCTTCATTTGTTTTTTCGATGAAGAACAATGCAGGATCATCAGCAGAAGAAACTCCTTGGAATCTATTGTTTCCGGAATATCTTCTTGGAATCAAATCATTTCTTTTAATATTTAGATAATCGTATTCACCTAATTGATAGTTAACTTTGTAATTAAAAGAACCGTATGCAGCATTGAAGAAGCAAAAACCTGTTTCATTGTCAAGAGTACCATTTGAAACTTTGAAAGAATAATCTCTTTGATTTGTGACAAGTCTGCTGGAGCATGAGTCAGGAAAGATAGCGTAAGAAAATTTAACGTTTGTTGCTGCAGGAGCTCGGATTCTAACGTATCCAGTTGTGGAACCGAACCAATATCCGGAAATATTATACGTAGAGTTAACAATTTTGATATCTCCAACATTTTCACATTCTCCATCCTCTTGATTAAGGCATACAGATGCTGATGCATTGACAAGATAATCGAAAATTAAAACTGTTTTTGGCTTAGTTATTTGCAGACAAATTAAAGATCCATCAACTACAGCAAAATGGTGTTGTCCTGTGGTGTCAATCTTAAATGCATCGTCGCAGTCAGCACGATTGATCAGCAATTACAATATAAGATTCTGCCTTCAAATGAGGACACAATCCTCTAATGGACATGTCCTCATCATGCTCGGGCCATTTTACATTGACTAAGGAATAAGATCCAAAATTGAACAGAAGGATCAGATATAATTGTATTCACAATATCAACGATAAGGAAATCAGTATGAATTATATCATTGTCTATATCCTGTAAAATTTAATAATTTTAACTTTTTATCCTTTGAATTCTCAAAAAACTAAACAACATCCGATATTCATAGTACATAAGTAGCATGAAACATATAAATTCAAACCTAAAAGAATCTAGAAAGAATGTATTCAAATAAAATTCTTCAGAGAAAGCAAATCTCTTGCAGGTTTTTAGCAACATAAACGTTGTAACTCCATACTTGTGCTTGATAGAAGATGCACCAAATATTTATGGTGAATTTATAAGATTTTGAAGGCATTTTAGTTATTCTGTTAATTCAAGAAGGATAATTTGGATCTAAAGAGTGCTTATCTGTAGCGAAAATATTTTATCTTATACTTGTTAGGAGTTGCAATAAAGGAGTACCAATGATGGTTTGACAAATTTCTTTCAATTTTGATCTTCGATTTGATGTCCTCACAGATGATCCTGAAAGATTTATCATATCGAAACAATATTGATATGTGTCACATAATTACCAATTCAATTAAAATGACCAATACGTCTTTTTTCCCAATTCATGGGTTGACATTTCACACTCAATCAGTTTTGAATTATGAAATCACATAAATGCATAAAATTATCTAAAATTACATCAAAATAATAGTATTAATTCGCGAACTGAAAATTAGATCACTCAATAAATTGAGAACGTTGACGAATAAGCTTGAAGTATTTATAAACATGGTCCAAAAGTAGCTAGTTTTAAGGAAAAAACGAAAACAAATAATTGAGAATATGGTTGAAGAAATTTTCAAACCAATCAATTGAAAAGTATTCAAAAAATATTTTGGTATCGTCTGAATATAACAAATATATATGCTCATTATAATTTTTTGATTGCATTTTTGTGAATTTTCAATTTCATTTATGGATTAAATGATATTTTATACTTACATTTATTAAATAAATAATGTTATAAGTAATTACATCACTCAATACGTTATAATAACCTTATTAATTAGAATATAGATTCTCCAAAAGAATATGACCTTTTACTCTATATTTGGCAATAAGAAAAATCTTATTCAATATCTTGGAAGTCAAAAGTTGAATAATTTGATTAGATGATATTTTTATTTAATATTTTAGTTTCCAAAATTATAAAAGAATATTGAATTAATAACCGTAGGGATACTGTTTTTAAATTTTCAGAAAGTCCAATTCAAATCATCTCTCAGAAAATATCAACTGATGATCAAACTATTTTTATCTAATATTTACCATATATAACAAATTCACTAAAACTATTTTTTCAATGTACTCTTAAAATTTGCAATTTGTTGAATGATGTTTGTTCTAGCTCTAACTTTTTGCTGCTCATCTTTTTATAGAAAGTTCCTTCATAAAGACGAATCAAGTACATGGTCAACATACTTCCCTTCCACTACAATGCCTTCCATTACAAAAGGAAGAAATCCCAATCTTTCAGCAAACGTGAACTCAGCATCCGAATATTATCTCTCTTTTTGTGAATTCTCATTCATCAAAAATAACGCAGTTACAGTAAATGGCGCTAATATTATCATGTTGATTTCTGATTCAACGTTTTTCAACTGTTCCAAACTGATTACAAGCAGCTCGGAGAGTCACATATACGGCTGCATATTATCATTTAACGGAACACAGTCAAGTAAATTCCAGCAAGTTCGAGTTTGCGCTTCATTATGCAGATTTATTCTCGAGAACAATTCCTTATCCATCACAAATCCAGATAGATCATATACAGTCTCAAATATCTCCAATAGTTTCTATAGCGACATTTTTTCCTATAGTAAGTTGCAATACGGACATTTCGAATCCATTACTTCAGAAGAAAGTGCCTGCAGTGAACTCTCAACATTCTACTGCTGTGGAGACTTTCACCTTGGCCTTGGAACCTCTTACATGCGTACACACAACGCACTTTTCCAAGAAAACAATATAACTCATTGTTTCTCAAGATACTACGCAGACTTTTATCTAAGAGGTTACACAGATGATTCCGACATAAGCCACGCACGTACAAAGTACAACCAACTCGACAACTTGTACGTAGGAGACTTATATGTCCTGTTTTTCCAATGGACAGATGCAACCATGGAAAACACAAATATTCATGATTGTTTGGACATCAATGGCTTCTTCGGAACACTTTTCACAAGTAGTGCTCCGTTAACTTTCAAACATTGTTCGTTCATCAATCTCACGAAAGGAGATTTTTATACTTTTAAGTTCACAAACTTTACTTGTACAATTGATTTTATTGACACTTATTTTGAGGATTCAGGGGTTACAAAGTTCTCAAATCCTGTTACTTTCAGCGCTCCAACATGCGAATACATTGCTCCTCATGCAGATGAACAGAAACCTCAACTGCCTGAATCAAATAAGAAATTTGAGAGACCAATTAAAGGTCTAATGTATTTAGGCCTACAATGCATAGTATAATGCTAGTTTTTATTATTTATTTATCTTGTAAATTATTATTTTTTTGTCGGTTCTTCTATATTCAATTATTTTTTTTGCCGTTGAATTTTTGAATACTCAAAGATTTTGTAATCAATTGAATTTTGATTATTTTTACATCACAGGTATTTCATTTAATCATAATTTAAAGCATTATGAATAATTAGTCATAATTTTGAATATGAGTGACATTTCACACATTTGCCAATTTCCATGGTTGAGCTGTTGGAAAATATAATATGGATTCATATTCCATTTTCATTTTGTAAACTTTTCATGTGTTAATTGCATTTTAAATCTGATTTGAAAAATTGAAATGTTTACATATCTAATTTCTATGTAAGAATGAAGAAACTAATGGAGGATCTCTTAAGAAATTTTAAGTGTATCGATGATGTTTTATGAGTTATCCAATAGGATGAGACTTTTGAGAACTTTACACAAATTATAACGGAATAGTTGCGACACTTATTTATAAGCCCGAAAAAGTATCAAGCAACTATTAATATATATATATTCACTTTTTAATCATATTCCCTCCTCTCAAAAAGTGACTAATATATTTTGAATATATCATGTAAATATTTACAAAATTTTATAAAATTTCTTTATAAAACAACATTATATAATATCTTTAAAAACGCATTGGTGTCATCCATTTAGAAGCTCCCCACGTATTGGGATGATACAAATTGGCTTTTGGAGGCTGTCTATCATTATCAGCAACATGTTGGTTTTTCAATACCTATCTCATACCGAAATGGCTCACCAAAAAGGTGACATTTTTGGCGCCAATAATTTGATTTTTCTGATTCTTTCTATTTAGATATATTTATTTAATATTCATATTCCTTTATATTGCCTCATATTATTTCCCATTTTTAATCATATTATACAAATCTTTAATAATTTTTAATGTTTTGAGCTTCAAAATCTTGTTCTAACTATTTTCATTCATATATCCTAGAAAAAATTAAAAAGTTTTTAGAAATAAAAATGTTTGTATGTAAAGTATTGAAAATATTCTAGATGAGAAGACATTCTCCAGAAGAGATTGATATTGATTGGCTTTGTGAAGCCATCACAAAATCAAATAATGGAGTTAAGTTAACTGATATTTGCGCGAAAGCTAAAATAAATCATGAAGGCAGAGTTATATATAATCATACTATCTTAAAGTATTCCTAGAAATTTCCAAAATTAACCGAAATATAACTGTACAGAATTACTATTTTCGAGATAAAATTCATATGGAAATACTAATTCATAACGCTTTATGTTATATAAATTTAATTTATAAAAATTTCAAAATAAATCAAATTTAACACAATGAATATAACTGCAATCGAGGTTTTTGACGATTGATTCTTACGAGAAGTTTTCCAAACTTTGAGTTAATGTCTTGACATTAACTCAAAGTTTGGAAGTCTAATAAGGGGAATTGTAGGCTATGAGGCACTGATATATAATCAGTACCTCATAGCCTGCAATTCCCATTAGAAATCGGAGAAACTTTGTCCGCATAACTTATGATGCGGACAAAGTTTCTCCCATTTCTACTTAGAATGAAAGGGCAAGAGGTATATAGGTACACTATATATCTCTTGCCCTTTCCTTCTTACCTAAAGACTTCCAATCTTATTTTTTTTCCAATTTTTCCCCTAAATTTAAATCTTATATAATATAAATAAAATGCATAATATCAATCACAAAAATTAATGTTTATTTTTTTAATTAAAATTGCCGCGCAATTTAAGGTTTTCTGTCACTTTTTTTGTTAGCCATTTCGGTACGAAACGTTGGTTTTTCAATACCTTTGGAACTTTTGAATCAAGGAGATCTAAAATATATTTTGTATCACCATCAAATTTCTTTTCTCCAGTTTTGTAAAATTCAATGAGAGAAACAACAGAAGGGTTCTTTACCTTCTCGAACTCGATATCTAACAAAGGAATAAGCTTTTGAACATAGTATTTCTCGCCATTCTGTTCAAAAATGTTAAAAGCAGCCAAAAACGGTTCAAAACTTCCATGTGCATTAACATTGAATTTCTTTTCGATCAATAAGTCAAACATTGCTTTTCTTTCGTTTTTGATGACATATTCCAATAAATTCACTTCCTTAGAATATTTGAAATTATCTTCAGGCGCAAAATAGACATCTTGGATTTCATTTTTCTTCGAAACCATTAATTTGAAAATAGCAAATCTGTCGAATTTCACGGCAACGCAAATAGGAGAGATCATTCTCAAATCATAACTATCTAAATCCATCTTATATAAGACATCATCAACAAAATCAACGTTTCCAAAATAAATTGCTAAATACAAAAGTTCGATGTAAAAATCACATTCCAATTTTTCAGAAGTTTTGTTCATTATGTCAAATAAATTATTCATGAATTCAGTAGGGTATGTTCTGAGCATATCAATCAAATCTTCTTTGTCTTCATTACTAAGTTCAGAATCAAAAAATGAATAATAAAAATCATTGCAAAAAAGTGACACAAAAAGATGAAATTGAACTGGATATTTTGCAGAATTCCAAATTGGCTCAATAAATGACTTGTTTTTCGTTCTTGCATAAGCAACCAAGAATTTTTGATTACTTGGATATCCTGAATTATTTGGAATGTTCGTGAAAAGAGGAACAAAAGGATATTTAAGCAAAGATTTGATGTTTGGATTCGATTCCATTGAGAAATTAAGCATTTTTGGTATATATCCTTTATCAGAAAATCCTTGTTTGAATCCATGATCAGAAACGTATTGAATTAATTCTTTGTCATCTTTCGCAAAACATAAATGGAAAATTGTTTTTCCATCAACACAAAAACAATTTTTCGGAATATCAAAGTTTTCTATCAATATTTTCACTAATTCTTCATTGTTGTCGTTGATTGCAATGCCTAAACCATTAACTAAAGAAGTATTATTAATTTTGAATTTTGTCAAAACCGTTTTGACAAAACCATTTGATTTGTTTGATTGGCAAAAAGCACAAAAATGAATTTGATCAATTTCAATTGATTTGTCAAAATTAATTTGTAGATTCATTATATATTTCAATAATAATTGAAGAGCGAATGGGAACAAATCAATTTTCTCGAAATAATACTTTTTGTTGCCAACAAAAAATATTTCTTTTGAAATTATTTGGCCGGCCAAATACCTATTAATTTGGACATTATTTTCCAAATAATTTTCAACAATTTTGGAGAGTTGGACAGCAGATATATTCTTGTATTCAAAACATGATATTTCCATTGGAATAAAACGTGACAATGTCAAATTTTTCAATGCAGAATTTGTCACTTTTGGAGTAATTTCCAAGAAAGACAGCGCTGGTTCAATTTCGGATTCTGTGAACTGATGGAATTCGAAGTAATTCGACTTATCAAAGAAATAATTTTCCAAATCTTTGAAAGCAAATTTTGAAATTATAAAAGTTTTTGATTGAATCAAATCCAATTTTTTGTTTTCAATCAAATACTTACAGCATTTTTCATTGATTGTTAGTTTGTCAAGAAGAGAAATATCTCTAGAAATAATCTTAGGCCAGTCAGGTAAATTCTGATACAAAGGATTCCGGAAAATTCTCGTGTAATCTTTCGAATTCACTTTTGAAAGTTTCAAAACTAAATCTGTGTATTTCTCAGATGTCAAAGTTCTTTCTGAAAGAGGAATACTTATCAAAGAGTAATATAATATGTAGTTAATCATCTCATCAGTTGTTGTTTCAATAGAAAACCTCTTTGACAATATAATTTGTCCAACTAAATCATCATAATCTAGTCGTTTAATTTTATCAATTTTTTTGATAAAATTCAGATTATACAAAGCAAATAATAACTCCTGACAATATTGACCGGACCTGGTATTCATTAATATACCTAAAACATTAACACATGTTATTTTTTCGACAACTTCAATGCTGGAAAAGAAAAGATCATAAAAAATTTCAGAATTAATTGAAAAATAAGGATTATTCAGAGTTTTCAACAGCCTGAGACGAAGATCTACTGGTACTTGCATACAAACGATCGATTCAAATAATTCTGATGATTGTTTCGTTTCAAAAATTTCCACTTTTTGTTCAACTGTCAATTTTGTGTCAAAATTTTTAATTTTGAGCAAAGTATCAATCAGATTTTTCTTATCAGAGATTCTAGGGCTGTCTCTGACGAAACAGAAGAGTTTGAAGATTAATGAAGGATCAACAAATGTAGAATAACTGTTTCTTAAGCAATTTTGAATAAAACTGGTTCGTTGTAGTTCTTCTTGATCAGATAACCCGACTTCTGATATTCCTGGTGATAAATAAACATATTTGAGAAGCATTGTTTCGCGATTAAAATAATGTTTGTAATTTAATGCGCTAACTATGTTTCTAATGTACTCATATTGCTTCATATCGGATAATATTTCACAAACTTCTTCAATAAGCTTCATATTTTGTGATACTGTAAGATTGGAAAAAATATATTTTGATTTACACATAAGAATGACTTCAACAATGAATCTTGGTGTCGTAAAAGACTTCAATATGTTTAATGATGGGTATTCCATACAAGAAATGATGAAATTATGTGTAGATTCGAAATCATAATGATGTTTGTCTAAATAAAGCAATGCTTTGAAAGAGCATGTTGTAGAACTGACCTTCTTAAATTGATCATTAGTAACGTAATCGAATAATTCATCATTTCGAAAGTCTAATGCAGAAAATATTTGTGGATATGTAAATTGAACGTTATTTTGAAGGTAAACATTGAGTATATCGATATTTCCACCAATAAGTGCATAAAATGGGTCAAATTCCTGATGAGGATTTTGAGAAATAATATAATTGAAAATTTTAACAGAACCATATAGAGTAGCAAGCTGAAATGGATTTAATTCATGATTCAAGATAGATATATTACTATGTTTTTGTAAAACGAAGAGTTTTTCAAATTTTTCGACTGAATCTTCAATAAAAACTTGAATATCTGGATCAGTGTCTTTCCATGGACCACTGCTCTTATAAAGGTATGAAAAATTGTAAGGTAATTCTTGCTGTGACGAGAAAAGACGATAATTTGGATCATTAACGAGAAAACAGTAAACGAAGTTCGGAACGTTCAATCTGCAGCATAATGTTGATAGTAAATCATTTGGAAACTTTGATAGTAACTTTGCATTTTGAATTGCTCGTTTTGGCCGAATGTATAGAGCAATTCCTAACTCACGAAAACCTAGAGTTGGATATTGTTCCAAAAACTTCAAGATTTTCTTGACAGATCCTTCTAATTCGCTATCAAAAGAATATAATAAATTTTGAAATTCTTCATATTCATATGATTCAAGAGGTATTAAAACATCTTGAATTCTTTCATATGAAAGCGGATATTTAGCGTTCAAACTTATGTTTTGTGTATCAGGAGAATGATTTTGACCTTGAATTTTTTTTTATATTTTCAATTATTATTTGTAAGAACTCATAGAATTTTTTAACAATTGATAAGTATCAAAATTTAACTAGTTTTATTTTCATGGAGTTATGGATGCCTACGTATTGCAAAAAAGTGACGAAAAGTGACACTCCTCTTCTTTTCGCAGGGTTACTGATCGCTTGCTTTCTACTCAGCAATGTCTCAGATTTTCTTTTTTTAGGAGGAAACAAAGATATCATGAGCGAATGTTTGAAATATCAGAAGCCAAATATATTGTGCCTGGAATATGCAATTAAACTACTTTTCATATTCTTTGCGTCTATTCAATTGCTGTACGATATAAAGATCAATTTAAATCATTGCGAAAAATATCATAATCTTGAATCAAACAAATGATGTTGATAGATGCTTTACTTACTCATTAAATTTTAATGATTCATCCATTTCCCAATATTCCCTTCCACATGGTGCAATTATCAATGAACAATTCTGAGCCCATAACTTTATTTTAGCATAAATAGTTGATAATTCAATGAGGTAAGTCTCAGGCTATTGTTTTTTAAAATTGTTACAACTGAAATCAGTATTGTAATCTGATTTCCCTATCGAGACAAAAAGTGACAATAAAAAAAGTTTACAATTTCCCATCAAATGACAACATATGAATATAAGGTTGTTATGATCGGTTCTGTTTCAGTTGGAAAGACAGCAATTGCCAACCGCCTCCAGTTTAAGCGTTTTGATGAAGAATATCAGCCAACTGTTGGTGCTGGATACATTCCATACAGAACCACTTATGATGGTAAGGATATTGAGCTCCAAATTTGGGACACAGCAGGTATGGAGCGTTACAAATCACTTGGATCTATTTACTACCGCGACGCAAACGCCGCAATCATTGTTTATGATCAAACATCAAATGAGTCTGCGGAATCTTTAGAATCATGGTTGGAGAATTTCCGCCAGACAGTCAAGACACCATGCTACATTGCTATCGCTGGAAATAAAGAAGATCTCCCGAACAAAGTTGTTCCACCAGAGAAAATCAAAGATTGGGCATCACAAAACGGATTTGACTTCTATATTACTTCAGCCAAAGATGGAACAGGCGTAAATGAAATGTTTAATGCAATGGTCAAATATTTAGTTAAATCAAACAAAGAAGAAGCAACAAAGGGACCTGCTCTCAGAAAGACTAAGAAGTCAGGTGGCTGCTGCTAATACTGTCAATGTTTTAATAGAAATTTATCATTATTTTTATAAATAATCTTCGATTTCTTCGGTGTTATACATATCAATATAGGTAAAAATTACTTTTCATATATTTTATGTATGTTTTTCGTTATTATTCTTTAGATTCAAAGAATTTTAAATTTTTATTTGATTTTCTTAAAAAACTAAGTGAATATTTCAGCGTGAAATAGATAAACAAATACATGCTCACTTAATTGAAGAATAATGACATTTTATTGACATATGACCTGAAAATTGCTTCAAGAAAGAATGAAAGTTGCTTCAATCCTTTCATTCTTTGAGAAAGAAGAGATACCCAAAGGCAAGATATACTCAAGCAACAACGTTATGGTTATTTTTCACGATGAAGAGCCTTTAATGACATATTACACACAAAATGTCAAAAATACGATTACTTTAGAATCTCTTGATATCGATATGAATATATGCAAGATCATTGCAGTTGATATGCATAACGAAGGCAGACTATTTATGCTTGTTTCTAAAAAATCAACTCCAATTGCCTATTTTATTTCGATCAATAGCGATGATTCTACACATTTACCAAAAATAATACAGTTATGTTGTTCATCAGTGTCATTTCATAAGAAAATTCTGAGTGTTTTTATCCCACAGCCAAATATTTTTTGTATTATTTCAAGAGAAGGCATCAGTATTCATACAATAACACTGCAAACAATCTATTCGAAAATGATACAGATAAGAAAATGCGTTTATATCAAAAATTATATCATGTACGCTTCAAATAAAGGAGTTTCATTAATAAAGATCAACGATGACGGAACAATATCAGAGTTTCTTAAGTCCGGAACTACCCAGTTGTTTATTCCATTCACTCTCCTTATCCATCCTGACTTTTTAACCTTAGTTCAGTACGATACCAACAATAACATTGTTTTTCAAAGGATTTCGCATGATGGAAATATTCTTCCAAGTGTTTCTATACCTAATTTCTTCAATAACGGTCAAAATCCAGACCAATACAACTATCAAATGTTTGATGACGCTGTTTTAGTATCGGATGACAAATTCAATGCTGTCTACTTGGATATTTCTACATCAAAGGTCGTTTTCTTGTCGAAACAGTTCAAATTAGAAGAAAATTTACAAAAAATTATTTTTAATAAATTCGGATACAGTCAAACGCACAAATTTAAGATCCATATCAACTTCGACAGCATCACAGACATCGATCCAGACCTTATTGGCGCTGTTTTACGCCGTCATAAGTCATTATCTAGAGCATTGACACTTTTTTCACAAAGTTTGCAGCAAACGAAGACAGTTGATGGTATGAAGCTTCTTGTTAACGCCACAGCACCTTATGCTATTGATTCTGTGGCTCAAGTTCGTTATGTTCGAGCAATTCAATTTGCCAGCGTCGCAGAACCACACCTCATACTTCTAGCATTGATAAACACAGTAAATAACATGGGAGAGAAGATGATTGATGCCGCAAAGAACACAATTTTCGAACTTTTGGCTCATATTGAGTGCATTTTCACTATGAAGACATTGATTGCAATTTGGGGACTAAAACTTAATGAATATGCATTGCAGATCATTGCTCCTAAAATTGGAGAAGAAATTGACATAAATCCGGAATATGTCCAAGATATTCTTGTTTACGCTGACATTTGCATCGAATCTGATAAACCAGATATTGCAAAAAGACTTATATTAAGGTTTGTTCTTGAAGAAGAACAAAGTTCGAGAGATGTCAACCAAATTCGAATGAAATACAAAGAAAAGTTCGGCGAAGACCCGTTATCTCCTTCTTATTAAGAGATTTTTGTTTGTTATTATTTGTTTCTTAGAGTAAATCGGCTTAATATATTTAATTTCGCATGTTATTAAATAAGATCGACAAAAAACTGACAAATTGCTCTTGCAAAATCAATATCTTTATTAGAATAGCGAAAAAGTATAACAATCATACTAGGCACTATATATAATGATTGTTATAATAGTTTTTTATCAACCAAAAATATTAACTATTTAACATAGAATCAATAATTAATTAAAAGCCTTAAAATCGGCAAAAAATGGACCGAAAAGTAACTTTTAATTTTTTTTCCAAAAATCATTCAGCTTTACATGTCATTTTGTTAAATCGTAGCACCATGTAAAACAAGAAGATCGGCTGTTGCTTTGTATTCATTTTCTTTTGCAATGTGAAGAGCTGTTTTCCCATTATTATCTTTTTCATTGATATTTGCACCATGTGAAATAAGAAGTTCGGCTATTTCTTTACAATCATTATATGCTGCAGTATCAAGTGCGGTTATTCCATCTTCATCTTTTGCATCAATATTTGCACCATGCGAGATAAGAAGCTCGGCCATTTCTTTATGATTAAATTTTGCTGCTTTATGAAGAGGGTTTTTCCCATGCATATCTTTTGCATCAATATTTGCACCATGCGAGATAAGAAGCTCAGCCATTTCTATTTGATTTAATTCCGCTGTATAAAAAAGAGCATTTTCCAATAAATAATCTTTTTCATTGACATTTGCACCATGTGAAATAAGAAGTTCGACTGTTTCTTTATCATTTTCACGTACTGCTCCAAAAAGAGCGGTTTGTCCACCTAGGCGTTTTTCATTGACATTTGCACCATATGAGATAAGAAGTTCAGCCGTTTCTTTACTTTTATGTCTTGCTGCATAATGAAGAGCAGTTTCTCCAAAATCATTTTTTTCATTGACATTTGCACCATGTAAAATAAGAAATTCGACAGTTTCTTTTCTATTACATTCTGCCGCAAAATGAAGAGCGGTAACCCCTTGTAAATCTTTTTCATTAATATTTGCACCATGTGAAAGAAGTAGTTCGGCTAATTCTGCAGTTTCACGATAACCTGCAAAATGAATAGCTGTTCTTTCATAATGATCTTTTTCATTGACATTTGCACCATGTGAAATAAGAAATTCGGCTATTTCTTTATTATTATTTTGTACTGCTTTATGAAGAGCGGTTCCTTCAAAATCATCTTTTTCATTAATATTTGCACCATGGGAGATAAGAAGTTCGACTATTTCTTTATGATTAAATTCTATTGCTTTAAAAAGAGCGGGTTCTCCATGATATCCTTTTTCATTGACATTTGCGCCGTGTGAGATAAGAAATTCGACTATTTCTTTAGAATTTCTTTCTGTTGCTTTATGAAGAGCGGTTTCTTTGTAATTATCTTTTTCATTGATGTTTGCACCAAGTGAAAGGAAATATTCGCAAAGGGATGGAATACCAAATGTGGTTGAATAAACAAAACATTTGTTAACATCATTAGTTTGATCGAAATAAACTAAAAGTGACTCAAGATTTTTATGATTTACGCAAACATATAATTCGATCTTTATATTGTATTCATTCACCAAGAATGTAACAAAATCAATGTTGTGTGAAATAATTGCATATTCCATGCATTTTTGATTTGGCGTTTGAGATTTCAAACATTCGCTCATGATCTCTTGATTTCCACCTAAAAATGATAATTCTAGACATATATGAGTTATTGGTGAGTTAAATTTTGTTCTTAAAAACTTGAAACAATCAACTGCCCCATAGTAACAACATAATTCAAGTAATGAATATCCTTCGAATATATTTGCATATAATATGCTATGAAGTTTTTGATCTTTATCAAATCCTTCTCTTTCAGTGATTGCAATGAATGCTTCTATGTTGTTATTCATAATTGCTCTGAAGATTGGATTTTCTAAAAAGGGTTTGAGTAATTGTTCTGTCTCTTCTGTTTTGCTCAATTTAATTCCGTACTCTTCATCAAATAGGTACACAAAAAGCCTCGGAATATCGGGTACAGTCGTTACATGAAAATTATAAATAAAGAATTTTGCAAGTTTCAAGTATGACTTTGTATAGCGGTTATTATAAGGAATGAAGTCCAAAATATCTTTTACAAGATATGCTGGGGGACATTTCTTTGAATCAATCAGTTCTGTTTTGATCATTTTGTAAATTGAGCTTAAATCTTCTTCATTTTCCGTTTTTAGCTGATACAATGCAGCATATGAATCAATGTAGTTTTTGTTGACACTTCACAGTTCATTGTATTTGTCGGGATGAATGTCTTGATTGGACATTTAAAAATTTAAAAGTCCGAAATCGGCATTTCACTTCACAAAATATCTTTACAATCAATTACAATAAAAAAATTCCATGTTAAACATGTTGAAAACGACGCACACAAACATTTCGGAAATAACATTAATAATATTTGTCATAAATCAGTATTTTACCATATTAATTATCTTTTTATTTCATTACAAGAAACAATTACGGGATAAAAATGATGAAAACAATGTACACAAAGATTTCGGAAATAACAGTATACGGAAAAAGTGGGTCTTAAAATCATTTTGGGTCTTACTTTTAACTGCAAAATTCCCACAATTTTGAATACTTTGGCAAAAAAACTTGCAAAAACATAGCGTCTATATACTATGTATATTAGGATTTTGCAAAGTGTCAAAAAATAAAAAATTTTTTTAAAAAAATTTTAGGGAGTTCGAAAAAAGTAATGATTGTAAGAGATGGGAAGTATTTACGCTTGAAGTCGGAGCGGATATGAAAAGAATTTGTAGAGGCGCATATCTTGGTATGCAAAATTGAGATACTGTGTTGAAATCTACAAAATTCAAAATCTGACACAAGTCTCTCTGACCATATTAGACTCGTATTCTTTCTCTGTTGTATGAGATTTAATGAAAATGCTCGTTAATAGATACACATCTATTTAAAAATGATATCCGTTATTAAATCATATGCTCTGTGGACGCAGAAACTTGTGTTTTCGACTTTGTAAGTTGGCAATGAGCGATGCGAATGGGTCAGTTTGGTTAGTAAAGTCATCTAAGAAAAAATCGTTAATTGAACAATATGTAATAATTTTTGAAAATGAAGTAAACAGTATATTGAAATGTGCAGTATTAAGCTACTCTTTGACCTTGTAAGTTTTGATCAATTATGTAGCTGAAGGTATATTTGCAGGTAAGCAAGTTTGGAGAAAAATCTTATAGCTAAAAATAAAAATCGTATGAAATAATTATGTGGTTCATTTGTTAACGTGCTTTATTTTTGGGGTCGGAAAACCCAGGTTCGAATCCGAATACATCTTATTTTTTCTTTTTCATTATATCAATAAATTGTATTATACCCAAGAATTATTTTAATAAGAATCAATTTGGAATTTGAACCATGAATAATATATTTCGTATTTAAATACTCATATTTTTGTAAAATAATCTTTTCGGTTATATTACAATCAAATTACAAAACAGTTATAAGATTTTTTAATCCTAAATTCAAAATATATGAACTTTGATCTTTAAATTTTAAACAATTTTGAGAAAGAAATATTGTTAATCGCTTAATATTCTTATGTATATAAGTTGATTATGCAGCTGTGTGTCAAAATCCAATTTTTAATACCAATCTCATTTATTCTTCAAATTATTTTTATTATTATAATCATGAGATCTGGTATTATATGAATAACATCACATTTCAACATAAACGTGAATAAATTTCAAAATTGCAAAACAATCACCTCAATTTCTCTATTTATTCATATTAACTTATTTTCGATATACCCATTTAATTAGTTTCATGTATGTTAGCATGTGACAATAGATATTTGAAGCTTAAATGATGGATTGCCGAAGAAATTAACAAAAAATTCTTATATTTTTGATTTATGATCATACAAACATAATGACTTACAACAAATATCATTATAATACATAATTACCATAGTTGGATCTCAAATTAAAAATATATTATATTTGGATATTATTTTCAATAATTTTCAATTTTGCTTTATATGAGATTCAAACAGACCATTAGATACATGTTATAGCCAATCAATATTTTCATAAGAATAAAAATTTTTTAGAATATTGTTTTATGTTTTTTATAATTGACAGTCTATTTGTATCTACCTATCTTAAAATACATTTTATGTTTGTAATCGCTCTTCCACCTATAACAATTTAGAACAATTCTGAATATTTAAATGTTTTGATATGGATAATTCAGTTATACCAAGATTGACTAAGTCTCTTGGTATGAATAGTGAACTTGAGAACATTCACTTGATTCATATTAATAAATTCGTGTCAAATTCAAATAATTGTTATTAGTAATCTTAATTTATTCAATATATATGACTAAAAACAGTTTACTTGTTTCTTACTAATAGCAATCTTCTATTTATTTTTCAAGTATAAAAAAAAGAAAAAAAGAAATGCGTGGCACTTAATTCGAACTCGGAACCCCAAAAATAAAGCCAATCCGGCGGTTTTAACCGTTAGACTACACCTCAATTTCATACGAAGTAAATTTCACAGATATTTATGCGGCCCACTCTGTCAAAAAAATAAGACCAAAAGTGAGCTTAAGACCCAAATTTTCCGTATACTGTAACATGAAACAGATAGAAATGTCGAAAACACCATATACTTGCATTCTATCAACTAAAATGTCTCTGCAATTCATTATGTAAAAAAAAGTATCATTATTATCGTATTTTGAGATATCCTCATTAGGAATTAAACATCTTACAACTGTATGGTATTCATTATGATTTTAAGATAGGGTATATTATTATTATTTCGGGAATATCGAACTTCTCTCAATTTTACTATATAAAATGGCGAAGTCGAAATTTGTCGAAGATGTTTACAATATTCATTCAATATATTTTGCTGCTTCAATAAGTTAGATGCATTAAAAGCATTAAAACAAAAACACAAAGTGAAATATATTTTATTTATTAAGCAGAGAATTTACTACCTGATTTAGAGTTCCAGAATTTCACAACTCCGTCTCTATCTCCTGTAGCCAACAAACCATAAGTCTGACTTGCAGCTACACAATAAACAGGATGATCGTGAGCTTTTGAAGTTCCTCTAAGTTTGAAATTAGATAAATCGTACTCATAGATGTCACCTGTTGTAGAGCCAATTATTGCATCTCCATCGACCATAGCCATCTGTATTTTCTCAGAAGGTAATCCAGCTCTGTGGAAGTTTACTGATCCAACAACAGATGTCTCTTTCAAGTCAATGGATGCAATAGTTTTATCACATGATATAGACATGATTTTCGAAGCTCCCTGTCGGCCACAAACCTGTATAACTGGCTGTTTATGCGACTTTATTTCGAATACATGCTGTGATGATCTCAAATCATATCCCCTGATGTAGCCATCATAATGTCCTGTGATGACTAATGACTCTCCTTGCAAAGGAATGATGGAGTTAGGCGTGGACGACGAAATAATGGTGTTAACGGGTGCGGATCGCTGTATATCGAATAGTTTGATCGATTGGTTGCGACAACATGTAACAAATTTGTCATCTGTAATGAAAACTGCATCGTTGACGCATTCCCTGTTATCGGAATTGCAGATAACAAACCTGAAATCAGGAATCTTGTAAAAACGAACCGATCCGTCGTAACTTGCCGCCATCAAAAATTTATCTGATGGAGAAAATTTGATTGACATGATAGTTTTCGAGGAATCGTTAAGGGCAGCGATCTTACTATTGTTATCTGCACGTACTACAATTACAGAGTTGTCTTCTGAACCTGATGCAAACAAAGGTTGTGTATTTGCAAAGCAAAGAGAGGTAATTGTGCCACTTTGCTTTGTTGGATGGGCTTCCAGTTGAAGGTTCTTGATGAAGTTCTGGTTAAGAAGGAATTCTTCATGCGAGGAAGTGTCTTCTGGCGAATTTGAAGATTTCACGTTCGGAATATCGACTTTGAACTTAGAAGTATCGACTTCTGGAGCATCGGATTTGACGTAGTCTTCGTTTCTGAGGTTCATTTCGATCTCTTTGCTCTTTAAGAGCTCCATTGTAATTTGTTCACGATGATTCATGAGATCTGTGTATCTTTTCTGCATACCAGTAAGACCATCCCTTCTGAATGAAACTTCTTTGAGTTTTGTATTCTTCTCTTCTTCAAGCAATTTCGTATTTTCTTTTAATTTTGTGTTTTTATCTTCGAATTCTTTAACTTCCTTTTCGATTTTGTTTTTCTCGTTTCGTGATTGTGTGAATTCTTCTGCAATCAATTTCATATTTGTTTCTTCTAAATCGAATTGTTCTCTGATTTCGGAAATCGATTGCTGAACACCATTAATTTCTCTCTTAAGTTGTGCTGATTGTGAGTTACTATTAATTTCGTTTGTTAATTGTTCAACTTTGTTCTTTAATTCAGGAACTTCATTTTTCAGTTGATGGTTGATATTAAGATTCTCAACAATGGCATTTGACATCTTGACGTAGTCATCCCAAAAGCTTTGTGATCGTGATAATTTATCTCTGTCTGCAAGACAAGATAAAATCGAATTTAATTCCATTTTTAAATTTTGACAGTTTACGTGTTAATTTTCAATCAATTCTCTCTTGAAACCAGTTAATCTTATATCTAAAGCAACACAAAGGCAAGATCATGTAACGTAAGTCATCCACTAATATTTTCATAGTTAAAAAACATTTTTTTTTTACAAATTCATATTGAACAGTTTCAAAAGATAAAAATCACAGCAAAATAGTTAGGACTTAACTATATGCTATTATTGTGAGAGTTTAAATAGTTTATATACAAATAATTCACTAAAATCAATTGTGATTATTCAGGACAACATATTACCTCAGCTCTAGATTCATATAAATACATGATTTATGACGATTTTATGTAAAATATTTTTTATAATTGCTGGAATAGAAATTGTATTTATCTTATTTCATATTTTTCAACTGTGATGATTGATATAAAATATTTAATGAAACAAGATAGACTTTTTATTAGAAATAGATAAATATTTATACAAAAAAATTCGAAAATAGTGAAATAAATAAATCAATTGTAGTTAGCTGTTTTGGTATTGTCAATATATCAAACTAAAAATGAAATTTTCGGAGTATTCAGAAAGATGAAATATAAATCTTTGAAAATTCTGGAAAATTAAGGTATCATTATGTAGTATGAGATAGGTGTTAAGTTATATTACTGGTTTGATGAACCATTGAAAATGTTAAAAGGTTTTATAAAGTATTGGCCATCAAATAACGCTCCAGGGAATAGTGGTAATGTTGGTTTGCAAAGGCATAGTAAATATAATTCATTTTGCTTGAAAGCTCGAAGTACATATTGTCCATCACCAAGAACGAGGCCATCCATATCTTTTTCAAGCATAGATGGAGCCATTTGAAGCAAAGCTTTACTACCAGATAAGTGTTTTATTGGTGTTATGCTGACGAGTTGAAGTGATTTATCTGAAGGAATAAAACCAAGTAAATCAAAATCGCAGGTACTCCCTGGTATGTAATATAGTCCATTAGCACCAGCAAATTTGATATAATGGCTTTCTTTGTTTTGATCCATTTGTTTAATTTGTCACTTTTATTTCATTTGCTTCTCTGAAAAGAAGACTAAAAATAATCATTCACAAGTATACAACAATAAATTTGGCCAAAGCAAATGAATTACATTCATGTTAAGAGGTTAAAGTTTTAAGGAAATGGTATATAGTTCTTTTAACATTTGATCTCACGTAGCCCAAATATCCGACGGTTGTTTATGAGTAAGCACTTTTGTTACGTACTCATTAAAAAACTTTGTTATAAATTACGAAATTTTCTCGCTTTGGCTAAAAAGTGACAATCTGGACTGAAGCCACCCTTAAAATTTTTACATGTCCAATCAAGACATTCATCCCGACAAATACAATGAACTGTGAAGTGTCAACAAAAACTACATTGATTCATATGCTGCATTGTATCAGCTAAAAACGGAAAATGAAGAAGATTTAAGCTCAATTTACAAAATGATCAAAACAGAACTGATTGATTCAAAGAAATGTCCCCCAGCATATCTTGTAAAAGATATTTTGGACTTCATTCCTTATAATAACCGCTATACAAAGTCATACTTGAAACTTGCAAAATTCTTTATTTATAATTTTCATGTAACGACTGTACCCGATATTCCGAGGCTTTTTGTGTACCTATTTGATGAAGAGTACGGAATTAAATTGAGCAAAACAGAAGAGACAGAACAATTACTCAAACCCTTTTTAGAAAATCCAATCTTCAGAGCAATTATGAATAACAACTATGCGAATACTTCCTTTCACTTGGTGCAAACATCAATGAAAAAGATAATTATGGAGAACCTGCACTTCATAATGCAGCATTTAATAATAATAAAGAAATCGCCGAACTTCTTATTTCATATGGTGCAAACATCAATGAAAAAGATAATTATGGAGAACCTGCACTTCATAATGCAGCATTTAATAATAATAAAGAAATCGCCGAACTTCTTATTTCACATGGTGCAAACATCAACGAAAAAGGTAAAAATAAAGAAACCACTCTTCATAGAGCAGCAGAATATAATAGTAAAGAAACAGCCGAACTTCTTATTTCGCATGGTGCAAATATCAACGAAAAGGATAATAATGGAATCACTGCTCTTCATAATGCAAGTCGTTGTGAAAATACAGAAATTGCCGAACTTCTTATTTCACACGGGGCAAATATCAATGAAAAAGATGATAAAGGAAATACTGCTCTGCATTACATAGCATTTTCTAATAATAAAGAAATCGCCGAACTTCTTATTTCGCATGGTGCAAATGTCAATGAACAAGGTAAAAATGGAGAAACAGCTCTTTATAATGCAACACAATATAATCGTAAAGAAACAGCTGAACTTCTTATTTCACATGGGGCAAATGTCAATGAAAAAGATAAAAATGGAGAAACCGCTCTTCATAAAGCAGCAGAATATAATAGTAAAGAAACAGCCGAACTTCTTATCTTACATGGTGCAAATATTAAGGGTGCACACGAGAGGATCATGTAAACTTCAGAATTTAGAACCTTATTTTTAGGCATTATCTTGGCTACCTATTTAGGCTCGAAAAGCAAAAAATATCAAAAAATACAACTTGACTCCATTATGACCCTTTCATGAATGTAGTTTTTATCCGCTAGTATTTTCCCTTTGAATCTCTTTACAATTCGAAATCAAATTCAAATCTCAGTAGAAGAAAGTAAGAATCGACTTACTACGGTTGTGATACGAATAAATACATATATTTAATTATTTTTATTTACATAATAATTGCTTGAAGCTCATATTCCATCAAATTTTTAAATAAAAACATTAAAATGTTGAAAATGTTCATATATTTTAATAGGGTTTTGGCACTTTATTGAGGAATTACTACATACATAGTCGAACTGAACTTGATATTTTGAAATTTAAATTATTTATCAAAATTAAAATTTAACTTGAAATTTATAATTATTTAGTCATATTTTGCATAATTCTAAGTAGATTTTGTAAAAAATCAAGAAAGAAAAATTTTAACGTGCTTTATTTTTTCTTTTTTATAATAATACATATTATTATATAATTAACATATTCATAATGTTTCACCCTTTCAAAAATATAATCCTCCTCCTCTCAAATAAACGTACATACGGGTGGCTTCTTTTTTCAAAAAATTAAAATTTGAAATTTTGGGCTCAAATATTAGAGATTTTTTCAACTTTCAACGATATATGTTGTCTATATCAGACCTCCTTTCTTTTTGATACTTAACATTGTTCCTAAATCTTAGCCGTTAAGGCTGTTCTGAAAATATTTTTTTTCGAAAAAATTCGAAAAAAATTCTTAAAATTCAAAAATCCCTTAATTCCTGAGGATTTTGGAAAAAAGTTTTTACATGAACATGTGTATATTATATGAAGTATATTGATAAGGTAAAAATCAAATTTTATTGCATATTCATCGAGAAAATAAACTAACAAATCCCTCAAAATTGAGAAGGTAATCCTCCTCCTCTCAAATAAACGTACATACGGGTGCACCCTTAAAAGGTTCATATATTGAGATTCCATTTGGAAATTTATCACCTCTTGAAGCTTGCTGCTATTTTGGATCTGTTAACATTTTCTTCTTCCTCATTTCAACCTCCAAATATAAAATCGATCGAAGGTGTCTTCGGTATTCTGTTATTGGAGGAAAAACGGACATTATTAATGAATGCATGAAAAACAATCAAATTGATGAAGATTGCTTCAATGATATTCTTTCGTCACACAACAATAAACTCCTTGAATACATTCTAGAAAATGGTTTGTTTAATCTTGATATTGAACCTGATTCAAATTACAATGAATGTTCCGTAACTGGTCATAGTGATGATGAAGTTAAACGTAATTTTGATTTTTACAAAATCATCGAATCACAAAATTTAAAGGCAGCATTTCTTCTGTACAAGAAAGACGACATATCAATTTTTCCATGGTGTGCTGCATTTCCTCAGTTATTAGACATCATTAAGAATGAATATATGAATCATCCTTCAATGGTTTTAAACGCAAGCGATGGCTATCGAAGGAGAATTCTTCATTATGCAGCAGATTATGCATGTTTAGAAACATTAAAGTTTCTTATTTCACAATGTGTATATATCGATATTGCGGATGCAGGAAATACGACAGCTCTTCATTACGCACTAAAAAAAGATCGCAAAGAAATAGTTGAATATCTTATATCTCAATATGCAGATACAAGTGCAAAAGATGAATATGGAAGGACAGCTTTACATATAGCGGCCGAAAAAAACAGAAAAGAAATAGCAGAACTTCTTATTTCACACCGAGTAGATATAAATGCTAAAGATAAACGCGGAAGAACTCCACTACATTCAGCAATAAATTATTGCAGTTTTAAAATGGCAGAATTTCTTATCATAAACGGTGCATATATCAATGCAAAAGATAAAGACGGTAAAACGGCTCTTCATTATGCGTTAGGCAAAGATAATTGCAAAGAAATCACTGAGTTTTTGGTTTTACATGGCGCTGATATCAACATTAGAGATAAAGATGGACAAACCACTCTTTATCATGCAGCAAAAAATAAGAATGCCATAGAAATGTTGGAATTTCTTATTTCACATGGTGCTGATATCAACATTAAAGATTACTGCGAAAGAACAATTTTAAATCATGCAACAGACAATAAAGAAGTAATGGAATTACTCATTTCACATGGTCTTGATATCAATGCAAGAGATAAATTTGGAAAAACTGAACTTCATTACGCAGTATACTATAATGACAAAGAATTGATAGAATTTCTAATTTCGCATAATGCAGATGTCAACATTAAAGATAACGATGGAATGGCAGTTATTCATTATGCAAAAACGAAAGAATTAATAGAATATCTTATTTTACATGGTGCGAATATCGAGGCTGTTGAGAATAATGGGAAGACTGCTCTTCACTATGCTGCAGAAAATGGGTTAATTGAATTATTAGAATATCTTCTTTCACATGAAGCGGATATAAATGGTAAAGATAAATCAGGAAGAACAGCTCTTCATTATGCAGCAACTAATTATAATTGTGAAGCAGCAAAATATCTTATCTTACATGGTGCAGCTATCAATGTAAAGGACGTTAATGGGAAACCCCCACTTCATTTTGCAGCAGAGAAATATACAAGTGGTATAGTAGAACTCCTGATTTCACATGGTGCAGAAATAAATGCAAAGGACAAAGATGGAGAAACTGCTCTTCATTTAGCAGCAATACATATGAATACTGCAACAGTAGAATTTCTTCTTACACATGGAGGTGATATTAACGGAAAAGACAAAAGTAAAAAAAAACAGCTCTTCATTTGGCGGCAGAGAAAGATTGTTCAGAAACTGTAAAGCTTCTTATTTCATTCCATGCAGTTATCAATGCAAAAGATGAATCCGGAAAAACTGCTATTCACTTAGCAGCAGAAAATAATTGTAAAGAAACAGCAAACCTTCTTATTTTGCACCATGTAGATATCAATGCAAAAGATAAATTCGGAAAAACTGCTCTTCATTATGCAGTCCAAAACAATAGAAAAAAGATGATAAAATTCCTTATTTCTAATGGTGCAGATACTAATGCTAAAGATAATAATGGAAAAATCGCATACCATGATTATGAAAGTTCATAAAGTGATAAACTCAGATATTCATGGCCATTTTAAGGATGCAATCTATGTCTTTGTGCATCAAATAAATGATTATTTTTCCTTATATATGTTCTTTTCAGCACATTTATTCATCTCTTCCTTTCATAATTATAAGCAAATGCGTCTTTTGCATATCTATTTGCAGTATATAGCCATTCAATTTATGAAATTCTGTTGAATTCTAGTGTTAACAATTTGACACCGACGCGAATCATGAACAAAAACAAATCTTGCTGTGATTTTGAGCCAAATAAAAATTTAGGTGTGTACAGAAGCATATGTATTTTCGTCAGTCATGCAACACTATAAATCCAAGTTTATCCTATTAAAAATTATTAACATGATAATAGCTAAGTCCTTCTATATTACTTTTTCCTTATATAAAATAAAGGTTTCCAGCGAAAGTAAAATTAAATATTCAAAATATGTTTCACACTTTTTCTGAGAAGCTGCAAGCTGATAAAAAGTGTGAATATATATTTTAATAGGTTCTGATACTTTTTTGGGCTTATTTTATAAGCCCGTAAAAAGTTTCAAACCTATTTTGATATTTTTTCCCCTGCAATCAATTATTTATGGCTTCAAACATCTTATGTCAACCAAAGAACATACGGAAATGTACATTATTATGCCTTTTAATAAGTAAAAGGAACAAGCGATTGAGCTAAATTTGGTATACTCCCAGAATATTCAGGTAAGACCCTATTTTACAATGAACGTTGCTACAGAAGAACTCGCTTTTGATAGCGAATATGTAAAATCAGTTGCTAAGGATGTATATTTTTATTTCTAACATCAGAGTATAGAAACAATGCTGAGAAATCAGGAATTTAAACCACAGATGATTAATCAATGGTGCTCTTCTATCGTTGAAGACTGCACAAAAAGACTTTGCGCACAAAACAAACCATTTAAATACGTATCTACATGCGTCATCATGCAAAAAACAGGTGCTGGATTACACTTAGCTGCATCAACATTTTGGGATCAAACTACAGATTCATCTGTTACGGTTCGTTGGGAAAACACAACAATGTATGCGATTATATGCGTATATGGCGTTATGATTTAAGTTATTTATTTTTTTATAAATATTAAATGTACATTTATGATAAATCATCCAAGTTTTCAGATATTATATATATCAATTACTAGGTGAAAATGTTACTTGATATATAATAATCTTTATATATTTTTTATATTATTTTAATACTTTTTCATATCAGCATATTTTTTATCACACATAATTTATGAAAAAGATAAAGATGGAAAAACAGCTCTTCGCATTGCAAAAGAAAATTACCGCCATGACCTTTTCTATTTTCTTAATTCACATGGTGCTACCCTTTAACTTTTGTTACGCCACCCTTTTTCATATATGGTTACACTATCATTTACACTTAAATAGGCATATAATCATATTTCATTTTTATATAATTTTAAACTAATATAAGGAATAATTATTTGTAGTATGAATTCTAATCTCCATGAATGGGGGTCAATGTGGAATCACTTCAATCCTAATCGTTAACTAATGTTAACTACTAAAATGCTCATATAACATTAATTTGATCAAGAAAATTACAATTTTTCGCGTGACTTTTCCCCTCAATTTTTGAAAAATTCAGCACCAAATATTTGATTCTTTTGATCTTCAAAATTATTGGAATCGAATTTAAAAAAAAGGTAGTGGGGCTTCCAGGCGCGTTGCGCCCTCTAGCCCTGAAGATGTTTAGTATAAATGAAGTTTATATTCGGAGGGCTTCCAGGCGCGTTGCGCCCTCTAGCCCATAAAAAATTTCTGAGGACGAGCCAGCCGGTGACTTTTTTGTAGAGCACTCAAAATAGTATAACTTTGTCCGGACAAGTAAGGGTCTATCGTCGCTACAGGAAAAGTTACAGGCGTTCCAAGGAAGTATACTTTGAGAAGCCTTTTCTCCATTTTAAAACAAGATAGGACGGTTATTTTACAAAACTGACAACACTTTGACCGAGTAATTTTTTGTGCTGAACAAGAAGTGTCATATAAACATCTGTCAAAAACCGCTTTTTAACTTCACTTAAAATGCCACGTAAGCTACGTAAGAATATACGTAAGAGGAAGCGAGCATTGAAACATCCAATAGTAAAACTGACACCACAACAACAGTTGCAACAACAAATGATGAATGACCCCACTATGTTGCAACAAATGTCAAGCAACCCTATGCTTTTAAACCGAGTTATTGGTGCACAGAGTGGAGGTTTAAGAGCGGCACTTTTAGCGAAAATGGCAGGCTATGGTGGAGCTGCAGACGGAACAGCTTATAACCCTCAAAGTCAAATGAATTTGAGTTCACTCAAAAATCAAATAACAGATGTCAAAAAGTCAAACATAGACATACAGAAACAAATAAGTGAAAACGAAAAGAAACTAGAATATGACAGACACACAAAGAAACTCAATGAGTTAAACGTAGAGAAAAAGAAGAAAGAAGAACAACTGAAAGAACTAAGTACAGAGGAATATGCGAAAAAAGTGTCAGAAAAAGCAGCAGAAGTAGCAAAAATGGAACAAGATGTTATAAATTTGAAAAACCATACTACTCAATATAAAGTACTGAAAGATGAAGAGATAAAACAAAAAGCCCTGAAGACATATATGGATAGCGATGAGTATAAAAAAGAAGTTGAAGCAAATGTAAAGGCAGAAAAACTTTTACAGTTGCAAAACCAAACCGTACAGTATGAAAACTTAGCACAAGAAAGTAAAAATAACGACGCAGCCATGCAAAAGGCAATGAAAAGTGCAGATATTATAAAAGTTAATAATGACTGGTTAGATGCCCAAGCCAACGCTAAAGCAGCCCAACTTATAGGGTCAATAAGGACAAAAATACAAGCGGATGAAGACAGTTCAAATGAAGCTTTAATGAATGCTGACTTTAAGAATGCCTTCGAAGCTCTTCATAGTAAGGTGAAACTAGTGAACGACTTCTCATCTGGAAAGAAACTGAAGTCTGAAGGTTTCGACAAAGAGTTAAGAGAAGTAGCACAAAATATGACGAAAATAACAGATGCAGCAACGAGACAGGCAGTTCAAAGTGCCTATGACGCCGTTAGAGCAACTGTTGTGGAAAGTCAAGAAAAAGAGTTACAACAGACCAAAACAGACCTAGTAAATGCTTTCTTAAAAACGAAAAGTCAGGTAGAACATTATGCTGCAGATGGAACATATGTGCCAGCTGGTGGAACTTATATACCACCAAACCCTCCAAGAGAAGCACCTGCACCAGGACTACCTAAAACATTTACATCGTCACATGGACACAGACACAGGCATGCACCAAAACCAACACAACAACCAACAGTTCAAAATCCAGCACCACAACAACAACCAAAACCAACAGTTCAAAATCCAGCACAGCAACCAACAGTTCAAAACCCTGCACCTGCACCACAACCAAAACCAGCACAACAACCACCTCCACAACCAGCACAGCAACCAACAGTTCAAAACCCTGCACAACAACAACCACAAACAGAGCAAGGACATAAAAGAAGTAGAGAAAAAGGAAACCAAGAATTCTTAAAAA
The DNA here is from genome assembly GCF_026262505.1 of Trichomonas vaginalis G3. Taxonomy (NCBI): domain Eukaryota; phylum Parabasalia; order Trichomonadida; family Trichomonadidae; genus Trichomonas; species Trichomonas vaginalis. Next base: position 5,009,932 of record NC_067203.1, read on the forward strand.
TGCTTAAGGAAGATTATGGTTACCCAGATACTCTTGACTTTAGTGACAGATATAAAGAAGCTATTAGAAAGTTCAAGGAAGAAAATACTGACCCGAACCTATTTAGCTTTATGGCTCAGCATCAAATCGGATATAATCTCAAACCTGGAAAATACAAGCTCGCAAAGGGATATGATTTAATAGCATATCATCCAAATGACATGAATGAATTTACTCCGAGATATTTGGTGTCAGAGCTAAATGATAATTCAACTCTCTTCATGAAACGCGTAAAAAATAGAGACGGAACGAAAGAAGAAAGGTTTATGAGTCCGGATGACTTAGATAGGGAACTTGTTAAAAACGGTCTCGGAATATATGAAATGCCAGCAGATGAGGTACAAGAAACTCAACAGGAAAAAGTTCAGATACAACCAGACATGGAAGAAATAGTTCAGCAACAACAGCTAGAAGAGCCTGAAGGAAACGAACAAGTCCCTCCTTTGGAAACTAACTTCACAGAACTAGATGAAGATTTGGAACAGCCGAAAAATCTTGACCCTCAACAAGTGTATGCGGAGAATATGGAATCTTTCCAAGAGTCTAAGAAAAATTCGGCTGACATAGTAGAAGAATATCGAAAAATGTTCACCGACATACAAAAGACTCCAACATCCGATGAAAATATTCAGCATAGAATGGAAGTACTGAAAGAAAATGTACGCAAATACAATAATCCTTTTTACTTACGACCATATAACGTTCAATCTTTGGCTGAACTCGGTGAAAATAAAAGGTTAAATTTCAACAAAACATATAGAAATGAAACATTGTTTAAAGTTCATTCAGAACCTAACCAATATGGAAACAAACCTACTTTTGTTTCTGCAGACTATGGAACTACAATGAGATGGGGTCATAAAGCTAATCCGGATAGGTGGTTTCATAAACTTACAACCTCAATTCCAAGAAGTTGTAGACGCAATGGAAGTGAATGGTGAACCAGATATAGCTGGTATTTTCAGCGCGGCTTTAATGCCATTGAAAGATATGAAACATGCAGATATTTTGGACCAGTATGAAATGAACATGGCTGATGGAAATATAACACCTGACGTTCTAGAACATTTATCTCAAAGAACTACACAGAACCATAGAGATGGTATATTTGGTGAAGAGTTTAGAAAGACAGTTAGGGAGAGAGAAGGAAGAGAACCTATTGTACATGACCTTGCAAACGAAAGTTTGCAAAATGTCATAAAAACTTACTTTGCAGACAATGAACTGAGAAGGGATGAATATTTAAGAAAACTCAAATGGACAGTACCAAATGAAATGTTAGTATTGAAAAACATGTTCCATGACAAAATAAAACCAACTACAGAAATAAATGACGCAAGACTGAAGCGTTGGGTAAAAGCTTTCCCATTCACAAAAGATATTATTGGTAACATGGAAAGAAAACCAGAATGGCTACAAAAACATATATTTGGAAACGAGCTTATTCCATATGGACAAGCTCTGTTTGAAGAGCTTGAACCGGAAACTCAGGAAAGAGTCATGCAAACAATAAGCGAAGACTCAAATACAAACTATGACAAAATCTTTCTAGGATATAGGTTACCTGAGATGGCGACCAGAGCCCAAAGGCAAAAAGGACATGGAAAATTTACAACATACTAGGTGAACATGAGGCAAAGATGCTACAACTTGAAGCAGAGGGCAAGTTACCAAAAGCGACACCAAAGAAGAAGAGAAGAGTAGAACAAAGTGAAAGTAGTGAAGAAGTAACTTCATCTAGTGAAAGTAGTGGCAATGAAGGAAAAAGAAGAGTTAAAAACTCAGTCAGGAAGAAAGTAAAGCTTGGTCCGAGTGGGTTCTATTATGATATATAAATCCAACTATTCTATATTTTTACCCATATGAAATGTACGCCGCTCAGAATATAACGCCAAACAGTTTTGGATGCCATGAACGGAAATGTTTCCGAATGGTATAACGAATGCGACAATGCCATTAGAAGGTCAGAAATAGTTCCTGGAACTTACAAATATACAACTGCTGTTTCTTATGGAAACGTAGGTGAGTTTGGAGAAGGTTCTTCAACAACAGTAGATATTGCTTGCGACAGGTTTCATATTATTTCTATTGACAACTCATTCTTATACGTGGAACAAGACATTGAAATAAAACCTTCTGCCAAGTTGTCTGACAAGAAAGGTTGCAATGGAATTTTCTATGTCGGATACCAATATGCTCCAGAAGTTTTCATGGGATATAAGATATATTCTAACTCTGACTTAGTTCAAACAGTAACATGGGCAAACTATGAATGGTTCGCTTTGAGAAACTCAGTACAACCACAAGCTAGAGAACAAACAGACCAGTATGCAACTATTGAGAAAATAAGAAGACTTGACCCTAACGTTCCAGGAGTTTATGTTAACCTTTCTGGACAAACTGCAGCAGCAGTAACCAAAGTAAAACTGAAACTTAGAGTTCCTTTGTCATCTTTCCTCATCTTAAGGTTTTTAAGATACTTGCCAAACTGGGCAGGAAAAATTTCTATCGAACTTACTCCAAGCAAAAATAACTTAGTCAATGCACCAACACAAGACCCATTCAGCATTACTGTAGCTGGAACTGGTGGAGCCAAGTTCTGTGACTTTTGCAAAGACAAAGTTGACTTAGACTTTGGTTTCTCAAACCTCAACACTGAAGTAAACAATTATTTCAATGCTGCTGGAGATGCTTGGGACCCAGTTAAGTTCACATGCGAACAGTTTGAATGCAAGAGAATAGAAAGCAGACTTGCCGTTTATATGTTGGACCCAGATATTTCAAATGCTTTAGCTGCCAAATATATTGCAGTTCCACTTATGTTCCCTATACACCAAATATCTGTCAAAGACTTTGCAGGTGAAGTTGGAAACCAAAATCCAGGAGCCGCAGGTGCAAGAACAGATATTGCTTTAACAACTGCAATGAAACATGCAGATACTATGTTTGTACTGTTCAGACGAACTATAAATGACTATTCTTGTTTCTACAACCCTGGTATTAAATATCATATAAACATAGATGGCAAATATTATCCAAGAGAAGAATATTCTACAGTTGAGGATATGAGGTCATACAACTTGACATTAGATGCTATGAAATTTAACAACAACTTCACAACAACCATTAACACTGAAATGCAAAGTTCTATTATGCCATATGTGAAAGTATGGACTCATACAGGAGGTCAAAAAACTCAATATACAAATGGAGACCGTTCAAACTTTTGGCTTGGCATTCCATTTGCTGACTCAGAAGACTTTATGGGTGGTATTTCAACTGTTGGTACAGTTCAAATACAATATACTGGTGACAGAGACGGTCCAGATGAATTGAAAGCAAAGAAGTTTACAAAACCAATAGCACTTTTCACGGAAGATGCTCTTTTGAAGATTCGTTCGATGAAACCTGCTGGGGCTCCTCAGATTGGCATAACGACAGCTTCTATCGAGCAGATTTTGGCAGCAGGTCAGTAAGTTGTTCTTGAACTGACTTCTCTCCGTCAAATATTGACAGTACGCCAGTTTTGACATAATATTGTAAGATAAACTTTCCTTTAGTAATATCGGTCAGTTTTGAAGTTTAATATTTTTTGTCTGCTTCAAGAACTTTCACCATCTCGGTTATACCAACTTTCTTTGCTTTATGAAAATATTTAGGTTCAGCAAAGACTGCTATTCTATAACATTTTCCATTGTTTGTGTAAAGAACTATTCTGTCAATGTATTTGTATTGTTTGTGAGTATAAACTTTGTTCTGCTTCAATTTCAATAGATATCCGAATACGTCCATCTTTTTATTCTAAGTAAAATGTCATTTCCGAAAAATAGAAGCGTAAGTGTTTTCAAAAGGTTTAATGGCGGTGGCAGATGTGAAGTTAAATTCACCAACTCAAACAAACAGTCAAAGTGTTATTGTCAATGTCAAAGACAGAGATGTTGAAATGGGGAAACCATACGAAGACGAAGATGGTATAACAATTGTTCCTGTAAAAGAACCAACATATCCTGAAGTTAGCAGAGACTTAAGTTCTGTTGCAGATATTCGAAACGACTACCAACACTGAAAGACAAACTTCAAACTCAGGAGAAGATTTGTCAAGCTTTAAGTATAATGTTAAACTTGGTCGAACACAACCCTGTAAAAGTGAACTCATATGTCATTGCACCTCATGAAGTTTTGAAAGAACTATTGAAACTTTTGACAGAGGCAGACGATATAAACATCAAAGAAATAGAACCCGACATTAGTTGCTGTGGTGTTTCATATAATGCCATTGACAAGATATACGTTATGAAAGGAGGTGAAACGTTGAACTTAAAATATAGTTTCCCAGACGTTATAAAAATATTTGACGACCACAACATTTCATTAAAGTTTATTTGCTAAGTAAATGGCAGAAGACATAATGGTTTATACTATTACGACTAAAAACCCTGAGTCATATAATTCTATAACAACAAACTTACAAAGTTCCTCAAGGACGATATTGTAAACTAACCTTAAACACAATGACGACTAAAGCCTGTTTTGCTCTTTTGACACCAGAAGACTTTATTGTTGTGAATGGTAAAAAATACTCCTTTGAAGATACTTACTCAGATATACCAACAACAGGTTTTGTTGACTTATTAATACTTTAAGTACGGGTGTAACATGTGCTGCAACTAGAGCAGGTTTCATTATGTTTGGATGTCCGACTGAGTTACTATAAACGATATGAGCTATAATACAAAACTTATTTCTGTTTTTACTACAACAGTTTCCTATAACAGGAAAAAGGTGTCATACAAGGAATGTCTATTCCATTGACATTAGCACACCAATTCTTATATATTGTTTCAAACTTAGGTTCAAGTGTTATTCGAATGTCGACAGAAACTATTATGACCAAAAGATCTATGCGTATAAACAATACTTTCTCTGCTGGTTTGCCTATTGTTCATTCGAATGCAGAATTTTCAACCTTAGTGAACTCAAACACTTTGGCAAGTATAACGTTGACATTAGTTGACGCAAACTTTGTTCCTGTAAAACTTTTATGTCCTATGTATTTGTCAATGACGGCAGAAAGTTCGAATTGGAAGATGCAACTGGTGAAAGTATTGTATTACAAGAACAACTTCAACAACAAATAGCTCAAGAACAACAAATGCAACAAATGGAACAACAAAGTCAAGAATAAAAAAATATTATTTTTTTTTATTTTTATAAAAATGTACAGAATAGATGTTTCAGATTTTTATGACTTCCAAGCATTCAGAAATATGTGTCCATTTAGAGACTATAACAAAGCAGTCGAGAATTTGAAACGTTAGTCATTTATGTTGACTCTGCCCCAGAATGTTATGTCATGAAAGAATGGGATGTTGTCTTTAACAAACCAAGAGCAACAATAGTGTCTGAACAAGAATGTAGACAGAAACTTAAGAAAATAAAAGTCGTACAAGTTGGAATGAAGATGTTAGATGCTTGGGATATCTTATTGTCAAAGTTAGAAGATTTTTCAGTTCGTGGTATAAAGTTTTATACACCTTCTCCAAACTTCTATTCTATCTTCACTGGATATAAATATGAACAAGTAGAATGGAAAGAAAATATTATAGAAGCTTGGTTAGACCATGTCAAAGAAATTATATGCAATGGAAACGAAAAGGTTTATGAGTATATCTTATGTTGGTTTGCAAACATCTTACAACATCCAAGTGCTAAAAATGAAACTGCTCTCATTATAATTGGAAAACAAGGAACTGGTAAGAATACTTTCTTTACAGATATTTTTGTGCAAACTGTTAGAAGGTTATTCGAATCCGAATATGACAAACTTAGAAAACATCTGTGGCAAGTTTAACTCCTCAATAGAGAATATGAAACTTATAGTTTGCAATGAAACTTCAAAGTATAGATACAACAAAAGTTTTGAACTCAGATGCTTTGAAGAGTCTTATAACAGACAAAGTTGGAGTTGTTGAAAAGAAAGTATAAAGACCAAAGAGTTTGTGAAAATGTTGCAAACTTCATTATGGTTTCAAACAATGCTGTTCCGATGAAGTTAGAAAGTTCTGACAGAAGATATGTAGTTGTCAGAACGTCAGAAGCTCATATGCAAGATACAGAATATTTTGACGACTTAGCAGAAACTTTGACACCAGAGTTTTACAACCATTTGTTCTCATACTTTATGACATTAGATATTTCTAAGTTCAATCCAAGACAAATTCCACATACCGAAGAGAGACAAACATTGTTAGAAGCAAACAAGAGTGTATATGAACTGTTCATAGAAGAAAGCGACTTTGTGTCATTAGATGAAAGGTCATTGTACGATTCGTATAAACAATATTGTCAAGAATATGGTTATATGGCAGCTTCTAAACGTACATTCTTGGCAAATGTCAAAAGTCTTTTAGATGTTCAGAATGGTGTATATACAAAGAAAATTTTTTCTGAGTAAATTTAAAAAAAATATTTTTTTATCCGATAGAAAAGATGACGAAATTCATCTCAGTAAACAAGTACATGTCAGGACTTAAAGAAGAACTAGACCCATTTACATATTTGAATGTTTACTTCTACCATTTTGAAAAGTCTTCATTCAGCAAAGTTTGGAACATCGAACCAGTTAAGTTTGCTATTGTGACTAAAAATGGTGCGAAATTTGAAGACTTAGACATAGAAGGTTTGTTAACAGTCAAAGAAAGTTTTGACAGAAGGTTCTCAAACCTTAAAGAAGGCAAAGCATACAAACTTGTTATACCTTATGAACCAAAGAAGACAGACGACTATGAATATTATGAGTCTAAAGTTGTAGAAGTTCAAGGTAAATTGGGTAAAAAGATTTTAGAGTCTAAGCCAGTGTTTACTCCTAAAGAGGAAGAGAACATTGACATTGACCCAGAAATGTTCTAAAAATAAAATTTTATTTTTACATGTCAAATTTCTTTTTCTCTGGAACTGGTTCAGGTTCTTTCTTCTCTTCTTCTACTTTCTTTTCTTTCTTTTCTCTCTTCTTCTTTTCTGGTGGAGTTATGTCAAATTTGGCGCAACTATATTTATGTAAAAGTTCTTTGTCCTTTAATAGCTCATCTATTCTGTTTTCTATTTCATCTTCAAGAACAGCGCATGTGTCTTCTTTGCATTCTAAGAACTTTTGTTGGACTTCATCTTTCCAATCGGCGTCATCTCTGTCAACAAGTCTGTCATTGACAAATTTTAAGACTGCTCTTTGTAATGTTTTATGGTTCTTGTCATATTCCCAGAAACAGAACTTTAGAACAAATTCACCTTTCTTGTTTACACTATGTAAGATTTTATGGTCGACAGATGTTTTGCTGTCAAAAAGTTTGTCTCGAATATAGATAGCGAAATCGCTAGACATTTTCTAAAAGATAGAAATTTTAATTTTTCTAAAAATATGTTAGAAAAAAAGTTTGCTGACATTGACAAAAATTTGAGAATGTTTTAACAAGAACAAGAGGAAGTTAGAAAATGCTCAGATAAAACATGACAAGTTCTTATTTGCTCAGAATGGTATACAGGTCTAATTGCCACCACCTGGGTCTGGTAAGACTTTCACTTATCTTAAAATGGCTGCACAAACAACAAGAACTAGATGAGAAGAACCCATTCTATGAGTTAGTTGTTATTTGTAGTACTTCTGGTCAATTTGACCAAACCGTCAATTTGTTCAAAGATATTATAAGAAGTCTAAGTTAGTATGTATAAAGGATACTGAGTTGTTAGATTGGATAAAGAAGTACCAAAGAAGAGTTTTGAAGTATAATGCTATAAATGAGTATATAAATTCTAAGTTCAAAGACCCAAATGAGAAATGCAGAGAATATTAGAGAAGAAACACACTTCAGAAACAAACAGAAAGAGATAGAATACATTTCGAAGAAATTGCAATCTTACGATTGGAAGACATACCCTCATAGATGTCTTCTTATTTTAGATGATTTCGCCTCTCATCCTTTGTTAAAGAACAGAGAACAAGATATGTGTCGAATTCTTAAGAAGCTCAGACACTTTAACATCTCAGTTGTCATTTGTGTACAGACAGCAAAGAGTTTAAGTAAGGATGTTAAAAGAATACTTACTGACATAATACTTTTCCCCGGATTGTCCGAAGACGATTTCATGGAACTTATGAAAGAGTCCATGGCAGGTAAGTTTGACAGACATGAACTATGGGAGAAGTACAAAGTCATACAAGACCCTCATACTTCTTTCAGAATTCATATCTACGCAAACAAAGTTCAAATTGTAAAAAGTCAATAAAAATAAATGGTTCATCTACCCTACTTGTTTGAAGTTGTCAAAATACTCTGTTATTTTTTCTTTCAGTAGCGGTAAGTCTTCTTTGAATGTAAGTATTGTACAACCTTTCATATCATAGTGTGTTTGAGGTAACGTATCTTGAACTATTTGTTTCACATCTTCATTTGGGGTCATTGAAATCGGTAAGTTTTCGCGATAGAACCAATTTCTGTCAGATTTGTAAATCTTAGCAAGGTCGTAAAAGCTTTTGTTGTTTCTTCTGACTAAATGCAACATAACCATATCTTTATCTTCTTCATTTTCCATCTCTTCAGTATAAATCATATACTTATAGTTCTTTTCCTTTCCTTTTGGTACCGAACGTGGTATTCTTTTCTGAATGCTTTTGTCTTTTGCTTCAATGACTTCATCTTTTGCATGAAGTTTCTTTTCCATCTCTTCACGTTCTTGTCTATGAATTTCGTCAAGAAGTCTGTAAATATACCAAGCATAACGAGGCGAAGCCCACATTGCAACAGCATTTACAAGAAGTCTATGTACATAATATCCTCTCAAACCGTTTGGCAATTTTTCACGATTTTCATAGAGTTTTGGCGACTGGGGTTTTTCTCCCACTCGAGTTTTTGCGACTACGGGATTTCTCGTAGTCGAATTTTCAGCTTCATTTAATAGTTCAATAGTGCTTTGGTTCCTAAACCAGTCTTGTGGTTTCTTATTGTCGGGTGCAAAACATGCTGTCAAAATACTTTGCATTTGGTACATATCGTCTTTGACCGAACGAATGAGACGGAGTTGTTTGTTAAACTGAACCCACTCATATTCTTCGTTTATAGCTTCATGGACTATAACGGTTGTTGTGTTCTCTGTTGTTGACATTACTGTCTTTACATACAAAATAAAAAAATAAATAAAAATAAAACTAACTTTATTTTTTCTATCTTAAGGAAATTCATTATTTTTGTTGCTGAATTCAATAAAAATATATTTTAGGTGAAGAGGTGAGATTTCACCTCTTTTTTCACCTCATTTCTACCCCAGTTATTTTATAAACGTTTCACATGGTAAACGTTATTTTTTAAATTTTGTGAAAACTCAACAGTTTGACACAAGCCATATGCCATTTTACTTAGAATTTTGTTGCTGAATTCAATAAAAATATATTTTAGGTGAAGAGGTGAGATTTCACCTCTTTTTTCACCTCATTTCTACCCCAGTTATTTTATAAGCGTTTTACATGAATTGTACGATGTATATTTGAAATCCTAAACAGTTTCGTAGCTTCTATTTCTTCTTTTAGTACATCGAATGTTTTAACAATGCCGAAAGTTTCTTTATACTTCTTCTTGACGTCAGATAGAAGGAAATCGTCAGCAGTTGGATAGTTTTTGTTCAGAAATTCTAACATGTCCATTTTATTTTCTACCGGCTTCTCTGCTTCTTTCTTTAAGTCTGCATAGTCGTTTCTCATTCTTTCTATCTCTTTGACGGAGTAGTTATATTTCCTAATTGCTGCTTTACATTTAGAACATTGCGGGTTCATTTTTGCGTTATATTCTGAAACCTTACCTGCTAAAACAACCAAGGCGTCAATGGTTTTCTTTAAATCTGAAGCAGTTGGTTTTATCTGTTCATGCCATACCTTACCTCTTCTATCTTTATCTCTTATCTGCCATACACATTTTGCAGCTAATGAAACAAAGTTGTCGTATGTCTTAAACTCCCCAGATTTATATATGTCAGAGATGTTCTTATATACCATGTCGCAATCTTTGTCCATAACTTTATGGTTGCAATGAAAACCAAGGAATTCATAATTTACCTTTCGTATGAACTTCTTTATTTCTACTGAGTCAGTTGGTTTCACTTCAATTTCATCGAATTCAGGAATAGTTAGTTTTTGCTGCTGAATTTCAGGCAATTTGGGTAAATGGTCAATAATGTCCTGCATTTCATAAAGATATTCTTCATTTGTTTCATCTTTCGCACTACAGTCTAAATTACTTGTTAAAAGTTCCTGCTTTATTCTTTGTATTTCTGTTTCGAAAGTAAATGAAGAAGGAATGAAGCTTTTCATTTCTACTAACATAGATGTTGGATTCATGACTAACGAGTTTGGTGCTGTAGTTGTTTGAATTGTTGTTGTGCCGATTGTTGACATATCTGTTCTTACATACAAAATAAAAAAATAAATAAAAATAAAACTAACTTTATTTTTTCTATCTTAAGGAAATTCATGAAAATTCAAGAGGGTGAAAAAACAGGTGAAAAAAGAGGTGAAATCTCACCTCTTCACCTAAACATTATTTTTATTGAATTCAGCAACAAAATGAACGAGGTCAGGATGTATGTAAATACCTTTGAATTCATTCATAACGCCCTTAGTAAGCTCATAAAATGCTTGTTTTGAGGTCGAGCCACTTTTGGCTCCACCGTATTCTTTCAACCAAAACTCAAGAATTTCCTGCATGAATTTTGTATAAAAAGCAACAGTCCGAATTCCGGCGGTTACTATATTCTTCACAAAATGCCTTATAATACTCTTCCCAGGACTTATTTTCCAACAACTTTCTAAAGTCTTTCCTAAACTGACTGACTGACTGACTGACGGCACAAAGTGGCTTAACGAAAACATTAATATATAAAATTCATGAAAATTCAAGAGGGTGAAAAAACAGGTGAAAAAAGAGGTGAAATCTCACCTCTTCACCTAAATTATATTTTTTGGTCCGGGAACAACTTTCTCTCAATTGGAGCTGTAGCATACTCTTTGCGTAAGCGGTTCAGACCTTCTTCGAAGTCTTGGTCTCTCTTGGACTGAGATTGGAATTGGAATTGTGGGGCAGGGTTTTGCATTATCATAAGACAAATTACGGAAAGTGAACTCAAACAAAAAGTGACACAATGCATTTGCCAACCAAATAACTTTACAAAGCAAAAACTTAAATTACTTGTCAAGCTTACTATTCTTATTTTAACAATTAAAAAATTAAATTTTATTTTTTATTTAAAAAAATCATCTTATATCATCTGATATATATATAACAGCATTAATATTCAATGATTCACAAATCAACTTTTCATTATTTTAAATAATTATAGAATATATACCGACTTTTGTACATAAATATTTTTAGATTCAATAATGATTTACGGTTTTTTTCAAAACTTATAATTTTCAAATGAATGGTATCCGCGAATTTCGGCTTGAAAGTTGGGAAACTTTGTCCGAATGTTAAACTATTCGGACAAAGTTTCCCGCTGTTTGCGAAGGAATTGTTGGCTATGATGTACTGATTCATGATCAGTGCATCATAGCCACAATTCCTTATACAAAGTTCAAAAACTTGGGTGCAATCAGAACTGATTGCACCCAAGTTTTTGAACTTTCTCGAGGGAATGAAAGGGTAAGAGGTATACATTATGAATATATACCTCTTACCCTTCCATTCCCTCTCTGACAGCGGGAAACTTTGTCTGAATGTTAAACTATTCAGACAAAGTTTCCCGCTGTTTGCGAAGGAATTGTTGGCTATGATGTACTGATTCATGATCAGTGCATCATAGCCAACAATTCCTTATACAAAGTTCAAAACTTGGTGGCAATCAGAACTGATTGCACCCAAGTTTTTTGAACTTTCTCGAGGGAAGAAAGGGTAAGAGGTATACATTATGAATATATACCTCTTACCCTTCCATTCCCTCTCTGACAGCGGGAAACTTTGTCTGAATGTTAAACTATTCAGACAAAGTTTCCCGCTGTTTGCGAAGGAATTGTTGGCTATGATGTACTGATTCATGATCAGTGCATCATAGCCAACAATTCCTTATACAAAGTTCAAAAACTTGGGTGCAATCAGAACTGATTTGCACCCAAGTTTTTGAACTTTCTCGAGGGAATGAAAGGGTAAGAGGTATACATTATGAATATATACCTCTTACCCTTCCATTCCCTCTCTGACAGCGGGAAACTTTGTCTGAATGTTAAACTATTCAGACAAAGTTTCCCGCTGTTTGCGAAGGAATTGTTGGCTATGATGTACTGATTCATGATCAGTGCATCATAGCCAACAATTCCTTATACAAAGTTCAAAAACTTGGGTGCAATCAGAACTGATTGCACCCAAGTTTTTGAACTTTCTCGAGGGAATGAAAGGGTAAGAGGTATACATTATGAATATATACCTCTTACCCTTCCATTCCCTCTCTGACAGCGGGAAACTTTGTCTGAATGTTAAACTATTCAGACAAAGTTTCCCGCTGTTTGCGAAGGAATGTTGGCTATGATGTACTGATTCATGATCAGTGCATCATAGCCAACAATTCCTTATACAAAGTTCAAAAACTTGGGTGCAATCAGAACTGATTGCACCCAAGTTTTTGAACTTTCTCGAGGGAATGAAAGGGTAAGAGGTATACATTATGAATATACCTCTTACCCTTCCATTCCTCTCTGACAGCGGGAAACTTTGTCTGAATGTTAAACTATTCAGACAAAGTTTCCCGCTGTTTGCGAAGGAATTGTTGGCTATGATGTACTGATTCATGATCAGTGCATCATAGCCAACAATTCCTTATACAAAGTTCAAAAACTTGGGTGCAATCAGAACTGATTGCACCCAAGTTTTTGAACTTTCTCGAGGGAATGAAAGGGTAAGAGGTATACATTATGAATATATACCTCTTACCCTTCCATTCCCTCTCTGACAGCGGGAAACTTTGTCTGAATGTTAAACTATTCAGACAAAGTTTCCCGCTGTTTGCGAAGGAATTGTTGGCTATGATGTACTGATTCATGATCAGTGCATCATAGCCAACAATTCCTTATACAAAGTTCAAAAACTTGGGTGCAATCAGAACTGATTGCACCCAAGTTTTTGAACTTTCTCGAGGGAATGAAAGGGTAAGAGGTATACATTATGAATATATACCTCTTACCCTTCCATTCCCTCTCTGACAGCGGGAAACTTTGTCTGAATGTTAAACTATTCAGACAAAGTTTCCCGCTGTTTGCGAAGAATTGTTGCTAGATGTACTGATTCATGATCAGTGCATCATAGCCAACAATTCCTTATACAAAGTTCAAAAACTTGGGTGCAATCAGAACTGATTGCACCCAAGTTTTTGAACTTTCTCGAGGGAATGAAAGGTAAGAGATATCCATTTCCTTTCACCTTCGTTCTCAATAATTAACTTATAAATTTTTTAAAGCAAAAAAAGTCTGATTTTTTTTGACAAGTAAATATATAGGGAATTTATCCGACCAAATAAGTGTCACTTTTTCGGTTCACCTCACTTTCCGTAACTCGTCTTACAACAGCATAAACATCCAAGGGTTGGGGAAGTAAGGCATAGGCTGAGGAGGGTAGTTCGGGAAGCCTTGTGGTGGGTAGTAACCTTGAGGTGGAAATTGGTAGTAATTCGGAGGTACTTGCTGGAACTGAGGTTGCTGAGAGCTTGTGTGTTTTTAGGTTCCTCTGGCTTGGAATGGACTCGGTTGGTGGACGTCGGACATTCGTTTGTGTCCTGTCGGACCACAACGATAAAAATCTCTGCTACTAGCAGTACTTTTACTGACAGTAGCAGTACTTTTTACTGACAGTAGCAGTACTTTTACTGACAGTAGCAGTACTTTTACTGACAGTAGCAGTACTTTTTCTGACAGTAGCAGTACTTTTACTGACAGTAGCAGTACTTTATCGTCGAAAACCCTCTCAAATTTTCCTTTTTACTGACAGTAGCAGCAGTTTTACTGCTACTAGCAGTACTTTTACTGACAGTAGCAGTACTTTACTGACAGTAGCAGTACTTTTTCTGACAGTAGCAGTACTTTTTCTGACAGTAGCAATGGTCGAGGTCGAACCTACCGACGACAATTTACCTAATTGAAATTAACGAGCTTGTTAAAGACTTCCTCAGGCAGAATGTAAAAGGCAAGCTTGTTAACGGTTGGATAACGGGAAGGGCTGCCTTGAATCTCGAGACTTCGACTGGAATTCCAATTCAAATACCAGACGGGACAGCCTACGACGACATAAAGCAAGCAAAGAAGGAAGCCATTATAAAGTTCTTGCCAAGCGTCCTTGGATACTACTTCCAAACAGAGAGAACCCTTTCCCAAGAATGAACCAAATTCTCAGGGTCTCCTTCACTTCTCTGGTCAACCATTCTACATAACTACAGAAGGCGACATTCAGCCAGTTCAGTAAACATCTCATTTTAACTCACTTTTTTTATGTTTTTGTGAAAGTGTCAAAAATAAATTGTTTTCATGAGTTTTCTACGATGTTAGAAAAAATGTTATTTTCTAATATCTTCACATTCAATACTTTTTCAGCACTTTTCCGTAGTTATATATGAAAGACAATTCGAGATAAAAGTCATAGTACAATGGAATAATATGTTGCACACCATTGTTGTGAACCAAACTTGAAAGTCAGAGAAACTGTTACTAGATGGTTCGTAGAATTTAGAAGCAAAGTCATAAAAGTCCTTACCAATACATAGAAAACTATTGTTGCTTGAACTGAAACTTGCATGACACATAACATTTTGAGGGTCAAACACGTTTCTATAAACCATCAAATCTGCTGGTGGAAGTAAAATTTAAATGGACCATCTGGTGGTAATGGTTCGTTCTGGTTTAGTAACCGAAGAAATTGTGCCCAAGAACGTTTGTCTACTTCCCAAAATAAAAACTCTGTATCTCTTGGAGGGTTAATTTCAATCTTTTGAAATGAAACGGTGGAGTTCATCTTGTCATATTCTAGTTTCAGATAGTATGTTCCATTTAGTAAAGAGTCGTATTTTTTTTGAAAATTCCCAATAATATTTGTTCATTTGAGTTTGAAAGTCATTTAGAGTTTTCTCAAGACTTTCGTCTGAACGAATTGTAAAGATTCTCATTTCGTCAAATTGTCTATTAGACCATCAGAACCTTTATACTGCCCATGAAAATATACTGCGAACATAAATGCGTTAGTTCTATTTGAAAACAAAACTCTTCTAAATCCTATTGCCTTTGCATCTGAAGGACTTTGAAGCCAACGAATTGGATAGTCAAACCTGTATGCTCGGGATGAAATTTCTTCATCTGAAATAGTCCTACCAGCATTTGTAAGATATAGATATAGTCTAACGTTTTGTATCTGCTACTTTTGTTCTTTGTTTTTCAACCTGAAACATTTAATATATGTAAAAATATATTGTTTTAAATGGTATGCCATTTCATATTTCTCATCTAACAAACAAGTTTCCCAACGGTCTTCTCCAACAAACTCAGCGTACAGTTCAAATAAATTAAAAAAAAATGTCACTTTTTTAAAAATAAATTTTTTTACTTCATGCAATGTTTTATTTCTGTGCCGTCTTCAAGTATGCCCCAATATTTCCTTTTCGATATTACATGAACTTCGGAAAATACCTTATCTAGCTTAAAACAGCCCATCTTTTCACTGACCATTCCCATTTCAATGAGTTTGTTGTATCCTTCTTCGTTCGTCATGAGTGCGTCAATGTTCTCATAGTAAACCTTCACTTTGGATTTGACTTCGGAGAAGAATTTGTTGTAGTTGTCAAGGACTGCCTTTGCGAACTGAGGGTAAGACCAATGTTCGACAATAGGTTTAATGTGGTTACTAAGCCACTTTTGACCTTGAGTGAATTCGTACTTCAAAACACAAAAGGAGAAAACCTTTCAACAAAGTTGCGACCTTCTCATAATGTTTACTCTTCATCTCTTGAGGTTTCTTAATGGAATATCCCATGTCGAATTCATAAGCAATTTGAGTGTCATTGCAAGTTTGGGGTTTGAAGCTTTCCTAATATCATACAGTTGTTGTATGACTTTTCCAACTGTATAGTTCCTTCCCGGGAACTCACCATCTTCGTTTGGAATTCCAGTCGGAATATATTGGACAAACCTCATGTACGCAGCGTTAAGGTCGACATAGTATATTTTTTCATCTGAGTCGAACTTGTCGCAACCTATCGGACCAGTTTGTGGAAATTCAAGTGAGTCTCTTATCTTCTGAGAAACTTCTCCTGTTATCTCATAAACATCGTCAAAGCAGCCTGTTTCATATAAAACCTTCTGACCTAACTCAGATGCTCTCCAATACAATTTGACGTCAATTGGATGTCTCAATGGAAGTTTATTTATAGCATCTTGAAGTTCTTGCAACCTCATTGGAAGTTCTTCTGGTTCAGGTTGGTATCCGAACATACCAACCCTTGTGGAACTGTGTACTTCTTTTGTACTAGAACTTTGTCTGGAACAACTTTTGGTCTTGCTAACAATGAAAAGTTTGTTTCGTCTTTTGGTACAAAAGTTTCTGTCAGCTTGTCATCTGGAATTGGTTCCAACAAACCTTTCTCGAAAAGAATGTTTACAGCTCTGACAATGTTGCACTTACTTTTACCAAAGAATGGGTTTGTAAGACTTTCGTTCAACATGAAGTGGTTGTGGACAATTACAATCTTCAACCATGGTAAGTCTTTGTCAACAACATAGTCGTCATGTGAAGAACCTTTAGCTGTAGGTATGTTGACTCGGATATTGACATTTGCCAACGGTGCAATTTTTGCCAATTGACCTCTGAGAATGTACCTTGTCTTAACACATGACTCAAGATACTTCATCTTCTCATCTGTAACAAGACCAGAGTTCCTGAGACATGTAAGAATGCAAGGTTCGTTGACAATTGTTTCAATTGAATTGTAAATTCCATACCTTGTCAAGTCAATGTCAGACTTATTTATGAACGGGAAGTATCCAGCATGTTGTCTGACTGCTTGAGGGTTAGGTTGGTACCATTCGAACTTGACACTTGCAATTCCTTCAATTGCATTCAAAATGTCTGAGTCGGAGTCAACCATTTGTTCTCTCTTTGTAGTCTTGAAAGCGTCAAGAAGTTTTGCGGCTGTTTGTTCATTGCCATGTGCATAGTAAATGTGACCATCCAAATCTGTTATGGTCAATCTGAGATTGTGTCCTTTCTTATTTCCGTCTTGTATGGCAGCAAGTACACCCATGAAGCCTTCTTTGTTCTTTCCTTCGTCAAAGTTTACTGTAAAGGTTCGACCAGATGTAATTTGACTTCTAACTTCACGATACTTTTCATATGCATATCTTGTTCTTTCCATGGGAGCATGTGCGTCTTCACCTTTTCCTTTTTTCCTTCTCAAAGGATGCAATTGTTCGTCATGTTTCCAGTAGAATCTGGCAAAGCCGTCGTGTCCTTCAACTTGAGGTTCACTAACATCGAAAGGCATGTCCATAAGACGTTCTTCTTCTAACCTCTCTAGTCTGTTTGGATAATTGGCACGTGCTGTTTCCAAATCCATTTCGTAGCGAAGACCAGACAATTTGTCATAGACTTTTATGGGTCTTCCCTTCCTATATTTAAACTTCTTCGAAACTCTCCAACCATATCTTTGTAACTCTGCTTTTATTCTAGCAGACTTTCTATCCATTCTATATGGGGGCATTTTTATAAAAATAAAAAAATATTTTTTTTCTTTACTTTACATAACCGCCTGCTGCCATAAGTCTTTGACGCCACCCCATACCAGCTAATGAAGGTTGACTTGGTTTAGTTTGGAAACTAAACTTTGGTTTTGGTTTATCTTCAGTTTTTGGTTTTTCTTCTTCTATCGGTTTTTCGTCACTTTTCGGTTCCTCTGACTTTACTTCACTTGCAGGAACAGTTGTGTCGTCAACATCTTCATAAATATCATATGCCATTTGTTTTTGTTTTCCTTTCAACTTTTTGTGTTTGTTGTAAAGTTTAGAATATTTCGACTCTAAGTCAATGAGATGTTCTATAATGAACTGTTGGTCAGTGAAGTAAACTTTTCCATCTGTTGTCTCGAAAGCTCCTTCAGACTTCAATATTTTATTTGTGAGAGTCTGTTTCTTTTTTGAGATACTAGCCGTTCCATTTCTATGAAAAGTGACTTTATAGTTAGGGTTTGTATTTCCAGACCTGGCACTTTCTATTATTGAATTTTTCTCTTCATCTGTAAGTTCTTTGACAGGTTTTGACAATGGTTCTGAACTTTTTGTTTGTGGTGTCAAATCTACCGTTTCAACTTCTTCGGTCATTTCATCTCAGTAAAAAATTTTAGTTTGGTTTGTTTTCAACTGGTTGTTGTTGTTTTTTAAGTCGGTCTAAAACTTCCTGAGGTATAGGAAGAACTGTACAAACACGTGGTGTAAAAGGTGGTCTTCCATGACTTATTCTGTTTAAAGCTGCATTGTTCATTTCATCTCAGTAAAAAAATTTAGTTTGGTTTGTTTTCAACTGGTTGTTTAGGTTTTTTAAGTCGGTCTAAAACTTCCTGAGGTATAGGAGGAACTTTACAAGCACGTGGTGTAAATGCTGGAAGCCGACAAATCCATCTTGAACTCATTTGTCTCAATGCTGCATTGTTCATTTCATCTCAGTAAAAAACTTTACATTCCCCAAGTTTGAGGTGGTTGCGGTTGGTTATTGCTTACCCATTGTTGTGCATGGTTATATCCTCTGTTAAAGAATCTTTCACCTTGGTCCATATAGTGTCCTGCTTGGTTATAGTAGTCATTTGCTTTGTTATAATAGTTTCCTGCTTGTCTTCCTACATTGTCCATCCATCCTTGAACTTTTCCTCTTGTTTCAGGATTTGGAATAAGATTTGTTGCATCTCGTGCTACATCCCAACCTTTCTGTACAGTTTGTATAATAGGTTGTGCTTTCTCTTTAAGTATACCTAATGTACTCAAAATCTTCCTTCCAACTCCAAATGCACCTCTGGCTATTGTTCCCACTGCGGGCAAAAATCTGGATGCAACTCCTGCTAATGCGCCAAATAAACCCATTTCTTATAGGGTAAAAAATGACGAATCCAAACAAGGACCCCTATGTTTCGAAAGCGACAAAGAAAGCACTCATGATAAAAATCTTTAGTTCAACACCAAATGCTTGGTTTATGGATATCTTGGAAAACATTCCGAGAGTTAGAACAGATGGACCTCCATACTGGTTAATATTTGTTGGTCAAAACACAAGATACTGTGAAGCCATACCATTATGGTCCAAAAATATTTTAGATGTGAAAACTGCTTTGACAATATTCGTTGACAAATACCATCCAACAAAACTGACATCTGACTGTGAAAGTTCTTTCAAATCAGATGATGTAAAAAACTATCTGCGTTCAAAAAATGTAAACCAATATTTCATTGTCGACCAAAACCATTCTGCTCTTGGTGTCATTGACGGTTGTATAAAAATGTTAAGAGACTTAAACCAACCACAAGGTGGTGAAGCAAATGAAATGTCATATGACGACAAGTATAGACACTTCTCCATGGCAAAGATGAGACAAGTTTTAAATATTTACAATAACCGTAAACAAAAAGGTTTGGGAAACCACTCCCCGAAGAAATGAAAAACAACCCTGACTTAGAGAAAGACTATATATTTAATAATTTAGTCAAAAGAGACAAACAAGAAAGAATGCCGGGCTTCAAACTTCAGAAAGGTGACAAAGTAAAAATAGAAATACCTAAACGCGACCCATATGAAAATACTATTGACTATGACAACAATGGGAACCCGACAGGTACTCACATTCGTGTTCGTAAAAATAGAAGAAAGTATACAAGAGAATATTATGAAGTTTTAGGCAAACATGGCAAAATGTACACACTGCAAGCAGAAGATAAAACTACTATTGCCAGACCTCGTTTCAAACTTGTCAAAGTTCAAGGTGGTATACTTTCAAAGACAGTTCCTAACAAATATAAGACAACTCCTGACGAATATGCTAAAGAAGTTGAAAATGACGACTAAGCAATTTTATACAATGCGTAAACTGTCATGTAAGGTGGCATGTATTCTTTACTTTGTCCCGTTGTTTGCGTATATCCCGAAACGAAATGTGTATGGTTTCCTTCTCCCTGAGTGTCACTCCAGTAACAATTTATAGCAAACTTAACCTCGTCTTTAACATCATATCCTTTACCTTTTGTCATTCCTGACCAATCCCAATATCTATGCTTATGCCAACCTGCTTGAGATGTACTTAAATCTATGTAGTGACTGTGTGCAGGTAAATTTTCACCTGAAATCGTTTTACTTCCACCTGTTTCCTTTGAAGAGTTTGCACAATACAAAAACCTGTCGACTATTTGAGTCCAAGTTCCAAAACCAAGTACTACTTCTGGTCTGGTAGAGTTCATTGAAACATATAATGAGCCAACCGGGTAAATAAGATTCGGCAAAATTTGTTTAAGCACATTGAGTTCCTGTCTTAGATGCATAATGTCATCTAACTTTTCTTGAAGTTCATTTACGTCATAGATGTTATGTGTATGATGTTTTTGTGGGTATGTTCCTTCTGTCCATGCGAAAATATATTCTTTTGTTGCATCTACATATCCAGCTATCCATGTCGAGTCTGCTTTTGTATTCCTTAACTCTGTAACACCTTTCTCAAGCTCTTTCAACTGTTGTCCATCTTCCATTAAAGCTCTGTCATGACTTGAAACCGTTTGTGCCAACATATCTACAGTTTCTTTGTCAGCTTTGTCATCTAACTTTTCTTGAAGTTCATTTACGTCAGAGATGTTATGTGTATGATTTTTGTCGGCTTTATTTGAAACATCTATGTCAAGTCTTTGCAAATGGACACTATCTTCCATTAAACCTCTGGTATGACTTGAAACCGTTTGTGCCAACATATCTACAGTTTCTTTGTCAGCTTTATTTTCAACATCCTCTTTTGTTGCATATGTTGCATCTGCTCTGTCATGTTCTTCTTGAACTTTTTCAATGACATATTCTTTGTCAGCTTTGTTGTCAACATCTGCTTTCAAAAGAAGTTCATTTATAGGTTTCTCGTTTAAAGTTCCTTTTGTTGGATTTATACAGACAGTATGGTTCTTATTGTCTTGAAACAGAAACTCATCTGTCATTGGGTTTAATGTCAGTTTTAAGTTTCCTTCTTTCAATGACTCAGATATCTTAGAATAGTTTGAAAAGTTTGTTGTGTTCTTATTTAGAGCTTGCATAATGAGTTGTCGGTTGTGTTGTATTTCTCTCATAGACGCTGTTTCATTTGACATTTTTATTATAGATAAAATATGCTTCCAATAGAAAAAGAAAATTCTAGAGTTGCTACAACTAAACCATTAGATGAACTTTTTACTAATGTCAGTCAAAAGTTTGAGACAGATACCGTAAAGCATGAAGGCTATCGTTTTGACTACCCATTAAGATGGTTAAGAGACCCATCCGTCACAAAAGCTATTGGCTTTCGTAGAATGAAGTTCATTTCAGAAGCCATACATGGTTTCCCATTTACGGTCGGTTTTGAAGTTCGATACTATAACAAAGAAAAACGTATGTATGAGAAATTTGAACAGGGAAAACTTTTACAAGTTAGTTTGCTTATAAACTTAGAAACAACTCTTCAAGCTTTTCAAGAAAAAATAAACGACATCTATATTGAATATGCAAACCAGTATAACATTGACGAAGGAGAATACCATCTCGATATTATTTATGACAGGAAAAATGCAACTGTTAAAATCAATAAAATAGAAGACCTTGGAGAAAACGTTTATATTTCCACAAAATATAACAACTTGGCATGGTATAGATTTATGAGGATGTTAAATCAGCCTGCGGCATATCCAGTACACCCGGACTATTATGAAGTCGAAAACCCTAATGGAACATATGAAAATATTTTCGATCCAGATGCTATTATTGTTCATGCTTCATTTTCTGGCGCCCAAAACTCTTTTTTATGCTTGGCAAATGACTTTTACGAAAAACCTACAAAGTTATATGAACCACCGAGTGGAAGTATTTCAGACTTTCAAGTATGGTTTACTACAGATGGAAGAAAAAGAATAATTCCATTATACCATGCGTTTTACTTAGAACTTAGTTTCATATACAACTACTATCGAACGGTAAAAATATAATTTTTTAATATACCGGTTGTGGTGTTGGATTTGGTTGCCAACTAGACTGTGGTGCAGGTTCAGGCTGTTGTATAACAGGAGCTTGCTCTTCTGGTTCAGGGTCTTTAGGGATAATACCAACGAACTGACCTACTCTTTTACCAATATTTTTGACACCGTTCCATACTCCTCTTCCGACAGATTTTATTCCATTCCATATACCTCTTCCAACATTTCGAAAGAAGTTTCCAATACTACTGAAGAAACCCATTTTACTATATGTAAAAATCTAATGTCCGCCTAGTCTCTTACGTTTCCTGTTGAGTTCCATAGCATTCTTTAACTGGAGCTCATACATTCTGTTTCTCCTCTGGTAGAAAACATATTCTGGGTCAACTCCTGTGTTCGCGTCATCTGCATAAAGTTGTTTATATCCCACTTCAGGGTTTGTATAAAACTCTTTCCATCTCATATTTGCATACCATGGTGGCAAACCTAACGCAGCGTCATTTGACATGGCAGTTTGCATTTGTACATCTGTTGGCACTTGACCATAGTTTGCCATTGCAGTTTGTATTCTAACTTCATTTGGAATATTCTCTGGGTTTGGTTGTCCAGGTTGCTGTGCATTCGCTAAGTTCTTTGCGTCCATTTAATATTAGATAAAAATATCTCTTACGAGTACATATGCTGAACATTTGTAGGCATTGGTTCATCTTCATATTCTCTGTACTTTTCTGCCACGTCAAATAAATAAATGACACAATGGAAAAAACCTAAAACAAGTAGTCCTATTTCAAACCACATTTACTTACTAATAAAATTTCTTTATTGTGACACTTTCTCCAGTTTATAGGACCTCTCTCATATTCTATCTTGTCATATATAAACTCATAGTCATGTATGTCTTCTAACCATCTCATAACGGTTTCCAAACCACTTTTATCGGATGTAAAGTAAAAGCATGGATGGTTATGTAAAACGTCTAAAGTTTCTAAAGAGTCTCTCAAAGTCCAGTCTACTTGGTATTGAAAATCCCATGTGTTATAGAACGGTGGGTCCACTATAAAGAAAACATTTTCCTTGTCTTTATATTTTTCATACAGCTCTGTCCAATGACATCTCACAAACTCTATACCCTCAATATATTTTTCTATGTCCTCTTTGAAAACATTTGTATAGTTAAGATATAAAACTTTTGACATAAGTGTTTCAATGTCATGAACTCTTATAGCACCACTATATAATAGTCTAGCAGATATACTATCCCAGTCTATATATTCTGCTTTTTTCAAAACCTCTCTCACAATATTTTTCTTATCTAATGGTATACGTTCCATCTTACCTATAAGTATCTTTTCTTTTAACTCTTTCAATATATTGTTTGTGTCTGGAATATGTTTGAGACGGTCCATATAGTTGTCGAAGTCATTGCATATAATCTTTGAGTCTGGGAATATTGTATGACATAAATGGGATATATAGAAACTTCCACCGAACAAATCTACAAATGTTAGACCATTCGGTAGTTTCTTAAGTTCTCTCAATATAATATCTTTACATCTACTCTTATTTCCAAAGAACGGTAACGGAGGTTTTGTAAAATTCATTTATATATAATAATAAAAATGTTTTTACCCGAAAAGTGACAGAAAAGTGACAAAACATGAAAACATATATAATTTGTGAAAAGTGACACATTATATAATGTTTTCGACCCAGAAGACTAACAATTTTCCGAATATAAACTTCATTTATACTAAACATCTTCGGGGCTAGAGGGCGCAACGCGCCTGGAAGCCCTCCGAATAAAAACTTCATTTATACTAAACATCTTCAGGGCTAGAGGGCGCAACGCGCCTGGAAGCCCCACTACCTTTTTTTTTAATTTTGTAAAATTCGATTCCAAAAATTTTGAAGTGAAAAAAGAATTAATTTATTTCTATTAATTTCCGTTCTTTTGAGACCAGATAGGGGAAATAAATCGCCACTTTTATAAAGTAGTAGAATTCAGAATCGTTTATATTCAATTAAATATAATCGTATCTACTACTTGTCATGAATGTCGAACACCATTTGGATCAAAAATAATGTGTAAGTTTAAGTGTCATAGAAACATAAAATGAGAAAAACAAGTTAATTTGAGTATTAAAAACAAACATACAAAAAAATTTGTTTAGTTATTGAAAGGATTTGGGAAAGAAAAAATCTCTTCATCGTTAATCTCAAAGAATATTGATGAAAGAGAGTTTAATGAGTCAATTAAATTGGCAACAATGACTTCATCTTTAAACATCGAACTTTCTAAGCACAAACCTTCAGTTCTTGCAGCTGAAATAGCAGCAGCAACCCATGAAGAAGCCATTCCGAGTTTTAGACCAGAAATAACTGCGTAACAAACTAAATTATCTGATTTCGTCGAAGTTATGTTTGTAACAGTTTGTTTCAGTGCCAAAAGCTCTGTTGTATCATGGAATATCCCTGAAATGGCAACTTGGAAGCAATAAAAAGAATTTCTGCAAGATTTCGCAATTATCGGCGTCGGAGGCTTGAAATTGCTTGCAAAGAACTGCGATACATTATATACAATGTCGGAGATGATATCAAGTGGAAGGGATTCTCCATTCATCAACTTTTGTTTTAATATAATTGTATCGTTTCGAATTTTTGTATCAAACCTTGGGAAAACCTTTATATCGGGATTGGTTCCGGGGAATATTCCAGAAAACGTCGTTTTGAGGATCGGTTGAAGAGATGCCCTTAATAATTCAATAAATTCAGGAGATTTAAGGAGGGAAGAATCAGTATAGAGACTAGAGAACATTGGACTGGATAATGATGAAAGAAAACGCGAAATTATTCCCATATAAAAAATTCGAGAAATAAAAATCGCCAATTTCTCAATATTATCGATATTTTGGTCAACTATTTTGGAAAAGTGTTCGTAAAAAGAGTTAATTGTGTTTTCTGACATGATTTTTGCCAAAATAGTTATTATTGAGACAATTGCTCCATCATTCAAGTTAAATTCGCGTATTTCTGTTACTAACTTGCTTAATGCAGCAAAGTATTGCGTTCCGTAGATCGGTTGTCCTCTTTCCGGAATTTCAAAACCGAAATTTTCCAAAATTTTCTTTGTTTGAGGGGAACAAAGAGGTCTCATGATGCAATCTTCGCATAACTTGCTTCCAGGGATCAGGAATTCCTTAGAAAGAAAGTCTGTTTTGTATTTCGGAAGATTTGATTTTGAAATTTCGTTAAATAAAGGTGGAATCTGTGTTCTTGACTCATTTTGGATTTTTAATAGTTCACTACTGAACGATATCTCTTCTTCTGACCTTGATCTGAAGTTTTGCTTTTTTGAAGTTTTTTCTTTGGAATTTGCGAA
This sequence comes from Trichomonas vaginalis G3, assembly GCF_026262505.1. Lineage (NCBI taxonomy): Eukaryota > Parabasalia > Trichomonadida > Trichomonadidae > Trichomonas > Trichomonas vaginalis. The sequence goes on from NC_067203.1 coordinate 5,035,590, forward strand.
ATAAACCTTTCTAGAAATTGGTAGATCGAACTTAAGAAGCTCTAGATGCGAGGAAGCCTTCTCAGGAATATCAACATGAGCTTTAAATTTAATAATTTTGTTATTTTGATTTGATTTCGGAATTGGAGCTTGCTGCATCGAGGCAAATTCCATATCTTGCCATTCTAGTTCATAAACTCTCTCAATGAATGGCTTTGCAAGGACAACTGGCGGTGGTTTTGAAGATTTTTTAATTAATTGCTTAATAGAAATATAAATTGTAATAAATGTAAATTTCAAGAAGTCGAATGACTCAAATGCCAACATATATTCTTGTAATAATTGTTTTGACTTAATAATTATTGATTTTCCTTTTTGATTGCCTTCTGCGTAGGAACACTCTAATGGAGGTATTATATATGAGTTAAGTGTAATTTTAACAGGTGGAATACTAGATGCTTTTGCAGATGCGTTGAAAATAATTTGTTTATTTAAATAATTTATTTCATAGATACCGAGCGGATGACCAGTAGGATCATAAACTAACACATGAGCGACAACAGGTGGTAGATTGAAATTAACTTCATTAATTAAAGAACGAACTTTTCGAATTTTTTCAATCCATTGAGTACATTCTAATTCTGAGTCAAATTTCATAGCATGAGATTTATGAAATAGTTCGTGTATGGGAACTAGTTGCATTGTATCTAATTTAATTTTTCTGACCATATAATAAGGAGTAAATAAATAGAATTCAATAGATTTTGTGTCTTGTGATAAATCAGCATTTTGAAATGAAATAAAGGGGCCACTCAGAGTTACATTATACGTAGATCGAATGCTAACAACGGGCAAATCATTTAAATTGATATCCATTGAGTCATAACTATTAAATTGGCAAGTTGCTGTGGCTGTTATGCTTCCGATTTGCTTGTAGCTCTGAGTGAAATAATTTGTATCTTTCATTAACAAAAAAATAACACATTTTCATTATTTCGAATATTTAATGAGTTTTGTATACGTTTACTTTTCATATTTTTTTTGGGTTATGATTTCATATGATAAAATTTGAATCCATTAATTTAAGTTCTAATTTAGAATTAATTTTAGGAATATCATCCTCATTGAGAAACAGAATTAAATATAATATCTATTTGATGCTAAATTCAACAATGAATATAAATCGATATTCCATCATGAGCAAATAGGAAATAAAACTAAGAACAACTCATAATAATGAAGATATACCATAATCTTACAGAACATCATACAAATTCAATCAAATAATTTAAATTTCAGATACTTTAGCATAATTAAAGCGAAATCTCTCTGAAATATTGATATCATAGGATTATACTATTCAATATACATGTCTTTCTGATATTTGAACTGTGAAGAAGTATGACATATCTACAGTCACCTTCAATAATCCACTTTGGACTACAAATATCACGCAAGATGAAGATGATCCATTCAAGTCAGATTTCGAAGAAAAAATCTCACAGCCATTCTTCGCTCCACAAACATTGGTGCAAGAAGAAGAAATTTAATCCATGCACTCTATTTTTTCATGTATCTTTCGCTACTATTTATTAAAAATTTCGGTATTTTAATTTTTTCTTTCTTTTTTCCTTAAAATTTATTACATATAATATACACATCAATGCAAATTATGACATGTAAATATAAGATTCAAATTTAATATCGAAATTCATCAAATTTTTTATTCAACGATGACAATCTTTTTTTCATATAATAAATAAATACACACTTTGTAACAAGTATAATATTAAGAGCTTTTATCAATCACAATATATGATATAAAATTTGGAAAATTGATATATAAAATTCAAGACTTATATCTATACAGATGAATTCTATATGACAAATAAACATATTACGTATTTAAAATATTTTATAAAAAACAAAAATTAGAAAGTAAATGCTGCAGTATAGTCTTCAATGAGCTGCTTAAGGGATGGATTCTTGTAGTGCTTAACAATTTCGAGTGCTGCCATTCCAATTTCGATATCTCTTTCTTCTCCTTTGAGAATTCCAAGGATTATGCCATTACTCTCGAATATATTCGTACAGACATCGTCACGTGCAGATATTGCTCCGATTTGGAGAAGCGCAAGTTGCAATTCCGGATGTTCTTTTGTTAATGGAAGCAAAAACAAAATTGCGTTGCAGCATTCGATAGTATTTTCAAGATCCTTTGAAAGGGTTAACATGGATCGTGTGACCAAAGACAACATTTTTTCATCGTCAAATTGCTTTTTCGGAATAAATGACATGATTTTCGTACGTTGTTCTTTAGGAACATCAGGTATTGCTGCACATGTGCGAAGAACATCGTTAAATAGTATAGGATCGCCTGCAGCTCTGGATAAAATATTTGTTTTAAGTAATTTGAACTGAAATAGCTTAGATTTGCATGCATTCTTAATTGCAGATAACATTTGAACTTTAAGGGTATCATCTGCTTCTGGTTTATCCAGAATTTCGTTGAAAATTTCAAAAATCTTTGATTCAGCTAATCTATCAGCAATTTCTTTGTAGCTAGCTATATTCTTGAGTGCACCAGCTGCAAAAACCTTTGATTCGATTGGCGAATTAAGGATTAATTGTATTAATATTCCGTCAACTTCTTCTTCAAGGAAATATTGATCATTTAAGCTATCATTACTTAATTTGTAGAATATACGGGCAACAGGAAGTAGTAGAGATGAAGAAGCATCAAGTGCCAAACACAAAATAATTTTGCAAATTATTGTTCGAAGAAGGAAATCATCGATATCTATTAATGCAAACAATCTGTTTTCTAGTGTTGATATGATTGGATATTGTATATATTCTTTAACATCATCAGGTTTCCAAGAAATTGTAACACAAAGAATTCTGTCCAAAATTGGAGATATTGTATATGGATCTGCTGTATCTAAATCAAGTTCTTTTGATGTGAAATCTGGAATTCGAAGTACTAAATCTTCAATTAATAAAATATCTGATGGTTTTTGTTCTGGAATTGCTTCTTGTTCGGTGTTTTCTGGCTCTTTTTCTGCTTTTGGTAATAACATTTTCTTTTGACGTGGTGAATGTGAAAATAATGAACGATTTACTTCGAAATCTGTTGTATAACGTGTTGGAGCTCCTAATTTTGATGGCGGTTTGATTCCACGAGGTGTATCTGATATAGATGCAGGTGATATAGGCCTCAAAGATGGAAGGGCAGGCTTCATTGACATTCTAACGTTCATTTTTTATAAAATCTGTCACTTTTTTATCAATAGAAAAATGTTTTATAAGGATTTTCCAAGCGATCAACTTGAAGCAAATGAAGAAAACGCAGTACACAAAGAATTAGAAGAAGAAAATACATCTCCTATGACAATTTCAGAAGATTTAACAATACAAGTTATGACAGCCATTGAAAATTTAGAGGATTTCTTACCAATTCTCCGAGAAGCATATCCACTTGTATTTCCCATACTTAATGTACCAATAATACACGAATTTGGAGCATATTTAAGGCAAAGAGGACCAAATTGTTTTGAAATTCTCAAATATATTATTGAAAGTAACGACACAAATCGTTCGATGATGCTATCAGTAGGAATTATCGATGAAGAGATTACAGGCGATCTTCCTGATTCTTTTGAATTAATTTACAATTTACTGAGCATTAATGGATCTGAGATGCATAAAAATCACTTCATAAACGCAAACGGTATCTTCCACATAGGAAGACTTGCAATGAATCCAGAAACTCAAATGCAAGCTGTATTACTATTCGGATTACTATATGGAGATATTTTTATCGACTATAGTTTTGATTACTACGATTTCTCACGGTTTTGTATAACTGCAGAAAAACATGAAGAAGTAAATCCTCAAAATCCTGATAATCCTACTGAAGTAGTTACTGTATTATCAAATGACAATGACCAGATAAACGATTGGCATTTCAATATGGTTGATATCATGAAATTGTTATTAGAATCTCCAAATCGTGACGTATTTATTTGCACGGTCAACGGAATCAATACTATATTCAAGTATTCACCACGTGCTATAACAACTCTAGGTTTCCACTTTTTCGTTTTCACTGGAGCAGCAGATTTAGATGCAGAGCTCTGTACTTATTGTTATGAAGCATTGGCAAATGCATTTAGAATGGACCTTTGTCAATGCATTCCTCCTGACCAATATAATGGATTTCGTAATAAAATTAGCGAAATCATAAATTCTCCAGATTCTGTTGAAAAAATTGCAACAAGCTGCATCCATATTTGCAATGCTATTATAGATTCTGCAGATGTCTATCATATGGAAAGTATTTTAGACGTTTTTGCAGGAACTGAAATTATTCAAGGGTTAAAGAACAGAGTTATTGATGGAAGGTTTAAAGACATAGTTCCTGCAACATTATGTCTATGCAAACTAGTTGAAAAATCATACAAATTCCAAGATTTATTGAAATTAAGAGAATTAGAAATCATTGATGTATTTTGCACAGCTCTTGATGGAATCGGAGGCTTTGAAAGCAGAGATGCAGCGGAAATACTCAGAGCCCTTATAAAACTATTACAAGAGCAAATTGATAGAGATAGAAATAATTTTTCGCAAGAAGAAATCACTGAACTTATAGATTTAGATCCAACAATACAAGAAATTCTTGGTTCGCAGAACGAAATTTTGAAAAATCAAGCTACACGTCTTTCTCAAATATTTGAAACATTGTTTGTTAATGAATAGAGTAAAAATCTATAAAATTTTTAATGTTATAATTAACTTTGTGAAATTGATGTTAATAAATTGAAAATTTAGAATTTTAAAAGAAAAATTGAATCTCGTTAAATATTTCATAGATATTCTTATTATGATTAATGTGACTCTCAATGGTGCATCGGAAATAACAAAAAATGGAAATTATGATAACAATATTTTTATTTTTAGATGATTTTTAAACATGTATTTATAGAAAATTCTAAAATCAATAGAATAGAGATATTAATCAAACAAATTTAACAGAAAATAAAATTTTGTGATTATTCTGCCTTCTTATATGTCAATTCATTGTTTTTGAATGTTGCATGGCACTTATCCAAGATCTTTCTGAAGACTTCTCCAGAAATATAAGCGATTCTTACCTGGGAAGTTGTAATAATTGTAGCAGCGCGAGCACAGTTGTAAATGAGAGCTCTTTCGCCGAAGTATTTGCCTGGTCCAAGTTCATTGACCTTCTTTCCATCGATAATAACGTCAACAGTACCTGCAAGAATGACATAGAATTTATTTCCAATTTCTCCTTGCTTAATGATGGTAGTTGCTGGCTGATACTCTTCGAGAACGGCTGCTTCTGCAACGAGAATAGCCTGGTAGTCCGGTAACTGGTTGAAAATTGGAACTTCCGAGATAATTTCTTTGCATTTTTGACGACGTTGATAATGGATGTCCTTAAGAAGATATAAATATGTTGTCTGATCGATTGCCCAGCAGTAGACTGTTCCTGCTGCGATAACAGTTGCGGCTCTTGTACGGCCACTCATCAAAGCGAGTTCACCGAAATAAGAGCCTTCGGAGAGAGTAATGACCTTAACTTCAGGAGCATCACCTGTCTTCTTCCAGATATCTACGTTACCGCTCTGAATAATGTAGAAATTATCTGGTTTATCGCCTTGTTTGATGATAACGTCTTTGTCTTTGAATTCCATCTTGAAGAATGCGTTAATGAGTGCATCAAGTTGATCGCTCTTGAGATATGATAAGAATGAAACTTTCTTGCAAATTGTTTCGATTTGGGTATATTCTTCTGGAGTTTTTGGATGTTTTGGTATTTCCATTGTTGTAGCTGAAATTGATTTTGACGAAAACGCTTTGCGCCTTTCATCACGGTTTTTGAGGATAGCTGCTGGAGAAACGGCTGAAATTCTACGTGTTGGAACTGCATTTTGGACTTTTTGAGAGTTGATGCTTGAGTATGCTTGTCCAGATCCATTATTCATCTTAGATGGGAATGGTATTGGTGCTTGTTGCCACATCTCGCTGATATACTTGCGAACATCAGTGGGACGATTTTGCAAAAGGGATACAACAATCTCCTGAAGAATTCCTTCGACGTTGTGCTGTTTTAAGTACTCCTCGCCAGATAATTCGTTTGGACTTTGAGTCATCAATTTGTCAAATAAATTTACAAAAAAATAAAATTCAATTCAATCGCGATACACAAAGATTGGGGCTTTATTTTTCATTTTTTGACAATGAAATACTGTGCATATAATGATAATCAAGGTGTGAACGATTAACACAGAAAACGATAAATATTTATTAATCGTTCCGGAGATCGTTTAATTTCAATACGTGAACATCCCAAATAACGGAAAGATTAATAAACCCCCGACTATATAAAGGTGAATATAAGCATGTCGGTCATGCTCATTTATTATTAAAGCATATGAAGTTCATAGAAAAAAAAAAAAAAAAAAAAAAAAAAAGGTAGTGGGGCTTCCAGGCACTTCGTGCCTTCTAGCCCTGAGGATGAATGAGTATAATGAAGTTCTTATATACGGGTCTTCCAGGAGCTTTTCACAAAATATATATGTTTTTCATGTTTTGTCAAGATTTCATCGTAAAGACTTTGTCAAGATTTCATCGTAAAGACTTTGTCAAGATTTCATCGTAAAGACTTTGTCAAAACTTCATCGTAAAGACTTTGTCAAAACTTCATCGTAAAATCAGACAAAAATAATGTTTAGGGTAGAAGGTTAGATATAACCTCTTTTCTAACCTCTTTTCTACCCTCTTGAATTTGTCAAGATTTCTTCGTAAATGTTTTGTCAAGACTTCTTCGTAAATGTTTTGTCAAGACTTCTTCGTAAATGTTTTGTCAAGATTTCATCGTAAAATCAGACAAAAATAATGTTTAGGGTAGAAGGTTAGATATAACCTCTTTTCTAACCTCTTTTCTACCCTCTTGAATTTTCATGAAATTTACACCAAAAATATACTACTAGGGTCATTTACGAAGAAATCTCAACAAAGTCTTTACGATGAAATCTCAACAAAACATAGACAAGAAAGTTCATGAGAAATTAGATGAAGAAGTCTTAACAAAGTCTTTACGAAGAAATTCATGAAAATTCAAGAGGGTAGAAAAGAGGTTAGAAAAGAGGTTATATCTAACCTTCTACCCTAAAATATATTTTTGGGTCATTTACGCTCATTTACGAAGAAATCTCAACAAAGTCTTTACGAAGAAGTCACAATAAAACATCTGTCAAAAACCGCTTTTTAACTTCACTTAAAATGCCACGTAAGCTACGTAAGAATATACGTAAGAGGAAGAGAGCATTGAAACATCCAATAGTAAAACTGACACCACAACAACAGTTGCAACAACAAATGCTGAATGACCCCACTATGTTGCAACAAATGTCAAGCAATCCTATGCTTTTAAACCGAGTCATTGGTGCACAGAGTGGAGGTTTAAGAGCGGGACTTTTAGCGAAAATGGCAGGCTATGGTGGAGCTGCAGACGGAACAGCCTATAACCCTCAAAGTCAAATGAATTTGAGTTCACTCAAAAATCAAATAACAGATGTCAAAAAGTCAAACATAGACATACAGAAACAAATAAGTGAAAACGAAAAGAAACTAGAATATGACAGACACACAAAGAAACTCAATGAGTTAAACGTAGAGAAAAAGAAGAAAGAAGAACAACTGAAAGAACTAAGTACAGAGGAATATGCGAAAAAAGTGTCAGAAAAAGCAGCAGAAGTAGCAAAAATGGAACAAGATGTCATAAATTTGAAAAACCATACTACTCAATATAAAATACTGAAAGATGAAGAGATAAAACAAAAAGCCTGAAGACATATATGGATAGCGATGAGTATAAAAAAGAAGTTGAAGCAAATGTAAAGGCAGAAAAACTTTTACAGTTGCAAAACCAAACCGTACAGTATGAAAACTTAGCACAAGAAAGTAAAAATAACGACGCGGCTATGCAAAAGGCAATGAAAAGCGCAGAATATATAAAAGCTAACAATGACTGGTTAGATGCCCAAGCCAACGCTAAAGCAGCCCAGCTTATAGGGTCAATAAGGACAAAAATACAAGCGGATGAAGACAGTTCAAATGAAGCTTTAACAAATGCTGACTTTAAGAACGCCTTCGAAGCTCTTCATAGTAAGGTGAAACAAGTGAACGACTTCTCATCTGGAAAGAAACTGAAGTCTGAAGGTTTCGACAAAGAGTTAAGAGAAGTAGCACAAAATATGACGAAAATAACAGATGCAGCAACGAGACAGGCAGTTCAAAGTGCCTATGACGCCGTTAGAGCAACTGTTGTGGAAAGTCAAGAAAAAGAGTTACAACAGACCAAAACAGACCTAGTAAATGCTTTCTTAAAACGAAAAGTCAGGTAGGACATTATGCTGCAGATGGAACATATGTGCCAGCTGGTGGAACTTATATACCACCAAACCCTCCAAGAGAAGCACCTGCACCAGGACTACCTAAAACATTTACATCGTCACATGGACACAGACACAGGCATGCACCAAAACCAGCACAACAACCACCTCCACAACCAGCACAACAACCAGCACAACAACCAACACAACAACCAACAGTTCAAAACCCTGCACAGCAACAACCACAAACAGAGCAAGGACATAAAAGAAGTAGAGAACAAGGAAACCAAGAATTCTTAAAAATGCTTAAAGAAGAGTGTGGTTTCCCAGATAGTATTGACTTTAGTGACAGATATAAAGAAGCTATTGGAAAGTTCAAGGATGGAAATACTGACCCGAACCTATTTAGCTTTATGGCTCAGCACCAAAACGGATATAATCTCAAACCTGGAAAATACAAGCTCGCTAAGGGATATGATTTAATAGCATATCATCCAAATGACATGGATGAATTTACTCCGAGATATTTGATGTCAGAGCTAAATGACAATTCAACTTTCGTCATGAAACGCGTAAAAAATAGAGACGGAACGAAAGAAGAAAGGGTTATGAATGCGGATGACTTAAATAGGGAACTTGTTGAAAACGGTCTCGGAATATATGAAATGCCAGCAGATGAGGTACAAGAAACTCCACAGGAAGAAGTTCAGATACAACCAGACATGGAAGAAATAGTTCAGCAACAACAGCTAGAAGAGCCTGAAGGAAACGAACAAGTCCTTCCTTTGGAAACTAACTTCACAGAACTAGATGAAGATTTGGAACAGCGAAAAATCTTGACCCTCAACAAGAGTATGCGGAGAATATGGAATATTTCCAAGAGTCTAAAAAAAATTCGGCTGACATAGTAGAAGAATATCGAAAAATGTTTGCCGACATACAAAGACTCCAACACCAGATGAAAATATTCAGCATAGAATGGAAGAACTGAAAAAAAATGTACACAAATCAACAACACCTTTTTACTTACGAGCATTTAACGTTCAATCTTCGGATGAACTCGGTGAAAATAAAAGGTTAAATTTCAAGAAAACATATAGAAATGAAACATTGTTTAAAGTTCATTCAGAACCTAACCAAGATGGAACAAACCTACTTTTGTTTCTGCAGACGATGGAACTACAATGAGATGGGGTCATAAAGCTAACCCGGATAGGTGGTTCATAAACTTACAACCACAATTCCAAGAAGTTGTAGACGCAATGGAAGTCAATGGTGAACCAGATATAGCTGGTATTTTAAGCGCGGCTTTAATGCCATTGAAAGATATGAAACATGCAGATATTTTGGACCAGTATGAAATGAACATGGCTGATGGAAATATAACACCTGACGTTCTAGAACATTTATCAAAGAACTACACAGAACCATAGAGATGGTATATTTGGTGAAGAGTTTAGAAAGAAAGTTATGGACAGAGAAGGAAGAGAACCTATTGTACATGACCTTGCAAATGAAAGTTTGCAAAATGTCATAAAAACTTACTTTGCAGACAATGAAATGAGAAGGGATGAATATTTAAGAAAACTCAAATGGACAGTACCAAATGAAATGTTAGTATTGAAAAACATGTTCCTTGACAAAATAAACCAACTACAGAAATAAACGACGCAAGACTGAAAGATTGGGTAAAAGCTTTCCCATTCACAAAAGATATAGTTGGTAACATGGAAAGAAAAACCAGAATGGCTACAAAAACATATATTTGGAAACGAGCTTATTCCATATGGACAAGCTCTGTTTGAAGAGCTTGAACCAGAAACTCAGGAAAGAGTCATGCAAACAATACGCGAAGACTCAAATACAAACTATGACAAACTCTTTCTAGGATATAGGTTACCTGAGATGGGCGACCAGAGTCCAAAGGCAAAAAGGGCATGGAAAATTTGCAACATACTAGATGAACATAATGCAAAGATGCAACAACTTGAAGCAGAGGGCAATGAAGGAAAAAGAAGAGTTAAAAACTCAGTCAGGAAGAAAGTAAAGCTTGGTCCACGTGGGTTCTATTATGACAATATAAATCCAACTATTCTATATTTTTTACTCATATGAAATGTACGCGCTCAGAATATAACGCCAACAGTTTTGGATGCTATGAATGGAATGTTTCGAATGGTATAACGAATGCGACAATGCCATTAGAAGGTCAGAAATAGTTCCTGGAACTTACGAATATACAACTGCTGTTTTCTTATGGAAACGTAGGTGAGTTTGGAGAAGGTTCTTCAACAACAGTAGATATTGCTTGCGACAGGTTTCATATAATTTCTATTGACAACTCTTTCTTATACGTGGAACAAGACATTGAAATAAAACCTTCTGCCAAGTTGTCTGACAAGAAAGGTTGCAATGGAATTTCTATGTCGGATACCAATATGCTCCAGAAGTTTTCATGGGATATAAGATATATTCTAACTCTGACTTAGTTCAAACAGTAACATGGGCAAAACTATGAATGGTTCGCTTGAGAAACTCAGTACAACCACAAGCTAGAGAACAAACAGACCAGTATGCAACTATTGAGAAAATAAGAAGACTTGACCCTAACGTTCCAGGAGTTTATGTTAACCTTTCTGGTTCAGAGATGGAAATGCAGTAACCAAAGTAAATTGAAACTTAGAGTTCCTTTGTTCATCTTTCCTCATCTTCAGGTTTTTAAGATACTTGCCAAACTGGGCAGGAAAAATTTCTATCGAACTACTCCAAGCAAAAATAACTTAGTCATTGCACAACACAAGACCCATTCACTCTTACAGAAGTAGTGGGAACAAATAAAACGTCATTCGCCGACTTTTGCAAAAACAAAGTTGACTTAGACTTTGGTTTCTCAAACCTCAACACTGAAGTAAACTATTATTTCAATGCTGCTGGAGATGCTTGGGACCCAGTTAAGTTCACATGCGAAAAATTTGAATGCAAGAGAATAGAAAGCAGACTTGCAGTCTATATGTTGGACCCAGATATTTCAAATGCTTTAGCTGCCAAATATATTGCAGTTCCAACTTATGTTCCCTATACACCAAATATCTGTCAAAGACTTTGCAGGTGAAGTTGGAAACCAAAGTGCTGACCCAGGTGCAAGAACAGATATTGCCTTAACAACTGCAATGAAACATGCAGATACTATGTTTGTACTGTTCAGACGAACTATAAATGACTATTCTTGCTTCTACAACCCTGGTATTAAATACCATATAAACATAGATGGCAAATATTATCCAAGAGAAGAATATTCTACAGTTGAGGATATGAGGTCATACAACTTGACATTAGATGCTATGAACTTTAACAACAACTTCACAACAACCATTAACCCTGAAATGCAAAGTTCTATTATGCCATATGTGAAAGTATGGACTCATACAGGAGGTCAAAAAACTCAATATACAAATGGAGACCGTTCAAACTTTTGGCTTGGCATTCCATTTGCTGACTCAGAAGACTTTATGGGTGGTATTTCAACTGTTGGTACTGTACAAATACAATATACTGGTGACAGAGACGGTCCAGATGAATTGAAAGCAAAGAAGTTTACAAAACCAATAGCACTTTTCACGGAAGATGCTCTTTTGAAGATTCGTTCGATGAAACCTGCTGGGGCTCCTCAGATTGGCATAACGACAGCTTCCATCGAGCAGATTTTGGCAGCAGGTCAGTAAGTTGTTCTTGAACTGACTTCTCTCCGTCAAATATTGACAGTACGCCAGTTTTGACATAATATTGTAAGATAAACTTACCTTTAGAAATATCTGTAAGTTTTGTTGTTATATTTTTGTCAACGTCAAGAACTTTCACCATTTCAGTTATACCAACTTTCTTTGCTTTATGAAAATATTTTGGTTCAGCAAAGACTGCTATTCTATAACATTTTCCATTGTTTGTATAAAGAACTATTCTGTCAATGTATTTGTACTGTTTGTGTGTGTAAACTTTGTTTTGCTTCAATTCAAAGAGATACTCAAATACGTCCATCTTTTTATTCTTAGTAAAATGTCATTTCCGAAAAATAGAAGCGTAAGTGTTTCAAAAGGTTTAATGGCGGTGGCAGATGTGAAGTTAAATTCACCAACTCAAACAAACAGTCAAAGTGTTGTTGTCAATGTCAAAGAAAGAGATGTTGAAGTGGGGAAACCATACGAAGACCAAGATGGTATAACAATAGTTCCTGTAAAAGAACCAACATACCCTGAAGTTAGCAGAGACTTAAGTTCTGTTGCAGATATTCGAAACGACTACCAACAACTTAAAGACAAACTTAAAACTCAGGAGAAGATTTGTCAGGCTTTGGGTATTAATGTTAAACTTGGTCGAACACAACCCTGTAAAAGTGAACTCATATGTCATCGACCTCATGAAGTTTTGAAAGAACTATTGAAACTTTTGACAGAGGCAGACGATATAAACATCAAAGAAATAGAACCCGACATTGCTTGCTGTGGTGTTTCATACAATGTCATTGACAAGATATACGTTATGAAAGGAGGTGAAACGTTGAACTTAAAATATAGTTTCCCAGACGTCATAAAAATATTTGACGACCACAACATTTCATTAAAGTTTAGTTGCTAAGTAAATGGCAGAAGACATAATGGTTTATACTATTACGACTAAAAACCCTGGGTCATATAATTCTATAACAACAAACTTACAAAGTCCTCAAGGACGATATTGTAAACTGACCTTAAACACGATGACGACTAAAGCCTGTTTTGCTCTTTTGACACCAGAAGATTTTGTTGTTGTGAATGGTAAAAAATACTTCTTTGAAGATACTTACTCAGATATACCACCAACAGGTTTTGTTGACTTATTTAATACTTTAAGGACGGATGTAAATGTGCTGCAACTAGAGCAGGTTTCATTATGTTTGGATGTCCGACTGAGTTTAGTATAAACGATATGAGCTATAATACAAAACTTATATCTGGTTTTTACTACCAACAGTTTCCTATAACAGGAAAAGGTGTCATACAAGGAATGTCTGTTCCATTGACTTTAAGTACACCTATTTTATATATTGTTTCAAACTTAGGTTCAAAGTGCTATTCGAATGTCGACAGAAACTACTATGACAAAAGATACTCATGCGTATAAACAACACATTCTCTGCTGGTTTGCCTATTGTTCATTCGAATGCAGAGTTTCAGCTTTAGTAAACTCAACACTTTGGCAAACATAAACTTAACCTTAGTTGAACGCAAACTTTTGTTCCTGTAAAAACTTTTATGTCCTATGTATTTTGTCAATGACGGCAGAAAGTTTCGAATTGGAAGATGCAACCGGTGAAAGTATTGTATTACAAGAACAACTTCAACAACAAATAGCTCAAGAACAACAATATGCAACAAATAGCTCAAGAATAAAAAATATTTTTTTTTATTTTTATAAAAATGTACAGAATAGATGTTTCAGATTTTATGACTTCCAAGCCTTCAGAAATATGTGTCCATTTAGAGACTATAACAAAGCAGTCGAGAATTTGAAACGTTTAGTCATTTATGTCGACTCTGCCCCAGAATGTTATGTCATGAAAGAATGGGATGTTGTCTTTAACAAACCAAGAGCAACAATAGTTTCAGAACAAGAATGTAGACAGAAACTTAAGAAAATAAAAGTTATACAGGTTGGCATGAAGATGTTAGATGCTTGGGATATTTTATTGTCGAAGTTAGAAGATTTTTCAGTTCGTGGTATAAAGTTCTATACACCATCTCCAAACTTCTATTCTATCTTCACTGGATATAAATACGAACAAGTAGAATGGAAAGAAAATGTTATAGAAGCTTGGTTAGACCATGTCAAAGAAATTATATGCAATGGAAACGAAAAGGTTTATGAGTATATCTTATGTTGGTTTGCAAACATCTTACAACATCCAAGTGCTAAAAATGAAACTGCTCTCATTATAATTGGAAAACAAGGAACTGGTAAGAATACTTTCTTTACAGATATTTTGTGCAAACTGTTAGAAGGTTATTCGAATCCGAATATGACAAACTTAGAAAACATCTGTGGCAAGTTTAACTCCTCAATAGAGAATATGAAACTTATAGTTTGCAATGAACTTCAAAGTATAGATACAACAAAAGTTTTGAACTCAGATGCTTTGAAGAGTCTTATAACAGACAAAGTTGGAGTTGTTGAAAGAAAGTATAAAGACCAAAGAGTTTGTGAAAATGTTGCAAACTTCATTATGGTTTCAAACAACGCCGTTCCGATGAAGTTAGAAAGTTCTGACAGAAGATATGTAGTTGTCAGAACGTCAGATTCTCATATGCAAGATACAGAATATTTTGACGACTTAGCAGAAACTTTGACATCTGACTTTTACAACCACTTGTTCTCATATTTCATGACATTAGATATTTCAAAGTTCAATCCAAGACAAATTCCATATACCGAAGAGAGACAAACATTGTTAGAAGCAAACAAGAGTGTATATGAACTGTTTATAGATGAAAACGACTTTGAGTGTTTAGATGAAAGGTCTTTATATGATGAATATAAACAATATTGTCAAGAGTATGGTTATATGGCAGCTTCTAAACGAACATTCTTGGCAAATGTCAAAAGTCTTTTAGACGTTCAGAACGGCGTATATACAAAGAAAAATTTTTCTGAGTAAATTTTAAAAAAATATTTTTTTATCCGATAGAAAAGATGACGAAATTCATCTCAGTAAATAAGTACATGACAGAAGTCAAAGAAGAACTAGACCCATTCGCTTATTTGAATGTTTACTTCTACCATTTTGAAAAGTCTTCATTTGACAAAGTTTGGAACATCGAACCAGTTAAGTTTGCTATTGTGACTAAAAATGGTGCGAAATTTGAAGACTTAGACATAGAAGGTTTGTTAGCAGTCAAAGAAAATTTTGACAGAAGGTTCTCAAACCTTAAAGAAGGCAAAGCATACAAACTTGTTATACCTTATGAACCAAAGAAAGCAGACGACTATGAATATTATGAGTCTAAGATAGTTGAAGTTCAGGGTAGATTAGGTAAAAAGATTTTAGAGTCTAAGCCAGTGTTTGCTCCTAAAGAGGAAGAGAACATTGACATTGACCCAGAAATGTTCTAAAAATAAAATTTTATTTTTACATGTCAAATTTCTTTTTCTCTGGAACTGGTTCAGGTTCTTTCTTCTCTTCTTCTACTTTCTTTTCTTTCCTTTCTCTCTTCTTCTTCTTTTCTGGTGGAGTTATGTCAAATTTCTCAGAACCATATTTATGTAAAAGTTCTTTGTCCTTTAATAGCTCTTCTATTCTGTTTTCTATTTCATCTTCAAGAACAGCGCATGTGTCTTCTTTGCATTCTAAGAACTTTTGTTGGACTTCATCTTTCCAATCGGCGTCATCTCTGTCAACAAGTCTGTCATTGACAAATTTTAAGACTGCTCTTTGTAATGTTTTATGGTTCTTGTCATATTCCCAGAAACAGAACTTTAGAACAAATTCACCTTTCTTGTTTACACTATGTAAGATTTTATGGTCGACAGATGTTTTGCTGTCAAAAAGCTTGTCTCGAATATAGATAGCGAAATCGCTAGACATTTTCTAAAAGATAAAATTTTTAATTTTTCTAAAAATATGTTAGAAAAAAAGTTTGCTGACATTGACAAGAAATTTGAGAATGTTTTAAACAAGAACAAGAGGAAGTTAGAAAATGCTCAGATAAAACCCATACATGACAAGTTCCTATTTGCTCAGAATGGTATAACAGGTCTAATCGCACCACCTGGGTCGGGTAAGACTTTCACTTATCTTAAAATGGCTGCACAACAACAAGAACTAGATGAGAAGAACCCATTCTATGAGTTAGTTGTTATTTGTAGTACTTCTGGTCAATTCGATCAAACCGTCAATTCGTTCAAAGATATTATAAAGAAGTCTAAGTTAGTATGTATAAAAGACTCTGAGTTGTTGGATTGGATAAAGAAGTACCAAAGAAGAGTTTTGAAGTACAATGCTATAAATGAGTATGTCAATTCTAAGTTTAAAGACCCAAATGAGGAAATGCAGAGAATATTAGAGAAGAAACACTTCAGAAACAAACAGAAAGAGATAGAATACATTTCGAAGAAATTGCAATCTTACGATTGGAAGACTTACCCTCATAGATGTCTTCTTATCTTAGATGACTTTGCTTCTCATCCTTTGTTAAAGAACAGAGAACAAGACATGTGTCGAATTCTTAAGAAGCTCAGACACTTTAACATCTCAGTTGTCATTTGTGTACAGACAGCAAAGAGTTTAAGTAAGGATGTAAAGAGAATACTTACTGATATCATACTTTTCCCTGGATTGTCCGAAGACGATTTCATGGAACTTATGAAAGAGTCCATGGCAGGTAAGTTTGACAGACATGAACTATGGGAGAAGTACAAAGTCATACAAGACCCTCATACTTCTTTCAGAATTCACATCTACGCGAACAAAGTTCAAATTGTAAAAAGTCAAGCTTGAAAAATCTAAGTGTTTAGTCTTAGTAAGTCTGTTGTGGTGCTGGGGCTGTCGGTTCTTCTGGCTTTGGAATGGACTCGGTTGGTGGTACGTCAGTCATCTGTTTGTGTCCTGTCGGAAGGAAGAACTTTTTCTGTCGGAAGGAAGGACTCGGAATGTCGGAAGGAAATTTTTTTCCAGTTGTCGGGAAATTTTTTTCCTGTCTGAAGGAAAAATTTTTTCTGTCGTTCGACCAAAAAGTTCTCAATTTTCGAAAATTTGAATGGTTTACGGACGAACAACAGGAAAATTTTTTCCAGTTGTCAGGAAATTTTTTTCCAGTTGTCGGGAAATTTTTTTCCAGTTGTCGGGAAATTTTTTTCCAGTTGTCGGGAAGAACTTGGAATGTCGGAAGGAAGAACTTGGAATGCCAGAAGGATTTGACAAGACAATCTACCTTATAGAGCTACCTGAGCCATCTTTGGTGTCAAGCTTGAAAAATAAAGAGTGCATTTACTCTACTTGTTTGAAGTTGTCAAAATACTCTGTTATTTTTTCCTTTAACAATGGCAAATCTTCTTTGAATGTAAGTATTGTACAACCTTTAATATCATAGTGTGTTTGAGGTAACGTATCTTGAACTATTTGTTTCACATCTTCATTCGGTGTCATTGAAATCGGTAAGTTTTCGCGATAGAACCAATTTCTGTCAGATTTGTAAATCTTAGCAAGGTCGTAAAAGCTTTTGTTGTTTCTTCTGACTAAATGCAACATAACCATATCTCTGTCTTCTTCATTTTCCATCTCTTCAGTGTAAATCATATACTTATAGTTCTTTTCCTTTCCTTTTGGTACCGAACGTGGTATTCTTTTCTGTATGTTTTTGTCTTTTGCTTCAAGCTTGTTCTCTAGCTCTTCACGTTCTTGTCTATGAATTTCATCTAACATCATGAAAATATAACAAGCGTAACGAGGTGAAGCCCACATTGCAACAGCATTTACGAGAAGTCTATGTACATAATATCCTTTCAAACTATTTGGCAAATTTTTACGATTTTCGTACGGAATCTCGTTCCGCGGTTTTCTACCACTCGCAAACATATGAGGAAATTCTTCTAAAAGTTCTTTTGTCTGTTGGTTTTCAAACCAATGACGTGCTTGCTTTGTAGAACGAAGAGTATTCAAAATACTTTGCATTTGGTACATATCGTCTTTGACCGAACGAATGAGACGTAACTGTTTGTTATATTGTATGTACTCGTATTCTTCATTTATGGCTTCATGGACTATAACTGTTGTTGTGTTCTCTGTTGTTGACATATCTGTTCTTACATACAAAATAAAAAAATTTGTTAGAAAAAAATTAGCGTTATTTTCTTACTTTCACAAAAGACCAAAAATAAACGCTTTACATGTATTTTTCAGCAACTTCGTCAAGAAGTCTGTAAATATACCAAGCATAACGAGGTGAAGCCCACATTGCTATTGAACTAACTAGGAACTTATGAACATATATACCTTTTAGATGCGATGGTAAGTTTTGTCTGTCTTGGTACATCTTTTTAAGTTCTACATGTTCGAACTCACTGAGGAGTTCATGAGTGCTATTTAATTCAAACCAATCTTGTGGTTTCTTAGTATCTGGTGTAGCACATGCTGTCAAAATACTTTGCATTTGGTACATGTCATCTTTGACCGAACGAATGAGACGGAGTTGTTTGTTAAACTGAACCCACTCATATTCTTCATTTATAGCTTCATGGACTATAACTGTTGTTGTGTTCTCTGTTGTTGACATATCTGTCTTTACATACAAAATAAAAAAATAAATAAAAATAAAACTAACTTTATTTTTTCTATCTTAAGGAAATTCATGATTTCTTCGTAAATGTTTTGTCAAGACTTCTTCGTACATGTTTTGTCACCTCTTGAATTTTCATGATTTCTTCGTAAATGTTTTGTCAAGACTTCTTCGTAAATGTTTTGTCAAGACTTCTTCGTACATGTTTTGTCAAAACTTCTTCATATATGTTTTGTCAAAACTTCTTCATATATGTTTTGTCAAGACTTCTTCTTCGTAATGAGCGTAAATGACCAAAAAATATATTTTAGGGTAGAAGGTTAGATCTAACCTGTCTTCTACCCTCTTTTCTACCCTCTTGAATTTTCATGATTTCTTCGTAAATGTTTTGTCAAAACTTCTTCATATATGTTTTGTCAAGACTTCTTCGTAAATGTTTTGTCAAAACTTCTTCATATATGTTTTGTCAAGACTTCTTCGTAAATGTTTTGTCAAAACTTCTTCATATATGTTTTGTCAAAACTTCTTCATATATGTTTTGTCAAGACTTCTTCTTCGTAATGAGCGTAAATGACCAAAAAATATATTTTAGGGTAGAAGGTTAGATCTAACCTGTCTTCTACCCTCTTTTCTACCCCAGTTATTTTATAAGCGTTTTACATGGTAAACGTTATTTTTACATGTATTTTTCAGCAACTTCGTCAAATAATTTTATAGCTTTATCTATCTCATCTACTTCAAACGTTTCTTTACCTTTTATGGGAGCACCATACATTTTCTCAAACTTTTCAAGTAGTTCTGTTTCAGCAGCTCTCATATCGTTAACCAACACAACCTTGACTCTATTGACTGTACTGTCATATCTTAGAGTTATATTATATGTTCTTCCTATCTTATATCTTTTTGTGTTGAAGTCCTTCGGTTTCTGAACGATGTAAAGTAAGCCTTCACTGCAACGTTCTGAGTCGAATGAACCATATGTTATGAAGTTATATCCAACAACTGGGTCTAACCATAACAAAACTATTGGTATAAGACTTTTGTCGATGAGATATGCTGTAGTTCCATAGAATCTTACCGATATCATAAGCTCAGGATTTCTTGTCAAAATTTTCTGACTAGAAGCAATTCTAACCCAGTCCTTTGCTTTCTTTCCAGATGGAGATAAAATGTCTGACAAAGAATATTTGTTGTATTTCTTTGAGTATCTTACGTTTAAATCACCTATTCTAACCACTTTGGTGTCATTGTCTATCTTTCCAACTGTTTCAAACTCATTGTTTGTCATTTCTTTCTTTAAGTCAGCATAGTCGTTTCGCATTCTTTCTATCTCTTTGACGGAGTAGTTATATTTCCTCATTGCTGCTTTACATTTTGAACATTGTGGGTTCATTTTAGCATTGTACATTGAAATCTTACCTGCTAGTATGACTAAGGCGTCAATTGCTCTCTTTAACTCAAAAGTTGCGGGTTTTATCTGTTCATTCCATACCTTACCTCTTCTGTCTTTATCTCTTATCTGCCATACACATTTTGCAACTAACGAAACAAAGTTGTCGTAGGTCTTAAATTCTTCAGATTTGTATATGTCAGAAACATTCTTATATACCATGTCGCAATCTTTGTCCATAACCTTATGGTTGCAATGAAAACCAAGGAATTCATAGTTAACCTTTCGTATGAACTTCTTTATTTCTACTGAGTCAGTTGCTTTGACTTCTATTTCGTCGAATTCTGGAATAGTGAGCTTTTGTTGTTGGATTTCAGGAAGTTTAGGTAAATGGTCAATAATGTCCTGCATGTCATAAAGATACTGTTCATTTGTTTCATCTTTCGCACTACAGTCTAAACTACCTGTTAACAATTCCTGCTTTATCTTCTGGATTTTTGTTTCGAAAGTATATGAAGAAGGAATGAAGCTTTTCATCTCTACTAACATTGACGTAGGATTCATGACTAACGAGTTTGGTGCTGTTGTTGCTAACATGTTCTTACAATAAAAATAAAAAAATATTTTTTTAAAAAACTAAAATATATTTTTTATTTCGGGAAAACTCATGACAAATTCAAGAGGGTAGAAAAGAGGGTAGAAAAGAGGGTAGAGCTACCCTTCTACCCTAAAATATATTTTTGGGTCCTTTACACTCATTACGATGAAGAAGTCTTGACAAAACATTTACGTTCATGTTTGACAAAACATTTACGAAGAAGTCTTGACAAAACATTTACGCTCATTACGAAGAAGTTTCGACAAAACATTTACGCTCATTACGAAGAAGTTTCGACAAAACATTTACGTTCATGTTTGACAAAACATTTACGATGAAGTTTCGACAAAACATTTACGATGAAATTCATGAAAATTCATGAAAATTCAAGAGGGTAGAAAAGAGGGTAGAAAAGAGGGTAGAGCTACCCTTCTACCCTAAAATATATTTTTGGGTGTAAAATTCAATAAAAATAAATGGTTCATTTACTCACAATATTTTTGTACAAAACGACCCCAAACTTTTAACTTCTTTTCTGCAGCTTCAAATGCTATCTTAGCGAGTTCATATTCTCTAAATTCTCTCTTTAAATCTTCTTGTTCCCATTGGTCTAGTTCGTATGGCGAGTCTCTATAACCAGAACATATCTCACGTTCATGTTCTATTTGTTTTTCATGCATTTTTCTAACTTCTTCTTCGAACAAAGGTTTTGCATTCTCTACTGTATCTTCAAGTTCTTCTTCATCTAATTTCTCATGAACTTTCTTGTCTATGGAGTCCAGAATTTTTCCAACTGCTATACAATATTTTGGAGAAGCCCACATTGCTATATAGTTTACGAGTCTTGGTCTACATACATTCCTCTAACCTGTTTGATTTCATCCGGAATTCCTGCATGAATTTTGTATAAAAAGCAACCCGCTGTTTTCCGCGGGTTGGTATATTCTTCACAAAATGCCTCAAAATACTCTTCCCAGGACTTATTTTCCAACAACCTTCTAAAGTCTTTCCTAAACTGCTGACACATCTTTGTTGCATTTATATAACCATCCTTGTCTCTACGTAAGACTTCAATACCGTTATAGGTGCCTTTTGTGAATGTTTCGCCATTAGATTTGTTCGTGAACGTTTTTGCTTCGACTGTCATACTGTTCTTACAATAAAAATAAAAAAATATTTTTTGGTGGGATGTCGGACATTGTCTTGAAACAGTACAAATATTGTTCTGAAAAAGTACAAATATTGTTCTGAAGCAGTGCAAGTATTGTTCTGAAAAAGTACAAGTATTGTTCTGAAGCAGTACAAGTATTGTTCTGAAAAAGTACAAGTATTGTTCTGAAACAGTACAAGTATTGTTCTGAAAAAGTACAAGTATTGTTCTGAAAAAGTACAAGTCTTGTTCTGAAACAGAAAATTTTTCTCACAAATTGAGAGCTTTTACGGGAAATTTGTTCTGAAAAAGTACAAGTATTGTTCTGAAAAAGTACAAGTATTGTTCTGAAAAAGTACAAGTATTGTTCTGAAACAGTACAAGTATTGTTCTGAAAAAGTACAAGTATTGTTCTGAAACAGTACAAGTCTTGTTCTGAAAAAGTACAAGTATTGTTCTGAAGCAGTACAAGTATTGTTCTGAAAAAGTACAAGTATTGTTCTGAAGCAGTGCAAATATTGTCTTGAAACAGTACAAGTATTGTTCTGAAACAGTACAAATATTGTTCTGAAACAGTACAAATATTGTTCTGAAACAGAAAATTTTTCTCACAAATTGAGAGCTTTTCCGGGAAATTTGTTCTGAAACAGTACAAATATTGTTCTGAAGCAGTGCAAATATTGTTCTGAAACAGTACAAATATTGTTCTGAAACAGTACAAATATTGTTCTGAAACAGTACAAGTCTTGTTCTGAAACAGTACAAGTCTTGTTCTGAAACAGTACAAACAAGTAACCTTACAAATGTAAACTTATATCGTTCTATTTTCTTCACTAGGGTCTAACACCAAAGTAACCTTACAAATGTAAACTTATATCGTTCTATTTTCTTCACTAGGGTCTAACACCAAAGTAACCTATGTACATGAAATTTCACTGCATAAAAAAAAAACCTGCGCGAATCGGGATTTGAACCGAGGTCTTCGACGCCTGTAACGAGGTAGCCCATACCACTGAGCTATGAGCCGCTTGCATATTTTTAAGTAAAATATAGTATATTTGTCATACAGTGAAGGATGACCAAACTTAAAAAAAATAAAGTTAGTTTTATTTTTTTCTATCTTAAGGAAATTCATGAAAATTCAACGGTTGAATTTTGTATAAAAACCAACCCGCTGTTTTCCGGCGATTGGTATATTCTTCACAAAATGCTTGTTTTGAGGTCGAGCCACTTTTGGCTCCACCTCTTTTTTCAACCAAAACTCATTTTTCAGTACTTTTTCAGCACTTCTCCGTAGTTATATATGAAAGACAATTCGAGATAAAAGTCGTAGTACAATGGAACAATATGTTGCACACCATTTGTTGTGAACCAAACTTGAAAGTCAGAGAAACTGTTACTAGGTGGTTCGTAGAATTTAGAAGCAAAGTCATAAAAGTCCTTACCAATACAAAGAAAACTATTGTTGCTTGAACTGAAACTTGCATGACACATAACATTTTGAGGGTCAAACACGTTTCTATAAACTGTCAAATCTGTTGGTGGCGTATAAACCAGAACGGACCGTCAGGTGGTAATGGTTCGTTCTGGTTTAGTAACCGAAGAAATTGTGCCCAAGAACGTTTGTCTACTTGCCAAAATAAAAACTGTGTATCTCTTGGAGGGTTAATTTCAATCCTTTGAAATGAAACTGTGGAGTTCATCTTGTCATATTCTAGTTTCAGATAGTATGTTCCATTTAGTAAAGAATCGTATTTTTCTTGAAATTCCCAGTAGTATTTGTTTATTTGAGTTTGAAAGTCATTTAGAGTCTTCTCAAGACTTTCGTCTGAACGAACCGTAAAGATTCTCATTTCGTCAAATTTGTCTAGTAGACCGTCAGAACCTCTATATTGCCCATGAAAATATACCGCAAACATAAACGCGTTAGTTCTTTTTGAAAACAAAACTCTTCTAAATCCTATTGCCTTTGCTTCTGAAGGACTTTGAAGCCAACGAATTGGAAAGTCAAAGCGGTAGGAGCCGGATGAAATTTCTTCATCTGATATAGTCCTACCAGCGTTTGTAAAGATATAGTCTAACGGTTTTGTATCTGCTACTTTTGTTCTTTGTTTTTCAACCTGAAACATTTAATATATGTAAAAATATACTGTTTTAAAAAATGTTTTAAAATGGTATGCCATATAGCTTCTTGAATTTGTTAAGAAGTATTCGAACGCGTTTTCCATCTGTATCTCTAGCGTTTACATGAGCATAGCCCGCCTTAGTAAAATATACTTGTAATTTCCTATAGTTTACGCCGGTATAAAAGTAGAAAGAGTCTTGTTCTTCGCTATAGTAGTAAAACTCAAACGTATGCTTACCATAGTCTCTAATTTCAATTGCTTCATCTTCTAGTTCGTCGACAAATTCGAATACAATATCTCCAAATTTGCTTATGTTCTTATTGTTTTCAGAACGAGTGACCCAACGCAAGTTTTTAAGTCTATTGTCGTTTCTTATATGGTTTATATGGTCTACAAAAGGTAGATTGTTAGGATTCGGTATAAAATGAGTTGCAATGACGACATGTTTAAGATAGTGTTTTCCACTCATCCTCATATTAGCATATCCGTCATTTCGCTCCCATTCGCTTAAAACTCTTTTTGTCTCTTTCTTCCTTATTTCAAAAGGCTCAGAACAGTGAATTTCATATTTCTCATCTAACAAACAAGTTTCCCAACGGTCTACTCCAACAAACTCGGCGTACATTTCAAATAAAATAAAAAAATATTTTTTTGAAAAAATATATTTTTTCTTTACTTTACATAACCACCTGCTGCCATAAGTCTTTGACGCCAACCCATACCAGCTAATGAAGGTTGACTTGGTTTAGTCTGGAGACTAAACTTTGGTTTTGGTTTATCTTCAGTTTTTGGCTCACCTTCTTCTATTGGTTTTTCGTCACTTTTTGGTTCCTCTGACTTTACCTCACTTGCAGGTATGGTTGTGTTGTCAACATCTTCGTAAATATCATATGCCATCTGTTTTTGTTTTCCTTTCAACTTTTTGTGTTTGTTGTAAAGTTTAGAATATTTCGACTCTAAGTCAATGAGATGTTCTATAATGAACTGTTGGTCCGTGAAATAAACTTTTCCATCTGTTGTCTCGAAAGCTCCTTCAGACTTCAATATTTTATTTGTGAGAGTCTGTTTCTTTTTTGAGATACTAGCCGTTCCATTTCTATGAAAAGTGACTTTGTAGTTAGGGTTTGTATTTCCAGACCTGGCACTTTCTATTATTGAATTTTTCTCTTCATCTGTAAGTTCTTTGACAGGTTTTGACAATGGTTCTGAACTTTTTGTTTGTGGTGTCAAATCTACCGTTTCAACTTCTTCGGTCATTTCATCTCAGTAAAAAATTTTAGTTTGGTTTGTTTCAACTGGTTTTGTTTAGGTTTTTTAAGTCGGTCTAAAACTTCCTGAGGTATAGGGAGGACTTGACAAACACGTTGTGTAACTGCTGGAAGTCGACAAATCCATCTTGAACCCATTTGTCTCAATGCTGTATTGTTCATTTCATCTCAGTAAAAAACTTTACATTCCCCAAGTTTGAGGCGGTTGAGGTTGGTTATTGTTTACCCACTGTTGTGCATGGTTATATCCTCTGTTAAAGAATCTTTCACCTTGGTCCATATAGTGCCCTGCTTGGTTATAGTAGTCATTTGCTTTGTTATAATAGTTTCCTGCTTCTCTTCCTACATTGTCCATCCATCCTTGAACTTTTCCTCTTGTTTCAGGATTTGGAATAAGATTTGCTGCATCTCGTGCTACATCCCAACCTTTCTGTACAGTTTGTATAATAGGTTGTGCTTTCTCTTTAAGTATACCTAATGTACTCAAAATCTTCCTTCCAACTCCAAATACACCTCTGGCTATTGTTCCCACTGCGGGCAAAAATCTGGATGCAACTCCTGCTAATGCGCCAAATAAACCCATTTCTTATGGGTTAAAAAATGACGAATCCAAACAAGGACCCCTATGTTTCTAAGGCAACAAAGAAAGCACTCATGATAAAAATCTTTAGTTCAACACCAAATGCTTGGTTTATGGATATCTTGGAAAACATTCCGAGGTATAGAGAAGATGGACCTCCATACTGGCTAATATTTGTCGGTCAAAACACAAGATACTGTGAAGCCATACCATTACAGTCCAAAAATATTTTAGATGTGAAAACTGCTTTGACAATCTTCGTTGACAAATACCATCCAACAAAACTGACATCTGACTGTGAAAGTTCTTTCAAATCAGACGATATTAAAAACTATCTGCGTTCAAAAATGTAAACCAATATTTCATTGTCGACCAAAACCATTCTGCTCTTGGTGTCATTGACAGTTGTATAAAAATCTTAAGAGACTTAAACCAACCACAAGGTGGTGAGGTAGATGAAATGTCATATGACGACAAGTATAGACACTTCTCCATGGCAAAGATGAGACAAGTTTTAAATATTTACAATAGCCGTAAACAAAAAGGTTTGGGAAACCACTCCCCCGAAGAAATGAAAAACAACCCTGACTTAGAGAAAGACTATATATTTAATAGTTTAGTCAAAAGAGACAAACAAGAAAGAATGCCAGGCTTCAAACTTAAGAAAGGTGACAAAGTAAAAATAGAAATACCTAAACGCGACCCATATGAAAATACTATTGACTATGACAACAATGGGAACTCGACAGGTACTCGCATTCGTGTTCGTAAAAATAGAAGAAAGTATACAAGAGAATATTATGAAGTTTTAGGCAAACATGGCAAAATGTACACACTGCAAGCAGAAGATAAAACTACTATTGTCAGACCTCGTTTCAAACTTGTCAAAGTTCAAGGTGGTATACTTTCAAAGACAGTTCCTAACAAATATAAGACAACTCCTGACGAATATGCTAAAGAAGTTGAAAATGACGACTAAGCAATTCTATACCATGCGTAAACTGTCATGTAAGGTGGCATGTATTCTTTACTTTGTCCCGTTGTTTGCGTATATCCTGAAACGCGATGTGTATGGTTTCCATCTCCCTGAGTGTCACTCCAGTAACAATTTATAGCAAACTGAACGTCGTCTTTAACATCATATCCTTTACCTTTTTTCAAGGCGTGCCAATCCCAAAATTTATGCTTATGCCAACCTGCTTGAGATGTACTTAAATCTATGTAGTGACTGTGTGCAGGTAAATTTTCACCTGAAATCGTTTTACTTCCACCTGTTTCCTTTGAAGAGTTTGCACAATACAAAAACCTGTCGACTATTTGTTCCCATGCACCAACACCAAACATTACTTGAGGACTTCTTGCTTCCATAGATGTATAAATAGAACCTACTGGGTTCATTAAATCAAACATATGAGATAATATAGGATGTCTCTTTTGAACTTAAAATATAGTGCAACTATTTCAGGTTTCTTCTGGTTTGTGTCAGAATATTTTTTAATATAATCTTATGTTTTCAGGGTAGGTAAAGTCTTGACTATAATATTTATTTCTGTCATCTTCATAATAGTATACTATTCTCGTTTTTTCTATTGCATTATATCTTTATATCTATAATATTCTAAATATAATGTTTGCTTTTTTGGGTCTACACGTGCGTCAACACCATAGTCATAATAATATGGTGCTGGAGCTGGGTCAGGCAATGTCATATCTGCCATTTCATAAACTCTTAAATATTTCTTTTGTTCGTCTCCATATAAGTTTAAGTAGCAGTTGTTGTCTAATGGAACTTTAACTTGTGTACCATCGTTCTTTTTATAGCTTACATACATTTCATTGTTATTTTTCGGAATGAGTTTACACCGTATACCATTTCTTAAAGACTGTACAAACTCCCATCTAAAATATTTGTTTTCTTCATAGATAGAAAAGTCACCAACAATAGTTTCAATATTTTTTGTTCCTAGCAAACTTTGGTATATTTCATTGACATATGTTTTATCTGCTTTCTTTTCAAGGCTAACGTTTAAGTCTGTTATTTCAGAAGATGTATGTGTATGTCCAACGGCACTTTTCCTGTTTAAGGTTTCTTGTAAGTTTGTAATATTTGCAATGGTATGTGTATGTCCAACGTCACTTTTCCTGTTTAAGGTTTCTTGTAAGTTTGTAATATTTGCAATGGTATGTGTATGTCCAACGTCACTTTTTCCTGTTTTAAGGTTCTTGTAAGTTTGTAATATTTGCAATGGTATGTGTATGTCCAACGTCACTTTTCCTGTTTAAGGTTTCTTGTAAGTTTGTAATATCAGATATAGAATGTGTATGAGTCTTTTTAGAATATTCGTTTTCAGCTCTTGTCACTTCACTTGACATTTTATTGTCAACATATGTTTTATCTGCTTTCTTTTCAACATCCTCTTTCGTTGCATAAGCTTTGTTAGCTCTTTCTTCTTCTTTTGCTATTGCATCGTCTACATACTCTTTGTCAGCTTTGTTGTCAACATCTGCTTTCAAAAGAAGTTCATCTATAGGTTTCTCGTTTAAAGTTCTTTTTGTTGGATTTATACAAACAGTATGGTTCTTACTGTCTTGAAATAGAAACTCATCTGTCATTGGGTTTAATGTCAGTTTTAAGTTTCCTTCTTTCAATGACTCAGATATCTTAGAATAGTTTGAAAAGTTTGTTTGTGTTCTTATTTAGAGCTTGCATAATGAGTTGTCGGTTGTGTTGTATTTCTCTCATAGACGCTGTTTCATTTGACATTTTTATTCTAGATAAAATATGCTTTCAATAGAAAAAAGAAAATTCAAGAGTTGCTACAACTAAACCATTAGATGAACTTTTTACGAATGTCGGTCAAAGTTTGAGACAGAGACCGTAAAGCATGAAGGCTATCGTTTTGACTACCCGTTAAGATGGTTAAGAGACCCATCTGTCACAAAAGCTATTGGCTTTCGTAGAATGAAGTTCATTTCAGAAGCCATACATGGTTTCCCATTTACAGTCGGTTTTGAAGTTCGATACTATAACAAAGAAAAACGTACGTATGAGAAATTTAACAGGGAAAACTTTTACAAGTTAGTTTGCTTGTAAACTTAGAAACAACTCTTCAAGCTTTTCAAGAAAAAATAAACGATATCTATCTCGAATATGCAAACCAGTATAAAACATTGACGAAGGAGAGTACCATCTCGATATTATATATGACAGGAAAAATGCAACTGTTAAAATCAATAAAATAGAAGACTTGGAGAAAAAACGTTTATATTTCTACAAAATATAACAACTTGGCATGGCATAGATTTTTGAGGATGTTAAATCAGCCTGCATGGTATCCAGTACAACCCGGACTATTATGAAGTCGAAAACCCTAAATGGAACATATGAAAATGTTTTCGACCCAGATGCTATTATAGTTCATGCTTCATTTTTGGTGCACAAAACTCTTTTTATTTATGCTTGGCAATGACTTTTACGAAAAACCTACAAAGTTATATGAACCGCCGAGTGGAAGTATTTCAGACTTTCAAGTATGGTTTACAACAGATGGAAGAAAGAGAATAATTCCATTATACCATGCGTTTTACTTAGAACTTAGTTTCATATACAACTACTATCGAACGGTAAAAATAAATTTTTTAATACGGTTGAGGTGTTGGATTTGGTTGCCAACTAGACTGTGGTGCAGGTTCAGGCCTGTTGTAATAACAGGAGCTTGCTCTTCTGGTTCAGGGCTTTAGGTATAATACCAAACAAACTGACCTACTCTTTTACCAATATTTTTGACTCCGTTCCATACTCCTCTTCCTACGGTTTTTTATTCCATTCCATATACTCTTCCAACATTTCGAAAGAAGTTTCCAATACTACTGAAGAAACCCATTTTACTATATGTAAAAATCTAATGTCCCGCCTAGTCTCTTACGTTTCCTGTTGAGTTCCATTGCATTCTTTAACTGGAGCTCATACATTCTGTTTCTCCTCTGGTAGAAAACATACTCTGGGTCAACTCCTGTGTTCGCGTCATCTGCATAGAGTTGTTTATATCCCACTTCAGGGTTTGTATAAAACTCTTTCCATCTCATATTTGCATACCATGGTGGCAAACCTAACGCAGCGTCATTTGACATGGCAGTTTGCATTTGTACATCTGTTGGCACTTGACCATAGTTTGCCAATTGCAGTTTGTATTCTAACTTCATTTGGAATATTCTCTGGGTTTGGTTGTCCAGGTTTGCTGTGCATTCGCTAAGTTCTGTGCGTCCATTTAATATTAGATAAAAAATCTCTTACGAGTACATATACTGAACATTTGCAGGCATTGGTTCATCTTCATATTCTCTATATCTTTCTGCCACGTCAAATAAGTAAATGACACAATGGAAAAAACCTAAAACAAGTAGTCCTATTTCAAAACCACATTTACTTACTAGTAAAATTTCTTTGTTATGACACTTTCTCCAGTTTATAGGACCTCTCTCATATTCTATCTTATCGTATCTAAACTCATAGTCATGTATGTCCTCTAACCATCTCATGACACTTTCCAAACCACTTTTATCGATGTAAAGTAAAAGCATGGATGGTTATGTAAAACGTCTAAAGTTTCTAAAGAGTCTCTCAAAGTCCAGTCTACTTGGTATTGAAAATCCCATGTGTTATAGAACGGCGGGTCCACTATAAAGAAAACATTTTCCTTGTCTTTAAATTTTTCATACAACTCTGTCCAATGACATCTCACAAACTCTATACCCTCAATATATTTTTCTATGTCCTCTTTGAAAACATTTGTATAGTTAAGATATAAAACTTTTGACATAAGTGTTTCAATGTCATGAACTCTTATAGCACCACTATATAATAGTCTAGCAGATATACTATCCCAGTCAATATACTCTGCCTTTTTCAAAACCTCTCTGACAATATTTTTCTTATCTAATGGTATACGTTCCATCTTACCTATAGGTATCTTTTCTTTTAACTCTTTCAATATATTGTTTGTGTCTGGTATATGTTTGAGACGGTCCATATAGTTGTCGAAGTCATTGCATATAATCTTTGAGTCAGGAAATATTGTATGGCACAAATGGGATATATAGAAACTTCCACCGAACAAATCTACAAATGTTAGACCATTCGGTAGTTTCTTAAGTTCTCTCAATAGAATATCTTTACATCTACTCTTATTTCCAAAGAAGGGTAACGGTGGTTTTGTAAAATTCATTTTATATACAATAAAAATGTTTTTTCCCTGAAAAGTGACAGAAAAGTGACAAAACATTTACGAAGAAATCTTGACAAATTCAAGAGGGTAGAAAAGAGGTTAGAAAAGAGGTTATATCTAACCTTCTACCCTAAAATATATTTTTATTGAATTCTGAGTAAAATTCTGAGTAAAATGACAGATGTTTATATGACCCTTACTTGTCCGGTTTATAGGACCTCTCTCATATTCTATCTTGTCGTAAATAAAACTCACAGTCATGTATGTCCTCAAAACTTCATTTCTCCTAAACATCTTCAGGGCTAGAAGGCACGAAGTGCCTGGAAGCCCCACTACCTTTTTTTTTTTTTTTTTTTTTTTTTTTATAGATATTCATCTCTTCTGTGTTCAAACCGGTGAATCGAAATTTCAAATTTCAAATTTAGAGTTTTTCTTTTTCTTTTTTATTTCGATTGTGATTATTTTATTAGAATATAATGAATATATGGACAAATTTGTAATTGTAAGGGTACATGCTGTCTGTTGGATGTAATTTTTTTTCTTTTCAATTATTTACATTTGCACGTTATTTAGTCTTTTCAAAACTTTGAAGATCTTTGAAGACATTTTCATCTATGATAGTAGTATATTAAAATTAATATAAAATTTCATTTCAATATTTTCCAAAACCCCTTTTTAAAAGATTAAATTCTAACATTATAGATCATAGCTAATACATTTCCTCAGTTCCAAAATTTTGAAACTACAGATTTTCCTCAAAAGAAGAAATGCAGTCTTCTGCGAGCGGCTCCACTGGCTCAACGAAGGGCTTTCTTTCTAACAATTCTCAATCAATCATTGAGAACTCAAAAGGTCCATCTTTATCAGAGAGAATCCACACAAATTTATTTTATCTCGCCACAAATATTCACAGATACAAAGGATTCAATACCAAATGGATCACATTCTCTGCGCTATTCAAAATGGTCCAAAATTATGACCTTTTCATCATGCCTAACACTACAGGATTTTGGGGAAGAGATAAACACGCAGAAATCATCATGAGAATATTTACATTCCCATTACACCTATGTTTTGCACCTTCTAATGCAACATATCATGCAATTTTCGCAATATTATATTCTTTATTTTTAATCTTTTCAATAATTCTTACATTCGTTTTCTTATTACGTGATCCAGCAGAAGTATCATTCACAAACAGAGAAATTTACCTGATTTCATTCATCTATGCTGTCGTTGTTCCGATGTTTTCTACTTTTACACTGTCAAACTTCGGCGCTGTGCTAAATCACTTAGTCTTCATGGGACATGGAGGTCCATTACCTACATTGGGTATCGTTTTTGCCGCAATTGGCACTCTTTTGATGGTTCCATTAAATTTATTATCCATGGCCTTCATTAGAGCACGTCCACCCATTGATATGAAGACATTCAACGCAACATGGGGCTCTCGCACTCACATTTACTTCCTTATCGACACATTATTCAACTTTGTTGCATTTTTGGAAGAATTCCTACCATTAGACCGAAAATACTACTTAATTGGATACTGTTGTGTCCTCATAGCCCTATGTAATCCAATCACAGTCATCATTGCCCTTTTCGATGGCACTTTTCAGAAATTTACCGATGCAATTTACTTTTGCACCCAAATTTGCTGTACAATGCTTGGTGTATTGTTAATGCTATTACATATGTGGATCGACAAGCTTACTCCGCCATGGTTTTTAGTAAGGTCGATGAAAAATTGAGCGTTTTTAAAAAACCGCCGTTTGAGAGGAAAATTGTGAGCCCCGATGTATACTTTTTGACATTGTCAAAAACTTTGAAAGGACCAAAAAAATTTTAGTGTCAGAAAGTTTACAAATGTATACTTTCTGACAAACAGACTCTCAGAAAGTGCTCAAACTGCGGTTTTTAATTTCCGCACTTTTTTTGGCGACCTTATTTGTAATTCTTGGATTTATTATCTTCCTTGCCATCTTCTCTTTCGACATCAGACTGCGCGAGCACAAGATTATACGCAAATTGTCAACAGTTTATCGCTTCAACCACCCTGTTTTGCCCTCATTATCTCCTTTGATATTTACAAATTCAGAATCAGTCCACGTTGGCTTTACAAGTGAAGCATACTCTGTTCTACAAGCTTTCGATACTCTTGGCCTCAAATCCTCCAATGCTGTAACTTTTCCTGTAGCGACGATAGACTCTTACTTGTCCGGACAAAGTTATACTATTTTGAGTGCTCTACAAAAAAGTCAACGGCTGGCTCGTCCTCAGAAATTTTTTATGGGCTAGAGAGCGCAACGCGCCTGGAAGCCCTCCGAATATAAACTTCATTTATACTAAACATCTTCAGGGCTAGAGGGCGCAACGCGCCTGGAAGCCCTCCGAATATAAACTTCATTTATACTAAACATCTTCGGGGCTAGAGGGCGCAACGCGCCTGGAAGCCCCACTACCTTTTTTTTATATGGTCCAGATTTGATTTTATATTTTTTTGAAAGAGAAGTTGTCATTGAAATAAGAACAACTTGGTTATGTCTTCAGATCTATTTTCACAAAAAATTAATGACGATAAATTAAATTTTTATTGAGCTCAATTTTTGAACGTACTTTTTGTATAAAGTAGCATTGAATATATTACCAAGACTTTGCTTGTTCAAATGATAGCAAAATAACTGCATTTCAGCTATTGAAAGACTTCAAAAATTGAATGGTACCTATTCCAAATTTGATCTACAGGTTCTCTCAAAAAATGCATTCAAATCTATTTGATTTTTTTGATAATACATACTGCGTTCTACTAAAGGAGGGGTTCTATATAATCATTATTTTTTTCAATAACGGATTTTTACCAGTTAAAAGGGAGTTCAATAATATTATGGATCCAGGTGAGTCATCGATTTCTAAGTCAGTACAGTCGTATAGTACTTCAGAAGCCAGTAAAGAAAACTTAATTCAAGGCAGATCCTCTTCATTAGATAGAGTTTTCCCAATTTATTACTTGATGATGCAAAAAACGAAAATACCGAATTTCATTCTTTATTCAACATCTTTATTTCTGGTATTTCAGATCATTTCAGTAACATTTTGGATCTATACTGATCCTTTCACAAGGACAAGTCCAAAAATGAGAAACTTTTATTTGAAATTATTTTCAATATTCGCTTTTGGAAATCCAATTGATAAGGATGAGTCAGAAATGTTTGTTGCATACATAACTCTTGGTGTTTCTCTTTTCATGATTGCTTGAATGACCTTTTTAATTTACTATCACCAAATAAAATACACTGTTCCGACACCATTACTTTATGCAACATCTTTACTTGTTGACTTTATTGGACCTATTTTCATTATTCCATCAGCTTATATTGCATGTGTAGGTATAATACGAGTTGTAGATGGAGATAAGCAAGACAATGTCAATATAGTAATTGGATTAATCTCTTATGTCACTCTTATTTCAAACTTTTCAATAACTGTTGCTCTCAAAGCAAAATCGATTGCAATTACAAATATTCCAAATCCTTTATTTGATACATATTCGTTGATTCTCTGGGTAGTAAGTACCACAGGATTCGTTATTTTATCAGCTTTATTGACATATTTTGATCATTGGATACAGTTATTATTGGTTATTATTCATCTAATAATCAGTTGTTATTTGGTTTATAGACTAATTTACATTCCTTATTATGTTATTGCTAGAAATATGTCTATTCTCGCATTCGTATTAGCAACAATAATACTTGATATAGAAATAATTCTGTTGCATCTCATTACAAGTTTGACATATGACTACATGATTGTTACATATTCGGTAGCATTAGTAATATCTGGAATTATTTCAACAATGTATTTTATCAGGAAAATTAAGAAAATTAAAAAAAATTTGACTAGGAATGAAGAAATCATAGATATTGAAGAATATTTTATGAATTTAGGAATAGCTGATAATACTTTAATTGCAATGGAATATATTATTGTTGGCTTGACTCAAATATGCAACTTATTTACTGATGGAACGCTGACAGATTTTCTTATCAATAACTCGGACTTACATAGTATCAACTCAATACTATTGCAAGTTCTAACATTCTTCCCATCAGAATCAAGAAAAATGGATATATTATTTAAGAAACTCTGCACAAAAAGGAAATTAACATTATCAGAAAGATTTTTAATTTATCAGGTTGCCAGAATCAAAACAAGAAGATTGATCACAGATACAAAATCAACTTTGGAAGTGTATTCAAAAATGAAGTTACGAAATGATGAATGTAAGGAAATGATTAAATCATTTTGGGATTTACCAACTTGTAAATTATCATTTTTGTCAGCAATAAATAGGCAAATTGATGATTTAGATTCATACTTTAATAATTCACTTCAAGAAAATCCAAATAATTTAATAATGACAAGTGAATATGCAGACTTTTTAGTTGAATGTGTTGCTGACTTTGACAAGGCAATTTATGAAAAAGTTAGAGGAGAATATATCCAAAATGGAACAAACTTCAATGTCGATACAAGTTTCAGAAGCTTGGTAAATCATTTCCCTGATTATTTGATAAAAGGAATTGTTGATCCCAAAGGAAGAATGATTCGTAGAGAAATTCAGAACCCAAGCAAAACAGATAGTGATAAAACATCCGGATCAAGCGGATCTGGATCGAGTGGTTCTTCAAAAGGTACTGCAAATTCTTCCATATCTATTGATCATGAATTGCAAGATATGATTTGTAAGAAAATTATAAGAGATAGTAGAGTAAGATTGGCATTTCACAGGAGCATTCAACACATGCAGCCAAAACAAATGTATCAAATAATGATATTTTCATTTTTCATATTTTTCATTGCAGTTTCTTTCTTTATTGCTTCATATCTGCATTTAACAGAAAACCTGAAATGGAGAAGGTCATCATACAAAGATTTTAGATTGATGGCTTTAGCTTTAGATAAAACATATAATGCAGCTTTCCTACTCACTTTAGATTGGGCAGCCAAGCATGGAAGATATGATAAGAATGTTACATCATTAGGAAATATATCAATAGATGACATGGATACAAATGTAATTGTAAGGGAAAATAAGTCAGCAGTATTCAGATTAATATCTTATCAAGAAGCAAGAGCAGCACAGACATTTATGAAAGGACTCTTAGATAACATTGCAATTTTAGCAGCTGGGGAATATGTTCAAGAAATTGTTCCTAATCTCATGGGTTATACATCGGTCGTCAAACTATGTTCTAAATCTAATGTAACTCATTCATATCCTACGAATATAAAAGATCAATTTACGCTTGTGCAATTTTTGATTATGGATCTTGCAGGTGAATTTCACATGAACAAAGATATCCCAAATATCTATAAAAATGATTTATATTGCCAACTGCTAGAAAATTCAATAACAATGTCAGATAAGTCAGAAGAAACAGTCCAGAGAATATTAGAATTCAACATCAAAAGGGCAAATAAGAACGAGAATGATGCCAAATTATGGCTATATGTTGGAGTTGGAAGTTTGTTTGTTTTATCTATCTTTCCAATGATAGTAATTTTAGCCAGCTATTATAGGTTCGTAAACAAGACTATCAGATTGTTATTATTATTGCCACAAAATGTTAAAGATGATGCAAAGAAACCATTAATGATTGAACATAATGAAACGTTGTTTTCAACAGCAAATTTGTCAAAGAAATCTTTAATTATGGAGTTATCAATTGTCGCTTACTTTATTGGTGCGTTTGGATTAATTGCAATATATGGCTACTCAGTATATAATGTTTTAGACTTCAATGATGATATCACATCACTGCTGAAATGGTATTATTTATCTGCTTTGAGAAATGTTGCTGTTTCCGAAGTAAGATCAGATCTAATTCATGTTGTCATGCTAAATGGATCATTACCAAATAATTTTATAACAGCAGATTCAATTTCAGATGAATTAAAACATCATATTGATTTAGTTAAGAAAACAAATGACTTGATTGTTAATGGAGATGAGGATTTTCCCAAATTAGTTGGCTATGATGAGAAGTATGATAATATTCAATTTAATAATCTTTGTGATCTTGGACGAGATCCAAAATCAATTCATGATTCATATGCTTGCAACGGTGTTCAACAGCAGCTTTCATTCCTTGAAAGTGGAATTCGGGACATTATAAATGATCCTAGCGTATTTGAAGGATCAGTATCTGACGAATTACCAACAAATATTATTCATCTTTTGAACTCTCATTTCCATCCAATCTCTGTTCAAGCAGCGATCAGACTTAGAGATCTTTTGGAAGAGAGATTTGACGGAGGAATGAAGGTTCAATTAATATTGTTGATTGTAGGAATTGGATTATCGATTAATATCTTTGTTTTGCCTTGGTTTATCAGATCGATAATGAATGAAGATTACAGATTATTCCTCATGTTTTTCAGGCATTTACAGCCTCAAGTTATTTTGGATACTCATGAAATAATTGATTTCGTCAGAGGAACAACAAGAAAACATCATAAAGAAGAAATGACAATTTCAAAATCAATTGTTTATAACGCAAAAGAATGCATCGTTGTAACAAATCATAGTGGTATCATTGATATTGTTAATCAATCAGTAACTGATAATCTTAGTTTAACTCCTGATCAAATTCTTGGTCAGAGTATCATCAATATTATTTCTCAAAGAGATCAAGAAAGACTTAATTCTCAAATGCAGTTAATGATCGCTGGACAAGGACCAAAATATTGGCAAGATCACATAATGCTTGTCAATGATAATGCTGATGAAGTTCCATTTGCAGTTACGATGATTGGAATGAGAGATAAAGAAGAATCAGAAGAAATTGCATCAATTGTTTTTATTCTTGAAAATGAAGTTGAAAAGATAAAGAAAGAAAAACTTGCAGAAGAATCAAAGCAAAAGTCAGAAAAATTACTTTATCAAATAATGCCGAAGGATATTGTTGTCAGATTGAATCGTGGTGAAACTGATATAACATTCATTATAAATTCTGCAACAATCTTCTTCATTGATATTGTGAAGTTCTCTCATTACTCATCAACTTTAACTCCTTCAGAAATTATGTCAAATTTGAGTTTAGTTTTCGAAAATTTTGATAGAAATGTAGCTGAGTTTGAAACAATTACAAAGATCAAACTTATTGGAGATGTTTATATGGCAGCTGCAGGATTATTTAATAATTCAGAGGACAACTCTATTAATCACGCAGAAGATGCTGTTAAATGTTGTATACAATGTGCAAAATTGATGGAAGATATCAATCTAAAATTGAATTCTTCTCTCGAAGTAAGAATTGGTTGTAACTCAGGAGGTCCATTAATTGGTGGAGTTTTAGGTTCGGATAAACCTGCCTTCGATATTATTGGAGATCCCATTAATATCGCAGCTAGATTACAATCAACAGATATTCCAGGAAATGTCCAAATATCAGAAACAACAAAGGAAATGATTCAATCATTCGATTTCGAAATTGAAGAAAGAGGAATGATATATTTGAAAGGAAAGGGTGAAAGAAAGACATATTTTGTTTCACTCAAGAATCAATCAAATCTTGATTCATCTTTTGCATTAAGCCTGCAAAAATAATAGATATTTGTTAATGTGAGCTTTCTTTTTATAATAAAAGACTGTTTATCAAATCAAAATTCATATTTAAAGAATAAAAAAAATTCAAAATTAAATTCAGATGCAATAAAGAAAAAATACTATCATTTGTATAGTTATATCATATATTTAACTCATTCTAAATCATACCCAACTAAAAATATCAACAAATAATATTATGAATTATTGAACTATGATTCACATTAAATATCTTCTACATTAGATACAAAATCAATAACATTCTTGTTATTTTCGTATTAAAGAAAGTAGAACTAATAATTTAATGAAATATTGTTAATTTACACTCATACCGAATAATTTATACTAATATTTATGTATATATTCAAATATAATGGTTTGACAATGAGAATTTCCGAAATAAAAAAAATAATTTTGTTATATTGGAATCTCTTTCAATTGAAAGTATAATGGTTCGTAGCTATACCACAATACAATAAAAATCAACCATAAACATTTGATAAATAATGTAAATTCACGAAAATTATATCGAATTTTGAGAAATTGTTAGTTCTTTCTTGTATTAATTTTTCAAATTCTCTGTTTGGAGTATTCTGATTACTGAAGTTCTTGATGTCTCTATAATTAGCCCGGATAAATTCTGGAATGGAAAAAATCAATAAAAGTGACATTAAAGACACTTTTTTACAAGAAAATTATATGATGAATTCAAATTATAAATACAACTATAGCGGATCATCAAATACGACTGCAATAGCAATAGATATCTCCAAAGGACCAGAAGATACTATTTCTCAACTAAAATTCGCCCATGTATCAGATAAATTATTATTATTTGGTTCTTCCTGGGATGGATCCCTCAATGCATGGAAAGTTGATTTAAATTCCAAGTCATCTAACCTTGTTGCCACTCATCGTGAGTCAAAACAAGCAATTTTACGCATTGCAACAAATGAAAACGAAAATTTATACTATTTCGGTACAACAGAAGGTGCAGTAAAGAAGGTTTCGATCGGAGAGCAAGGTCAAGATTCTAAATTTGTCGTTAATGAGTTGTTTAAAGTTCCAATTCAATATCCAATCAGCGGCCTTGCATATTGCCATGAAAAGAAATGTTTAGTAGTAGGAGCAATGGATGGAACTGTTTATCTATACGATGCTCGTGAAAAAGCAACCCCAACAGCTTTTCTTGGCACGAATAATGTTTTCCATCTTGTTGGTCTTGATGTTGGTGCCAACAAAGCTTTTGTTTGTTATACAGATATGGCTATGACCACAATCGACATTCGCCAGAACATAGGAGCCCCTGTAGGACAAGATGAATATCCAAAACTCGCATATACAGACGAAACCAGCAAAAACGGCAACGAATCCCAAATTACCTGCGTCGCAGCCTTCCCCGACGATGGTGGCTATATGACTGGCTCCATCACAGGAAAAGTTGTAATCACAAGTAATGGAAACCAAGTCAAATACGACTTCCACCGCAGAGAAACAGAAAGAACCATCTACAGCGTGAACTCCGTAGCCATCTCTAGGAAGCAAACCCTGGGAATGTCCGTTGGAGGCGACGGGACAATTAATTATTTCAACCTCGGTAACGGTACAAGGACATCAACAACAGAATCTACGACTACAAAGACTATTCACGACCCAATTACGGCTTGCGCTGTCGATGACAACGCTGAATATGCGGCATACGCTACGGGAAGTGACTGGGCCAGAGGTTACGAAGAGCACGAACATATTTATTTGGCTCCAAAGCTTTTCATTAAGAAAATTACTGATACTGAAAAAGGTCTCAAGAAAACAACTACTTACGGCTCAAGTACTTATGGATCCTTTGGTTCAATGCGCAAATAAGCTTTTTATTTATATTATTTTATCTTTTTTATCTTTATTTATATGTATATAAATCTGTAATAAAATTTAGAGTTATAAATTATTGAAAATGAACTATATTTTTCAATTAACTAAGAACTATTATATTTTTATAATGTTCTTATTGAAATAAACAAAAAATATTTTTTATATATTGATTGGAGTAGCAATTTTTAAGAATATTTGAAAAATGTCATTGAAATAATAATATGTAGCTTATAACCAATAGTCATATTATATGATAATAATTTGATAATTTTGTATTTGGAATTTTTGTTTCTTGAGACTATGAAAAATAACAGACATTCAAAGAATATCCCATTTCATTGCATCCATTTATCGGGATTAGAAAAATTTAATCAAATTATCTTTGATATTATGAATATATTTCGAAATTTACATTTGTCTTGATATCGGTTTTGTATTGCTAAATTAGATTTTGATTTGTAGAGAAAAAACGGTTTTTTTGTCAATGAGAGAATTTTGCAAATGAAATCGAGACCCATTACACCAATTGACATAAAAAGACCATCAACATCAATAAAAAAGATTCGCAAACCAGAAAAACCAGTCGATGCACTAAGAAGTACTACAAAACAAAATGAACAATATGCAGCCACCATAGCAGAGCTAGAAACACAACGAAATACATACATGGACGCTTTAGATGACCTAAATCAGCGTATTATCAAAGATGGAGACTTGATTGCAGGTCTCAGAGATCGTTTTCAAGAACTTTTACAAGGAAAAAAAGAAAAATCAAGCAGATCTAACCAAGATAACCTCGAAGAAGAAATCAAATTATCAAAAGAAGCAGAGAAAGCAATCATAGCGTTTGATTCGCAGCATCCTTCAGCTTATCTTGCAGAAAATCCTCATATTTTGATGGACATAACTTCTGGCACTTCAAACTATTTTTCAGAAGTCGCAATGAACATCGAGTCATCCATAACACTAGGAGAATACTTAGTAACATCAATGGAACAACTAAACTCTATCTCTCGCTGTCTAAAAGCCTATGAATCATTGAGACAATGTGTCAGATTAAATAATTTCTTAGAAACAGCCACAGAAACAACAAAAAAGGTTTTACAGTCAGAAGGAACTACAATACTATCATCAGATTTAGTATCCAAAGATTTCCACACTGTTATTTCCACGAATACTTATTATTTTTCATTAGATAAAGACAAGAGTTTTCCAGGACGTTGTATAAATCTCAAACAAAGTTTAATTGTCAGAGATCCTATAAATGACAAACTTTATTCACCATCAATTGATCAGATATTGAACCCAACAAACAAGACATTGTTAGTATCACCTATTTGGGATATCGGTGTTCTATATATTCCTCAAACAAGTCCTTTCAAAAAATCTTTTTCGAGAGCTGAAGTTTTAATTACAGAATTTTATTGTCAACTTTTGGCTCCTCTTTTAGCAGCTCACATTCATTATTCTCATTCCATACAGCTTGCAAATCATAGAAGAGCATTACAGATATTCAAGACAAACTTAGTTCCAAAGAATTCATTGAAAGCTTTGATACCTTTTCTTTATCAAACAATACAAGAATGTATTTATGCAAATGATGTTGAAATGTATATAATTAATGATGATAATTTCTCAAAAGTTACAAATGAAGGAAAAGTAGACACAAACCAATATAAACTTAATGGTCTTCCACATTATATTAGCGAGATAAAGAGCCCACATGTCATTGACAGAGTCAATGAAAGAACACCTAATTATGTTCAAGAAGTTGATGAATGGGCTTTAGGAAATTGTTTCTTAGGAATGCCGATAATTTCCAATGGAAAAGTCATTGCTGTTTTAGAATTGAGCGGAAAGAATGGAACAAACAAATTCACACAATGGGATGTTGATTTTGTTTCTGTTATTGTTAATTGTCTTGCTTTAATATTGCCGAGATGTTTGCAAGTTTTCGATAAAGAAAGAGATGAAAACATCATCAGAGAAGCAGCCATGTTTTCTGAAATTGTCTCTGAATATACTTATTCTAATATGCTTTCAACAAATGATATTTGCGAGAAGATATCATATGATGTTTTTAAACTAATTCCTTGTGAATATCTCTTGATTGCAACCAAATATGATAACACAATCAAAACAGTAATAACTCTCAAAAATGGAGAGAAAAGTGATGTTTTGTTTATCAATCCTGAGTTTCTTTCAATGTCATTGAAAGCGAATTATTCTATTTTGTCAAGAGATTTCACAGAAGTCAAGGATTTCAGGCCGATGAGAGAAATCGAATACAAAGAAATTGTTGCTGTAAGTCGTATTTACAATGATTATTGTTATGCTATTGTTTGTTTGAACACAATGGATAAATTAAGGAATTTTACTGTTGTCGACAAACATATGTTAGAAGTACTTGCTCAGTTATGTATAACAAGCAAAGTCAACAACTCGAAAATTCATGAAAAAGAAACAATTGAAATGGAAAATTTGAGTTTTCAAAATTCTTTGGAAGTCTTCAAGACAGTTTTATACAAAGAAAAACAGCTACAAAGCTTGTTATTAGTCTTTAGTGAGATGATTAATGCTCATTCTTTCTGTTTGATCGAGAAAAACAAAAGCAAAAATAATTTTTCAATATTGTTGAGTTCTCCAAATGTTAAAATTTGTCCTCCAATTCCATTAGATGATGTCTTATCAGCAATGATTTTATCTCAGCCTAGTCATCATATATTCATTGAAAATATCAATGAAACAGGTTTAGACAAATCAAAATTTGTTGAATTGTTCAAACAATTTTCTTCTCTTGTTATTTCTCCAATTTCAACTGACCAAACTTATTTCATTATTTTTGTTACTGATAACAAGTTTGCAAGTAATTTCAATGTATTATTTGACTTGTACACGCCAATGATAACGATATTGTTGAATATCTTCCTCAAAACAAATCATACAGATATGATAAGGAAAGCAAATCAACTCAAAATTGATGAATTGTCATTTTATGATCATGATTTGACTTCGAAATCTTTCTCAATAGAAAAATACAATGATCAACAAATCATTGAACTATTGTTGAGAGTCTTTGAAAGTTTAGAAATCAACAATGTTTTGTGCAGCAAAACTCCCAAAATTGTTAAGTTTTTGGAAGAAGTAAGTAAACTCTACAAAAACAATAAATATCATAATTGGAATCACGCTGTTGAAACTGTCCAATTATGTTACTCCATTGTTAAGCGTGGAAAGATGTCTCCAAGAGCAATAAATCCAATGCAAACAACTGCATTGATACTGGCTTGTTTATTACATGATATTTGCCATGATGGAACATCAAATGAATACCATATTAAAGCCAAATCATCATTATATCATGTATTTGGCGATGATTGTCCATTAGAGAATAGTTCACTGACAAGAAGTGTTAGATTACTTAAATCGCAGCCTTTCTTTGTTTGTATAAATAATGAAGAGTTTTGGCTGTTCTTTAAAGAATGCTTGTTAGCAACAGACATCAAAAAATACGAAGAAACTATACAGAATTATCAACAATGCGCAAGAAACTTTGATAGTAAG
The DNA here is from genome assembly GCF_026262505.1 of Trichomonas vaginalis G3. Classification (NCBI taxonomy): domain Eukaryota; phylum Parabasalia; order Trichomonadida; family Trichomonadidae; genus Trichomonas; species Trichomonas vaginalis. Next base: position 5,079,672 of record NC_067203.1, read on the forward strand.
AATTTAATTCATTCTGTTTCATTGGCAAAACTCGTAATAACTGTTGCAAACATTTCTAATGTTGTTAGGCCGTTCTCACAAGCTCAGCAAGTTGCAGAAAATTTGGAAACAGAAACAGATGAAACAAATGAGAAACTAAGAACGCTAGGAATTAAAGAACAAACATTTGTTTATTGGAAATGTGAAAGTGATGAATTGCCAAACATTGAAATGAAATTCATTCAAGAAGTTGCAACACCGTTAATTAAAGCAATTACTGGTTCATTCCCGGAGCTTAATGACTTAAATACATCTCTAGAAGAGACAAAAAGAAATTGGCAACAGATTATTTCTAATTTAGAATAATAATTCTTTTATATTTGTAAAATATTGTTTTTTGGCTAAATATTTTAGTTTTTTATGAGATTATTGATAACATATCAAATCAGGAACCATGAATACAAGAAATAATTTGACATGTAAAGTAAAATGTCAAAAATATTTTAACATATATTTTTGTCTTGAATCATGGAGCCTAATGAGCAAACAATAGGAACCATTTGGTGCAATCCAACTGATGCTTCAAATATCAAAAACCGAATAGTCTCAGAAATCAAAGAAAACATATGGAGTGATTCAATTCCAAAAATCTGCCCATCCACAACAAATAATGGAATTGAAATGTTTAATATTTCGCTTGTGCACGGTGGAGATATCATTGATGACAGTCTTCTTGCATTAATATTAATTAAGATATCTGGATATTTTGAAAACTGCTATACTATAGTTCAAACAACAGAAGGAGACTTGTTTTTAATTGAAACACTATCTAAGCATGATGAAGATTTAGACCTAGATGAAGATATCGTTTCTATCGCAAAAGGTTCAATGTTATATTATGTTTCCGAACAATATTCCAAGTCAAATGAGTGCCCTAAGCATGCAACTCCATTCCAAGAAAAAATTCAAGAAACATTTAATAATTTTATAGAAAACACAAAGAAAGAAGAACTCTTTCATAATATGAAGGTTTTGATTCCAAGTAGATTAGCCAGAATGATAAGATATGAGCCTCAATTAATATCTGAAGTTGTAAAATTTGCCGAATATAGCAAAAAGGTTAATTTTAAAGACTATAAGTTATCCGAATCAGTAATAAAAATGAGAAAATATCACGCCGTGGTCCTTGATTCTCGTCCGATTAAAGTTCCACAAGAATTTTCAAGTCTTTGCAAAGAAAAGAGTTCAAGATTTATTAGAATATCATATTTATTGATATGCTCATATATGAAAATGGCAGAAAAATATAAAGAAATTGACGAAATTTCAAACAAATCAGATTTTGATTATTTGGATTCAAAAGAAATAACAGAAGATGATGATAAATGGCTTGATAGCAATGAAAAACCTGAAGGAGATTATGAAGAAATAGGAGATGAAATGGCTGAACGCTTCAAAACTTTTGTTTCAGAATTTTCTCAGTTTGATAAGATAGAAAATGATGGCTCAATAGGTTTTGATGCAGAAGAGTTTGCATATAAGCTTGAACACTTTTTAGATAGCACTGATTATGAAGAAGAGGAAGAAATCGATGAAGAAGACTTTGAAAACATGCTTAACGACGATGATGATAAAATATTAGTTGGTTTATCCAAAAATAAAGAGGACCAAGTTAAGTTTGCAACAGATAATTGGAATGAGAGTCTTAATTCTCAACCAACCTCAAATGGACCAACAACGCAATATATGAATTTGTTTGATTTGTCATAAATATGCTGTTTATCATGATATTAGTATAAGTATTGTCAATTAAAAACAATGTTCGATCGAAAAACTCGTTAAATACAATATTTTTAAAATAAAAGCTAACCATATCGAATAAATGATTGATACATCTATAAAGATCATGGAAGTCGAATGATTTAAAATGAGTGAAAATACTTTCAACAAAAACGCAATTCATATATACAACAATCATACAAATTTCGTAATCAATCTTAGTTTTAAATAATTTTGACGCAAAACACATTTTCTATTATGGGATTCGTCAAATGATTGTTAACTTCATTATTTTTCACGAAATTAGCAATAATATCCCTATATAATATGTTTTGCGTTAGATTTGCAAGTTGATTTGAGGGATTAATTGCTTATTTCAATTTTGCCAACAATTTTTAATGAAATTCTGACCTAACCAAAATAATTGATGCTAATAAATAAACAAATTCTTATTAGCATTATTTAGAAATTTGATTATTATGAGCAATTCATTCAATCATGAAGTCGTAAACTTTTCAAATTATTTTATTTGGATTTACAAAATAGTTATTTTAATTTATATGAATGAATTTCTTTCGATTCACAAGCATTGAATTATCTGAAATTTTTGAGAAAAATTTAATTATTGAATAGAAAGGTTTGAAATTCTCAAAAACCTATAAATGTAAATAATTTTTCATCATAAATGCATTGTATTCATATATTTCTATGATTATACTCTTCTCTGAAAAATCTGTTTTTTCTCAAATTTTCTTTCATTTTTATTTTGCATTTTCAATGATGAATAGGACCCAAGAGTGCATAATTAAACAAATACAATATCAATTAGTTAAATGGTCAGTATTTTGTTCACTTGTTCTCTAGAATACACTTTAATTACAACAATTTTTAACAATTTTAATTTAAAAATCTCAAAACATGCCAATTTGAATGAGTCATCATGTTTCACGAGCAATAAATTACAAGAATCAAATAGAAAGTAATGCAAATACCCTACGTTCCCAACTTCTGGAAAACGGTTTTTCACCCTTATGATCAGTTTCAGACACTTTGGGAGTCTCCCAAACTTTGATATTTTGCATTATGATAGAGAAACGTGTCTAGTTTAACGCACAGTTGTTTTAAAGGCAAATGATGATATCACATGAAATTATCAAATTATCAAATTTTGAAGTACCAGTCCAAAGGGTTAATTAGATCCTACACAGATGTGCGATAGTGAAACATATGTGTTCTTGATTTGAGAAGTCCTACTGATAGAGGTATGAATCTCACAGCTTTGTGTGAGTGTGTCTGACACTTGTATAGAGTGGAATATGCGCCGACATATATTATATAATAACATGTAGTTGATAATTATGAAAAAATAGAATTCGATGCGAATGATATTGAAAATTGTTTTGTAATTTGATATTTTTCTTATATGTGTTAATTAGTAAATGGCTTGTTTGTTGTGATAGTACTGTGAAAAATGAAAGGTATTTTAAATTAAAAAATTGAGATTTTGAGATATCTCTAGAATTAAGAATTTATTATGTATTTGACTTTTATATAACTATGTGTAAAGGATCTCGATGTCTATATGCTTTAAATAAAATTAAATAAAATGAGATAAAAAATTAAAATGGACAAGAAGATATATGGAAATGTAATTTGTATTGTGTTGGTTGTTGGCAAAATGATTTTAATACAGATTTAAGGATTTGGAATGGATTTGAAATTAAATGATTTTAATTCAAGGAGTAATAAGATTTTGAACTGGTTTTTATTTTGTGAATGTCAACTCCTTCCCTAGGATATGTATTAGAAAGATCAATGTCAAACTTTTTGAAAGAATTGTTTTTTTGTTGAGCGATTTTCTCATATTTAATAATCTATTTAAGTTGGCGTATCTTACGCCCTTCCAAAAATATGTATTAGAAAGATGACTTATAATTTCATAAATTATTTTGTCCCGACGGTTTGAGCGGTTATCAGAATGGTTGCTTACACAATGCGTCAGCAAAATGTCGGTTGGGGTGCCCTTCTTGGCCTCCTGAGTACTCACCAAGATACCCCCAGCTCCCGCAAAACACCTCCCTTAGGTGCGCATTACCTGACGGCATTATTTTGCAATTATTTCAAATTTTTTAGATGTCTTTTGTTAAAGTTTGTTAACTAAAGACTTGAAAACAGCTTACCGCTTCAAGCTGCTCTCTTCCCGGTTCCTCTGCCGCAATCTTATGTCTGATTGTGCGCAAAGCTCTCCTCCTTGTGAACCATGGCTGATAGAAAGAACTGAAAGACAGGATAGGAGGAACATGCCGGTTCAAGTTAACTTGCAATATGCTTCTGATTAGTGATTTTAGATGAAAGATTAGCGAAATTGCATTTAATTTGGATAGAAGGATTCAATTTTATGAAGCAGGCTCGTAGAAAATATGCAGGAATAGCATAATCTTTTGCAATCACAACGCGATTGCAAAACTTCGACCGACAAGAGTGTATCACTCTTGTCGGTCTGCATGTCTCATTCTGGGAGACATTGTCACTGCATGTCTCCCAGAATGAGACAATCTTCCGCATTCATAACTTGAATGCGGAAGTTTGACCGACAAGAGTGCACCATACACTCTTGTCGATCTAAATGTATCTTACAATCAAAGACACTTTCATACAATCTTTTCGAAGTTAAAAAAAAATTTAATTATTTCTTTCTTTTGTTTATTAAATCGCCTTACTCACGTACTAATCTCTTTTAGAGACTCTATCGAGCTATCCCCACATATAAACCTGTGACAATAATACATATTTACTCTCTTCATATTCTGATCTCATGACACATTATCGCAAAAACTATAATTATACAACACATCTCATAAAGTCTCATTTTAGCCCTATCTAAGCGTTCAAAACCTATTTTCCACACGTAATCTGATTCTTCTGGCTCCGCTGATTCGATTTCTGCTGTCAGATCGTGAAAATATGCATCACATAAAGAGATAAACACAACTCAAAATTATTGCTTTTTTTTCAAATTGTCTATTCATCCATCTTTACATATTTATTATCTCCTCCGTTTCCCCTCACAAATTCTTTTAATTTTCTGAATAATACGTATAATAAAATGAATATCTCAAAAACTAAAACACAAAATTAATGTTGGAAAATGACTAGATATAATCTGAACTTTTGAATTCATACATTTTTGGAAAAAATTGAATTTTCAAAAAAAGAGCTTATTTAGGTATGAACCTGAAGAGAAATTTTAAGGAAAATATTAAGTTGTGCAATTTGCATTTATCTCTTTATGTGATGCATATTTTCACGATCTGACAGCAGAAATCGAATCAGCGGAGCCAGAAGAATCAGATTACGTGTGGAAAATAGGTTTTGAACGCTTAGATAGGGCTAAAATGAGACTTTATGAGATGTGTTGTATAATTATAGTTTTTGCGATAATGTGTCATGAGATCAGAATATGAAGAGAGTAAATATGTATTATTGTCACAGGTTTATATGTGGGGATAGCTCGATAGAGTCTCTAAAAGAGATTAGTACGTGAGTAAGGCGATTTAATAAACAAAAGAAAGAAATAATTAAATTTTTTTTTAACTTCGAAAAGATTGTATGAAAGTGTCTTTGATTGTAAGATACATTTAGATCGACAAGAGTGTATTGTGCACTCTTGTCGGTCAAACTTCCGCATTCAAGTTATGAATGCGGAAGAGTGTCTCATTTGGGAGACATGCAGTGACAATGTCTCCCGAATGAGACATGCAGACCGACAAGAGTGCACAATACACTCTTGTCGGTCAAAGTTTTGCAACCATTCTGATTGCAAAGATTGTCTCATTCTGGGAGACATGCAGTGACAATGTCTCCCGGAATGAGACATGCAGACCGACAAGAGTGCACAATACACTCTTGTCGGTCAAACTTCCGCATTCATTATGAATGCGGAAGAGTCTCATTCTGGGAGACATGCAGTGACAATGTCTCCCGGAATGAGACATGCAGACCGACAAGAGTGCACAATACACTCTTGTCGGTCAAAGTTTTGCAACACATTCTGATTGCAAAATTGTCTCATTCTGGGAGACATGCAGTGACAATGTCTCCCAGAATGAGACATGCAGACCGACAAGAGTGCACCATACACGTTTGTCGGTCAAACTTCCGCATTCAAGTTATGAATGCGGAAGAGTGTCTCATTTTGGGAGACATGCAGTGACAATGTCTCCCAGAATGAGACATGCAGACCGACAAGAGTGCACAATACACTCTTGTCGGTCGAAGTTTTGTAATCACATTGTGATTGCAAAAGATTGTCTCATTCTGGGAGACATGCAGTGACAATGTCTCCCGGAATGAGACATGCAGACCGACAAGAGTGCACAATACACTCTTGTCGGTCAAACTTCCTAATACAAAATTTGATTCCCTTATTATCTTCTTAACAAAACTTAAGATTTCAATAATACATCATGAAAACATTCATTTACTACATTCACACTGTTATTCCTTTCTATAAATTAACTCATTTAATAGAATCTTGTTTTTATATCTTATTATTTTCTCATAATACTTCTAATTCCTCTATTTCCTCTTCCACATAAAATTTAATTTTGTAATGCTATCATATACACTTAATGTTTTCAAATTTTCAGATTTAAATTTAATCTTTATTTTCATCATCATTTATAATCTTGTTCCTATAGTTATAATAAATTATCGTCAGATTCTAATATTTATGATTCTTACTACTCAATTCAATATAATTATGTTAGTCACTCATATTCAGGAGAATAATTTAAAAATCTATAGCTCATATTTTGATAGTTATATATTTAGATGATATATATTGCAATTCCGGTTTCAACACGACCAAATGCCAAACCAAGACAAAATATATATGAATTTTCAAAATATCGATTTACATTAGAATCTATATCTAATTTTATCAATACACAAGTAGGGAATGTTCAATACATCTTTGAGCAACGTGAATAGCACAATTTTATAGGATTATTTGTTGATTATATAAAATATAAGCCAAATCGAATCTGCTGTATAGTACTTTAGTTTATCATTGAATGTTAAATGTGTTCAGATAAATATTTGAGTCAGATATCGCATTTTCTAATTTCAAAATTTATCTCATGAAGTTAGAATTTATTTGATCATACAACATCATGTTAGTCAAACTAGAGTTCAATGGCGATTCTAAAATGGAACAAATGCTTGTTTTATCAAAATGTTAAAATATTAATCTAAAAAACTTAATATCTAACCAAACCATTCTAGAATTATTATATACAAGTATAGGCAATCTAAATGCACACAGAATTCGGAAAATTAAAAAGAATATTTATGAGATTATTAAATCTTATGTAATTCAATGAAAAGTAGATAATATGAATATCTATAGGCTATATATCAACATATGAGTTTTTGGTTTGACCAATACTATACTAATGTGATCAAATTAATCTGATTTCTTAGATTTTCATTTGAAGCATTTGCAGTAGTAGGGGTACCTTTATATATTAACATATTAAAAAATTGCGCTCCGATTCGCAGTTTCTTCATGATTTTGAGATTGCATTAGATTTCGCGATGCAGAAAAAAATCACTTTAGATTCCCGTCAAACTCTAAGTATAAGCATATCTCTATATGTAGAAACTGTCTGCGCTATTTATTTCCCGGCTCAAAAAACCACGGTGTCTGTGTGAGGAAAATACCCATTTTAGGACCCTGGGTAGGGGGTCATGAAAATTTTCCAAGAGTTGGAAATATAGGGTAATTACAAATCAAATTAAATTATTTTTCACAAAATTCAGAAAAAAAGTAGAAAGAAAATATCTAAATAAAAAAATCTTTAATGAAGTTTCTTTGACAACAGCGAAAAAAAAATTATAAATAAAAATAACACACAAAAAGATTTGGTTTTTCTTAGAGTATCTTCTCTTGCGTCTAGCATTTCCTCCAGAGCTTGATGAGGATGAGAATGAAGAAGAGGATGATGAAGATGCCTTCCTATCTGATGATGAATAATCAGAAGAAGCCTTGTTCATCTTTCCTCCAGAAGATGATGATTTATCATAATCATAGCTAGAAGACTCGTCATATGAAGATGAAACAGCATCAGGGTTCATCATGCCTTTCCTTCTGATGTAGATGAGGAGGGAAGAGATGAAAACAGCAGCAGCACCGAATTGGCACATGAAGAAGATAGCAGAAAGGGCATAAGATGTATTATATGTTACAATTGTTCCAAATAATGCAGCCAATTTAGATATTGGAGCAAGCTTAGCACCTTTGAATGCATCAACAAGATGGTTGACAGCTCCTGATGTTAAATTAGTTGTGGCGTTCAAGAAACGTTCAAGAGATGGGAACAATTCACCATTCCATGTGGCAAGGAAGTTTGAACTGTACTTATCGAAGATATTGGATTTGGCGGCGTTGTATGTATTTTGATACTTACCTGGAAGTATTTCATCGATATCTTTTGCAATTGCAGTAAGATCATCCTGCAATGTCTTCTTCTCATCAGGTGTCAATCCACTTTTTTCAATCTTGTCATTTGCATCTTCAACTTCTTTACTAATGTTCTTTGGATAGTTATCGTTTTCTTTGATATTATCTGGAAGTTGTTTCTTAGCTGGGCCAATAGCATCAGAGAAAACTGAAGCAATACCTTCGTAAATAGTATTGTTGAACCAGTTAGAAATGTTGGCGCATCTCTCAAGAAGATGATCAGTGTTGAGAATCTTCTGGATATCGATAACACTCATCAAAGAACTGTCACTCTTATCAGAATGAAGAATTGTATCCATTGGACTTCCCTTGATCTTTGTGAGATCGACAACGATTGGGTCAATAGAGATTGTGATCGAAACATCATTGACCTTGACATCCTGTGAGAATGAGAATTCCAATGTTCCGTTCTGAGTCAAATCTGGAACGTAGTTAATAACTGTATCAAATGACAAAACTGTTTCGTGGACAATGACGCAGACATAAGCGACGACGAAAGAAACAAGACCAAGAACCAAATATGCCAAGAAACCAGAGAAGAGGTGGCAGCATGGGCAGCAAGAAGCCTGGCAGCGAGAGCACTTGCTGTGGCCGCAGAAGATGCACCATGTTGAGGCAACGAGAATCAAGAAAGCGCCAGCACCTAAACCAATGATACTATAAACTGGGTATTTGATTGCCTTGGCAATTTCAATAAGCTCTGTCATGTTTGGATTGACACCAAGTTGGAGTAACAGGATATTGAGGGTGCTAACTCCATCAGCCATGTTTGTGTATTCTTTGATATTATCATTAAGTTTCATATCCTTGATTTGATCGAGTTGGTCAACAAGTGGATCAGAAATTGTAGAACCAGTGTCATTCAACTGTCGAATACTGTCATCCATGGATTTAAGAGCATCATTAATATGATCCTTAACGCTTTGGATTTGTTCTGTGAAGTCAAGCTTTGGAATAGAAGATTCAACACGACAAATTTCTTTTGAGTCATTGTTATACTTCTGAACATGATACTTAAGTAATTCTAATGCATCAAAGAGATTTTGTGGATTGGAGTTTGTGGCAGGATCGTAGTTTTCAGAGTTAGTAACAGTGCTAACAACGCTGTTGTATCCATTTTTGAGACCGTTAACAATGGTTTTAACGAAGTATTTAATGTCATCTGGGACCTTATCAATGTAGGAAACAATGTCATCTAAAAGTGAATTGATGTTGTTGGAGAATGGAGTGATAAGGGAACTGTTGACTTCTGGGTAGACGGTGGCATAGGCATCTTCCAAATGAAGGGCTGTGTTGTATGTGCTTCTTACTGGGGAAATGATGAAGAAGAAGCAGATACCGGCAAGGAGATAAAGAGCTGAAGCAACTAACATGCAGCCCTTAGAACACCAGTTTGGCATTGAGGACTCCTTTGGCTTGCAGCAGCAGCATGTGAAAATGTAAAAGAGGAATAAAAGGAGGACCAAAATAAGGAAAATAATTAAGATGATGATTGCAAAGGCAGCTCCTACAATTAGACCAGTCAATTGTTTGGTATCTGAAACGTAATCTTGAACATATTGAATTTTATCGGAGACATCAGCTTGGAAATCTGAAAAGAAAGAATTAAAGTCTCCTAATGATTTAACTGTACCTTTGTAAGGCTCGAGCATATCAATAAGATAATGAGAAGCATTGAAATTTGCGACAACTGGGAATCCAAAGATTGTTTTATTATCTACCATTTTGCCGATTTTTCCTTGGACCTTGACCCAGCCGTTGAATCCGGCGTAAAAGTTACTAGGATATGTTGGAAGTTCCCAACATAGAGACTGTGTAATAAAGAAGAGAAACATCAAACTTTAAGATTGTTGACGATAAATTTCCTCTCAAAAACATAAAATAAAAATTGGAATATATTAGATTGGTGATTAGGATGAAAAAGTTATATGAGAATTAACCATCGAAAAATAGGGGTCTCAAAAACCTAGTGTTTTTGAATAAGAAATTTCGGTTTGGATAACTATATTTCTAGAATTATGTTATTTTATAGTATTTATAGATTTTATGAATTGGGTTTTGAAAAATATCACCGAAAAAAATTTTCAATGCTTTCAATGGACTTTCTTTCATATCTAACAAAAAAATCAATATTGTCCTGCATGAAATATGAAACGATTAAACGTGTATTTTAGCATTCGATGAAGAAGAATAGCGAATTTGATAGAGTAGGGGTAATTTTAGCTAAAAGTGACACACCCGTGAAGGGTGTGATTACCGATCGTCACTTTTAGCTAAAATTTGGGTTTGCCGAATTTGATATACATTTGAATTTTGAATTAAATTGTAATTATCAGTACCCATTTGATAAATAGTAAAAGATGTTTATTTTCCAGAAAAAAAGACGTTAAATTTCTGAGACAATCTGTCGCTCGGGTTCTATAAATCCATCATTGTCTGCTATGTTGAAGCCATTTAATTAATCATTTAAATTGCCAATTGATAAAATGGATATTTGCCATATTGCCATTCTGGAATACGTGATTATTTTATAAATTATTTTATTTTGAAGCTTCCGAACCAAAAGGCAAATCTTTGGATTATTAGTCCTTTATAAATCCTTTTAGAATAAGTTCTTAGAACAACGGGTTTATCCAAAAAAAAGCTGTTTGAAAAGCTGTAAGGTGTAGCAATATTAACTTAGAAAGCTGTTAATAAGATGTTATATCAAAACTTTAGATTCTTATAATTGGATATTTTATTAACAATTTGAGCTACAAAACTTTAATTTGATATTATGCATTCTGATCTTTATTTGATATTACAGTGACAAGAAATATATATATATCAAGTCAATACTGAAAAAAAAAAATTATAGTGATGCAAAATTGTTCGGATTGACTCTGATTATTAACGAAAGCGTAATTCCACTTAAAATGAGTTCAAGAAAATAATATGTGTGGATTATGATCCAAATTTTAATAATTTTGACAAAAAATAGTTGTCAATTTATTATTGGTTCCATTACTAAACATACATTAATGAGCTATTTTTAATTTTAAACCGTAATATACATTCAAAAATATAAAAAAAGAAAAGAAAACATTTCAACGAAATAGAAGTTAGATACGTTTCCAAAAATATTTTTTTCCAAAACAATATATTTGAATACTTTGAAAGCAAGAAATTGAATGAGAATTCAACTTGAAAATAGAATGATATTTGAACATCTTATAGATATAAAGTTAATTTTAGAAATCGATATGGTCACAATTTTATTTTTGAAAAACTCAATTAAACTGCAATGGTTGTGTGATTGTTTGGCAAATATTTTGTAATTATTTATTGATCGTAATTTGAAAGTGCTTAAAAAATCATGTTAACAGATATTGTTTATTTATATGATTTATATTAAATCGATCGATATATTTCTAATGTCACATTTTTTCTTTTCAATCGAAATTCATTAATAGTTAATTCACAATATCTCATTTACCACGTTATTATTTAGCAATTAACGTGAAATTGTAGACTTCTCAAAAAAATCAATATATGTAAACTTTTCATAACAGAACTTTTTTGAGATTCTAATTTGTTTGTTATGCTAGAAAATCAAATATTTTTAGCTAACACGTCAAAGATCTCTCTTAACGAAAGTGCAATCCAGGAGAATTCAAATCAGCATAATAGTCCTTACGAAAAAAATTCGATTCATTCTCCAATTTCTTCTAGAAACAAGTAAAAGGGCTCGAAATCCCAATTAAAACTAAATAAGCGTAAAGATAAATATGCAAAGCTTGATAAATCCATCGTGAAGCTTACAATCGAAGAACGTTATCCTTCAGAAGATTCAGAAAGTGATAGTTCTTCTGATACAGGTGATGAATTAATCTTTAACTCAATGATGAACGCCTTAAAGAGCAAACCAATTAGAACAAGGAAACGGATAAACACTCGAGCAAATACAAGTTTAGCAATTCCAAAAGTTGAAAACTTAATATCTGTAAAAGAACCTAATAGTCCACCGTCAAAGCATCTGATTAATAGATCAATGCGCAAAAGAAGCTTGGTTAATTTTTCGGTCAAATCTATTGATGCATCAGACTCTCCAACTAATGTAGAACATCTTAACCTTCAGAGCATATTACCGAAATATAATGATTACATATTCACTTCAGAGCATAACAAATTAGGTTTAACAACACACGCTTCTTACAAAATTAAGCAAGGAGAATATACTCTATTTCGTGCAAAGCAGAAAGATAGAAGTATTAAGGTTAATTCTCCTATTTTCATCAGTTCCGGAACAAAATCGCAACAAAATACTAGCAAACACGTAGGAATTTTCATGGCATTTAATAAAACAACAGAGTTCGCACTTTCTGATATTCAGGATAACGTTCAATACTCTTCAGAACAGATTAAGGCAAATATTCAAGAAGATCAACTTTCTCTTTCCCTTAGAATACACACACCAAGAGATAAGTTGGAAATCCAAGGTAATTACTCTCCCAGAGAACCTTCGGATTCAAACAGAACGGTTTCATTTGTTGACAAGGCCTCAAATATTGAATACATTACGTTAACGTACGTTTCGGATACAACTTGGTCCATACGCGCCATCGATGATATAGATCCCAAGCAGCTCTTATCGCTGGCAATTGTAGTTGATCATTTTTCTCGCATTGCGAAGAAGAAATCTGCTTTTGTATAGATATTATTTTCTGTATTAATTTATTTCGGTTGTTTTTATATTTAGTGAATAAATTTTGTTTGTTTTCTTATTACGATTTTTATTAATCATCGTAAATATTTCGATCAATGAAATTTTGTAAAAGATTTGTGTTAATGAAGTATGTCGCTAATCATTGTATGATTGGGTAAATTGTTTCTATATCTATTAACTTGGATTGATATAGAATATCTAAAACAATAAAATTTTGAAATGACTTTGAAGGGCTATTGATTGAATGTATAGTATAAATGCCCTAATGTAATTGATTCTTATGTTCCAAAATGAACAAAAATTATATTTTCATTTTTTTTTATATTAAATTGTCAGACTCGTGTTTGTTTAAGTGGTAAATGATCCATTGGTGGGTAGCTATTGTCTTTAGTATACATATGATTGCCGGGTCGCAGATATTTCTCTTTCTCCAGATATAGTCATTTGGAAAACAATATATGTTTATCCATGTTTCCATGTCAAGTAATATAAAGTTTGTGAGAGTAAAGTGATAATGTTCTCACGGCTGTCAGCCTCTAGCGGATAAAGTAATTTTGTATGATTCATATTTTAATAAATTTTTATCGTCTCTTCAGAATTATCCGCCTATCAAGAAAGATTGATTGTTTTCATTAGTATATATAATACATAATTTTCTCAAAAACTCATATAAAAGTGTCAATGGCAAAGAATACTTGTATCTTTACTCCTGCCCAGCTTCAGGAATTCAAACAACAGTTTGAAGATTTGGATGCTGACGGAGATGGAAAGCTCGACCGTGAAGAAGTTGGTGAAATATTACAATGGGAAGCGAGCTACGTTGACAGATTGATGGTTGTTCTCCTTTTCGAAAAATACGATAGAAACAAAGATGGTGTCATTAGCTTCGACGAGTTTTTAGATTTTTGCGAGCATGCATGCTCAAGAGATCAAGACTTACTCTTGAGAGAAATATTTGCTATTTGCGATGTCGATCACAACCAGCAGCTTGATCTTAACGAAGTCATCTGCCTTGGAAAATTAATGGGCGTTGATGTTACTAAAAATGACGCAATTGCTACAATTGATAGTCTCGATAGGAACCGCGATAAGGTTATTAATATTACCGAATTCTTATCTATCCTTCATCAATAAAATATTATTAGACTACTTCTTCGAATAAGAAGAAAAAAAAAATTAAAGATAACAAAAGTTTTTTAATTTTTAAAACCAATGTATTTTATATTCTATTGCAGTAGTATAGTTTTTGTTGGAATGCACTAATTCTGTCTTTACATGTGATTCCTTGTTGTCACTTTTTTCTGAGTGTTGTGCTCAATTTATCTCATCTTAATATATTTCAGCGAGTAGCTTAGAACAAATCAAAGAAATGGTATATCAAAGATTCTTTTGCAATATAATTTAAATAAATATCGATTTGGAATATGAATGTCATAGAATTGATGTTTTGCAATTGTTGTTCTGCTTCCTATATATCTTCTATGGATATCTTTTATGTCTGTGGCTTTTATTTCCTGAGATATAGTGAACTCATTGTGGGAATTGTTGAATTTCCTGAAAACTCGGCAATTTTTATTTTCAAAAATCGAGTCAGATATGAATGTGAATTTTGGTGACACTCTCATTTTTGAGGTCGGTATTATGAAAATATTAATTGAAGTCTTACTCATAAGAAGCATGAAAGGCATTATCCAGTAATCGGCTAGTAAGCTTCAAGATAATTTCGGAAATTACTTTGTGTTGCTCTTTCTTCATTCCATGAGGCAACTATGTAGCAATTTCGTATTAATATTTTTAGTGAGTATGAAGATCGATGGCTGTGTAAATAGTAGTAGGATAGGAAGGGTTGTGTGACTTTTTTTGTTACGTCTATATATAGATGAAAGTATATTTTCACATCTTCTATATATAGATGATATAAAAATTTTTTCTTACGTTTTTTAAGTCATGAATTCGTAAGAAAGCGCGACATTATTAAATAAATTAGTAATAAATATTATATACTAAACACATTTTAAAAAATTAACATTAATTTTAAAATAATTTATTTTTTATCTTTTATAAAAGAAGCTATATATAGATGATATCAGATATTCCGCGATTAATTAAACATTGTTTAAATCCTGAATGGAATCAATGGAGTCATAATCAAAGACCTCATAAACGAGTAAAAGAAATTAGAAATAATTATTTTCATGAATGAAAGATTCACTACCATAATGAAATAAAAAATAAAAAAATAAACTTTAAAAATTCATGTCTCACATTTTTGAATAATTTATTTTTATTTTGTATGAAATGAGCGTCAAAACTAACAACGTTAAAAAATTAGGATTCACAAACGAGGAAATAGAGGATATATTAGATGAGATGTGTTATGAAGTTAGTAAATATTATTTAAGAAATTGTCAAAAATTTGCCGAGTTATTAAATGATTTAGATTATGATGGAAAAATGAATAAAGATGATGTTATAAATTTCTTATATCCCACATCTGAAGAAGAAAAACCTAAAGAACCTGATGTTTTCCCTGAATATTATGAAGAACGGATTAAAGATGATGATGAATACGATGAAATTGAAATTGAAAGACTGAAAAAATAAGAGATGAAATAATGAAAAAATTAAGGAATTAAGAGAAGTTGAAAAATATAATGAAAATGAAGTAGAGGGTTTAATGAATATCCCAGCTTCAGAATCAGCAATTCAGAAATCTCATGAAGAAAGATATAAAAATTATGTCTCAGAATCAACACAAAATTTATTAGATGGCGAAATAGATGAAACACTTTCAGAAGAAGGTACTAAATTTATTCGTAAACATAAGTTACAATTTATTGATAATGAAAAATACCCTTGTATCTTACTTTCACCCCCTCTCGATTCTGAGAAATTCAAAAAAGCTCTTAAAAACGTGACATATGCAACTAATACGATTAAGAAAGAAGATCATGATATTTACACAAATTATTATTTAAATAAATGCACAGGTGTTGATAAAGTTTTTGATTTATTAGATAAAATATCAAAAGAAACCATTGGAACATATAAAATTTTGTGTGATTGTGGTTTCATTATTGAAGATACCAATAATGTTTCATATGAAAGAACAGCACCGAAGGAAGATGAAGTGGAAAGTCTATACCATTCGTTATTAAGAATATAAAAGATATGAAAACGATAAGCATTATATTTATTCATTTATTTCAGAAAAAATGGAAGCAACCCATAAAACATCTTCTCATCATTTTATAGCTATTCATACATTCCTTTTCAAAGTTGTGAAATTAAATAAGACAGGAATTAGATTTAATGTATCAGGGTACGCATTCTTGAGTAAATTAAAATGTATTCGTCACGTCGCGGATGATAAAAATTTATGTGTTCTTAATTCATTTTATGGGCTTTAAAAAATAAACTTTTTTTATTTATTTTTTAATTTTTTGTTCTTACATAAATGAACAAAAACGGAACCGCTAAAATGAATGATAATCAAATTAGAGCAGAAGGTAGAAGGTTATTTAAACGCTTCTATAACATTCCTGATGGTGTTAATCCTAAAACTCGTAGAAGTTATTTAAATGAAGCAATAGATGCCTATGAAGGGTTTAACATTTCATCAGAAAGTGAGAGATTAGCGAGAATGTTAAATGTTAATATTGATTTCTATTATTGTGATCCTCAACCAGAAGACGTGGACATAAATAAGGTAGACTTTCCATTAGTGGATTCAATAATGATAGATCCAGAATTTGAAACAGTAAATATTTTATTAAACAGAGTCCATGTGGAAAACTTCACGCTGACAGAATAACAGACGTTGAAGCACTCACCGGCTATAGAGTTTGTCCATATTGTAAAGAAGAAGTTTATTCTATCCGTGATGATCCAGAAAGGAAAAACCAAAGAAGATTTTTAAAGCATTGTGAGAAATGTAAAGAAAATAATGGAAGATTAATTCAAGACGTTCAGTTGCAAAAGACACAGCAACCATGCACCACATATTACGAAACAGAAGATATATCAGTGGTTATTAGCTCATAATTTGCAGGAATATTATAAACCGACAAGATATTATATTACTTTGACTTCGAAACATTAGAGACTAAAGAAGAATTAACTTTCTGAGTGTGCAACTTTGAACGCTTACTTTAAACCATTCATGGTATCATCAACGGTTAAATTAAATGATAAACATATACGAGGAATTTTTGCTTAACTTCGAGTGATTCTTTTATTTC
This sequence comes from Trichomonas vaginalis G3, assembly GCF_026262505.1. Classification (NCBI taxonomy): domain Eukaryota; phylum Parabasalia; order Trichomonadida; family Trichomonadidae; genus Trichomonas; species Trichomonas vaginalis. Next base: position 5,096,899 of record NC_067203.1, read on the forward strand.
TGATTGGATTGAGTTTTTATTTTCAACCTGTTCATTAGTTGCTAAATCAAATATTGAACAATATGAAGAATTAATGAAGTCGCAAACGGACTCTTTGAGTCCTGAAGGTCTTTCAGACCAAACGGCGGGGACTTTGTCTCATACATTAAATGAAAAACAGAAGGAAGCATTTAAAGAACTTCTAGATGAGGAATTCAATAAAGTGAATATCATAGTTTAATTCGGGAAAGTTTGATTTAAATTTAATTCTTCGTGATTTAAACACCGCAAAATGGAAAATAAATCAATGCTGGTTCTTCTTCACAATTTAAGCAAATCATGTAAAGAAAACAAACACTCCATATGAATTGAGATTTATTGACATCAGAAATTATATAGCGGGTGGGACATTAGACCAATTCACTCAAGATTTCGGAAACAATAAATCACGTGTTAAATCCTTTTCCCTTATCAATTCATCACATGGGAAATTACGAAGAAGAATTATATAAAGAGGAACCATTCACGAAAGATTCATTTTTATTCAGCATTAACCCAAGAAACTATATCAGATAGTGTTATCAAATATATCTCAATATGATGCTAAAAACTTTAAGAATAGATTAGAATATTTTCATTATTGCAATAAAGATGTTTGAAATTATGATTGACCCAATTGATAAAATTATTGAAGAAACATTTGTTTATAAAATTGACATGCTTCATAATCTTTCTTTATCATCGAATGCTTCAATGATTCGTTACGCTTTAGCATATAAAGACTTTAATCCTAATGAAAAATATCCTGAGGAAGAGATAGAATCAAGTTTTGAATTAACGAAAAAGTATTGGAAATATAAAATTGAATCATATAAGAAACAAGATGAAAAAGCAGAAAGGGATACTAAAAATAATGTTTCAATGGATGATTTTCAATACTATCACGATTTAATCCTTTCATCTAAATGCAAAATGTGTGGTAAAGCGTTTACATATGCAAATAAACCAACATTGGATAGAATCGATAATGAAAAACCACATACCAAAGAAAATTGTCAGTTAATGTGTTGTTATTGCAATGTCGTGAAATCAAATAAAGATGAAGATGTTCAACGTTTAAGAATCAATTTAAGAAATTATGCATTAAAAAATAATTTACCAATGACTTTAGATTCAGTTGAAGCTTATCACATTCTCCGTAATGGAATTACTGGTGGTTTATCAAATGTTCACATAGAGTAAATCTTAAAGGAATCACGCACATTAATAAACTTTCATATAATCCAGAAACTAAAACTGTATCAAATGAGGACACCACCAACATTATGACTCATTTCGTTGGTGTTGATTTTAATTCATTATATCCTTCATCATTTTCATCTAATCCTCATGATTTCATTCAATATACTGACCATAAAATGTATATGCCGGGAAGATTGAATGGTGTTATCATTTGTGATACAGCAACAAAGAAAGCAAAAGCACTGGGAATAATTAAGAAGAAAAATACTTTATTCGTTGCTGAAGTAAAGGGTCACATTGATGAAAAATACATTAATGATTACATAAACTTTTTACCGATAATAAGAAACTTAGATATTATCACAGATGAAAAAACAATTGGTAGTTTTATGTATAATTACATGAAATCAAACAATCTACCGGTTGACCAGAAACAGAGGAAATTAACTCAGTTAGCATCAACACACAACCAATATCAACCATTTTCTTCTTATTATCTATGGTATCTAATAGACAGGTTTAATTTTATCATCGATGATATTCAATCAATTTTAACATTTACGAAAAACACTTGTTTTAATGAATTTGCGAACAAATTTATGAACGAAAGACAAAAGGCTGAATTAGAAGGAAATAAAGGAAAAAGTTTATTTTGCAAAATTTCACTTAATGGATCATATGGTTACGATGCAATGAATACACAAAATTACGCAAAGACTAAAATAATGAATGCACAGAGGGCACGCGTTGCATGTATGTCAAATAAGTTTAAAAACATAAGAGAAATAGGTGAAGATACATATCAAGTGATGCTTAAAGATAGATTTTATAGATGTGATACATGTTTACAAGAGGCATTCTTCACTTTAGATAATGCTAAATACTGGTATTTGGTTTTCATTTATGATTTTATGTATAAATGCATGAATGTTAATCGTTTTCATTTCATTGAAGGTGATACTGATTCATCTTATTGGGCTATTGCTGGCGATCCAAGTCTTCCTAACACTCAAGCATTTCAGGCGATTGTTACCGATAAAAATTTTATGATAAAAACATTTCCAAATTCGCACCATTTGATTTCTTCTGTTTTGATGAGAAATTTAAACCTAAATTAAAGAATAAAGCTGAAGAAAAAGCACATGAGAAAAAATTATTGGGTTTAGCAATTGAGAAACAAGGTGATAACATGGTTGCTTTATGTCCTAAGTGTTATACATCATTCAACGGTTCAATCGATGGAAGTGATTTTAAAAAGATTGCACAAAAAATGAAGGGTGTTAGTTTAAGACAAAATAAGCAATTAACACCTAAAAATATTTGGATATAATAAATGATAAAGTGATATTTGATGGTCAAAATATTAATTTACAACTTAAAAACGGGTCAATGACTCGCTTAACAATCGGTAAGACTGCATTAACAGGAGCACACACTAAGGCCGTATGTTGTGAAAATGGATGTTGTATGCCATTTATTTAATACAATTTAAAAACGTAGGAGTTGAGTCATGAATTTAAAATTTTATTTTTAATAAAATGCCACAGAAGAGATAAAAGGAACCGTTAATGATGTGATTCAATATGTAAATAATGGTTTTGATACTATGATTCAAAGAGGTGGGCACCTTTAAAACATTGATTTTATTTTTATATAAATGGATAACATAGATTTAAAAATTTTAATTGATGATTTAGTATTTAATCAAAATTTTCTTACTTATTATGAATTAAAATCATATCTCCAAAAACATAATAACAATATAATGGGTGATGATATGGAATATTATTATCCATATTATAAAAATGAAATTTTGAAATATCATAATAAAATAATTTCTAAAATTAAAGACAAAATTAAAAATAATGAATATACAAAGGGAAAAACTAAATCACAACTTAAACAGTTGAAAGATTTCAAAAATAAAGTATTAACAGAAGAAGATATTGATGAATTATATAATTTATATAATCCTGAGCCACAAAAACCAAAGCCGAGGTCTAAAGTAGCAAATGTTCAACAGCCAAAGGAACAAAAACAAAAGGTGCAAAACATCCAGGTCCTTCAGACCATAAATGAAGCACAAGCTTTAATTTATGATTCATTAGTTAAACCGTATTCAGCCCGACTTTTAAATGAAGATCAACTTTTGGAATTCATCCTTCAACATAAACTCGAAGCGGGAAAGTATATCAAACCTTTATATACAGCATATTTAAAACAAATGAATAGAATACATCCAGAATTAATGAAGGGGGGAATGAATTCCAAAATCAAAGCAGATAAAATTAAACCACTTGCAACACCAAAACCTCCAACGACAGTACCTCCTCCTCCTTCAGTTAATCCTTCATCATTCACTTTATTATATCCATTTCAAACATTAAAGAAGCAAAAAGATTTTAAAAAGGATTTCAAGATATTAAATAAACCAATTGACCCGAAAATTCAACCGTTAAAGGAAAAATTTAGTCGCCCTTCATTTGCTCCATATCCATATTCATACGAAATCGATCATCTGGAATATTCAAAATGAAACGTTACTTATTTATTTGCCATTAACATTAACACTAGATATTTATATTGCATTCCGGTGAAAGGGAAAACAGAACAGGAAACAAGAAGAGCTATACAATACTTACTAGATCATGAAATAGTAGATAATATCAGGGGTGATGGTGATAAAGGATTTCAGGCAACTATGACTCATTATTTCCCACAAATTAATTTTTTCTTTTCATCCTCTCCATATACGTTTCATAATAAAATAGTTGATGCGGTAATGAGAACTCTTAGAGATGCGTTAGGGGTTAACGGTCAGATATACTGGGATGGAAATCATGACTCCATCATACAACAGTTAGTATATTATTACAATAATACATGGCATAGAACTATAAACATGAAACCAGTGGAAATGAAAAATGATATTTCAAAAGAATGGGAATATATTAGAAAGCAAATGGAAAGGTTGAATGATGTTAAACGTGAACAAATTAATTCGGGGCTCATGAATTTTAAACAAGGGGATAAAGTTTTGATTCATCTCGATTATGGAAAAACTAATAAATCAATGACAAAAAGAAGACGAAGATTTGACACAATAGCTGAATTTGTTAGATATATTAACGGCAATGCATTAGTTGAAGTTGACAATAAATTAATAGAAATTCCGATTTATTTTATTACTCCATTATATTTAAATAATATTTAATTTTTTTATTTCGTAAGAAATGCGTGACAACAAAGCAGCCAAGAGTCCAGACAATGAATATAAAAAGAAACTAAACAGAATTAAATCAAAAATATGCTATTACAAAAAGAAGCCGCAATGCGGTGGGGTTGATGCCCATAAAACTAAAGTAATTGAAAACGATAAAGAGAAGAAGGAAATAATTGAAAAGTTAGAAACTTACCGTTCAATCCTTAAACTGAGTGAAGCAAAAATAAAAGAATTTAATAGAATAAATAAATTGATTGGAAGAGATGAATTTAATAAAGATGAATTTTTAAACTCAATCCAAATTTAATTTTTATTTTTCTTTGACAACATCTCTCTTTCCATCATTACTGCATAACCGCATTTTCTCAGTTTTAGTGGTTTGTTATTTTTAGCAAGTTCTCGCATCATTTTTATCGTTTCCTCCCTTGTTATGATTCGTGGTAAATTTTGAGCTTGTGGGGTATCCATTTATGATAAAAATAAAAATTTAAATTATGCCGTTCTAAAGTTTGTGACAACATGACATTTTGACAACAGTCCCGGAAATGATTTGTCATGACTTCATCGTAATGAGTGTAAATGACCCAAAAATAATGTTTACGTTAGAATGTTAGATCTAACACGTTTTCTAACCCGATAACTAACCTGTTGAATTTTCATGATTTCATCGTATATGCTTTGTCAAGGTTTCATCGTATATGCTTTGTCATGACTTCATCGTATATGATTTGTTATGACCTCATCGTTAATGAGTGTAAATGACCCAAAAATAATGTTTACGTTAATGTTTTGTCAAGGTTTTCAGGTTATTCAATAATTAATTATTTTTGAAGAACTGAAGGTGTTACCATGTTACCATGTGCTACCAGGTTAATTAACTTCTCTGAAAAAATGAGACAACATGACATTTTGACAACAGTCCCGGAAATGATTTGTCATGACTTCTTCATCATAATGAGTGTAAATGACGCAAAAATAATGTTTACGTTAATGGTTTCAGGTTATTCAATAATTAATTATTTTTGAAGAACTGAAGGTGTTACCATGTTACCATGTGCTACCAGGTTAATTAACTTCTTTAAAAAAATGAGACAACATGACATTTTGACATCACAGCAGGATTAATGAGGAAGGTATTTATGAATTATTTTTGAAGAACTGAAGGTGTTACCATGTTACCATGTGCTACCAGGTTAATTAACTTCTCTGAAAAAATGAGACAACATGACATTTTGACAACAGTCCCGGAAATGATTTGTCATGACTTCATCGTAATGAGTGTAAATGTTTTGTCATGATTTCATCGTATATGCTTTGTCATGACTTCATCGTAAATGTTTTGTCAAAACTTCATCGTAAATGTTTTGTGAAGAATATAGCAACCGCCGGAATTCAGACGGTTGTTTTTTATACAAAATTCACGCAGAATTAATGAGGAAGGTATTTATGAATTATTTTTGAAGAACTGAGGGTGTTACCATGTTACCATGTGCTACCAGGTTAATTAACTTCTCTGAAAAAGTGTGACAACATGACATTTTGACAACACAGCAGGATTAATGCAAAAATAAATTCAAATCATACTTTATAAAGCTTCATTTACAGGTATTTCATCGTCAGTAAATGAATCCTCATTATCGTTTGGTTCAACCTGTTTATATAATCCTTTCATTTCTTCTTTCAAAACATAACACCATGTTTGTTTACCATCTATTCTTCTATGTTTCCTATCACATTTATCCTTAATGCTCATTTGAAAATTCTTGTCTTTCATGTCTGATGGTTTGCAGAATAGAGCATTTTTACACGTCATACCTGCACACAATTCATCATAATGTGTATTTATCCATTCATCTAAAGGATTTGTTGATAATTCTATTAAATCTTGTTTGGCTTCAGTCATCGGCATGATTCGTACATTAAATGATGAAAGGTCATATTGCATAAAATACGTCAGTAAATTATCATAAAATTCCTTTGTGCATGAATTCATCAAATTCTTGAAGTAATCAAATTGACCCTTGAATTTACCATTAACTCTTAAAACTACGTATCTTCTGTCTTCAACTTCAATTTTGACAGGGTAAACGTTATTAGTTACCAAAATGAAGTTTGCAACGTTCTGAGCAGTTCTTCTGGGTTGATTCTTTTCATTAATTCTAATCTCATTATCCGTTATAATTGATTTCAAAGCGTTGAAGTTTGCAAGTCTGTCTTCACCTACATTCTTGAGTTCATTAAGTACAAGAAACATTTTATTCTCAACTACTGAATTGAAATTACCCGTTAGCTCACTTATTTCAGTAATGTTTTTGCATGAATAACCAGCGAGAAGTTCAGAAATAATGTCTGTAAATCTGTTTTTACCTGTTCCCTGAAGTCCTTTCAAAATAATTGCTGTTTCATTCTTGATTCCTGGATGTTGAATCATTGATGCAATCCAGCCGAGAATGTATTTATACACTTCATCGTTATTATCACATATGGCTTCTTTAATGAAATTCATAAACATCTCAATTTTTGAGTAATCTACTTTTTCGAGAACGATGTATTTATAACCCTGAAACGTTGAGAAAACATCTGGAGAATCAGATTTAAAGCAAACACCCTTAACGGTTAATGAGGATAATTGATTTAGTAGTACGTCCCATGCTGTTATTGTTTTACCTTCTTCTTTAAATAATTTAATCATTTTGAGTGACTCTTTCATGTTTGACTGAAGAACGAATGATATTTGATTCATTTTGTCGTGGATATTATAGTCCTTTTGAATGAAATATTTATTTCCACAATCTACAAAACGGATTACACGTGATAAATTATCAATTACTTCAGAACTGTTTTTATACTGATGATTTTCAGCCTTGCGTCTAATATCTGTTATCAAAAACGAGTCATCAAGTTTGATATCAAATGTTATTTTTGGCTTACGTAATAAAGGTAAAACGTATTCATCATAATATTCCTTTTGATATAGTTTTAGAATCTTCACTAAAACAAATGGAGAAGTCATTAAATGTGCATATCTACTACGTGCTTTTTCAAAATTACTTTTTGCATTTTCAGTTAAATTGCAGAAGTTATAAACGTTATCGTATGCTTCATTAATTAAATGATTAGGTAACGAATTAATTGCTTGAAACAGTGTGAATAATGTAACTTCTTTTTCTAAATTCATGTTTCCACCGTCATTATGTACTTCAAAATCACTAATGCCATCAACTATGCTCTGAGCAAGTTTATCGTCAATGTTTACATCTTTGTTTTCATTCATGATATTCTTTATTTCTTCGTTCTTCTGTTCAACTCTTACCTTAATATTCAAATCATTTAATATATCGTTTACGGTTCTAGTTAATGTTGAGTCATAACTTCCACGACTGAATGAGTATGTATTGATTGGTTCTGTTGCATTCTTGCGAACTCTTGAATCAGCCATAACCACTAAAGAACGCTTTGAATCATCCATAGAAGTCATGATATCGATATCATAATCATTGCAGGAATAACATTTAATCATTCTGTTCGAAACTGCATAGAAGAAATTAGTGTTGCAATAAATGTGAAGACCTCCTGAAGCGGTTTTAACGATAACATCTTTATCCGAAAGTTTTGATAAAATATCTTTTCTAACTGTTTCTTTAAGTTCATCATTGTACGATTTATTGATATCAACATCTATAATCGTTAAATTTGATATTTTATTTGCTAATAAAGCCATACCAGTTTTCCTTCCTCTTCCTCCATCGTGTTTGAGGTAGTTATGTAAATCAATCTTGTTTTCACCAATTCTTTCGTTGAGGGTTTTAGTTTCTGCCACAACTAATTCCTCAGCTAATGAATCAATAACTTTTTCATCAGAAACGATATAGTTGCTGTTGTTGTTTGTTGCTGTCATTTATATAGGAATAAAAAAATAAAAATAATTTTAAAACTAACTTTATTTTTGGGCTGCATCATATTTCCAGGACTGTTGTCAAAATGTCATGTTGTCACACTTTTTCAGAGAAGTTAATTAACCTGGTAGCACATGGTAACATGGTAACACCCTCAGTTCTTCAAAAATAATTAATTATTGAATAACCTGAAACCATTAACGTAAACATGAGACTTTGTCTCCGGACTCTTTGAGTCACTTAACGATGAAATCATCATGACAAAGCATTAACGATGAAACCTTGACAAAGTCATGACAAATCATTAACGATGAGGTCATGACAAATCATTAACGATAAAATATATTTCCAGGACTGTTGTCAAAATGTCATGTTGTCACACTTTTTCAGAGAAGTTAATTAACCTGGTAGCACATGGTAACATGGTAACACCCTCAGTTCTTCAAAAATAATTAATTATTGAATAACCTGAAACCATTAACGTAAACATGAGACTTTGTCTCCGGACTCTTTGAGTCACTTAACGATGAAATCATCATGACAAAGCATTAACGATGAAACCTTGACAAAGTCATGACAAATCATTAACGATGAGGTCATGACAAATCATTAACGATAAAATATATTTCCAGGACTGTTGTCAAAATGTCATGTTGTCACACTTTTTCAGAGAAGTTAATTAACCTGGTAGCACATGGTAACATGGTAACACCCTCAGTTCTTCAAAAATAATTAATTATTGAATAACCTGAAACCATTAACGTAAACATGAGACTTTGTCTCCGGACTCTTTGAGTCACTTAACGATAAAATATATTTCCTGTGTTGTTGTCAAAATGTCATGTTGTCTCATTTTTTCAGAGAAGTTAATTAACCTGGTAGCACATGGTAACATGGTAACACCCTCAGTTCTTCAAAAATAATTAATTATTGAATAACCTGAAACCATGAGACTTTGTCTCCGGACTCTTTGAGTCACTTAACGTAAACATTAACGTAAACATTATTTCTGCAGTTCATCCATTACTTCATTACCTAATTAATTACAGACATAAAATATATTTAGTTCATTCGGTAAGCCTTGACCCAAAAGTCTGGGCTCAAGCACATTCAATGAACGCGGTACCATGCGAATACAGTCACAAATGGTGGCATGTAATCTTTACCCGAGCCTGTTGGATTTGTTGTGAAAGTGTGTGAATGATTTCCTGCGGTTCCACAGAAAATACCTGTGCTTGAATCTACTGGGTCAGTTGTGATATCATATCTATTCATTCCCCATCTATCCGAACCCGCTGCAAGATTTGTATAACCTCTTTTTGTTATTGAATGTGAATGATTACCTGTTGTGTTTGTAGTTCCTGTATGAGTGTGCGGTGGAAGGTTTGCTTCTTTAATTTTCTTCGAACCCCTGTTTGCTTTGAATATCTAGCACAGTATAAGAATTTATCTACAATCTGCTTCCACGTACCAAAACCTAAAACTGTTGCTGGATTTGTTGAATTCATTGACGTATAAATAGAACCAACAGGATATAATGTTTGAAGAATTTCATTTTTCATGCTTGTAATCACATCATTTACTTCCGACTTCTTTGCATAATTTTCATCAACATAAGTTTTATCTGCTTTAAGGTCTAAACATCCTGAAACCCATTCTGTATCAGCTTTAACTTTAAAAGTCTCAATGTCCATTCATGATACCATTCAACCTTTTCTTTAATTTCATTATCTTTTTCATCAACATAAACCAAATTTGCTTTCTTCATTAACTCATCGTTAACATATTCCTTATCCACCTTCTTCATTATGTCATTTAGGAAACCTTCTATGAATTCCTCATTTAAATTAAATCTTCCAATCTTCAAAACTTTAGGAAATGCATTTAATGCGTAATATCTCTGTTCTTCTGGTGGAATTGATGTTATATCATCCGTTATTCCTTTAATTTTTGAATTCATAAATAAAATTTCTTTTATATTTGATATCACTGCACCACCTTTGCAAACGAATTCGAAATGGTCATTTTTCAATACTATCTCCAAATCTCCATATTTCAACCTTTGCGTTTGTTCTGCCGTCTTTGAATTATATGCATATATGGCGTATGTAATGGTCTGAAGGACCTGGGCGCTTTGTGCCTTAAGTTGCTGTTGTTTAATCATTTATTATGATTTAAAAATAAATATTTAATCTGTTATCTCATCAGCTATTTTCTCTATTTGAAATTGCCATAATATTTCATTCATAAATTCTAAATCACAATCAAATAGGTCAGTTATTCTAAATTTAATATTTGATAAATCTTTTGAATGAAGAATAAATGAATTCCCGGATAATTGAAACGGATATGATAAAGAAAATGTGTTTAAGTTGATGGATAAAATGTTTTGTATTGATGGGTAAGAGTTAGGGTCTAATGTTTGATGTGAAAATCTCATTGGGGTATTAACTTTATCACATTTGATTAAAATGAAATTGGAACCAGTGTCAGAATACAAAACATCCCCAACATCTTTTTCAAAATTTAATATTCCCAACAATGAACGAAGATGAGGAGTACAAAATTTAATTTTCAGCGGAAATTTAATAAGGTTATTTATTTCATCAAGTTCAAAAAGTTTATCAGGTTTTGATTTAAAATTTTCTTCATACCATACGATAAATGATTCATTTAAATAACTTAAAATCATGTTAATATCCCATTTCGCTATCACATTATTTATATACATATCATACGTTTTTTCATGGTCATCTTTAATAAATGATATATAATCTGAAGGGTCTAAAAGAATGGGATTAAATTTACCACTCACAGAAACGAGAGTAACATTATAAATTCCGCTAACTGTTAAATTTAATTCACAACTATTATTCGAAATAATATTGATAATTGACATTTTTATTACGAATAAAAATATGGTAAAGCGTTATTTTCCAGTGATAAATAAAACTAGAATAAGATTACCTCAAGAATTCATAAATTCAACGAATAAGAAATTCATTCATGTTATAAATTTTAGTGTTTTCAGAAAATATGAGTCAGTGTCATATTCATCAACAGGTTATATTTCACTTCATTCAAATTTAGTTCAATCAAACCCATATAATGACCATTTCATAAGATTTTCAGATGGTATTAAAAATGTAATTGATAGATTAAAATATGAACAGATTGACAATATCGAATTTTTGGAATTTTGGTTTAAATATCCCGATGGAAAAAAGATTGAAGTTAAAGATAAAGCTGATACTATAACAAAAACAATTACAATGACCGATCCAGATAGTGGGGAACAAAAAGAAATAAAACAAACGATAGAAACTGGTGAAAGGTCAATTATTATCGATTATGATTCAAAGGATTATTATTCAATAATGTTAATGCTTGAATATTAAATAGCCTTAACAAAGAATTTTTCAAGTGATTTTATATTCATCAACTATTTTATTATAAATATCATTATATGTTAAATGAAGTTCAGTTGTTGTTCCGTTCTTTGATATCTTAATTGTGCTAATATCCTTTATAGGATTTATTTTTGCAACTGTTCCGCAGCATGAAACCTCATCATCTATGAAAAATTGAATCTTAACGTCTGAATCTTGAACATCACAAAGAATGGCAATAATGTGAATTAATGATTCATAAGGTAAAATAATTAAACCGGATTGGTCAATTAAATTTATTATTGAATCATAATTATTAATTATTATATCACGGTAAATTTTCATTAATTCAGAATTAATGTCTATTTTATATGGGTTCTCGATGTTTGATGAAAGAGGTGGGGGGTATGTTGGATAAGTGGGAATTTCAACAGGTTCTTTACCAGGTTCAGATAAAATGATTGGGTCTCCATTCTCATGGTTTTCTTCATTCTCCTCATTCTTCGGTAAGTCACGAGTTAATAAATTTGGTTGAGTTGCTGACCTTGTTAATTCAGGGCTAACATTAACTTTAACATTTTGAATAATTCGTGATTTATCATCATTTACGTTATAACCAACCGTAATCTCTGCTTTTGCGTTAGTGTTCTTTTGACTAGTGAAACGTCTTCTCATTTATAATTGAATAAAAAAATATATTTAAACTTTTATTTTGCTGGAACTTTTGAATCTATTATTCCCTGTATTTGTTCATGAAGTTGATTTTTAGCTGTTTCATCGAAATTAATAGACCGAATATATTCATTAATTGCATTCTTATAATCATCTGATTTCTCAAATTTTCTTTTATCTGATTCCTTAACTAAATCATAAGTTAAACCTCGTTGCTGATATAATGGTTTCTTAATTAAATCTTTGAATGCTTGAGATAAAGCACCTGATGCAATTCTTGCTACTATAATTGGTTGGAATTGCTGTTTAAGTTCATCTTTAACATTTGCGAAAACTGGATCGAATAAAGCAACTTTAAAGAATTTCTTAGCTGAAATTTCAGGTCTAATATTTGCATATTGACCATCAAACTGGTTAGAATATCGTGGTAATCCATCCGGTCCCTCTTCAATAGCATTTAATTCTTCATTGAAATAAGAATATGGATTATGACGGTATGAATTAATTGGACCATTTTCACCTTCTCCAATGTATTGTTTAACAGCTTTTCCATTTTCATCAAATTGCATAGGATAACGTTCATTATATGCTTTACGTTTAGGATAATCAGTTATAGTTAATTTATAACCATTTATGACTTTAATATTACCTTGACCATCAGTAACGAAAACTTCATTTATACCATCAGGTTTTCCATTTGGACCCGTAATGTCTGCTTCGTGTGCTTCCCAATTTGGACCATGACGTTTGGCATATGCTTGAGCTTCTGGTAATGTTAAAACGTTTCTCATTTGTTTAACATCTTTTTGAAGACCAGCAACAATATGAACTAATTCTTTCATTCCATCAGGAACTTTCATAGTTCTATTATATGCACCCTTTTTGTTTGTCCTTGTTTTAATGGAACCTGTAGAAGATTTGCTATTTCTGTCATGTTTAATTATAAATAAAAAATAAAAATTAATTATAAAAAGTTAATCAAATTTAACACTTCCTTTATTTAAATCAACTATTATTTTTCCATGTTCACCTAATTGCTGATATTGTGTGTAAAGTTCATTAATGCTCATTGGTAAATTCACTTGATAAAGCATAACGTTCAACTGTTGACGACTAAACCCACTGAAAATGAAAAGTGTTGATAGATTTGATTTAATGTTTGTGCTTAATGCTTTGAAATATTGAACAGCCATAAAGAATGAACACTGAATGTGTCGACATTGAGTTAATAACTGATTAAAATATGATTTCTCATTTGTTATTAGTTTTGATTTCACTGCATCATCTAGAAAAATGAGTGAATGCAAAAATTCTCTATCAAAATTTGAAATAGAAAGTGTTTCAAATAATTCATCCCGTTGTTTATCAATAATTTTATCCTCTAATCCTTGCTTCTTGATTGTATTATATAATTCTTTATACATTAAAAAGTTTTTTAAATAATCTTCTGCTTCTTCTTGTGATAAATAAATAATTGGAATTTTGATTAAATGCTTTAAAGATTCAAATGTATCATCTGAAGGTGAACCTGAACGGTTGATATAAATTAACACATGTGAATAGGGGGAAGTGTTAGCAATAATGATAATTTGTTTTAATATCGTTAATGTTTTACCTTTATTTTGTTTACCAATTGCTGCAGTGATTGAATTTAAGTAACATTCAGAATATGGAATTTTCATTAATTTTTCCTTAGATAGAGCATTTCTATTATCACTCAATGCTTCATTAATCATATCATCTACGTATGTATTATATACTCCTGCTAATTCTTCATAAGGGGTGGATGAATTTAAATCCATTTAATCAAAAATAAATTTATAATTTTAAACATTTCTATTCATCAATATTTCATCATATGAACTTCTATACTGTGGTGGTGTACCTGTTGGATGATATTTCAAACCTTCATCCGGTGTCCATGTCCAATATGTAGTCCTAGTAAACCAAACCTGAGGAGGATTTGTCACCTTTGAACAGTAAGTGTCATTTTCACCCTGAATGATTGGATAAGCTTTCACTTGTACTGTAACTTGTGAGTTGAAAGTTTCTAATCCATCAAAGAATATACCCGCTCCATCACGTTGAACTGGAATAGTGCATAAGAATGAAGTTTGGTCTTTCCATGTTCTAGCTAATGGCGTGCCATTATCATCATTCAGTGGTCTAGTTAATGAGTCCTCGTATTCTTCTGTGCATTCATTCACTCCATCTAAATCAGAAGCTTGAAGCATACGTGTAAAGAATATGTCACCCACTGTGGTCATCGCTTGATCGGGGAAGTTTCTGGAATCTATAGTGACCTGAAGACCTCGAAGCATTGGATTTTCTAAAACTGTTCTTTGCATTGCATTCTTCGGAAATGTTAACACAACATCTGTAACATTATGAAGAGCGTATGAGAAATCTGAGCTAATACCTTCAGGAGTGATGCAACCTCCATTTAGTGAACGAACGTCAATATGTTGAGCTGGAATCATGAATGGATCTTCCTTACTGAATAAACGTGGTATTGCTTTAACTGATTCTTCAATTAAACCGTATCCTGGTGTAATGCATTTATCCTCTAAAACTTCCATCTTTGTGCATGAAATAATAACGTCATCAACTGTTGCGTCAGCAGATGTAGCGGCTAAGCTTGTAATTAATTTGGCAGGAAGTCCGATTTGTTGGAATTTGCGATCATATTTATAAACATGATTCATAATCTTTTCATAATTTTCATCAGTTATCTTTTCATAAACGTAATTTTGTAAATCAGCAACTCTTAACGGGTCAACCTGACAAAATACTAAAGTATCCCTGAAAACATAATATTTAAGAATGATATCACCAAATGATTTAGGATAATCATCGAACGCCTGAAATGCTAACAAATCATTTACCGGAATAATCATATCAAAAGTGACATCAACTTCTTCATTTGCTTCTTGAAAACTTCTGAAGGGTCAATATATTTACCACATACTGAGTTATCATATTTTTGAACATTATTATATAACGAATGAACAAACTTTTTAACTTTCCTTTCTGATTTTGGTTTATATGTTGCAAATGCGAAAGATTCACGGGCGCAATCCATCTGAAGATAACCGGCATCACCTCTTTCGGTTTCTACTTCTAATTGTTTAAAGCTTTGATTTGATGATTTGTAACCAACGAATAAACGCATGCATTTAAAAGCGGCATCACATGTGAAAGCTTTATTTGAAACTAGAGTTGCTTTAACTTTGCGTTTAATATATGTGTCACCTAATTGGTTCACATCATGAGCCGGATTTGTAATTCTTAAATGAGTTTGTTTATCATCAAAATATGGAGCATCAGAGTCATAGCATGAACTTTCAAGTTCTCTATAATATCTTCTACCGTCATTCTTTGCGAATATTTCATTTATCTTTTCGAATGAATGAAACACATTTCCATTAATCGGTTTAGTGTTTGGCACCAAATAGTTAGTCGTCATTTATTAATAAATAAAAAATCAAAATTAAAAGATGAAAATGAATTTTTAATTTTAATGAAATAATCAACTATGGCTGCAGGTATATTTAAGAAACTGTGGGATAAAGTAAAAAGAGGAGCGCATAAAGTTTGGGAAACAATGAAGAAGGAGCAAATTGGATATTTAAGAATAAAGAAGCAATTAGTGACGTTGCTGAATCAATAACACCAAAAGCTGCCCCAATAAGAGAAATTTAAATAAAGGAGAAAAAGTTTATCAAAGACTTCAACCGATACTAAGATAAAAATAATATTTATTTATTTTTCCACTATCTACCTCCTATTTTATTAAGTACTCCTTCAGCAATTCCACCAATTGCGTTACCTGCTTGTGCTCCCATTGCCGGATTACCTGCTTTAGTACCTAATACTCCACCTATGATAGTTCCTGCCGTTTTCGCTACTGGTGCCAAAAAGTTTGCAATGGGTTTAATAATCTTTTTATGAACCCAACCCGCAGCTTCTTTCTTAATTCCATCCCATAATTTTTTAAAGAATCCTGCCGCCATTTCTGATTTAATATTAATTAAAAAATATATTTCATCACTTATATTCTAATTTTTATTTAATGATAAATGAAACCGATTTTAAAAATAAATGAAACAGAGGAGGAAGAAATAAATGAAAGTGAAAATGTTCAACAAAAAATAAATGTTGTTAAACCAATTACTGAAATAAAAATTTTTTCATCTGTTGAAGAATTTAATGACTATTATGCTAATAATAAAAAATTATTTGAAGAATTGACAACGTGTAAATTGAATAAAATGTTTAAAGTTGATGGATTCAAAATTTCAAAAATAAAGGGGGTGGTTAGTTTGAAATCTATTCCTCAATCAAGAATCACCTCATTAATGAAAATTGATGATTTAACAAAAAGAATAGAAGAGATTGAAGAAAGAGTAAATCAGATAATTGATTTCATAAATTCAAATAATCATTAGTTTCTTAAAGTTCTATGTTGAACTCATCAAATTCTTTTTAAAGTTTATTTTTTTATTTTTTATTTCATTATGGTAGTGAATCTTTCATTCATGAAAATAATTATTTCTAATTTCTTTTACTCTCTCATACATACTAGATTTAAAGAATTCAGAACTTTTACCATAATCTCCTAAATGTTTTCTTATCCCTAACGTGTGCCAGTTATTATATGAAACTGAATAAACTTTATCTTTATCTTTACACCTTTCATCACTTCCAATATATTTATATCTCAGTTTTGATTTAGCATTTTCATATTCATTAGCGTTTAATAATTCACAGTCTTCCTTTTTAAATTGATGTTTAAGATATTCAGGATTTAATACTCTACGTTTATATGCTCCTAACTTAGTTCTAAAGGTTTTTCTACAAAATTTAGGAATTCCATCCTCTTTAATGTCATCAATGATTTCCATTTCATTATTTCTAATTTCTTCTTCTCGTTTATGAGGTCTTTGATTATGACTCCATTGATTCCATGAAATTAAATATTCTTTATCATTATATTTATACCTCATTAGCTTATTTTGGCTTTCATATTCATTTAATAATTCACAATCTTCATTTTTAAATTGAAGTTTAACCCATTCAGGATTTAAACAATGTTTAATTAATCGCGGAATATCTGACATCATCTATATATAGCTTCTTTTATAAAAGATAAAAAATAAATTATTTTAAAATTAATGTTAATTTTTTAAAATGTGTTTAGTATATAATATTTATTACTAATTTATTTAATAATGTCGCGCTTTCTTACGAATTCATGACTTAAAAAACGTAAGAAAAAATTTTTATATCATCTATATATAGAAGATGTGAAAATATACTTTCATCTATATATAGACGTAACAAAAAAAGTCACACAACCCTTCCTATCCTACTACTGTAAATTGAAGATTCGTTTTCAGCAAAATCAAGGAAATATAATGGATAATGGCTTAATTTCCACATCTAATTCCATTATATATTGAAGAAATTATTGAATGTCAATTCACGAAGCGAAACATCAATTTTTTTTTATTCTCAATGAATTTTTTGAATGAGTCCAATTTTATGTAAAATCGAATAATAGGAATAGTAATGATTTTAAATAAATATCGACTTTCTAAACTCTCAAAAAGAAATTTATATTCAGAATATATTCAAAAGGTGACAATTAATATGGCGAAGAAAATCTGGTACGCACCCAATAAGATGGAAGCTTATGACCAGCAAGAAATCAAAGCTGTCGTTGACTGCTTAAATGATGGTTGGTTAGCTCCAGGCCCACGTACAGCAGAGTTCGAGAGAAGGTTAGCCGAAAGATTCGGAAAAAAGTATGGTCTCTTTGTCAACAGTGGCTCATCTGCAAATATGTTAGCAGTTATTTGTTCTGGAATAGGACCTGGCGTTGAAGTCATTACTCCAGCTTGCACATTTTCAACTACCGTTGCTCCTTTGGCCCAACATGGAGCTAATGTTAAGTTCTGCGATGTAGCTCCTCAATGCTATGTTCCATCAGTTGACCAGGTCTTTGCTGAACTCACAGAAAACACAAAAGTTATTATGATTCCAAATCTCCTTGGAAACAAGATCGATTGGAAAGATCTTAAGGAAAAACTCGTCCAACGTGGTCGCAATGATATTATCCTTATTGAAGACTCCTGCGACACTATTACCTACACAGCCGAAACCGATATCTCGACCTGCTCTTTCTACGCCTCCCACATCATCACAGCAGGTGGTACAGGTGGTGTTGTAATGTTTAACGATATCGACATGTACAACAAAGCCCTCAGAATCAGAGATTGGGGTCGTGCTGGTAACAACGATGAATCAATCGCAGAGAGATTTAACCATGGTATCCTTGGAGATATTCAGTACGATTGGAAGTTCCTTTACGTCGAATTCGGTTATAATTTCAAGGCATGCGAAATGAACGCTGCTTTCGGCTTGGTCCAACTCGACAAGCTCAAGAAGTTCGAAGATATGCGTAAAGAACGCTACAACAGATATATTAAGAACCTCACAAGCGATCCATACGCGTCGAAATATTATAAGTTCCCAATTGTTAAGGATGACATCCTTCTTCTTGCATTACCTCTTGAGTGCCCACACAGAATGGAAGTTCTCACCTATTTAGAGAATAATCAGATCCAAACAAGAGTTACAATGGCTGGAAACATTCTCCGCCACCCAATCTACACAAAGCACTTCGCTGAGCAAGCTGCAAGATCATTCCCAGAAGCTGATGAAGTTATGAAGACTGGATTCCTCGTTGGCTGCCACCATGGCCTTACATTAGAAGACGTCGACCGCGTTTCAAAGGTACTCTGTGATTTCGCAAAGGAGCATCTTGGAAAGTAATGAATTTATATTATTGCGATGGTTTATATATTATATTACTTTTTGGCGTTTAAATTTGATAAATATTTTTCATATTTAATACAATGCCGTAATATTGCCAGTGACAAAAATAGATTAATTTGCAATTTAAAAAATGATTGTTTATTAATTTTGGATTAAATTGGTTTTTTCTTTTTGAAACTTCAATAGTTGAATCCTGCACTGCCAAAATTCTTAACTTCTCTGGTCTTCGATTCGATTTCTAAAAAAATATTTGAACCTTATTGAGTTTAAAGTCTCTCTAAATGATATCTTTACATTCAAATTCACATAGTTTAAGTGATGTTTGATATTGAATGGCTGCAGAAGTCATCATTATTAAATGAAATATCTCAAAAGCATCAGAAGTTGGATATCTCACCGAATGATATCCAAACATTGTTGAGTCTAAACGATATTACTTTGGATTTCTGTGCAATAACTGCTGTTGATCCTGAGAAAATTATGTGAATAAAAAATTAGATAAATCCTATGCTGCGGTTATGATTTATTCAGATAAATGTACTTAAAGACACTGAATGAACTCTAAATTTCTTTAAAAATGATAAAAATGCAAGAAATACAAGATATTATAACCATGAAATCGATTTAATTAGAGAAGGAGTGAGTTATAGTCTTAAGTATTATACTGTTCATCTCAAAAATAGGCAATATGAATTATAAAATTGGAAAAGTGACAGATCCTAAAAAAACTCATTTAAGGGTGCACCCGTATGTACGTTTATTTGAGAGGAGGATTACCCTCTCAATTTTGAGTATACATGGCACGGCGGGCGCAAAAAGTGACAAAATAGAATACCTATGGTGGCAAGACAAAGGAAACATTTTTGTAAGGCAAACATTATATCAAATACCTTTACTTTGTAATAAGAAATATAATTATCACGAAATTACAAATAAATATTGTTTAATATAATTAATAGCAAAATTCTTTTTTATTATTTGCCTTAAGACCTTACTTATTAAGTATACGTATAACAAGCTTGTACTGCATGTATTAGTTAATAGAACAAAAGAAAATGAGCTCAAATGAAAAAAATTTTCATGCTATTTTGGAAATATGCATATTCGAAGTATGAGAGTTGTAAACACTGAGAATTTTAAGCTTTGGTTGATGATAGTCTTTAATTTTTCTTGAAGTAGTAAATTATTTGATATGAAAATTTAATGGCCAGCATAATCAATCGTGCGTTTCGTTTCTTGATTGAGAAACGATGATTGTGTGCTAATGAATTATTGCGTCTGACAGGTTATGATTATGGATACCTGAAATTAAGCTTTTATGGGAAACATCACCGAGCGCCATTTGGCGCCCCTAATGCTGTTTCTATCGGTATGATTAAGGAGCTTTCTTATGCACTTTCATCACTTGAACTTGAACGCTACAAGATATATGCCCCCTCCCAATGGGAGGTGGGAGCAAAAATTGAAATGTTTACATTGATTTTTGAATACTTTACAAGCGCCCCTCCCAGTGGGCGCGGGCGCAAGTGATCGGGTCAAAAAAATCATAAAAATATTCAAAATTGCGATTTTAATAGATGTTTAAGAAGTAAATTTATTAATAACGATATTTCATAGTACAAAATGTGTTCAATCTCTTCGTAAATCATTCAAAAAAATCAAAAGAATTTCCAAAATTCAATTTTTGTAGTAAAATTTATATCTTTTTCTATCGTCTCCTCCCCACCAGTGGGAGCCACCGGAGGCGCGGGCGGCGCCGCTGGCGCCAAAAAAGTAGCGCCCATCGTGCCATGTATAATTTTGAGGGATTCGTTAGTTTATTTTCTCGATGAATATGCAATAAAATTTGATTTTTACCTTATCAATATACTTCATATAATATACTAGGGTTGTTAAAAATATCAAAATTAGCGTTTTGAAGACACCATGGTGTCTTATAATTTTCCCTTCCTTATTGGCGTGTAGAAATAAATGCGCCAATAGATTGAAGAAGAAGAATTGTTTTTCTCTTAATGAACTTTAATCCTTTTGATATAAGAATATTAAAAACATTAATATAATTTAGATTTCGGAAATTAAATTTCCAAATTTTTTGTCGATTTCGGAAATAACAGGATCCCGCATCCAACACGCAACAACAAAACACAAAACACACTTTTTGGTTCTTTCATCGTTTTAATCGTAATTTATGTAATACATGATTTGGATAAATTTTACAAAAATAGAACCTATATTATATTCTTTTCAAAGATTCTTGCAAATCATCAAAAATAATTGTATTTTAAAAAACGATCAAATTATCCTTTCATTATTTTAAACTTAAATTAGTTTTTATGATTGACTAAAGCAATCATATTTATTCATCATTAAATAAACAAAAAAAATAATATTTGAGAGTTATTTCAAAAAAAAAAACGCATTGAATTTATTAATTTGTCTCAATTTCAGTATTATAAATTTTTATAATTTCAATATTTTGAAATACACTTTTTAATATTTCAATATTTATGATATTTCAATGTATTAAGTGGTCTCAAATTGAGCTTCTCAAATATAAGTTGGCCTATTCAAATAATAAAATTAAATAATATTTAAAATAATAAATAAAAGTGATTGAGGTCATAGCAAAACGGCTGTTTCAGTCATTAATTCTTAAAAATAAAAAGGGTAAAAACTAAATAAAATGGGTAAAATTCAATAGTGTCTGTGCTATCGTTCAATTTGAAGGTGTCTTTTGAAACCGCAAGACACATTGAATTTTTGAATAGTGTATTATGGTTTGACAGACACCAATGAAAAAAATAAAATGATATTTATTTTAAATATATAAGATCCTTATATAAAATATAAATATTTTATCGTTTTATTTTCTTGTTTTAGAAATGTTTTTTATTGAAAAATCAATAAAACTAACTCCAAAATAAAATTTTTGATTTAAAGACACTATGATGACACCAGGCAAATCTTCCAAGACACCTATCGTCGGGAATCTAACAACCCTATAATATACACATGTTCATGTAAAAACTTTTTTCCAAAATCCTCAGGAATTAAGGGATTTTTGAATTTTAAGATTTTTTTTCGAATTTTTTCGAAAAAAAAATATTTCCAGAACAGCCTTAACGGCTAAGATTTAGGAACAATGTTAAGTATCAAAAAGAAAGGAGGTCTGATATAGACAACATATATCGTTGAAGGTTGAAAAAATCTCTAATATTTGAGCCCAAAATTTCAAATTTTAATTTTTTGAAAAAAGAGGCCACCCGTATGTACGTTTATTTGAGAGGAGGAGGATTATATTTTTGAAAGGGTGAAACATTATGAATATGTTAATTATATAATAATATGTATTATTATAAAAAAGAAAAAATAAAACACGTTAAAATTTTTCTTTCTTGATTTTTTACAAAATCTACTTAGAATTATGCAAAATATGACTAAATAATTATAAATTTCAAGTTAAATTTTAATTTTGATAAATAATTTAAATTTCAAAATATCAAGTTCAGTTCGACTATGTATGTAGTAATTCCTCAATAAAGTGCCAAAACCCTATTAAAATATATGAACATTTTCAACATTTTAATGTTTTTATTTAAAAATTTGATGGAATATGAGCTTCAAACAATTATTATGTAAATAAAAATAATTAAATATATGTATTTATTCGTATTACAACCGTAGTAAGTCGATTCTTCCTTTCTTCTACTGAGGTTTGAATTTGATTTCGAATTGTAAAGAGATTCAAAGGGAAAATACTAGCGGATAAAAACTACCTCCATGAAAGGGTCATAATGGACTCAAGTTGTATTTTTTGATATTTTTTGCTTTTCGAGCCTAAATAGGTAGCCAAGATAATGCCTAAAAATAAGGTTCTAAATTCTGAAGTTTACATGATCATCTCGTGTGCACCCTTAACATGACAGAAAAAGCAAAGGATATAACTTATAAAATTGTTATTCCCGAAGATTCTTCTGTCAATGGAGATGAAATTTTAGATAATCAAAGTCTTAAAACAAGGCCAGGAGGATTTTGTGGCGAAAATTTGATCGTCTGGCTTGTTGCTGAATGGGGAGAGAATGCGTCATATCTTGGAAAAGTTGTTTGGGAACCAACAGAGTTCCAATGTGAACTAACTGTTAAAAAACTTGAACATAAAAAACAGCATTTTTCAACTGTTGAAATAAATCCAAAGCAATACAATCACAAATCAGTCGTAAGGAATCTTCAGGCAGCGGTTCCTCTTTCTGTTTCCCTTTTCCATACTCCTGTTGCTGAAGCTCAATTTACGATCTGGAAAGACAACTACTCAACAAGAGTCACGTCGGCTCAACTTCAAATTACTTTACCTGTCTCATACATCAGCACTTTCAGAGTTGAAACAGATTCAATTCTTATCAATTTAGATTTTTCAAATTCTCTCTGCAAGATAGATAGCTTCGACTTACGATTTGCACCACAACTAAAAGTCAGTCTCTCTGATTACGAAAAGGCCTTCGCCTTAAGAAGAGTTCCAAATACCTCAACATATATCCTTTCAAATGCTTCGAGTGAAGCCATTAAGCTCATGAAGAGTATCCAGTTGGCGCTCTCTGTTATTTGGAATAATAAAACAATGATGTCGCATTTCACGATTGAACTTCCAATTCCTGCAACTTCAGTTGGTTTGTTATGGATAGTACCACCACTGAAAAAGCTGAAGCAAACCCCACTGGCTGTCGAAGTTACAAATATCACAAATAGCCCTGTTGATGTAAAAATCGAATTAGATGACAGGCCGTGCATTCCGCTCGTTAAAACTGTTTCTATCGACAAGTTAGAGCCGAACAAGAGATGCGTCGTTGATGTACCTTGCGTTCCTTGCGTTTCTGGAATTCATGAATTAACATATCGTGTTAAGATTGGTAATGGCTGGTTTAAGCCTTTGTTTAAGACTATGGTAAATATTGAATAAACTATTTTTGCTTTTATCGATATAAAAATAAAAATCTTTAAATAAAAATTGAAAAATTATGAAATTACATGAGAAAATCTGTGAGATCTTGAAAGTCCTTTCAAATTTGAATCAATACTTCAAATTATTCTAAAATTATATTTGATAAAAATTTTAAGTCAAATTTGATACTATTTTGCATTGGTTTTTATCTATTTGAATAGTTTTGTTTATGTTTGATTGATATTACAAGTTACAAAACTAATGAAATAACTTAATATCGAAATTAAACTGAGGAAAAAGAAATGAAATATAATAGATATAAATTTATTTATCTTTATATACATTTTCAAGACATAATATATGTTAGTTAGACTTATTTATCGTTCGAGATTTTCAATTTCGTTTTGAGTTGATCCAAAAGTTTTTCATTTGGAATAAACATTAATAATATACCGCAGAAATCAAGAATGGCATATGGAGGAATTCTGCATATTTTTCCTGTTGAAATTTCTACGCCATTTACTCTGAAAGATCTGTTTCCGATATTTTCTATATAGAAATTGCAATCTGGAAGGAATGATAATATAGCTTGTTGACGAGATATGTGAATGCAAGCATGTTGTCCGTCAACGGAAGAAAGATCAACGTCAACTTCAGATAAAGTTGAAGCTCTTCCGATTAGAATTGCTTCTCGGCGCATAGCATATTCTACACTCAGTCCTCTCAAAATTGCGAGGTCATTTCCTTTAAATGCAGTAATTGAAAGTAAAGAAGTCAATTCGTGGAGTTCTTGAATCTCATGTTCAACATGTGGTTGTATATCATACTGATGGTGACTTTCGTAAGTGCATTGAAGATTAAGATTTTGTTTTTCGTCTGGTGAATCTGGTTTACTGAAAGATTGTTCGAAAAGCATAGTTTTAACTACGTCATCATCGATTTTCTGTCTTTCTTCAGGAGTCATTGCTTTGATTTCTTCAAATCTAGCGAGAATTTGATTCATTGTTAAACATGGTCGAAAATGATGGCCATATTTCTCGGCAAATTCTTCGAATGATATTGAATCTATGTGTTTGAGATAATTAAGTAGCCAAAAGTCTTCTTCCTTCGTAAGTTGTGTTTTCAAAGGATATTTTTTAGTTTTTGTAGAAATTTGTGGTGGATTTTGTAAATAATTCTTGAAAGTTGCTTCTAAATCACTATAAGTGAACTTATCAAGCTTTGGAAAACAAATTTGTGCAGCTTCTAATGGCATTGACATGCAAGAAAGAATTAAATTAGCTGCCTCTTCGTCACTAAGCTTTGGTGGTGCATTTATATCATCTGTTGTAAAGCTAAAACGCTCTTTAAAGTCAGTCATTAAAAATAAACAGATTTTTTGAAGTAACTTTACATGTCAAAATCATTGCGTTTTTCATGTTTGAACAAGCATTATGTAAAATCAGACCTAAATACTTTATGGAAGTATTCTACTCTTATATGTAGACTCCTACAACTGAAGAATAATTCATGTTGTAGTTTAATGTAAAATGAAAATATTCTACTTCTGTTTCTTTCTGCTTCATTCTACTCTTAAATTGCAAAGATAATTCTCCATCGTGCAAATTTTAGAGAGTACAGGATAACTTAGATAAAAAAATCCATCTAAATTTTTATATTCAATAAAAAATTTAAAATTTATGCCAAAGTATTTAAAATTTGAATAAATAGTAAACTTTATTGGTCAGTTTATTTCGAAATTCAAAAAATAAAATTAAAATAAATTTAACAGCATCCGGATTTCTTATCTTTTTTAGACTTCTCTTTAGGATCACCAGCCAAGGCTACAGTTTCACTTTCTTGTATTGCTTCCTTATTTATTTGATCATTTGCAACGTCGTAGAATAATTCGTTGAAACCCTCCCCAGAAAGTGCAGAAATAAAGTATATGTGTTTATATTTTTCGGCCAAGCCTGATTTAATCGTGTCTGCATCTGGTACCTCAAGATCGCATTTATTAATTACGATAAATGGAACAGCTGTGTCAACTTGCTCTGCTATTTTGAGCCATTTTTCGATATTGTTTATCGAATCCTCATCATTTAAAGCAGCGCAAATTAAAATAATATCAGAGTCTCTTGTATATAAAGGAACAAGCGAATGATACTTTTCTTGTCCTGCTGTATCCCAAAGGGAGAGTTCTACCTTTTTTCCATCAACGTCTTCCATGCATTTTACATGTGATGAGCCAATTGTTGAGCTTAATTCTGCTTGAAAGCTACCTTTTACACGTCTGTTAATAATTGATGTTTTGCCAACACTTGCATCTCCAACGAATGAAATTTTTCTGTTTTTTGGTTGCATTTTTAATATTGTCACTTTTCCGATTAACAGAATTCAGATGCCCACGTCTAATTGAAAAATTGAATTACTTTGGAAAAAATTGAAAGCAAACGATATCCGAATAAAAAGTGTGTATCTCATATTAAATAATATCTCTTTAGGCAGGCGAGTGGGGCTTCCAGGCGCGTTGCGCCCTCTAGCCCCGAAGATGTTTAGTATAAATGAAGTTTTTATTCGGAAAATTGTTAGTCTTCTGGTGTGAATTCGGAGGACTCTTCTTGGATAGAGTCTTGTATTTCCTCCTCCTCTTCTTCCTCCTCCGAACTCGTCAACGTATTCATCTTCGTCATATCCGTAACTAAAGACTTGGAATTCGGCAATTCTCGTGTCGAATGACCGTTGGATGTAACGAGGAAGATTTTGACGAACTTGGTATAAAGTTCTCAACATTATAAGCTTAGTAAATGTTGGAAAATACTGAACTAAGACATCGCTAAGCTCAATTGGACTTGGAATTGTCTTAGTAAGTTCAATTGAACTAGTAATTGCTTTGTTCAGAACTTCACAGAACTGAGTATTGTATGTAGCGTCTGGTTGTGTGTTTTCTTCGGCGTCTTTGAGATATTTAGAGCAAATTTGTTGAAGAATTTCTCTTAATTCGCTGTTAGATTTTTTGGTGGTTATTCTAACCGCTGTGCCAGTTCTTGGAGGTTGTGGGGCTTTGGCTTTGTTTAGCGGTTGAGAATTGTTAATGTTTGAATTGTGGTTAACAGCGTTGGCTTCCATTAGATAAAAATGAACTGACCAAAAAAGACATATATTTAAATATTTGAGATGAACCGTTTTCGTCAACGGTAACCCCCTCTATTTTTTTATTTTATTTAATAGTTACCGTTGGAAAAAACGGTTTATCTCAAATATTGAATGAACTATAAACGTTTTTTGTTTTCTATATATACTTTTTTGTCCAACGGTAAAACTTTTCACACAACGGTTTTTGAGAGTCGTCGCTGTTGACTTTTTTGTAGAGCACTCAAAATAGTATAACTTTGTCCGGACAAGTAAGGGTCTATCGTCGCTACAGGAAAAGTTACAGGCGTTCCAAGGAAGTATACTTTGAGAAGCCTTTTTCCCCTTATAGAATGAGATAGGACGGTTATTTTACAAAACTGACAACACTTTGACCGAGTAGTTTTTTGTGCTGAACAAAAAGTGTCATATAAACATCTGTCAAAAACCGCTTTTTAACTTCACTTAAAATGCCACGTAAGCTACGTAAGAATATACGTAAGAGGAAGGGAGCATTGAAACATCCAATAGTAAAACTGACACCACAACAACAGTTGCAACAACAAATGATGAATGACCCCACTATGTTGCAACAAATGTCAAGCAACCCTATGCTTTTAAACCGAGTTATTGGTGCACAGAGTGGAGGTTTAAGAGCGGCACTTTTAGCGAAAATAGCAGGCTATGGTGGAGCTGCAGACGGAACAGCTTATAACCCTCAAAGTCAAATGAATTTGAGTTCACTCAAAAATCAAATAACAGATGTCAAAAAGTCAAACATAGACATACAGAAACAAATAAGTGAAAACGAAAAGAAACTAGAATATGACAGACAGACAAAGAAACTAAATGAGTTAAACGTAGAGAAAAAGAAGAAAGAAGAACAACTGAAAGAACTAAGTACAGAGGAATATGCGAAAAAAGTGTCAGAAAAAGCAGCAGAAGTAGCAAAAATGGAACAAGATGTTATAAATTTGAAAAACCATACTACTCAATATAAAGTACTGAAAGATGAAGAAATAAAACAAAAAGCCATGAAGACATATATGGAAAGCGATGAGTATAAAAAAGAAGTTGAAGCAAATGTAAAGGCAGAAAAACTTTTACAGTTGCAAAACCAAACCGTACAGTATGAAAACTTAGCACAAGAAAGTAAAAATAACGACGCAGCCATGCAAAAGGCAATGAAAAGTGCAGATATTATAAAAGCTAACAATGACTGGTTAGATGCCCAAGCCAACGCTAAAGCAGCCCAACTTATAGGGTCAATAAGGACAAAAATACAAGCGGATGAAGACAGTTCAAATGAAGCTTTAATGAATGCTGACTTTAAGAATGCCTTCGAAGCTCTTCATAGTAAGGTGAAACTAGTGAACGACTTCTCATCTGGAAAGAAACTGAAGTCTGAAGGTTTCGACAAAGAGTTAAGAGAAGTAGCACAAAATATGACGAAAATAACAGATGCAGCAACGAGACAGGCAGTTCAAAGTGCCTATGACGCCGTTAGAGCAGCTGTTGTGGAAAGTCAAGAAAAAGAGTTACAACAGACCAAAACAGACCTAGTAAATGCTTTCTTAAGAATGAAAAGTCAGGTAGGACATTATGCTGCAGATGGAACATATGGGCCAGCTGGTGGAACTTATATACCACCAAACCCTCCAAGAGAAGCACCTGCACCAGGACTACCTAAAACATTTACATCATCACATGGACACAGACACAGGCATGCACCACAACAACAACCAACACAACAACTAACAGTTCAAAATCCAGCACCACAACAACAACCAACAGTTCAAAATCCAGCACAGCAACCAACAGTTCAAAATCCAGCACAACAACCACCGCCACAACCAGCACAACAACCAACAGTTCAAAATCCAGCACAACAACCACCTCCACAACCAGCACAGCAACCAACAGTTCAAAACCCTGCACAACAACAACCACAAACAGAGCAAGGACATAAAAGAAGTAGAGAAAAAGGAAACCAAGAATTCTCAAAAATGCTTAAGGAAGATTATGGTTACCCAGATACTCTTGACTTTAGTGACAGATATAAAGAAGCTATTAGAAAGTTCAAGGAAGGAAATACTGACCCGAACCTATTTAGCTTTATGGTTCAGCATCAAATCGGATATAATCTCAAACCTGGAAAATACTAGCTCGCAAAGGGATATGATTTAATAGCATATCATCCAAATGACATGAATGAATTTACTCCGAGATATTTGATGTCAGAGCTAAATGATAATTCAACTCTCTTCATGAAACGCGTAAAAAATAGAGACGGAACGAAAGAAGAAAGGTTTATGAGTCCGGATGACTTAGATAGGGAACTTGTTAAAAACGGTCTCGGAATATATGAAATGCCACCAGATGAGGTACAAGAAACTCCACAGGAAGAAGTTCAGATACAACCAGACATGGAAGAAATAGTTCAGCAACAACAGCTAGAAGAGCCTGAAGGAAACGAACAAGTCCCTCCTTTGGAAACTAACTTCACAGAACTAGATGAAGATTTGGAACAGCCGAACAATCTTGACCCTCAACAAGAGTATGAGGAGAATATGGAATCTTTCCAAGAGTCTAAGAAAAATTCGGCTGACATAGTAGAAGGATATCGAAAAATGTTCACCGACATACAAAAGACTCCAACATCAGATGAAAATATTCAGCATAGAATGGAAGTACTGAAAGAAAATGTACGCAAATACAATAATCCTTTTTACTTACGACCATATAACGTTTCAATCTTTGGCTGAACTCGGTGAAAATAAAAGGTTAAATTTCAACAAAACATATAGAAATGAAACATTGTTTAAAGTTCATTCAGAACCTAACCAATATGGAAACAAACCTACTTTTTTCTGCAGACTATGGAACTACAATGAGATGGGGTCATAAAGCTAATCCGGATAGGTGGTTCATAAACTTACAACCTCAATTCCAAGAAGTTGTAGACGCAATGGAAGTGAATGGTGAACCAGATATAACGGGTATTTTCAGCGCGGCTTTAATGCCATTGAAAGATATGAAAGATGCAGATATTTTGGACCAGTATGAAATGAACATGGCTGAGGGAAATATAACACCTGACGTTCTAGAACATTTATCTCAAAGAACTACACAGAACCATAGAGATGGTATATTTGGTGAGGAGTTTAGAAAGAGAGTTAGGGAGAGAGAAGGAAGAGAACCTATTGTACATGACCTTGCAAACGAAAGTTTGCAAAATGTCATAAAAACTTACTTTGCAGACAATAAATGAGAAGGGATGAATATTTAAGAAAACTCAAATGGACAGTACCAAATGAAATGTTAGTATTGAAAAACATGTTCCATGACAAAATAAAACCAACTACAGAAATAAATGACGCAAGACTGAAACGTTGGGTAAAAGCTTTCCCATTCACAAAAGATATTATTGGTTACATGGAAAGAAAACCAGAATGGCTACAAAAACATATATTTGGAAACGAGCTTATTCCATATGGACAAGCTCTGTTTGAAGAGCTTGAACCGGAAACTCAGGAAAGAGTCATGCAAACATTAAGCGAAGACTCAAATACAAACTATGACAAAATTTTCTAGGATATAGGTTACCTGAGATGGGCGACCAGAGCCCAAAGGCAAAAAGGACATGGGAAATTTACAACATACTAGGTGAACATGAGGCAAAGATGCTACAACTTGAAGCAGAGGGCAAGTTACCAAAAGCGACACCAAAGAAGAAGAGAAGAGTAGAACAAAGTGAAAGTAGTGAAGAAGTAACTTCATCTAGTGAAAGTAGTGGCAATGAAGGAAAAAGAAGAGTTAAAGATTCAGTTAAAAACTCAGTCAGGAAGAAAGTAAAGCTTGGTCCGAGTGGGTTCTATTATGACATATAAATCCAACTATTCTATATTTTTACCCATATGAAATGTACGCCGCTCAGAATATAACGCCAACAGTTTTGGATGCCATGAACGGAAATGTTTCCGAATGGTATAACGAATGCGACAATGCCATTAG
Source organism: Trichomonas vaginalis G3 (assembly GCF_026262505.1). Taxonomy (NCBI): domain Eukaryota; phylum Parabasalia; order Trichomonadida; family Trichomonadidae; genus Trichomonas; species Trichomonas vaginalis. The sequence continues at coordinate 5,128,201 of NC_067203.1, forward strand.
AAGGTCAGAAATAGTTCCTGGAACTTACGAATATACAACTGCTGTTTCTTATGGAAACGTAGGTGAGTTTGGAGAAGGCTCTTCAACAACAGTAGATATTGCTTGCGACAGGTTTCACATCATTTCTATTGACAACTCATTCTTATACGTGGAACAAGACATTGAAATAAAACCTTCTGCCAAGTTGTCTGACAAGAAAGGTTGCAATGGAATTTTCTATGTCGGATACCAATATGCTCCAGAAGTTTTTATGGATATAAGATATATTCTAACTCTGACTTAGTTCAAACAGTAACATGGGCAAACTATGAATGGTTCGCTTTGAGAAACTCAGTACAACCACAAGCTAGAGAACAAACAGACCAGTATGCAACTATTGAGAAAATAAGAAGACTTGACCTACTATTCCAGGAGTTTATGTTAACCTTTCTGACAAACTGCAGCAGCAGTAACCAAAGTAAAACTGAAACTTAGAGTTCCTTTGTCATCTTTCCTCATCTTCAGGTTTTTAAGATACTTGCCAAACTGGGCAGGAAAAATTTCTATCGAACTTACTCCAAGCAAAAATAACTTAGTCATTGCACCAACACAAGACCCATTCACTATTACAGACGTAAAGGGAAAAATCAAACGTCATTCGCCGAATTTTGCAAAGACAAAGTTGACTTAGACTTTGGTTTCTCAAACTTCAACAATGAAGTAAACTATTATTTCAATGCTGCTGGAACTGCTTGGGACACAGTTAAGTTTACATGCGAAAAGTTTGAATGCAAGAGAATAGAAAGCAGACTTGCAGTCTATATGTTGGACCCAGATATTTCAAATGCTTTAGCTGCCAAATATATTGCAGTTCCACTTATGTTCCCTATACACCAAATATCTGTCAAAGACTTTGCAGTGAAGTTGGAAACCAAAATCCAGGAGCCGAAGGTGCAAGAACAGATATTGCTTTAACAACTGCAATGAAACATGCAGATACTATGTTTGTACTGTTCAGACGAACTATAAATGACTATTCTTGTTTCTACAACCCTGGTATTAAATATCATATAAACATAGATGGCAAATATTATCCAAGAGAAGAATATTCTACAGTTGAGGATATGAGGTCATACAACTTGACATTAGATGCTATGAACTTTAACAACAACTTCACAACAACTATTAACCTGAAATGCAAAGTTCTATTATGCCAAATGTGAAAGTATGGACTCATACAGGAGGTCAAAAAACTCAATATACAAATGGAGACCGTTCAAACTTTTGGCTTGGCATTCCATTTGCTGACTCAGAAGACTTATGGGTGGTATTTCAACTGTTGGTACAGTTCAAATACAATATACTGTGACAGAGGCGGTCCAGATGAATTGAGAGCAAAAGAAGTTTACAAAACCAATAGCACTTTTCACGGAAGATGCTCTTTTGAAGATTCGTTCGATGAAACCTGCTGGGGCTCCTCAGATTGCATAACGACAGCTTCCATCGAGCAGATTTTGGCAGCAGGTCAGTAAGTTGTTCTTTGAACTGACTTCTCTCCGTCAAATATTGACAGTACGCCAGTTTTGACATAATATTGTATTATAAACTTTCCTTTAGTAATATCTGTAAGTTTGAAGTTATATTTTTGTCTGCTTCAAGAACTTTCACCATTTCAGTTATACCAACTTTCTTTGCTTTATGAAAATATTTAGGTTCAGCAAAGACTGCTATTCTATAACATTTTCCATTGTTTGTGTAAAGAACTATTCTGTCAATGTATTGTATTGTTTGTGAGTATAAACTTTGTTCTGCTTCAATTCAATAAGATATCTGAATACGTCCATCTTTTATTCTAAGTAAAATGTCATTTCCGAAAAATAGAAGAGTAAGTGTTTCAAAAGGTTAATGGCGGTGGTAGATGTGAAGTTAAATTCACCAACTCAAACAAAACAGTCAAAGTGTTGTTGTCAATGTCAAAGACAGAGATGTGAAGTGGGGAAACCATACGAAGACGAAGATGGTATAACAATTGTTCCTGTAAAAGAACCAACATATCCTGAAGTTAACAGAGACTTAAGTTCTGTTGCAGATATTCGAAACGACTACCAACAACTGAAAGACAAACTTCAAACTCAGGAGAAGATTTGTCAAGCTTTAATATAATGTTAAACTTGTCGAACACAACCCTGTAAAGTGAACTCATATGTCATTGCACCTCATGAAGTTTTGAAAAGAACTATTGAAACTTTTGACAGAGGCAGACGATATAAACATCAAAGAAATAGAACCCGACATTGGTTGCTGTGGTGTTTCATATAATGTCATTGACAAGATATACGTTATAAAGGAGGGTGAAACGTTGAACTTAAAATATAGTTTCCCAGACGTTATAAAAATATTTGACGACCACAACATTTCATTAAAATTTATTTGCTAAGTAAATGGCAGAAGACATAATGGTTTATACTATTACGACTAAAAACCTGAGTCATATAATTCTATAACAACAAACTTACAAAGTCCTCAAGGACGATATTGTAAAACTAACCTTAAACACAATGACGACTAAAGCCTGTTTTGCTCTTTTGACACAGAAGACTTATTGTTGTGAATGGTAAAAAATACTCCTTTGAAGATACTTACTCAGATATACCACCAACAGGTTTGTTGACTTATTTAATACTTTAAGTACGGTTGTAACATGTGCTGCAACTAGAGCAGGTTTCATTATGTTTGGATGTCCGACTGAGTTTACTATAACGATATGAGCTATAATACAAAACTTATTCTGGTTTTACTACCAACAGTTTCCTATAACAGGAAAAGGTGTCATACAAGGAATGTCTATTCCATTGACATTAAGCACACCAATCTTATATATTGTTTCAAACTTAGGTTCAAAGTGTTATTCGAATGTCGACAGAAACTATTATGACCAAAAGATACTTATGCGTATAAACAATACTTTCTCTGCTGGTTTGCCTATTGTTCATTCGAATGCAGAATTTTCAACCTTAGTGAACTCAAACACTTTGGCAAGTATAACGTTGACATTAGTTGACGCAAACTTTGTTCCTGTAAAACTTTTATGTCCTATGTATTTGTCAATGACGGCAGAAAGTTTCGAATTGGAAGATGCAACTGTGAAAGTATTGTATTACAAGAACAACTTCAACAACAAATAGCTCAAGAACAACAAATGCAACAAATGGAACAACAAAGTCAAGAATAAAAAATAATATTTTTTTTATTTTTATAAAAAATGTACAGAATAGATGTTTCAGATTTTTATGACTTCCAAGCATTCAGAAATATGTGTCCATTTAGAGACTATAACAAAGCAGTCGAGAATTTGAAACGTTTAGTCATTTATGTTGACTCTGCCCCAGAATGTTATGTCATGAAAGAATGGATGTTGTCTTTAACAAACCAAGAGCAACAATAGTGTCTGAACAAGAATGTAGACAGAAACTTAAGAAAAATAAAAGTTGTACAAGTTGGAATGAAGATGTTAGATGCTTGGGATATCTTATTGTCAAAGTTAGAAGATTTTTCAGTTCGAGGTATAAAGTTCTATACACCTTCTCCAAACTTCTATTCTATCTTCACTGGATATAAATACGAACAAGTAGAATGGAAACACAGTATTATAGAAGCTTGGTTAGACCATGTCAAAGAAATTATATGCAATGGAAACGAAAGAGTTTATGAGTATATCTTATGTTGGTTTGCAAATATCTTACAACATCCAAGTGCTAAAAATGAAACTGCTCTCATTATAATTGGAAAACAAGGAACTGGTAAGAATACTTTCTTTACAGATATTTTGTGCAAACTATTAGAGGGTTATTCGAATCCGAATATGACAAACTTAGAAAACATCTGTGGCAAGTTTAACTCCTCAATAGAGAATATGAAACTTATAGTTTGCAATGAACTTCAAAGTATAGATACAACAAAAAGTTTTGAACTCAGATGCTTTGAAGAGTCTTATAACAGACAAAGTTGGAGTTGTTGAAAGAAAGTATAAAGACCAAAGAGTTTGTGAAAATGTTGCAAACTTCATTATGGTTTCAAACAATGCTGTTCCGATGAAGTTAGAAAGTTCTGACAGAAGATATGTAGTTGTCAGAACGTCAGAAGCTCATATGCAAATACAGAATATTTTGACGCTTTGTCAGAATGTTTGACATCTGACTTTTACAACCACTTGTTCTCATATTTCATGACATTAGATATTCTAAGTTCAATCCAAGACAAATTCCACATACCGAAGAGAGACAAACATTGTTAGAAGCAAACAAGAGTGTATATGAACTGTTCATAGAAGAAAGGCGACTTTGTGTCATTAGATGAAAGGTCATTGTACGATTCGTATAAACAATATTGTCAAGAATATGGTTATATGCAGCTTCTAAACGAACATTCTTGGCAAATGTCAAAAGTCTTTTAGATGTTCAGAATGGTGTATATACAAAGAAAATTTTTTCTGAGTAAATTTAAAAAAATATTTTTTATCCGATAGAAAAGATGACGAAATATATTCAGTAAACAAGTACATGTCAGGACTTAAAGAAGAACTAGACCCATTCACATATTGAATGTTTACTTCTACCATTTTGAAAAGTCTTCATTCAGCAAAGTTTGGAACATCGAACCAGTTAAGTTTGCTATTGTGACTAAAAATGGTGCGAAATTTGAAGACTAGACATAGAAGGTTTGTTAACAGTCAAAGAAATTTTGACAGAAGGTTCTCAAACCTTAAAGAAGGCAAAGCATACAAACTTGTTATACCTTATGAACCAAAGAAGACAGACGACTATGAATATTATGAGTCTAAAGTTGTAGAAGTTCAAGGTAAATTGGGTAAAAATATTTTAGAGTCTAAGCCAGTGTTTACTCCTAAAAGGAAGAGAACATTGACATGACCCAGAAATGTTCTAAAAATAAAATTTTATTTTTACATGTCAAATTTCTTTTTCTCTGGAACTGGTTCAGGTTCTTTCTTCTCTTCTACTTTTTTCTCTTTCTTTTCTTTCTTCTTCTTCTCTGGTGGAGTTATGTCAAATTTCTCCGAACCATATTTCTGTAAAAGTTCTTTGTCCTTTAATAGCTCATCTATTCTGTTTTCTATTTCATCTTTCAAGAACACACGCATGTGTCTTTTTTGCATTCTAAGAACTTTGTTGGACTTCATCTTTCCAATCGGCGTCATCTCTGTCAACAAGTCTGTCAATGACAAATTTAAGACTGCTCTTTGTAATGTTTATGGTTCTTGTCATTATATCCCAGAAACAGAACTTTAGAACAAATTCACCTTCTTTTCTACACTATGTAAGTTTTATGTCGACAGATGTTTTGCTGTCGAAAAGTTTTGTCTCGAATATAGATAGCGAAATCGCTAGACATTTTCTAAAAGATAAAAATTTTAATTTTTCTAAAAAATATGTTAGAAAAAAAGTTTGCTGACATTGACAAGAAATTTGAGAATGTTTTAAACAAGAACAAGAGAAAGTTAGAAAATGCTCAGATAAAGCCTATACATGAAAAGTTCTTATTTGCTCAGAATGGTATAACAGGTCTAATTGCACCACCTGGGTCGGGTAAGACTTTCACTTATCTTAAAATGGCTGCACAACAACAAGAACTAGATGAGAAGAACCCATTCTATGAGTTAGTAGTCATTTGTAGTACTTCGGGTCAATTTGACCAAACCGTCAATTCGTTCAAAGATATTATAAAGAAGTCTAAGTTAGTATGTATAAAGGATACTGAGTTGTTAGATTGGATAAAGAAGTACCAAAGAAGAGTTTTGAAGTATAATGCTATAAATGAGTATATAAATTCGAAGTTTAAAGACCCAAATGAGGAAATGCAGAGAATATTAGAGAAGAAACACTTCAGAAACAAACAGAAAGAGATAGAATACATTTCGAAGAAATTGCAATCTTACGATTGGAAGACTTACCCTCATAGATGTCTTCTTATCTTAGATGATTTCGCCTCTCATCCTTTGTTAAAGAACAGAGAACAAGATATGTGTCGAATTCTTAAGAAGCTCAGACACTTTAACATCTCAGTTGTCATTTGTGTACAGACAGCAAAGAGTTTAAGTAAGGATGTTAAAAGAATACTTACTGACATAATACTTTTCCCCGGATTGTCCGAAGACGATTTCATGGAACTTATGAAAGAGTCCATGGCAGGTAAGTTTGACAGACATGAACTATGGGAGAAGTACAAAGTCATACAAGACCCTCATACTTCTTTCAGAATTCATATCTACGCAAACAAAGTTCAAATTGTAAAAAGTCAAGCTTGAAAAATGTAAGTGTTTAGTCTTAGTAAGGATATCTCTTCGCGAAGCAAATACCATTGCTGAATTTTATGTACGTGAAGAGAAGTACAATGAATTCAATTACGAGTACAATTGCAATGACAACTAAGGCAACTATTTTTGTCTTTTGCCAGCAAGAGTACTTCTTCTCTTCCAATGGTTCGGCAGAACTATACTCACTCATGAGAAATGCCAAAACGGTTTAATAGAAAAAGTGTCATTTTTTTCATGTCCGAAGACTCGAAGGTGCAACACTTCCAAAATACCGACGAACTCAGAAGAGCAGCATGGCAGTATGTTCTTGACAACTTCTTTGAGTTCTCCAGGTACACCTTGGAAAATGCTGAAGAACTCCGACACAGAGAATTTGGAGAAATTGCACTCCAATACTATCTTGACAAACAAAGGGTAAATTAAGACTAAAAACTTAACGTTTAAAAAGTGACATTTTTATGAGCTCCGAGTCACCGAGAAAACTTGGTCAGATGTTAGCAGCTTACTTCCCTGAGGAGGATGGAAGCGTTACATACATCAGGTTCAAAAACAACGAACCTGGAATTGCGTACCAAATTCGCAATTACATGACCATGGAAGAGTACGAAAGGTTTCTACAAGAGAAACCAGCTCTAAACAACTCAGAAAAGAAAGAGTAAAAAGTTTAATTCGTAATTGTTTATTTTTTTACTTGTAAGGGCAAGCTGCAGGTATGAAGTCGACTATCTCCGTCTTTGTTTTGACGAGCTGGACGGCTCTTGCGAGTACGTCTGTTTTGCGGTCTCCAGCTGGTGTCTGACCTTCGTAATTGCGCATGTTCTTGAGAGCTCCAACTGTAAATGGTTGTAGGATGAAGAGTCTCTCAGACTGCTTGAGGTAGTCTTCACGGTCACGAACCGAATCTGTGGTACGAGTCGAATCAGTCGATTTGAGGGAAGAGACTGAAAGCCTGTCGTCTTCCATTGGAGCTGTAGCATACTTTGCGTAAGCGGTTCAGACCTTCTTCGAAGTCTTGGTCTCTCTTCGATTGAGATTGGAATTGGAATTGCTGGGGTGGAGCTTGCTGGAACAACCAAGGGTTGGGGAAGTAAGGCATGGCTGAGGAGGTAGTTCGGGAAGCCTTGTGGTGGGTAGTAACCTTGAGGTGGAAATTGGTAGTAATTCGGAGGTACTTGCTGGAACTGAGGTTGCTGAGGAGACTGTTGTGGTTCTGCAGCTTTCGGTTCTTCTGGCTTTGAAGGCATTCAGGAAGAGGAACGTCAGTCATCCGTTTGTGTCCTGTCGGAAGGAAAAATTTTTTCTGAAGTTCGACCAAAAAGTTCTCAATTTTCGAAAATTTGAATGGTTTACGGACGGACAACTGGAAAGTTCTTCCTGTCGTCGGGAAAATTTTTCCCTTTGTCGGGAAAATATTTTCCTGTCGGATGGAAGAACTTGGAATGCAAGAAAGACTTGACGAGGCAATTTACCTCATTGAACTTAACGACTGCGTAAAAGACTACTTGCGCAAGGTAATGAAGCCCAAGGTCAAGTTCACCACTATTTCTGGAAGGTCTACACTTCAGCTCGAGACTTCGACTGGAATTCCAATTCAAATACCAGACGGGACAGCCTACGATGGCATAAAGGACGCCAAAAGAGAAGCTCTTGTTAAGTTCCTAAACAAACGTCCTTGGATAAAAATACCAAAAAGGAGAACCCCTACCCCATATGAAATTGGCAATTCAGTCTCTCCTTCACTTCTCTGGTCAACCATTCTTTATAACTACAGAAGGCGACATTCAGCCAGTTCAGTAAACATCTCATTTTAACTCACTTTTTTTATGTTTTTACTCACACTCGTACTCACCAGGTATGAGTACAAACTATTTCAACTGTGAACCTTGTAGTGACCGGTCTTCCTGCAAATGCAAGTTCGGTCAATACACAGTTTATGGTGGCAAGAAAGACAGTGGGGAATGTTATTCTGACATCTGTTGTTGCGCTCGAGAGAGAATTGAAATTCCAGACCCAACTCCAACAAGAACTCTCAAGTTGCCAAAGACTCATGTGAAGAAGAAGTCATATAACAAAGCACTTATAGCCATCTATATGGCACGTTTAGAGTAAAAACATTTTTTTCATTTTTTGAATGAAGCAAGTTAAATTTGTCCCACACCAAACTCAATGGACTGATGAAGAGTTTCAAGCTATGGTTGAAGGTGTTGAGAACGACATAGACGGCGAACTTGAAGGAGCTCAAACCACAATTGCAACCAAAATTGCACAAGTCAAAGAAGAGATAGCTCCACTTAAAGCTACCAAAGCTACTCTTGACCTCATGGATACTTACCGTTTAGAAGTAAAGAGTGGAATAAGACAATTAAAATTGAAACTTCTAAACTACGAAGCTATACTCCAAAAGTTAGCAGAAATGAGAAGACTTTACCAGAGCTACTTACATGTAAGGGACTTACCTTCAAGCAGTCCGACCAAAGATGAATTTTCTGACATTGTCCCACTTTTGTCCGAAAGTCAGCTCAGATGTTTTGAACTGCTCCCAACATATCCAGAATATGAAAATTTGCCTGAACTCTTTCGGTTCCTCAAAAAACGTTTTTTGGTTCTCATGTTCGAAACTTTTATCGGAAGAAACAACAAACGTTCAGAAGAAGAGCAAGATATTATTTTAAACTTGTTGTATGACTTAACTGTCATAACCAGCTTTTTGAAGTAAAACCGTCATTCTCAAACCACTTCATTTTTTCGATGTCCGAACAAGCACCGAAGCCAAACTCAATGGAAGATGTCCTTTCAAGGTTGCCAGACAAGCGCCCAGTTCAACTTCAAATTATGAATTTGAAAGCTCATCTGACAAACACCATTAAGACTCTCCAAAGTAGTCTTATGACAGAGATGAAGGAACTTAAAGGTGAGTTCCTCATGAACCAAGCTTCCAATGAGAAAGTCCTGAACGATTTCTCAGAATCGTTGCGCAATTACGAGAGAGAGAACCGAGATCTTGCCAGACTCATCTACCGTTTCTTCGAAGAGATAGACGCCATCTGGAAGGTACTCGGAAAGGACAGAACATGCAACACCGTACTTCGTGAGTACCAAATTGAAGAAGGAATTGTCGAGGAAGAAGAGGAAGAAGAGGAAGAAGAGAAACACAAAGAAGAGGAAGTCTGGGCAACCCTTGTTGCCGATGACGCTTACGAAATTTCCCAACCCTACCCATACCAAATCCGCAACAAGGAGACAGGCAAGGTTCTTACCCCAGTCCTCAACAACTTGGGACACTTGAACCTTAACCTTCGGAATCGCGGTTCAATCTCCATGGGCAAGCTTGTCGCAATTCAATGGGTTCCAAATCCAGACAAGAAGACGAAGGTCAGACACATTGACGGTGACAAGCTCAACAACCGTAAGGAGAACCTCGAGTGGTTCTAAGAGTAAAAAAAAAATATTTTAGGGGGAAACCCCAAGTAAATTTAAGTTTTTATTTTTGGTATTGTACCAATTTTGGAATGTGAAGACCACATCCCAACCTCTGTACGTGAGTCTTGGGTCCACGTCTAAGACCCTTCTGTAGCAATTCCAAGCCCGAGCAAATTCAATTGTCAACCACTCGTCTCCTCTGTAGTCTTCAATCCATTCTTTGAAGAGACGGTCGAGTTCGGCTTGGAATATCTCTTGCCTGGGTCCGAGACCAACATTTGGTTGAACTGGACGAAGCGCTCAGGGATGTACGCCATTAAAAAAATGTCACTTTTTTTGAAAAACGTTTTTTACTTCATGCAATGTTTAACTATTTCACCATCTTCTTTAACACCCCAGTACTTACGCTTGGAGAGGACATGAACTTCGGTGAAAATTTTCCAATTTGAAAACACCCATCTTTTCACCGACTAAACCCATTTCAATGAGTTTGTTATACCCTTCTTCGTTCGTCATGAGTGCGTCAATGTTCTCATAGTAAACCTTGACTTTCGATTTGACTTCGAGAAGAACTCATTGTAGTTGTCAAGGACTGCCTTTGCGAACTGAGGGTAAGACCAATGTTCGACAATAGGTTTTAATGTTGGTTACTAAGCCACTTTGACCTTGAGTGAATTCGTACTTCAAAACAAAAGGAGAAAACCTTTCAACAAAGTTGTCGACCTTCTCATAATGTTTACTCTTCATCTCTTGAGGTTTCTTAATGGAATATCCCCATGTCGAATTCATAAGCAATTTGAGTGTCATTGCAAGTTTGGGGTTTGAAGCTTTCCTAATATCATACAGTTGTTGTATGACTTTTCCAACTGTATAGTTCCTTCCCGGGAACTCACCATCTTCGTTTGGAATTCCAGTCGGAATATATTGGACAAACTCATGTATGCAGCGTTAAGGTCGACATAGTATATCTTTTCATCTGAGTCGAACTTGTCGCAACCAATTGGTCCAGTTTGTGGAAATTCAAGTGAGTCTCTTATCTTCTGAGAAACTTCTCCTGTTATCTCATAAACATCGTCGAAGCAACCTGTTTCATATAAAACCTTCTGACCTAACTCAGATGCTCTCCAATACAATTTGACGTCAATTGGATGTCTCAATGGAAGTTTGTTTATAGCATCTTGAAGTTCTTGCAACCTCATTGGAAGTTCTTCTGGTTCAGGTTGGTATCCGAACAAACCAACTCCTTGTGGAACTGTGTACTTCTTTTGTACTAGAACTTTGTCTGGAACAACTTTTGGTCTTGCTAACAATGAAAAGTTTGTTTCGTCTTTTGGTACAAAAGTTTCTGTCAGCTTGTCATCTGGAATTGGTTCCAACAAACCTTTCTCGAAAGAATGTTTACAGCTCTGACAATGTTGCACTTACTTTTACCAAAGAATGGGTTTGTAAGACTTTCGTTCAACATGAAGTGGTTGTGGACAATTACAATCTTCAACCATGGTAAGTCTTTGTCAACAACATAGTCGTCATGTGAAGAACCTTTAGCTGTAGGTATGTTGACTCGGATATTGACATTTGCCAACGGTGCAATTTTTGCCAATTGACCTCTGAGAATGTACCTTGTCTTCACACATGACTCAAGATACTTCATCTTCTCATCTGTAACAAGACCAGAGTTCCTGAGACATGTAAGAATGCAAGGTTCGTTGACAATTGTTTCAATTGAATTGTAAATTCCATACCTTGTCAAGTCAATGTCAGACTTATTTATGAACGGGAAGTATCCAGCATGTTGTCTGACTGTTGAGGGTTAGGTTGGTACCATTCGAACTTGACACTTGCAATTCCTTCAATTGCATTCAAAATGTCTGAGTCGGAGTCAACCATTTGTTCTCTCTTTGTAGTCTTGAAAGCGTCAAGAAGTTTTGCGGCTGTTTGTTCATTGCCATGTGCATAGTAAATGTGACCATCCAAATCTGTTATGGTCAATCTGAGATTGTGTCCTTTCTTATTTCCGTCTTGAATTGCAGCAAGTACTCCCATGAAGCCTTCTTTGTTCTTTCCTTCGTCAAAGTTTCTGTAAAGGTTCGACAGATGTAATTTGACTTCTAACTTCACGATACTTTTCATATGCATATCTTGTTCTTTCCATGGGAGCATGTGCGTCTTCACCTTTTCCTTTTTTCCTTCTCAAAGGATGCAATTGTTCGTCATGTTTCCAGTAGAATCTGGCAAAGCCCGTCGTGTCCTTCAACTTGAGGTTCACTAACATCGAAAGGCATGTCCATAAGACGTTCTTCTTCTAACCTCTCTAGTCTGTTTTGGATAATTGGCACGTGCTGTTTCCAAATCTAATTCGTAGGTCAGACCAGCCAGTTTGTCATAGACTTTTATGGGTCTTCCTTTCTTATATTTAAACTTCTTCGAAACTCTCCAACCATATCTTTGCAACTCTGCTTTTATTCTAGCAGACTTTCTGTCCATTCTATATGGGGGCATTTTTAATAAAAATAAATATTTTTTTCTTTACTTTACATAACCGCCTGCTGCCATAAGTCTTTGACGCCAACCCATACCAGCTAATGAAGGTTGACTTGGTTTAGTTTGGAAACTAAACTTTGGTTTTGGTTTATCTTCAGTTTTTGGTTTCTCTTCTTCTATCGGTTTTTCGTCACTTTTCGGTTCCTCTGACTTTACTTCACTTGCAGGAACAGTTGTGTCGTCAACATCTTCATAAATATCATATGCCATTTGTTTTGTTTTCCTTTCAACTTTTTGTGTTTGTTGTAAAGTTTAGAATATTTCGACTCTAAGTCAATGAGATGTTCTATAATGAACTGTTGGTCAGTGAAGTAAACTTTTCCATCTGTTGTCTCGAAAGCTCCTTCAGACTTCAATATTTTATTTGTGAGAGTCTGTTTCTTTTTTGAGATACTAGCCGTTCCATTTCTATGAAAAAGTGACTTTATAGTTAGGGTTTGTATTTCCAGACCTGGCACTTTCTATTATTGAATTTTTCTCTTCATCTGTAAGTTCTTTGACAGGTTTTGACAATGGTTCTGAACTTTTGTTTGTGGTGTCAAATCTACCGTTTCAACTTCTTCGGTCATTTCATCTCAGTAAAAAATTTTAGTTTGGTTTGTTTTCAACTGGTTGTTGTTGTGGAGGTGGGATGGTTCCTTTAATAATATCATTCAGTTTCACATGCTGAGCCTGACTATATGGTACGGTTTAAATGCTGGAAGCCGACAAATCCATCTTGAACTCATTTGTCTCAATGCTGCATTGTTCATTTCATCTCAATAAAAAACTTTACATTCCCCACGTTTGAGGCGGTTGAGGTTGGTTATTGTTTACCCACTGTTGTGCATGGTTATATCCTCTGTTAAAGAATCTTTCACCTTGGTCCATATAGTGTCCTGCTTGGTTATAGTAGTCATTTGCTTTGTTATAATAGTTTCCTGCTTGTCTTCCTACATTGTCCATCCATCCTTGAACTTTTCCTCTTGTTTCAGGATTTGGAATAAGATTTGTTGCATCTCGTGCTACATCCCAACCTTTCTGTACAGTTTGTATAATAGGTTGTGCTTTCTCTTTCAGTATACCTAATGTACTCAAAATCTTCCTTCCAATTCCAAATGCACCTCTGGCTATTGTTCCCACTGCGGGTAAAAATCTAGATGCGACTCCTGCTAATGCGCCAAATAAACCCATTTCTTATAGGGTAAAAAATGACGAATCCGAACAAGGACCCCTATGTTTCTAAAGCGACAAAGAAAGCACTCATGATAAAAATCTTTAGTTCAACACCAAATGCTTGGTTTATGGATATCTTGGAAAACATTCCGAGAGTTAGAACAGATGGACCTCCATACTGGTTAATATTTGTTGGTCAAAACACAAGATACTGTGAAGCCATACCATTATGGTCCAAAAATATTTTAGATGTGAAAACTGCTTTGACAATATTCGTTGACAAATACCATCCAACAAAACTGACATCTGACTGTGAAAGTTCTTTCAAATCAGATGATGTAAAAAACTATCTGCGTTCAAAAAATGTAAACCAATATTTCATTGTCGACCAAAACCATTCTGCTCTTGGTGTCATTGACGGTTGTATAAAAATGTTAAGAGACTTAAACCAACCACAAGGTGGTGAAGCAAATGAAATGTCATATGACGACAAGTATAGACACTTCTCCATGGCAAAGATGAGACAAGTTTTAAATATTTACAATAACCGTAAACAAAAAGGTTTGGGAAACCACTCCCCCGAAAAAATGAAAAACAACCCTGACTTAGAGAAAGACTATATATTTAATAATTTAGTCAAAAGAGACAAACAAGAAAGAATGCCGGGCTTCAAACTTCAGAAAGGTGACAAAGTAAAAATAGAAATACCTAAACGCGACCCATATGAAAATACTATTGACTATGACAACAATGGGAACTCGACAGGTACTCACATTCGTGTTCGTAAAAATAGAAGAAAGTATACAAGAGAATATTATGAAGTTTTAGGCAAACATGGCAAAATGTACAGACTGCAAGCAGAAGATAAAACTACTATTGTCAGACCTCGTTTCAAACTTGTCAAAGTTCAAGGTGGTATACTTTCAAAGACAGTTCCTAACAAATATAAGACAACTCCTGACGAATATGCTAAAGAAGTTGAAAATGACGACTAAGCAATTCTATACCATGCGTAAACTGTCATGTAAGGTGGCATGTATTCTTTACTTTGTCCCGTTGTTTGCGTATATCCTGAAACGAAATGTGTATGGTTTCCTTCTCCCTGCGTGTCATCCCAGTAACAATTTATAGCAAACTTAACGTCGTCTTTAACATCATATCCTTTACCTTTTGTCATTCCTGACCAATCCCAATATCTATGCTTATGCCAACCTGCTTGAGATGTACTTAAATCTATGTAATGACTGTGTGCAGGTAAATTTTCACCTGAAATCGTTTTACTTCCACCTGTTTCCTTTGAAGAGTTTGCACAATACAAAAACCTGTCGACTATTTGTTCCCATGCACCAACACCAAACATTACTTGAGGACCTCTTGCATCCATAGATGTATAAATAAAACCTACTGGGTTCATTAAATCAAACATATGAGATATTATAGGATTGTCTCTTTTGAACTTAAAATATAGTGCAACTATTTCAGGTTTCTTCTGGTTTGTGTCAGAATATTTTTTATAATATAATCTTATGTTTTCAGGGTAGGTAAAATCTTGACTATAATATTTATTTCTGTCATCTGTATAATAATATACTATTCTCGTTTTTTCTATTGCATTATATCTTTTATATCTATAATAATCTAAATATAATGTTAGCTTTTGTTCATCTACATGTGGTGTTCTGTCGTCATCTCCATAGTCATAATAATGTGGTGCCGGAGCTGGGTCAGGCAATGTCATATCCACCATTTCATAAACTCTTAAATATTTCTTTTGTTCGTCTCCATATAAGTTTAAGTAGCAGTTGTTGTCTAATGGAACTTTAACTTGTGTACCATCATTCTTTTTATAGCTTACATACATTTCATTGTTATTTTTCGGAATGAGTTTACACCGTGTACCATTTTTAAGGACTGTACCAACTGCCATCTAAAATATTTATTTTCTTCATTGACAGAAAAGTCACCAACAATAGTTTCAATATTTTTTGTTCCTATCAAACTTTGGTATATTTCATTGACATATGTTTTATCTGCTTTATTTTCAAGGCTAACGTTTAAGTCTGTTATTTCAGAAGATGTATGTGTATGTCCAACGTCACTTTTCCTGTTTAAGGTTTCTTGTAAGTTTGTAATATTTGCAATGGTATGTGTATGTCCAACGTCACTTTTCCTGTTTAAGGTTTCTTGTAAGTTTGTAATATTTGCAATGGTATGTGTATGTCCAACGTCACTTTTCCTGTTTAAGGTTTCTTGTAAGTTTGTAATATTTGCAATGGTATGTGTATGTCCAACATCACTTTTCCTGTTTAAGGTTTCTTGTAAGTTTGTAATATTTGCAATGGTATGTGTATGTCCAACGTCACTTTTCCTGTTTAAGGTTTCTTGTAAGTTTGTAATATTTGCAATGGTATGTGTATGTCCAACGTCACTTTTCCTGTTTAAGGTTTCTTGTAAGTTTGTAATATTTGCAATGGTATGTGTATGTCCAACGTCACTTTTCCTGTTTAAGGTTTCTTGTAAGTTTGTAATATTTGCAATGGTATGTGTATGTCCAACGTCACTTTTCCTGTTTAAGGTTTCTTGTAAGTTTGTAATATTTGCAATGGTATGTGTATGTCCAACGTCACTTTTCCTGTTTAAGGTTTCTTGTAAGTTTGTAATATTTGCAATGGTATGTGTATGTCCAACGTCACTTTTCCTGTTTAAGGTTTCTTGTAAGTTTGTAATATTTGCAATGGTATGTGTATGTCCAACGTCACTTTTCCTGTTTAAGGTTTCTTGTAAGTTTGTAATATTTGCAATGGTATGTGTATGTCCAACGTCACTTTTCCTGTTTAAGGTTTCTTGTAAGTTTGTAATATTTGCAATGGTATGTGTATGTCCAACGTCACTTTTCCTGTTTAAGGTTTCTTGTAAGTTTGTAATATCAGATATAGAATGTGTATGAGTCTTATCTGCTTTTGTCTCTAATGTTTCCTTAAGACTTGGTATTTGGTTAATATAATGTATATGAGTCTTTTTAGAATATTCGTTTTCAGCTCTTGTCACTTCACTTGACATTTTATTGTCAACATATGTTTTGTCTGCTAGTTCAGGATGAGTATGTTCTTTTGTTGCATAAGCATTGTTAGCTCTTTCTTCTTCTTTTGCTATTGCATCGTCTACATATTCTTTGTCAGCTTTGTTGTCAACATCTGCTTTCAAAAGAAGTTCATTTATAGGTTTCTCGTTTAAAGTTCCTTTTGTTGGATTTATACAGACAGTATTGTTCTTATTGTCTTGAAATAGAAACTCATCTGTCATTGGGTTTATTGTCAGTTTTAAGTTTCCTTCTTTCAATGACTCAGATATCTTAGAATAGTTTGAAAAGTTTGTTGTGTTCTTATTTAGAGCTTGCATAATGAGTTGTCGGTTGTGTTGTATTTCTCTCATAGACGCTGTTTCATTTGACATTTTTATTATAGATAAAATATGCTTCCAATAGAAAAAGAAAATTCTAGAGTTGCTACAACTAAACCATTAGATGAACTTTTTACTAATGTCGGTCAAAAGTTTGAGATAGATACCGTAAAGCATGAAGGCTATCGTTTTGACTACCCATTAAGATGGTTAAGAGACCCATCTGTCACAAAAGCTATTGGCTTTCGTAGAATGAAGTTCATTTCAGAAGCCATACATGGTTTCCCATTTATTGTAAGGTTTCATATAGATTATACATCTGAAGGGCAACGAAAAATGTGGGAAGAAATTGAGCTAATACAAGTTGACCTCTCATCTTCTCTACAGACTGCATTAAAAAATATAGAAGATAAAATAAATTCATGTTATGCAAAATATGCTGATGAATATGCGAATACCGATAGCACACTTTATGTGAGAATTGTATATGACAAACAAAATTCACAAGTGTCATTTCAAATCTACGAAGACAATCCAAATAAAGACGAACAAATATATACAGAATTCACTGCAATGTCATGGTATTATTTGCAAAGAATGTTAAATCAGAAAGTTGAACCTCCTTTAGCAAATATCTACAGTCGATATGCAAGAGATGAACCATATTTATTTAAAGATGTTTTCGACCAAGATGCTATTATTGTTCATGCTTCATTTTCTGGCGCCCAAAACTCTTTCTTATGCTTGGCAAATGACTTTTACGAAAAACATACAAAGTTATACGAACCACCAAGTGGAAGTATTTCAGACTTTCAAGTATGGTTTACTACAGATGGAAGAAAAAGAATAATTCCATTATACCATGCGTTTTACTTAGAACTTAGTTTCATATACAACTACTATCGAACGATAAAAATATAACTTTTTAATATACCGGTTGTGGTTGCCAACTTGACTGTGGTGCAGGTTCAGGCTGTTGTATTACAGGAGCTTGTTCTTCTGGTTCAGGGTCTTTAGGTATAATACCAACAAACTGACCTACTCTTTTACCAATATTTTTGACACTGTTCCATACTCCTCTTCCGACAGATTTTATTCCATTCCATATACCTCTTCCAACATTTCGAAAGAAGTTTCCTATCTTACTGAAGAAACCCATTTTACTATATGTAAAAATCTAATGTCCGCCTAGTCTCTTACGTTTCCTGTTGAGTTCCATAGCATTCTTTAACTGGAGCTCATACATTCTGTTTCTCCTCTGGTAGAAAACATATTCTGGGTCAACTCCTGTGTTCGCGTCATCTGCATAAAGTTGTTTATATCCCACTTCAGGGTTTGTATAAAACTCTTTCCATCTCATATTTGCATACCATGGTGGCAAACCTAACGCAGCGTCATTTGACATGGCAGTTTGCATTTGTACATCTGTTGGCACTTGACCATAGTTTGCCATTGCAGTTTGTATTCTAACTTCATTTGGAATATTCTCTGGGTTTGGTTGTCCAGGTTGCTGTGCATTCGCTAAGTTCTGTGCGTCCATTTAATATTAGATAAAAATATCTCTTACGAGTACATATGCTGAACATTTGCAGGCATTGGTTCATCTTCATATTCTCTGTACTTTTCTGCCACGTCAAATAAATAAATGACACAATGGAAAAAACCTAAAACAAGTAGTCCTATTTCAAACCACATTTACTTACTAATAAAATTTCTTTATTGTGACACTTTCTCCGGTTTATAGGACCTCTCTCATATTCTATCTTGTCATATATAAACTCATAGTCATGTATGTCCTCTAACCATCTCATAACGGTTTCCAAACCACTTTTATCGGATGTAAAGTAAAAGCATGGATGGTTATGTATAACGTCTAAAGTTTCTAAAGAGTCTCTCAAAGTCCAGTCTACTTGGTATTGAAAATCCCATGTGTTATAGAACGGCGGGTCCACTATAAAGAAAACATTTTCCTTGTCTTTATATTTTTCATACAACTCTGTCCAATGACATCTCACAAACTCTATACCCTCAATATATTTTTCTATGTCCTCTTTGAAAACATTTGTATAGTTAAGATATAAAACTTTTGACATAAGTGTTTCAATGTCATGAACTCTTATAGCACCACTATATAATAGTCTAGCAGATATACTATCCCAGTCTATATATTCTGCTTTTTTCAAAACCTCTCTCACAATATTTTTCTTATCTAATGGTATACGTTCCATCTTACCTATAGGTATCTTTTCTTTTAACTCTTTCAATATATTATTTGTGTCTGGAATATGTTTGAGACGGTCCATATAGTTGTCGAAGTCATTGCATATAATCTTTGAGTCAGGAAATACGGTATGACATAAATGGGATATATAGAAACTTCCGCCGAACAAATCTACAAATGTTAGACCATTCGGTAGTTTCTTAAGTTCTCTCAATATAATATCTTTACATCTACTCTTATTTCCAAAGAACGGTAACAGCGGTTTTGTAAAATTCATTTATATATAATAATAAAACTGTTTTTACCCGAAAAGTGATAGAAAAGTGACAAAACATGAAAACATATATAATTTGTGAAAAGTGACACAAAAGTGACATTTTAAAAAGTGACACCATTAATATGATGTAAATAACAACGGTTTTGGTTTTGTCACCGGCTGGTCGGCTGGGGTTCGGTCCTCCTCTTGGGTCTTGGGCAAAATTTCTTATGGGCTAGAGGGCGCAACGCGCCTGGAAGCCCCACTTACCTGACCTGAGTTCTATTGTTAAATAGCTAAAATATCACAAACTGATTAAAGCACTAAACTTTCAATGATTTTAAGGGTGCGCCCGGGAGGATCATGTAAACTTTAGAATTAAGAACCTTAATTTTTAAGCAATAACTTGGTACCTAAATAGGTAGGAAAACTCTAAAAATATCAAAAAATACAACTTGGCTCCATAATAATTCTGTCATGGTGGCTGTTTGTATCCCCTAGTATTTTCCTCTTGAATCTCTTTTTCTGTCGAAATTAAATTCAAATCTCAGAAGTAGAAGTGAATAATCGACTTATTACTGCTATTATACGAATAAATAAATTCATTATATTATTTTTATTTACATAATATCTGTTTGAAGTCCATAATTCTATAAATTTTTCTTCAAAAACATTACAATCTTGATAGTTTTGGTACTGTTTAATAGGTTTTTGGCACCTTATTTAGTATTTACTACGTATAGAGTCGATCTGAACTTAATTTTCGGAAATTTAAAATATTTATTATAAGTAAAATCTGATTTGAAATTTATGTTTAACTACTCATATCTTGCATTATCCTGAGTAGCTTTTGTAAAAATTCATCAAAAAAGATTTTAACGTGCTTTAATTTTTATTTTTTTAAAATAATGCATATTATTATATAACTAGTATATTTACAAATTTTAGTGCTTTCAAAAATTTCATTCTCCCCCTCTCAAATAAACGTACATCCGGGTGGCCTGTTTTTTGCAAAAAATAAAATTTCATTTTTTATGCTTAAAAAGTCAGAATTTTTATTTTCTTCTGGGATATATGATGGCTATATCAGATGCCCATTCTTTTTGATACTCAACATTAAACATAAAACTTAGCCGTTAGGGCTCTTCTGAAAATATTTTTTTTTCGAAAAATTTTCGAAAAAAATCAAAAAATTTAAAAATCCCCGAATCTGCAGGGATTTTAAAAAATTCTTTTTAGTAAAACTTAAGGATATTGTATCAGATATATTGGTATGGGCAAATTCAATTTTAATCCAATATTCATCGAGATATTAAGTTAACGAAGCTTTCAAAATTGAGAGGGTAATCCTCCTCCTCTCAAATAAACGTACATGCGGGTGCACCCTTAAAAATCTTTGATATTGAAATAAAGTAAATCAAATGCATATAACATTTCAGCAGAGTGATCTTGTAACAGTAGATCTTGCTCGAAATATCTTGTAAATCTAAGATCCTTTGATAAACAATCAATTTCTTGCAAAATTCATAATTTCGCTACGAGAAATAGGTAAATTTTATTGTCACAAATAAATAGATAAGTCTGAAAGCATGAAATATAATTTACGATGAAGGAATTGATCGTAAACTAATATTTGTTGTTGCGGAATGCACAAACGAATAAGGAATATATACAAATTGAATATTACGGAATATATCCCTCATAAAAACATATCGTTTTTGATATGATTAAGAAATTTTGAACATAAAACGAGTTTCGCTCTGAAACTTGATAAATTAGACGCAAATTAGTGATCTGAAACTATTAATAAAAGCATAAAACACAGGAAAAAAAATCTTAAATAAAAATACGCAATCTGTTCACTTTAAAAAGGTAAGTTATGTTACTAGATAGTAGCGAAGCAGAGAAGTTGTCCACTTTAATTGATTTAGTAACCGTAGAAGCGCTTAGAAACGTGATCGTTGTAAGCGACGGAGCCTACGTAAGCTGGATCGTATTCGATACCACCAGCCTTGTTGCCGACGACAAAGTGCATTGATGTTCTGGCATTCTGGCATTGGAGAATTTCCTTCTCATTGCCAGCAGCACCTGCACCACGGCCACCATAACGGTATGTTCTGGCACCTGTGAGTGGCTTGATGGCTTCCCAGCTGAGAATGTAGCAATCGCTTCTCATCCAGCCATTAGCAATGGCTCTGTTGTAGTTAGCGTTGCATCCGTCGATGCTGTTGACGCCACCGAGCCAGCAGAGTGACATGAAACCGCAGCCCCATCGTCTGATGTTGGCATTGAATCTTGGATCGCCTTGGCGGATAACTTGACCGGATGGTCCTGGAGCTGGGCCTGGAGCTGGTCCGGAAACTAAGTTGATGTAGTCTGCGCAAACCCAACCCTGGTCAATCTTGAACCAGTTGCTGGAAATTCCCTTGATCTTGATGCCGGCGCCATTGCCGAGGCCACCAACACGACCGTAGTTTGTGCCTGGACCAGCACGGATGTTGACACCGATGTTAGAATTGACTTGACCATTAACGATTAAGTAATCAGCAGAGCAATATCCTGTTCTGCCGTTGAAATTGACTTGCCACCAGTTGTTTGAGTATCCTGTAACTGATAATGTAGAGCCATCAGCTGCGGGGCCAATAACTGGGTTGTTTGTACCTGGTCCGCTTCTGATGTTAAGTCCGACGCCGCCTGCAGAGACGACACCTGTGCCAGCGCCATTAGCTTCAGCATAATGATATGGAGAATGAATCATGTGATGTCTGTAGGAGCGCCTAGAGACAGCACAGCCCAAAAGAAGAGCAAACATTTTTTTGATTCAGATCTGACGTCAAACCGAAATTTGTCAGTAAGATCAAGTGATAGTTTATAATTATATATTGTCATTAATTTATACGATGAATTATAGAGATCATTCAATAAAAATTGTGAATAGCGGTTAAAGTAAAATATTACGTATTTAACTCAGAGATTAGATATATGATTTTGAGAATTAATAACCGAAATTTTTCTAATTCGATTAATTGATTTGACAATCTGACGATCGAACCGATATTTAATATTATAGATCTATGATGGTTACTTAAGAATTGATATATCTGACAAATTCAAATTATATCTGATCAAAACAAAATTTTCCAATCATTCCACAATACGAAATTTTTCATAATCTCATAACGAAAATAAAATTGTAGGAATTGAAAATTACGGTTTTGCATTTGATTAAGGGTGCACCCGTATGTACGTTTATTTGAGAGGAGGAGGATTACCTCTCAATTTTGAGGGATTCGTTAGTTTATTTTCTCGATGAATATGCAATAAAATTTGATTTTTACCTTATCAATATACTTCATATAATATACACATGTTCATGTAAAAACTTTTTTCCAAAATCCTCGGGAATTAAGGGATTTTTGAATTTTAAGAATTTTTTTCGAATTTTTTCGAAAAAAAAATATTTTCAGAACAGCCTTAACGGCTAAGATTTAGGAACAATGTTAAGTATCAAAAAGAAAGGAGGTCTGATATAGACAACATATATCGTTGAAGGTTGAAAAAATCTCTAATATTTGAGCCCAAAATTTCAAATTTTAATTTTTTGAAAAAAGAGGCCACCCGTATGTACGTTTATTTGAGAGGAGGAGGATTATATTTTTGAAAGGGTGAAACATTATGAATATGTTAATTATATAATAATATGTATTATTATAAAAAAGAAAAAATAAAGCACGTTAAAATTTTTCTTTCTTGATTTTTTACAAAATCTACTTAGAATTATGCAAAATATGACTAAATAATTATAAATTTCAAGTTAAATTTTAATTTTGATAAATAATTTAAATTTCAAAATATCAAGTTCAGTTCGACTATATGTAGTAATTCCTTAATAAAGTGCCAAAACCCTATTAAAATATATGAACATTTTCAACATTTTAATGTTTTTATTTAAAAATTTGATGGAATATGAGCTTCAAACAATTATTATGTAAATAAAAATAATTAAATATATGTATTTATTCGTATTACAACCGTAGTAAGTCGATTCTTCCTTTCTTCTACTGAGTTTTGAATTTGATTTCGAATTGTAAAGAGATTCAAAGGGAAAATACTAGCGGATAAAAACTACCTCCATGAAAGGGTCATAATGGAGTCAAGTTGTATTTTTTGATATTTTTTGCTTTTCGAGCCTAAATAGGTAGCCAAGATAATGTCTAAAAATAAGGTTCTAAATTCTGAAGTTTACATGATTCTCTCGTGTGCACCCTTAAAGATCCGAGTTTTTACAAGACTTCGTGTAAATATTCTAATTATATATTTGTTAAAATTTTTGTTAAATCAAATTGATGTGTAATAAACAGAAATTCATCAAAAGTGACAGCTCTCAATTTTTTGACATTTGTAAATTCTAAATTGAATGAGAAAAATGAAATAATACTAAGCATAATACAATATTCTAGATTTAATTATAATTAGGAAAAGTTAGTTTTGAGAGTACTTTTCATAGGCATATAGAATGAAATCTTCTGAAAAATAATATCACATAAACTCATATTATTTTTCTAATATATAACTATTTTATATAAAAATCAAATTCAATGATCTTAAAAGCGAAGGATAAACCTCAAAATTTACGAATATAATGAGTGGGAATATAATGCTTATCTATCATAAAACCATATGAAATATCAATTTTTACTTTACGCCTAATTTTTGACGACAATTAGCAAAAAATGTTAAATGTTAACACTCAGTCCATTTGAATATGAAAAATAAAATTGACTTTGATTAAATGTTTTTATTTATCATGCAATTCTTCTTGCGACCAAAGATTTGAATAAAATTTCAAAAAATAAGATAGCTTAAAAAATAATATACGGTAGTGTTTACTAATAGATGAATAGTATATAAATTCTATTAAAATGGATTTGATCCAAAAAATATATAAAAATTGATCATAAATAAAATCGTTTTAAATTACTTCTTCATTTAAATTATAACAATTATTTTTGGTTTTATATTTTTTTGAATCAAATCCATTTTAATAGAATTTATATACTATTCATCTATTAGTAAACACTACCGTATATTATTTTTTAAGCTATCTTATTTTTTGAAATTTTATTCAAATCTTTGGTCGCAAGAAGAATTGCATGATAAATAAAACATTTAATCAAAGTCAATTTTATTTTTCATATTCAAATGGACTGAGTGTTAACATTTAACATTTTTTGCTAATTGTCGTCAAAAATTAGGCGTAAAGCAAAAATTGATATTTCATATGGTTTTATGATAGATAAGCATTTATTCCCACTCATTATATTCGTAAATTTTGAGGTTTATCCTTCGCTTTTAAGATCATTGAATTTGATTTTTATATAAAATAGTTATATATTAGAAAATAATATGAGTTTATGTGATATTATTTTTCAGAAGATTTTGTGTTCTTCTTCAAAATTTTATTTTTTTTATTAAAAAGAATCTTTACAAAATATACATTTACTTTAATTAATATTTAAAAACGTGCTCTATCAAAAGTTCCAAAAATTCAATATTTTAGCTTTTCTGAGGTGTCACTTTTGATGAATTTCTGTTTACAACAGATGATTTAACGAAGTATGATCGCCGGTTTTTTCATCATTTGAGAACTCAAATCCGTTTTTATTTTGACATTTGGAGAACAATATCTCATACCATCAAACTCTTTATAAATTCTATTTTTGTAAACACTGTCATAAACAATATCAAACAAGTTCATTAAGGACTCACCTATGTATTTTAGATGGAAAAATAATTATTTCAAAAAAATATTTATATTTATAATAAGTTAAATGTACTTATTATATTTGAGAAATCTCCAGAATTAAGATACATGCAAAAAAATCCCAAAATACCTTATTTTTTATTTTTTTATTAAATAAACTCGAAGATCTGATTAATTTCTTGACACATTCAGGCATAAAGATCATTTTACAATGTTCTATTCATTTTGCTTTAAGATTAATAAAAAAAAAAGATATAAAAATCAGAAGATTTGAATTAAATCTTTAATATTATTTCTATAAAGTTTATAAACAATTCATTATCCAAGTAAAAAAAATGCAATGATAATAAGAAATGGGGTATTATTATTGTCGTCTGGCGGTTTTAGACGACAATGCGAATTTTCAAATAATAGGATTTTTAGCCAGATAAAGAGCTACTCCATATATCATGCGTGTTTGCATACTATATACATAGATGGAATTGATGTTCTTCCTTTATTTAGGTACCGAAACATGCTTGAAAAATCTATTTTTTAGACGACAATGATAATTTTGTCACTTTTCCAGACGACAATAATAATTTGTCACCTTTTTAGACGACAATAATAATTTTGTCACTTTTTCCAGACGACAATAAAACATCCTCATAAGAAATTGAATTTGTTATAGACCGAAAATAGATTTTTTCGGTTTTCTCTTCAAATAATTGAAAGAATGATACTATTATAGGTTTATTATATTATATAGCATATAATCATGCTATAGCCGAAAATTATAAGTTTTGAGAAGATTGAATATAACACAAATAAATTTGAATGTAAGTTAAATTGCTTGTTGTTTTTAATAGCTATTTAATGAGAAATACAATATTGCAAAATTCAAATTGAATGATTGAAAGAACAGAAAAAGTCATTCTTTTCAATTTCGAATATGTTTCATTGTATTTATAATTATATGGCAAATAAGATATTTAAACTTGATTTTTGAAGGAAAATTCACAAAATTGAATAAATTCAAATAATTTGAGAAAGGGACAGACTAGCCCATTGTCACTTTTTAATTTAGCAAATGAACGCTTATGGAGTGGAGTTTTTGGGTAAATCTGATTTGCTTATAAATGAAATAAAATCAAAAGAAACCATATTGGCATTATATTATGCAAAAATAAATGATCTTACTTAGTACTTTTAAAGTTAATTTCAGAAAAAATTTGACACAATGGTATCCGGCACATACAAGTGGTGTACAACCAAAATATAAGTTGGTTTAAACATATATTGCTATATCTCATGATCTTACTTAGTACTTTTAAAGTTAATTTCAGAAAAAATTTGACACAATGGTATTCCGGCACATACAAGTGGTGTACAACCAAAATATAAGTTGGTTTAAACATATATTGCTATATCTCATGATCTTACTTAGTACTTTTAAAGTTAATTTCAGAAAAAATTTGACACAATGGTATCCGGCACATACAAGTGGTGTACAACCAAAATATAAGTTGGTTTAAACATATATTGCTATATCTCATGATCTTACTTAGTACTTTTAAAGTTAATTTCAGAAAAAATTTGACACAATGGTATCCGGCACATACAAGTGGTTACAACCAAATCTTCGACTCGATGAACTTGTCATCGAGTTATATATTCCAGTGTTGTTCCTTCATTCCTGATTAAGTTGCAAATTAAAGGTCTGGATTCAGAGAGAAGTGTTAAAGTTATCAAAAAAGTCACAAGAGATTTCGAAGAAATGACACAATTTAAAAAAGTTGAATGCATCAGTATGCTTGAAGCTGTTCAGAAAGGTCTGAAAAATGATACACTTGATCCCAACATTGTTTACTCAACATTAAAAATATTATTGCAAAGAAAACATTTGATTTAATAAACATTTAATTTATTATAATTAATTTTTTATTACAGTATAGTAAAAAATGCTATAAATAAATTATTATATTTTATTAAAATGTGACTTTTAATAGTAAGTGAATAAAATAAATCAGGAATTGGGAAAGAAATAAGGTTAATTAAAAATAATGAAAATTACAAGTTTAAGGTTAATGAAAAAGTGACAATGGGCGAGTTTGTCCCCCACTCAAATAATTTCTATTCAAAAAGAAACTAGTTATTTGAGTTTAATACTAATTATCTATTCAAACTACAAAGTTTGTAATTTAAAATATTTTGTGAGATCAGATTGAATTAATTCAAGGTTCATTTCCAGTCACTTTACTTATTATTTTTTCTTTTTTTCATTTTAATTATAAATTATTTCATAATACGTTTATTTACGTTACCATTTTCTTTATTCTTTTGAATTCCATACTAGACACTTATAGAATATTTTGATTGTTAACGTACTTCATTAGAATGAATCCTTACAAAGGGTTTGTCGATCGAATTTACCTAATTGGTATTTCCAATCAGATTGAAGAAGGTAAAATGACATGGGAAGAAGCTTGCACCCATGTTCCCATCGCCCCAACCCTTCAATCAAATGATTTCAAATATTTAGATGTTTCAAAATCTTTTTTACAAAATCAATTTAGCTTACAGAATATCCCATTGCCTAAAGGCAAGAAAGGTCGTAGGGTCAATCCCTACGACCAAATCAAAGCTCTTGCTGTGATACATGACCACTGGGCCTTTCCCTGTGGTCAAACAAAACAATGGAAACGTTTGAAATTACAACAAATTGATGTATCTTATAGAGAAGTACGCAGATACTTCAAAGAAAATCATTTCACCAAGACGCGATTAGAGCATGCCGGGCCAGAAACAGCAGTAAGATATTGGGCGCTTTCACCCAATCTTATCTGGCACGCAGATGTTCATTATTTTAGGGGTGTTCGTGGCCAGTATATTTATGGCATAATCGACGATTTTAGCCGCAAAGTCCTAGCGTGTATACAAATACCAGATATGCTGGCAGCGACGACAGCGAACGTTGCGGCTTCCGCCTTCATTGAATTTGGCGCCACTTATTGTTTCTGGACCGACAACGGTTCAGAAAATAGGGGCGCCTTTCAAGATCTACTTGATCTTTAATTAATATACATATCATGTGTACTGAGGCACTGCGCGCCTCCTTACCCATTATATGTGAATTTGACACTTTACAAAACCGTTAACGTATATTTTACAACACAAACACAAACACCAACTTAACCTTAAATAATATTTATAAAGCCACCAACCACTTCACCTTCACTAACGTTTTCACAAACGATTTCACTACTGTAAAAAATAAACGTTCTCACTTACAAAAGTATTGCAACTCCTCCCATTGCTGTGCTTCACACAATAGTTCATATTCTTCAGTATCGCTGCTGTCGCTCCAATCGTCAGAGTCAAAGTCACTGTCAAAATAAATGTTAGTAAGTTTTGACAAAGTAATGAAACACGTTTACCGTTTGTATCGTATGCTTGTATAAACTTTCCATTCTTCATTCCTTCATAAACGCTCAAACTAACTTTACCCTTTTCCCTCGTATCTGATAGAATGTATTTTCACGAGGAACGAAGAACAAATTCTTGAACTCATGACCGTTGTAGTTTGTTATCTCAATAGTTTTTCGTCATTTATATAAAAATTAATGATATCACCACTCCACACGTATGAAAACATAGCACAAAAAATAAATTTAGGTGAAGTGGTGAAATCTCACTCTTTTTTCACCCGTTTTCACCCTGTTGAATTCATTGCTTTATAATCTTCCTTTCTCAACTCTTTACTTCTTCTTAAGTTCAGCATGTTGTCCTCATGAAGTTTAATCTTCCTTAATATACCTTCTCTATCTAATGGTTGCTTTATCTTTCTAAACTGAACTCTACCATCTTCATAGTATGAATGTAAAACCTTCTGGAATAGTTCCTGATTTAATGTATTCTACCAAAAACTTTTGTTTCATTGCTTCAGTGACTTTAGTCGTCATTTCAATCAAATAAAAATTTTAATATTAAATAAAAATAACGTTATTTTTTCAGTAAGGAAACGCAGGAGTTTTACGATTTATTTGAGGAGTAGGTTCTGGTTTAAATGTTGGAGTCGGTTTAGGAGTTGACTTTTGAACAGGGGTTTGTATTTCCATAGGTTCAGGAGTCATTGAAGGTGTTGTTTGTGAAGGCGTTGGTTTTGGCGAAGGTGTTGGAGTTTGTTTAACTTCAGCTACTTCAGTATTATTTACAACATTTGCTTTATTTCTTTTCAACATCATAACTGCTACTGCTGTAGCTAGCAAACCTAGTGGGAGACCATATTTTATATAAGGACTTGACCAAATGCTATTTTTGACAGGAGCTGGTGGAATACCTAACCTTGGTGAGACTGCTCTTTGCCATTGTGCAGCTCGTAAGAAATATTCAATAGGTGCTCCATAATCGTTTGGTAAAGTTTGTTTCATAGATGGTGAAGGTTCACGAGAGCTTGATGAAGAACTCATTTATAAGCTTTAAAAATAAACGTTCATCCTTTATTCCTCACTGTCGTCCGTAGCTAAGTTATAGTCATCTAATCTTATTATGGGGATGCCATTAGCACGCACCTGAATGGCAAAGCAACAATCCCTCATAAATCCAATAAGTGGCTTTGGTACATTTTCAGTTGCTAGTTCAATAGGTCCTTTAACAGACAATTTGTATGTTATTGGAGCAGTAGATGTTTGACCTTGCTGGAAGCAAAAGTCCACTTCTGTTGGAAAACCACATAAGAAATGTGTGTTGTCATAGCTATCCCATTTATGTTCCACACTACCATCATCCACCAATGACCTCATAACATCTTCATTAAATCCTATCATATCATTGTTTGTATTGCAGGCGTTCGCAACCATTTCATAAAATACAGATCCATATGATTTTTCGGGTTCTGCAGGCATATTTCCATAAGCTCCCATGGAAAGCCGAAGATATTTAAACTTAGGGTTCTCAAAATTAACATAATAGTTGTCTTTCTTTCTAAATAGTGCCCAAATACTTTTAACATTAATAGGCGTATAAGCTGCTGTAAATGTTGCACTTGAACTATCTGTATTCTTTGAGAATGAACCGTCCATAGGAATCCAATCCATAACTTTAACAGGAAAACATAAAGCCTCGTTTGTATAATGTTCTACAAGTTCTGTATAAATGTTAGGGTCTAAAGAGAATGACTTTGGATGAATGAAACATTCATTAAAATCCATCTTTGTTCGAAATAGTTGCTGGGTTACAGTTGTAATAGTAACTGTTCCACTAGCTTCTACTGCCTTCGTTATCATAGTGAATGGTTCATTCCATGGAACAAATTTATTTGTCGGTGGATTTGAATCTGAAGCAAATGCAACTTTAAGAGTTGGATTGAAAGCAATGATATCATTTACAGATATAGATGTGCATTGTAAGGCGTCGCTACTGAACTTTACTTTAAGCTGAATGTTTCCTGCAAAAGCTGGAATAAATCGAATAGCTTCTAATGGAAGGAATCTTCTAACAGGAATTCTTAAACGAAGCTTAAAATCAAATGATTTTCCTGCTGTAATTGGACCACTAACAATTTGTCCTGTTCTGCATGTTCCCGAATGACTCCATACATCTTCATGTCGAGTCTTTGAGAAAACATCTACTTTCTTTATTTGTTCGGTAGTTTGTGAGTTTGAAGTTATATATGCTTCTTCTTTGCGTTGTCTTGAGAATATACGATACGACCATTTGCAAGGATTTGATATCCAGCAACTGCATAGAAAGCGTCATCGAAACCAATCCAAAATCCTGGTGGGTTTGTTTTATTGGAACCTGAACCAATTTCTTTATCTACAATAAATTGACCTTCCATTTTATACGTAATGAATGTATTGTAAAGGTCCAACATATTTTCACCAGGAGGTGAGAGATTGAATGTTACCCATGTGTTATCTTTAGCAGTTCCAGGTTGTGATGGAATCTTTGCGTCAGAATATTTTCTATTAGTGTCACCAATTTGAACTGCATTGTCTATGATATCGAAATATGAGCGAATCTGATGAATATGCTCTGCTGGAGTAAATTCGTTTAGCTGTTCGTTCTGCATGTATTTACTTCAGATAAAAATATCTATTTACTTCATTATTCTCACTCTTCTTCTTGGCATTCGTGGTGGAAGTTGTTTCTTGACATTTGCAATGAACTGTACATTCTCTTTTGTCTCAACTTCTTTCACTGGCGGGTCAGGATTCTTTGACTCGGTTTGTTTTTCAATGAAATTCACGAACTTTGCAATAAGCTCTTGGTTCGTTATTGAAAGTACATCTGGCTTCTTTTCTTCTGGTTCTATTGACTTTTCAGTTTGAATAGAAGGTTTAACATGGGCTTCGCCCTCGGTGCCATGCACCTTAATACTGTCGCTTTCTGCATTCGCTAATGGAACCTTTCTTTTTCTTACGTATATTTACCATCTTTACTCTGACTTACGTAATAGAAAGGATGTTGTATTCTCTTGCGTCATTTAATATAATAGACTCTCGCTCTGATTTTGACAAGCTCATTTTACATCGGTTAAAGTTTTAATTTTGTTTTTTATCTGCAGTCAAATGACTCAGACAAGCCCTACGGACAAGACCCAAGGGGTCATAGATGTTGAAGCATTGAAGAAAGAAATTCGTGAGCAAATTTTATCCGAACTGAAGGAACAAAAACAAGAACAAAAGCCAGAGAGACCAAAGAGAAAACTTAGTGAAAAACAACTTGCTGCATTAGCTGCTGGAAGACAAAAGAACCCAAGACTACTGGCGAAAAAAGCTAGAGAAGAAGCTAAAGAAGCTGAAGCAAAGAAAGAGTAAATGGTTTATTTTTATCCGAATTAAATGTATAGACAAATACCTTTATCTGTTGCGTTCAGTAGTGAAAACCCTGACGTCAAAATAAAGGGGAACAGAGTAACTTTTAAGTTTCCAACAGACTGGATTGTGAACATAAATGAAGAGAAGTACATTGGCATAACAAATATGTATATAACACGTGCTTTCAGAAAGGTTGACTTTATACTTTAAGTCGAGATAGAAAATGACGAACAGTCTTTAAGCGCCCAAAACATTCACATATACAAATACTTTAAAGACGATACAACATTGCAACAATGTATGATTTCATTTAATGAGATGTTCGAGAAAAAGTTCAACATTGAAGTACAAACTTTACAGCCTTTACGTGAGTTTCTTGCACAACTGAAAGAAGAAGGTAGTCGGCCACAACTTATAGACTTTCATTATGAATTTAATGAAAATGAAGATGGAACACATGACTGTCAGTTTGTTGTATTCTCACCATTCAATGAAGTCGCTAAAGAGAAAGAAAATCCATTACGTATAAGATTTCAAATCTCTGAACCAAGTGATGATTTCAAGAATGTTTTCAATTATGATGCAATGCTTCCGAGGAAAAATGAATTTTCAAAGATTGTAACACCTGGCATTTGGGATAGAAAGCAAGCTATATTATATTCAAACTTAAGTAAGGGAGTTGAAAATGAGTTCATTGGTCATACAAGAACTTCACCACTTCCTAACCCTAAATACTATAAATTAACTGGCTTCAATCGTGAGTTTTGGATAGACATGTTCTCCATTCATGACCATAACTGCCCAGTGTTCTTACCTCCAGACCATAAGGACTGTCTCTACATTGAAGCACAACTCTTAAACTCTACCATCGCAGTATTGTAAAATCTACGCTAGTTTTATTTTTTTCTGAAAATTTTATTTGAGTGAAAGGCATGGAAGGTGAAGGGCATTGGCAAACACTCGAACATGACAATGACTATGAAATCTTTTCAGAGTACCCTTATCCAATTAGACGTATAAGCAATAAAAGAGTTGTTAGTGAGTTTGACCAAGGAGATGGTTATATTTGTGTAAATTTAAACAAACACAAGCTGATGAAACATAGAATAGTTGCAGAAACTTTCATTCCGAACCCTGAAGGACTTCGTGAAGTAGACCATATAAACAAAGACAGAGGAGACTTTCATATCTCGAACTTAAGATGGACGACAAGAAGAGAAAACATGAGAAATATTTCTGGTTCAAATGGCTATTGGTTTGACATTGTTAACTCTCTTCCTGAAGACGCTGTTGAAATTATACAATACTCATATCACACGTTAGAGAACTACTACTATGTCCCAAGTGAAGATGCCTTTTACTATTTCATGGGAACTCAATACAGACGAATGAATGTCTTAAGACAGTATAACAAAGATTATATAAACATTACAGATGTAGAAGGAAGAAGAACAAAGCTGTCTATTGCAAAGTTTAAGAGAGACAATGGTTATACATAAATGAGAAAAATATATGACCTCATGGGCTTCGCCCTCACCGCTAGCGGCTTATTTTTATCACGAATGACCTCATTGCTGACAAAAATAAATGACCTCAGAACTTCAACTTACGAATAAAGCTTGTTTTAGTCGTTATTGAGAAGTTAAACTTTTCA
This sequence comes from Trichomonas vaginalis G3, assembly GCF_026262505.1. Lineage (NCBI taxonomy): Eukaryota > Parabasalia > Trichomonadida > Trichomonadidae > Trichomonas > Trichomonas vaginalis. Next base: position 5,161,721 of record NC_067203.1, read on the forward strand.
GCAAAGCAAGGTTGACATGACTTACATAAGTCAAATCCAATCTCTTGACCATCATGAAGTGCTTTGTAAAGTTTCATTAAACTGAACTCAGAGTCTTTGTCATATGTTCCAACAGGTATGTGAATGTTCTTATCTTCATTGTAATAGCATTGTATAGCTTCAGGAAACATTTCATTTGCTGTTAAAGCAAGGACGTCTTGTTTGATACCTTTGCAACGTGCATGGAATGCAACTTCATTTAAATCGTTAGTGAGTAAGTCTATGTAGGTCTTCTTTCCACAAAATATTGACTTGTATGCTAAACTTTGTTTTCCAGGTGTTATTTCTGCGAAGTCAGAATGAAATTGACCAAGGTTCTTTCCTATAAGTTCGCGACCGTATCTCTTCTTAAACTCTGCTGCAAGCTTTGGTATGTCTTCATTGAAAATATGCATGCTATCACAGTCCTGGTAAAATATTTGAAGGCCCATATCCTCAGCAGTGCAAAATACTTCGTTCATTATTCTCTTCGACATTGACAGAATATTAACACCAAGTGGACAGAAGTTAAAGTGTCTGCAAATGCTTTTCGTTAGCTTGAAAATAGTTTTATCTGAACCATCCAAACCTTCGAACTTCACTATATGGTTGTAGTTTCTGATGGCATATCTTATAGCATCTTTGTCATTTACTATGGTTATTTTTGACTCAATAGGAGATAGAATAGTTTTGCCATAAATACTGTTCAGAATGAGCTTTATATTTTCTTGCAAAGGATTTCCTTCTTTCTTATACTTTAACCTTAACTCAAACAACTTCTTTACTTCATCTCTTATTCTAATATCTCTGTTTCCATCGTAATAGTATCCTTGCAACACTTCACATTTGACACCTTGATATTTTATGAGGTCTTGTAATGTTATATGGTCAACATACATTAAACAGCAAGTGTTTGAACTTCTGGGAACGTTAAGTTCTGGATTTAGTTCAGGGTCACAAACTATTAAAGGAAAGTGTCTATGTATTCCAATCTCTGTTATCTTAATGAGAACAAAGAAGCCAGACATAAACTTTTCACCAATGGGTTCCTTTTGGTCGTCATCGAATAAATGTCTCATGAGATACTCTGTGCTTAACATTTCTTTCTTCATAACCTTTGGAATACCTTCTAAAGTATAAAGTCTTGCTATAGCTGATGGATATAATGAAACAGCGTCGAAATCAGCAATGAGTTTCTTTTCGCTCTTTTGTTTCATGTTATCTGACAGCATACATCTTCCACCTTGAATACAGCGTGAAATAAATTCTCTTGGTTTATTTGAGAGGTCATATAAATTTCCATTCGGGAAGTACACTCTGTTCTCAAACAATTTGTTAGCAATTGAACAAATACTAACGTAGTCATAAACGTTTAAATCAAATTCTTTCAATATCATTGCGGAACTTAACAAAACCTTCTCTTAAAATTCTTACATCTTGTTTGCAATAAAATGTGCTATACTTTTCTAAGTCGAAGTGGTTTCATCTATTCTGCAACCTTTGATGGAATCTATGTTTTTCATGAACGTATCCGCATCCTGGATAAACTTACATGCTTCAGAAATGACACCAGTTCTGTTGTCATTTGCTAACAAAACACTGCTGTAGTAGTTGTATGGAAATACTTCTTTCGGTCCTGTTTGTAAGTTAAACATAGCAGGAAATAGTTTAAGCTTCTTATTTATAACACTGTAAGAGTCTTTTATAATAATTGCCCTTCCTTTATATAAGCCAGTTATTTGCATTGTTCGTGAACCTTTAATGATGGGAGTTCCTTTCACTTCTGTCATGTGTCTTAAGATGAAGTTTATATCATAACTGAGGTTATGGAAATATATTAAACTCTTGTCAGGAAGTCGTTCCAAAAATTCTGTTGCACAGTTCTGACCCCAAATGCTTTGACTCACTGAACCATCTTCACTGTCATAACAGATGTTAAAGGCTTTATGAAAGCCATCTGTGCTACACTCAAAGTCAGCAAAGAAAACGTGCTCAGGAATGAACTTGCACTTTTTTTATTTACTTCTTTTGACTCGGCTTTCTTCTTCAGTTGTACACAATACTTTGGAGCATATGTCAAATCTTTAAATGGTGCAAGGTTCTGTTTATATAAGTCAGTCGTATATGTGAAAAGTTCTCCATAAGAAATAGGTTCGAAATATTTGCACTCCCACAATGTTTTCATAACATCCCATAACGGTGTTGTTCTATCATAACGAACTACATATTTTGTTCTCTCTCTTTGTATAAATCTTCATCTGTTTCTCAATGTTCATTCCACCACACTCCTTCAAGATTTCTATATAGTTGCGAATGAAATATGTTGTCATTGGTAATCTTTCATTTAGCATGTAGTGGTCTTCAACAAGAAGTAAGTCAATAGTTCGAACAGTTTCACATTCTTTTGGTATGTATCTCTTTATTTCATTATGTCTTGAGTCATTGAAGTAACCAATGGTAACATTAAATGCTATACCTGTTGCGTCAGAAATTTCTTGTACTTTACTTTGAGGAAAGTCTCTAACACGAATGACTTCTCTCATGTGGTCAATAGTTTCTTCATTTACTCCAGCCTGAATGCAAGCATAAACGAAACAATTGTCTTCTGTCATAAGTGCTGCAGTTCTTTTGTTCAATTCATTGAAGATTTGGTAGCGTTCAAGATTTATAGGTAATGTGCAATGTGCAACGTATTACTTCCAAGAACTGACCGCTTCTCTTCTTTATAGACTTCTTATTCACCATTATTTTCCAAGCTTTCTATAAGT